>NC_141025.1:62410000-63145000 GCF_052040795.2 Danio rerio | reverse complement strand
ATTACATCTAAACTATCTTATTTTGTCTTCTGAAGAAGAATAAAGGTTTCAGGGGATTGGAAAAGGCATAAGAATGAGTAATTAATTACAGAATTTTCATTTTTTGTGTGAACTAATCGTTTTATGACCAATGGTGTTGCTAGAAACAAGCATTTAGATGTAAAAGGTGCAATTTAGAACAATTCATTTAGAAACCTTTATTTTTTTCCATGAAATATCCTCTTTGAGAGGATAACTTTCAAAATAGAGGGTAAAATTTCTGCTTTTGCACCAAATAAAACTAAAATGCACAATCTGTTGCCTACAACCAAGCATTTGTTTCTGTTTTAGCAGCAGCCTGTGTAACAGGTCAGAGATTCCCTTAAATTAATGGTAATTGTTCTTTATGTGTCAGGTCTGTGAAGATCTTTTCACTTGACAAGTGGCAGCTGTTTGCACAATATAAACATGCTAACGGGTAAATGTGTTTTAGGCAACATTTGAAACCAATTACAGCAGAAAAGCATCATTACTGCCTAATATCCCTTAATGGTGTAGAAACCAACAGAAACAAATAATTATATGGGAATGTAACAGCTACATGGAAGTGTGGGAAAGACAACACTTTGATGAATATTAATATTATATTTGATTGTACAATATTTGATGAATATGAATATTATTGTTAACAATAACCCACGCTGGCAAAGCAGTGGCACAGCAGGTATTGCTGTCGCCTTACAGCAAGAAGGTCACTGGTTTGAGCCTCGGCTGGGTCAGTAGGTGTTTCTGTGTGGAGTTTGCATGTTCCCCCTGCTTTCACGTGGGTTTCCTCTGGGCGCTCCGGTTTCTCTCACTGTACAAAGACATGGTGAATTGGGTTGGCTAAATTGTCCGTAGTGTATGAGTGTGAATGAGTGTGTGTGTGTGTGGATGTTTCCCAGAGATGGGTTGCAGCTGGAAGGGCATCCGCTGTGTAAAAACGTGCTGGATAAGTTGGCGGTTCATTCTGCTGTGGCGACCCCGGATTAATAAAGGGACTAAACCGACAAGAAAATTAATATATTAATGAATAACCCATGCTAAATTCTAATTGTTATAATAGTGTTCAAATAGCATAGTTGTTATGATGCAAATCTTAATGTAATGAACTTTTCCTGTTTAAATGGAATCTCTTGACCACAGTGGACTATCAAGTAAAGGTTTGATTTGTGAAACAGGTGAAAGAGAGGAGCACGGTGAAATCTGATCTACACTGACACATCAGCAGCTTCAGTGCTGCTCCAGTGAGAAGCCATCATTAAGACAGTTAATGATAGAGTGAAATGCTAAAGAGTCAATGAGCTTTGACAGGCGAAGAGTGCAGAGTTTACTCTTACATGAGAAATCAAAGCAGTGGCCTATATTTGAGCTCTTTTTTGATAAACCGGGAATATTAAAACCAATATACAGGTAGATGCATTAAAGAAGTCATAAAAGTGACCAAATTCCTTCTAAGAACAAATTATATACAGATATTCTTCTACTTTATACAGGATGTCTGGGGGGGGTCTTAAAAAGTCTTACACACAACTTTTTATCTTTCAGAATGGCTGCTGTTAGCTGAGCTATCTGTATTATTACCATACTGTATTAGATGATCATCAGAGTAAATTGTGTTTGCTACTAGAAGGAGGAAAATACAAAATTATTTAAAATTATTTTACAACAGAATCCTAATTCTGTATTTTTGTTGTGTTTTGCACAAACGAACAGCTATGTAGCAAAAATCTAATCAAAAACTCTAGTAAGACTGGATTATATCAGTCTTGTACTATCAGTAAGACTGATAGTATAATCACTCATACTATATGTTTCTGTCTAAAATTTTACAATAAAAAAAAAAAAAGGTTGTATGCGAAATGACTAAAATAGTTGTTAGAAACCTTCGGTAAATGTGTTCATCAGACTGCTTCTCCACAACAAGGAGAGGGTGAAAATTACAAGACAGTGTCTCAGTAATGCCATCAGATTCAAAACATAAACTTATCAGATGTATGGCTTTTGCCCTATTATTTTTGCGTACTCTCCATGACTAATTTAATATTTGGTTTATGAAATAATAATATTTTTCATTTTTCATATTTTTTTTTTTTTACATTTTTTAAGCATCTATAACTTTTTTTGTTTTGAGCATTATGAGCTCTGGATGATGGATAGTAAAGCCTAAATTGTCTTCTTTCTAAAGATATATGAGCTGTACATGTAGACCAATTTTTCCGGAAGTGTTACAGTTTTAGTTTGAGAAGGTCATTTCAGAAAAAAAAAGGTTGACATTGAGGAAAGGAAGGACACCGATATAGTGTCAGAAAACTTTTTACAGAAATGTTATTTTGCATGCTATCTTTATCAAATTTGAAATATAAACTCATGAGACACTTGGCTTTCTATGTATATTTTTTTCTAGGTTATGACATAATTTTTTTCCTGTGTTTGTATATGAAAAAACAAATATTAAACACAGTACAAATTTTTTTCTCTTTACTTCATAATCTATACATTTTTATTTTTTTAGCATGAAACTGTTGGTCACACTTTATTTTGATGGTCCATTACATTGCATCTACATGCAAACTAATTCTTATTAGATTATAAGTAGACTGTTAGTTTGGGGTTAGGGTTAGTGTTGATATGTGTCTTATAGTCAGTTAAATGTCTGTTTAGCAGCGATATCTACAGACAGAGTGCATCTGGACAGTATTCATAGCGCTTAACTTTTTCCACATAATTTTATGTTACAGCCTTATTCCAAAATAGAATAAATAAATTTATTTCCTCAAAATTCTACACACAATACCAAATAATATCAATGTGATTTTTCTTTAAATTGTTGCAAATTTAAAAAAATCACAAAAACCAGAAAAGTCACATATACATAAGTATAAATGAATACTTTGACTATGAATACTTTCCGGATGCACTGTATTAAGCAGACAGTCTATAATACTCAACTGGACCATCAAAATAAAGGGTTACTAAACTTTCTAGATGGACCATAGTAAAGCTAAAAATGTCTTTTTTCCAATGATACCTAATTTATATTTATAGTTCACTGGGTTCAAGAACTGTTACTATTTAAAGTTAGGTAGGCGTAAACCCCCAAAGGTGAGGGCTGGCTAAGAGGTTTTAAAAAGTCTTTAATTCACTGAAATATTGTAATGAGTGTCTTAAATCATTTTAAACAGGTCTTAGTTTTTCCCTGTCCAAGTAAAGCTACGCAATTGGGCCGCCGCTATCCATCCAATCAACAACAATCAATCTTAATAAAATCAGGGAAAGAAAACTAAAAACATTTACACAGTTCCTCATAATAATAACAGAACAATATTTTACAGTATCTTCCATTCATACAAAAAACTATTTACAGAAACAAGGGGTAGTAGGCATAATATTTATAAATAGACATGAAACTTAAGGTTTTATAACAGAAATGTATTAGGTTGAATAGAGGTTATACTCAATCAATTTGGACTAAAAGCCAATAAAAATGTATATTTTTGATTATTTATGTAATTGCCTCCACAATAAATATACTTTTAATAATGTTAAACTTGTCAAAATAATAATTTTAATAAAACTATTAAATATTTTTTTAATTATTCAGTATAATTTGTGTGGTCCCAGCAAAAGATCTGTAGCTTGCATTTGATCTTAGCTTTTTGTAACCACAAGGTAGTTGAGTGACAACAGGCAATTATCAAAAATAGGTGCAAACAGGTACAAATGAGAAAATCTGTAGGCGTCTGTAGTAACAGGCAGATGGTCGGTACAGGCAGCAGACAGGGACACAATAAAACAAAGCAAGGGTCACAACACGTAGAAACTATACCAGGCAATGCTTTGTAATGTTACAGGATGATAACCAAATAAGACTCAGCAATGAGAGTGTTGAAATAAGCCATATATATGTGAGTGTAATCAGTACACGAGCAACTTCAGCTGTGTGAGTTTAATCAGTGGAGACTTGTAACAGGTTCGTGTGTGTGGTGCATGACAGGACTTGTAGTTCGTATTGAGACAGAGTTTGGGTGAATGTGAATGTTCTCCAGCAATCTAGGGTTAGATCACTGGTGATCGTGACACTTCTAAGTTGAATAGAGGTTATACTCAATCAATTTGGCCTTTGCAATAAATAGACTTTTTACAATGTTAAACTTGTCATTTAAAAAATCAAAAACAGAAATATTATGGTCAAAAAGTGTATACAACTACATTTTCTTGTTTTGACACATTAATGTATGTCACTAAGAAATAATTACAGTGCATTAAAGTTTTTATTACTTTTAATATTTTATTATAGAAATAATCATTAGCTTTTAGTTTTTAGCCCTGTATAAAGTCTAAAATTTCATTCACAAGGGTCTTAAAACGGTCTTAAAAAGTCTTAAATTTGACTTGATTAAAACTGCAGAAACCCTGTTATGATTCTTATTAGAACATAAACTTTTCTTGACCTATACTTCAGCTTTTTCTTGATAAACTGGGAATATTACAATTGATATAGATGTATGAGCCTTAAGTGACCAAATTCCTTCCAGAAACAAAGGATATTTAAAGTCAGAATTATTACCCCCCTTTGAATTTTTTTATTTATTTATTTTTTTTCTTCTGGAGAAAGTCTCATTTGTTTTATTTTTGGCTAGAAAAGCAGCAGCTTTAAATTTTTTAAAAAACTATTTCAAGGTCAAAATGATCAGCCTCTTTAAGCTGTTTTCTTTGCAATAGTCTACAGAACAAACCATCATTACACAATAACTTGCCTAATAACCCTAACCTGCATGGTTAACCTTATTAACCTAGTTAAGCCTTTAACTGTCACTTTAAGCTGTTAAAGTGAAGTTTCTTGAAAAATGTTTATGTTTAGAAATGTGCTGAAAAAATCTTCTCTCCGTTAAACAAAAAAATGGGGAAAAATAAACAGGGGGTCTAATAATGTTGCCTTCAACTGTGTGTGTATATATATGTGTGTGTGTGTGTGTGTGTGTGTGTGTGTGTGTGTGGTGTGTGTGTGTGTGTGTGTATGTATATATATATATATATATATATATATATATATATATATATATATATATATATATATATATATATATATATATTCTTAATAAAGACATAAACCTTTCTTATTTAAAAATCTCAATACTGTTAACATCCTACAGCATTTTCATGTTATATGATTTTTAAATAATTTATTGAAGTTTGCGTGCTCCCAGCTTTTGTTTATGCTTTGCTTCTTTTAACCTCAATACAAGTAGCTTTAGAAAGGCATTGTGCATTTGATTATCTTTTAAATATGTTTTGTATATTGCATTAGTCTTGAAAAAAAATTCTGAGATTGTGTCTAAACAAAACCTATTCTTGTTGTAAACAATAGTTTGCACAGGACTGTGTTCGTTTTGATGATGAGTTTCTGACTGACGTCTCCTTAAACAGTTATGCATGCATGCTTAGATAACAAAACATTTTTCTGGTCATTTTTCATTTATTTTATTTTTTACTAATGGATTATTTCTTGTATGCAGTACTTTTTGAAGTGCTTTCAAAAATGCATTGAAATGTTGATTGTGTGATTTCTATAGCAGGTTTTTAGGAATATGTTCTGCTCAATATCACACAGTCATAGGTTATTCTTACTTGATGGTTTACGTTACATTTAGAAAAGGAACAGGATGAATGAATGCATGGAAACAAACACCATGAAACTCATCAAATCCATTGTTAATGTTAAACTGTTGTGCTGCTGTTTTTGCAATTAGAATGATGTCAGTTACTGGAGGATGATGTCATAAAGGGCCTTTTCTGTTAATTAAAAGGATTTTGCAAACATCTACCAGAATGGAAAGTGGAAGAGCATTGGATCATACTATAAACTGATTCCTGATTAAAACCATATTCATGAGAAAACAGGTTTAGTTTTAAACTTTCAGCCTTCAAGGTTAATTCAGTTCAGTTTAATAAAAATATTATAATATTTTGAGTTATTGCAATTTCTAGCAAGGATATGACTTTTTCTCTTGTATATAGTATCATAAACATTTATATCATGTGTTTGGTAATTGAGGCTACCAAATGTCTACATCTATGACATAAAGCAAAAAGGAAAATGCTTTTTTAAATTTAATTTGGCAGGTGCTTTTATCTGAAGTGAATTATTACACGTCAATGATCTACATTTTTGTCAGTTAATGTTATTTTAGCAGAAAATACAGTGTTTGTCTATGGAAAATACTGAATGATAGCTTGCTTATTTGTTCACTTTTATGATATATTCATGTACTATGCCATATTAAGAAATTTGCTGAACTGTTCTTGTAATGGTTGAAATTATGACCATTCATTCATTCGTTCGTTCGTTCGTTCGTTCATTCATTCATTCTTTTTCTTTTTGGCTTAGTCCCTTTATTAATCCAGGGTCGTCACAGCGGAATGAACCAACAACTTATCCACCACATGTTTTACGCATCGGATGCCCTTCCAGCTGCAACCTATCTCTGGGAAACATCCATACACACTCATTTACATTCATACACTACGGACAATTTAGCTAACCCAATTCACCTGTACCACATGTTTTGGACTGTGGGGGAAACCGGAGCACCCAGAGGAAACCCACGCGAACGTGAGGAGAACATGCAAACTCCACACAGAAAGGCCAACTGACTCAGCAGAGGCTTGAACCAGCGAGCTTCTTGCTGTGAGGTGCAGCACTGCGTATGTTGTACAATGTACAATGTACAACAATGTACAACAAAATGTACTCTTATGCTAAGTTTCCACAGTACGGTGTGGTATGGTTTGGTACGGGTCACCTTTACCAGGCTTGTGTCTCCACTGCCCAATGGTATTAATGGTAACCTTTTACTAGTCGTGGTGTTCGACATGGTGAAAGTTGCAGTCAACGTCATTCCGCTTGAAATACAGATATTACATGAGAAGCACTTCTTACTAAACATGTGCTTTAAATACTTAAATACTTGTGTATAAATGTTAATACTATCTTTTCTATTAACAGAATTTAATTATATCTGCAGATCAATGATATCAAAATAAACTGCAACGTCTGCAAATTTATAAAATTAAAAATATAACTGAAATATTCATGAACACACGAGCCTTACAGTCTCTAAAATGTTCATTCATTTATTCATTTTCTTGTCGGATTAGTCCCTTTATTAATCCCGGATCTCCACAGCAGAATGAACCGCCAACTTATTCAGCACTTTTTTACGCAGTGAATGCCCTTCCAGGCGCAACCCATCTCTGGGAAACATCCACACACGCACCCATAGATTACAGACAATTTAGTCAACCCAATTCACCTGTACCACCTGCTTTTGACTGTGGGGGAAACCGGAGCACCTGAAGAAAACCCACGCAAATGTAGAGAGAACATGCAAACTCCACACAGAAACACCAACTGACCCAGCCGAGGCTCGAACCAGCGACCTGTGAGGCAACAGCACTACCTACTGCACCACTGCGATGCCCTCTGAAATGTTACCAATTACAAATAAAATAAAACCGAAACTTACATTTAGGCTTTTTTTGGGTTTATAAACAATACGAAGCATATACAGTCAGTACATAGCTTTCATCTTTATTCTTCACCAGCACATGTAATGTTAGATCTTGTTAAATAGTAATTCCTTCACTCCGAGTTAATAATAGTCCAAAAGGCGGTGATAATAATTAAACATGGCAGTTGTTCATCTTTTGGGTTGCTGAAGGAATCATTTGCTCCTTTGTTTTGTCAAGCTTCTCTTTTGTTTTTTTAACTCGTCACTCTCGCGTTTGTCCGTTTCTGAATAGATTGGATGTCAGAAGCACTTCAATAATCACACACACATTATTATCATCAGCACCAAAAGTATGTTATTTCAAATATAGACGTGCAGCCAGCGATCGCCAGCTCAGTAAAGAAAGTGAAAACACTCGTTCTTTTGGACGGCCTCGTAAACAACAACAGGACACACGGCAGATTCTGTTCTTTATCTTGGCTTTATGGCTTTTCATCAAGATGACGACAAGGTTTGTTTGAGCCTATGTCAACCATGGCTTGTTATTATATATATATATTATTACGGTGTAATGTCTTGGTTGTTTATTTAAAAAAGGAGCTTCCTTTGTTTTCATTCTTCTGGCTTGTGCATGCGCTAGTGACGTTTCTCTGTAAACCAATAGTGTTCAGCTGCACGTCTAGCTCAATTTTTTGGTACCCTATTGTGTGCTGTACCCTTTGGAAACATGATAAAATACAGTTCGCTTTTTGGTACCTTTTGACATGACAAATAGCCACAAAAGCATATTTCAGATTCACAAAAATGTAGATAGTTCCCTCTAGTGAATTTGTAATCTGAACCACACAGCGGGACCTACCAAGTGCAACGTGTTTTACACTTCGCCAAAAAGTAGGCTAAGCCCTGCCCTTCTAATGAGCCTGACATAATACTGTGTACCCCAGCACCACTTTTTTTTCAGAGGATCTTCCTCTTTTGGGCTGTGCGGTGGTGCAGTGGGTAGCACGTTCAACTCACAGCAAGGTCGCTGGTTCGAGCCACGGCTGGGTCAGTTGGCGTTTCTGTGTGGAGTTTGCCAAAGTTCAAAAATATGCTCCATAGGTGAATTGGGTAGGCTAAAATGTCCTTAGTGGATGGGTGTGAATGAGTGTGTATGGATGTTTTCCAGTGATGGGTTGCAGCTGGAAGGGCATTCACTGCGCAAAATCATATGCTGGGTAAGTTGATGCTTCAATTGCTGTGGCGACCCCAGATTAATAAAGAATCTTAACTGAAAAGAAAATGAGTAAATAAATGAATGAATCTTCCTCTCTCTAAGAGAAGCTGCATATTTCTCTAAATTGTATGTTTTGGGGATTTAAACAAAAGCAAGTACTGCTTTAGGTCAGGTACCAGTTTTCACTAATATCTAGTGGCTTATAACCAGCCTTTTATTAATTTATTGCAAAATCCCTTTTAAGCAAGTCAATTCACTGAAGGGCGGCCATCTCTGAAACACTTCTCGGGCAGTATGCTTAGGCATGCTGTTAGAATGGGGAAACATCACATTCTCCAAAACTGTTTGCCAAGCTTGCGCTTAAACTTCATATTTAAAAGATCATGGCACCAACCTCCTTTATGGCAGTTTCACTATATCATTAACAATGACTTGTCTAATTACACTGCTCTTCTAAAGTAATTTACTTGGTCTTGATTGCAAATCTCCTCTTAAAAAGGCCAGGGCCACTTTGTCTACAAGTTTGTGGGTGTTTGAGTATTTGCTGCATCATATGAATGTGTAACATGCGTTTGACAGGATGGACTGAAACCTGTGTTTGTTTCATACAAATTACAAACGCGGGGAACATTTGTTTACAACTGTACCTGGTTCATTTAAAAGTAGAGATTTAAAACTGTATTGGATATATTTCTATCAAGTATTCACTGAGATTCTAGTGCATTTGCAGACTGCAGAATGTTACCAAAATCTGCAGAAGAAACACATGTCTCGTCCAAGCTCAACTTCCGGAGAATAATCAGTCTATTAGCGATTGAAGATTGACTCCTCTACTCCTGTGCTGTACTTTTCCCCCTTTAAAACTATAAGAGTGACATGTCTTGTGCATTCTGTAGTCTTTGGATATTGACTGTATTAGCACATATTCCTAAAAATCAGCATCGAATTCAGCATCCCTTATCCTACATAATCTAACTACTACCTAATAACTTTTAGTAAGCAGAAATTAATAAGCTGAAAGAGTTTATTGAGTCAAAAGTTAGTTATCATTTATTAATAGTGTAAATTGCACCTTAAAATAAAGTGTAATTGTTTTCATGTTTATAAAATGTTTTAGAAACTAATACAATTTATTCAGTTTGGTTTTTCTTGGGCAACATGCAATAGTCTTAGGATCTAAAAATCCCCCACCAACATCAGTCTATACAGAATTAGAACATCACAGCAGCTCTGACATTATAATTGGAATTATGATAGAAATAAACCAGTAAATTTAAACAGCAAATACACATCAGCTTTTCTGATCTGTTTGCAAGCTTCAGAAATCCATACAGTGCCATTTTTCCTTTCTGACCTCATCATCATATAGTTGATGCAAAGAGCTTAACGTGATAATTATTTTGTTCTTCATTTTTTTTTCATGCTGGTCTACCCATAATGCTTCTGCTGTACAGAGAGAGAGAGAGTGTGTGTGTGTGTTAATACTTAGATTGTATTTCTCAAAATGATGGCGTTAGTACAAAAACCCAGGGCATGTGATGCTCGACCCTCATACTCTCACTTAAAGCTCCATTAGTGGCTGCTCACTGAGCCAACACAACAGGAGCTGGAGTGTTTGACCCATTTAGCGTGCGAGTTGGAGATGTCAGAGGCTTTACTGTTTGAATCATAAGAAGGGAGTGCGAATCTTCCATCTGATGAAGGCTATCCATTAGCTCAGTGGAACAAAGGATTGGGCAATATGTGTACATTATGTGTAAGATTGGGCATTCTGTCATAAAGCAGCATCTGAAGTGGATTATCTCCACAGTGAGTTCATTGGGGACGCCCGTAAGCCCACAGCTCTCCCAGCAACACTCCATTCACACTTTGTATGTCGTACACTTTAAACTTACTGAGTACATTTATATAGACTCCAGTAACCTAATTAATTACCTTTTTCTAAATAAGACGACATTATGATTAGGGGTTTATGTGAGTTGCATTTTGAATATTTTGTTCTTGTTCTGGTTTTAATGATGCACCAAATTATCAGCCGAAACTTTCATTTTTGGTTTTTATCTGAAAGAGAAAAACATATGAATCAAGGACTCAAAGAAAGTTATGCTTTGCTGCACTTTCCAGCAGTTTTCAGCGTGCTGGGTTCACTTTCCCTTTAGCTATATTGGTCGTGAGGCAACTTTTTACTAACAGCTAGGAAACCAATTTATTGGCTTAAGCCATGTAATGTAATGTAATGTGTATTTCAAGAGTTCACACTTAGCTCATGATTTATACATAGCTTGTTTGGCATGCTGTCCCGGGAGAGAGCCCTGAGCTCAAGGGATCCTCGAGCCCAGGGCTCCCCTCCTTTTGCAGGGCGAGTGGAGATTGAGCTCAGGTCTATCTCAAACTCCCCCGCTGCTGAGGCCAAGGCGAACTTCCTGAGAGTAAGACATTATAAAAAAGGTTTAGGCTTGTTTTATCTATAATATAGAGCACATTTGGATGGTGGGAGGAAACCGGGGAACCCGGGGGAAACCCACGCAGACACGGGGAGAACATGCAAACTCCACACAGAAATACCAGATGGCTCAGCGAGGACCCAACACCATTGGTATTCTTGCTGTGAGGCAACAGTGCTAGTCACTGGGCCACCGTGCCGCCCATTCTGGATAAAGGAGGAAGAAGGGGAGGAGGGGGGTTTCTTCCAGACGAAGATAGTTGTAGAAAGGAAATGAGGATATATATAGTAATTTGGGATCCTTCGATTGGAGGATCATAATTAGTTAATGTGGACCAGCTGGGTAAATCATGAGCACATGCTCCTCTCGAAATTAGTTTAAAACTAAACTTCACTTATATAGCGCATTTATTGTGTATGGCCATACACCCAAAGTGCTTCACAATCATGAGGGGGGTCTCTCCACATCACCACCAGTGTGCAGCATCCACTTGGATGATGCGACGGCAGCCACAGGACAACAGCGCCAGTGCGCTCACCACACACCAGCTATTGGTGGAGTGGAGAGACGGTGATAGAGCCAATTCAGTGGAAGGGAATGATTGGGAGGCCATGATCGTATGGGCCGATAGAGGGACTTTTGCCAGGACACCGGGGTTACACCCCTGCTCTTTTACGAGAAGTGCCATGGGATTTTTAATGACCACAGAGAGTCAGGACCTCGGTTTAACGTCTCATCCGAAAGACTTCGCCCACTGACAGTGTAGTGTCCCCTTCACTTTTACCGGGGCATTAGGACTCACACAGACCACAGGTTTTTATAGCAATCACATAAACAATGTATGTGCTGAACATTGATTTGTTAAAACTTTACTGTGTTATAGCTCGATGACTGGTATAGGCAATTCTTAAACATTGCAGTCAGCAAGACTGATATTAGAATATAATAATTGATGTAGTAAGCAGCAAATAGTAATGCTAAAGCTCTTAATAGGATCACACAGTAGATGCACTGTGATACCAGTGCTGGTGTGTATTATCGTTGAAAACAATGTTTACAATTCTAAAAGATGTGGTGTGTGAAGTTGTGTTTAATTATGAAATAAACATAAGATAAACACAAAATAAACTTCAAGAGTTCACACTTAGCTTATGATTTATACATAGCATACATGGGAGGCTGTTCCGGGAGAGAACCCTGAGCTCAAGGGATCCTCGGGTCCAGGGCTCTCCCCTTTCGCAGGGTGAGGGGAGATTAAGCTCAGGTCGATCTCAAACTCCACTGCTGCTGAGGCCAAGGTTAACTTCCTGAGAGTAAGACATTATAAAAAAGATTTATGCTTATTTTATCTATAGTGTAGAGCATATTTGGATGGTGGGAAGAAACCAGGGAACCCGGGGGGAAACTCACGAAGACACAGGGAGAACATGCAAACTCAGCACTGAAATACCAGATGGCCCAGCGAGGACCCGACTCCACTTGTATTCTTGCTGTGAGGAAACAGTGCTAGTCACTGGGCCACTGTGCTGCCCATTCTGGATAAAGGTATAAGAAGTGGAAGAGGGGGGTTTCTTCCAGACAAAGATAGTTGTAGAAAGGAAATGAGGATACACACACACACACACACACACACACACACACACACACACACACACACACACGCATATATATATATATATATATATATATATGTACACGTGTACACACACACACACACACACACACACACACACACACACACACACACACACACACACACACACACACGCATATATATATATATGTATATATATGTACACGTGTACACACACACACACACACACACACACACACACACACACACACACACACACACACACACATATATATATATATATATATATATATATATATATATATATATATATATATATATATAGTGACTTGAGATCCTTTGATTGGAAGATTAGCTAATGTGGGCCAGCTGGGTCAATCATGAGCACGTGGCCCTCTCGAATTAGTTAAAAAATTAAACTTCACTTCTGGATAAGGGTCAGAAACACAAGCGTGTACCTCAGTCACACTAGCAGCCATTTTGTAGCTTTGTGTTGCTCTTGGTGGAGACTGAGTTTACTAGTGGGTGACTTAAGGTTGCTTAGGTAACTTTTATGATGATAGTCAGAGAGAGCAAATGAGTTTATGTGCCACTAAAAGTAAACATTGTTCAGGAAAAACAGTAAATATTAATGAAATCAGTACATAAAATGCTTAATTACAAAGATGAAAAAGAAAAAAAGAGTGTTCGCCGTCCTTGCGGCTATTGATCTGCTGTAAACATGTGTCTGTGTGGTTCTACAGCACAGAGAATACAACCCACTGGTGCTTCTATTGGCTCAACTTTAGCCTCAACTTTATTGCGGTGCTCAACACACCCACATTCAGTCACTAATGGTTGCTGTCGTTCACTGGTCGCTTGAAGTATCTTGCCCACAATAAAACTAAAACTACTAGAACTACTTTGCCTCATGGTCAGTGCAGTAAGTGATTGTATTATCATCAATAACGTTTGTTAACATACAAAATTTAAAAAACGAAATCTAACGTATGAAATGTTATGCCTTTATGCTTTGTTTTCTTTGTTTGCTCATTACCATACCTGTTTGCAAAAGTCTAGCATCTTCAGATTTGTTTTAGTCTTGAGTAGTGCTGTTGAACGACATTTGTCTTGGGAGCACTGTACACATGTGGCGGTGCTATTGACACATGCTCAGGGTCTGTATGTGACATCTAGAGTACATATCTATAGTCAAACTCTAGTGTGGCCAGGGGTTCACTCCGTGACGCTTAACCACGTCCTTCTTCATAATCACACCTCAAGCGCCCATGATGACAGAGTTTGCTCCTCCCGCTCAATGACACTGCAAATGTTCCCCAATGGCAAGGGCATTCTGAAAGCTATTCACTATATTACTCTTTCCTTCTGAATTCGGTACCAATGTTGCAAGGTTAAAACTCATGATTCAAGGGAAGGAGTCAGGAAATTGCAAATATTTTAAACAACTTTAATAAGAAATAAACATAAAATAACAGATGGAAGACATGCACATGGATGACTGCTGCCTAAAAAGAAATCAAAACAAAACATGCCGCCTAAACAATAACCAAACTCCTCCTTTTATCCTTTCAGAGCTTTTCACTGTTGGACTTGAGATGACGTCCCACCAGCACAACTAGCCTCGGCCCGTTCCCATGGATCTCAGTGCTTTCATTAAAGCCAAAGTGTTATTTTCCATTACTGCAATATGTAACATAATTAACCACTTTTCATAATGAGTAACGCAATACTGTATTTTGTTATATCAAAAAGACCCATACTAAGCATCCACAGCCCAAATTATGTGAATTTGTTGTATTTGCAAACTGATCAGCAAAGAGACATCTGAATGGTTTATATCTTGTTATCATGTTAGCCGGATAACCCAATCATTCTGGCACATGACGATGTACTGTACAGTTGGTTCTTCTGCTGGTACGACTTGTGTATAGCCTAGCAAATTTGATTAAAGATATTAGATAACATCTTATCTAGCTGGTCATACCTCCTGTATTTCCAGAAAAGGGTTCACAACAATCTTCGGCTACGCAAAAGGTCAGAGATTTGGCTCTTGTTTGTTGGAGGAAGATTTTGAAAAAAAAATAGCAATATTTGTGGCTTGCTTGTGTTGGCACACAGCTGTTGATGCAAAGACAGAACAATGATTGTAGACTGTGTTTATGTAACTGAACACAAGTTAGTAAGCGAGTCTTATTGTGCATGAGCTTTCGTAATGGGGGTGTGATTTTTATAAGCAAAATGGTAGGCAGCATTATAAGTAAAAAAATTAGGAATTCTCATTACAGTAATATATTAATTAAAATTAATTAGCCCCATTTAAACAACTTTTTTTCAGGTTGCAATTAATTGATTAAAATACTAGATAAGATAGTAATAATATATGTACACACACACACACACACACACACACACACACACACACACACACACACACACACACATATATATATATATTATAATAATTATATAATAATATAACTAAATATAGTAAGATTGTGATGATGTGAACTATTTAAAAACTTTTTTTTTATAAATTGGAAAATTATCTGTATTTTTTTCAATAGCCATTTTTGTATTTAGTCTTCACACAATCATTCTCAAATCCCTGTAAAATGCTCAATTGGTGGGTAACATTTACATTTTTTTTGTCATGCTAAAAGTTTTTGCCGCTTAATATCTTAATTTATTATATAAACATATATTAATTCTTTAATAAATAGCATTTATAATTTTTAAATGTGTAATGTAATAACTTGCACCTCTATACGTAAGGATGCCTTTGAATAATAGAAAGGAAAACAACGTAAATTTGCCTTAGAATGATAGAAAGCACTATAAAAGTAAACTTCAATTGAACTGAATTGAACATTTTAATATTCCATGGAAGCTGTGGGACAAGAAAAGTGTGTCCAAGCGGTTTACGCAGAAATTATTACATCATCTGTACATTCACAGATGCTATTCAGATGGACAATGGCAGAGAAATATCAGCAACCTTTCTTCTTTATATCTAAAATTGTAATTACTAACTGTACTATAACATTTTTTAATTCTGGGAAAGTCTATGCCAGGGTACTGGAGAGGAGGATCCGGCTGATGGTTAAACCTGGAATTCAGCTCTATACCCTCACCAGGGTTTGAGGGTGCGTAGGAGTATGGTTCACATTGCCAGCAATAAGTTAGACTTGTTTCCAGTGCATGGGCTCCGGCAGGACTTCCCTTTTTCACCAATTCTGTTCATAATTTTTATGGACAGAATTTCAAAGGGCAGCCTTGGGCTGGAGGGGGTCTGGTTTGGGGACCACAGGATCTCATCTCTGTTATTTGCAGACGATGTTGTTCTGTTGGCTTCATTAAACATGGACCTCAGCATGCACTGGGGTGGTTTGCTGCAGAGTGTGACGCGGCTGGGATGAGAATCAGCACCTCCAAGTCCGAGGCCATGGTGCTCCACCGGAAAAAGGTGGTTTGCCGTCTCCACGTTGGAGGAAAGTCCTTACCCCAGGTGGAGTTTAAGTATCTTCGGGTTTTGTTTACGAGTAAGGGAATGTGAGATTAACAGGCAGATTGGTGCTGTGGCAGCAGTAATGCGGTCAATGTACTGGTCCATTGTGAAGAAGGAGCTGAACCGGAAGGCATAGCTCTTGATTTACCGGTCAATATACGTTCCCATTCTCACCTATGGTCATGAGCTTTGGGTGATGACCGAAAGGACAAGATCTCGGATCCAAACGGCTGAAATGAGTTTCCTTCATAGGGGGGCAGGGCGCACCCTTATAGATAGGGTGAGGAGCTCTGTCACCTGTAAGGAGCTCGGAGTAGAGCCACTGCTCCTCCACATGGAGAAAAGTCAGCTGAGGTGGCTCGGGCATCTGTTTTGAATGCCTCCTGGATACCTACCCAGGAAGGTGTTCCAGGCATGTCCCACCTGGAGGAGGCCTCGGCGAAGAACCAGGACACACTGGAGGGACTACAATATGTCTCTTGCTCCAGCAGCAACATCCTGTACAATGCAGGATGGATCCACCACATTCAAACGTTATCATCAGCTCATGCTCGCAGTAAAAAGCAAGACTCATCAGACTAGGGAGTTTTCCAAATTTCTGTTGTCCAATTTTGAGATGTAAAAGTTTTAGCTTCAGTTTCCAGCCCTTAGCTGGCTGGTGTGCTCTTCTGCTGCTGTAGCTCATCTGATTTAGGGTTTGCCATGTTGTGTGCTCAGAAATAATCTTATAAAATTTCAAAAGATGTTGTCATACTTGAAAGTGGGTAGATTTGTAGATGTTTTTGTTTTGTATACTACACATCTTGCTTATCAAGAAATAAAAGAAGAAAATATAAATAAATAATAAGATGAATTATGCGTGTCACAGTAGTAGCATGATCGCCTTACAGAAAGGTCAGTTGGCATTTCTGTGCAGAGTTTGCATGTTCTCCCCGTGCTGGCGTGGGTTTCCTCTGGGTGCTCCAGTTTGTATAGTTTCTTCTAACATTGTTATTTTAATAAAATTACAAAACACCAAAGAATTATAAGTATTTCTACATAGAATTACCATAGTGGCCTAGCAACTTCCTGCTAACAAAAAAAACTTTCTGTTGGCAAAAACATAATTTTACTGATATTTCTATCAAAACACCATATTCAATGCTGCAAAAAAGCCTTCTCCTCTGCTTGAGAAAGTGAAAATAAAAGTGAGTCGTGGACATTCATTGGTTTAGTAGACTTAGGGTGCTTTCACATCTGTGGTTTGGTTTATTTGGTTCGCACCAAGGGCAACAATTGATACATTGTAGGATTTATCTGCCGTTCTTGGGTCCTTTTCAGACCACACTGATTGCTTTGGTCTGAACCAGTTGAAAAAGAACCAAAATGCAGTCATGTGACAAAATCCACATCATTGTCCATATGTTTTGAACATATTTCCTAAACTGCTTTTCGATTGGTCAGAATTAACATGCAGGAAAATGTCAATGGAACTCCCCAAAGTAAACAAACCGGCAGACACAAAATGTTGATTTTTATTATGAAAGGATGACTGCGCTGGCTCATTGTATCCCTGATCATAGTATACTCTATAGTCTTTATACATCATTTTAAACAAACTATACATTTTGAGAATGAAGCACGGCTGTTGCTGGAAAACAATGAATTAATGCATTGCAAATGGCGAAGGCGCATCACAAGTCACTTCAGAAGGAGGCGTGAATTAATTTAGCCTAACTGCGAGATGGTCAACTTCTGGAAATATTACCAGCGATCCATCAGGTAATGTTTTTTTTTCCTCTCTCTCTGTTTAAAATTGTTGGTAAAGCGCTGTCAACAAATATTTTTCCTCCACACCCCATAAGATGGGACAGCGCATTGGACTACCAAAAAGTCCAAAAAGGTGCAGTACTTTTTGCGGTTGGGTCTGTTTTAGTTCAGATCATGTTCTCACCACAAACGAAGTGCTACAGGGTTTGTTTGAAAGTGTACCAAGACCACCTCTTCAAGGAGGTCTCGGTATGCTTTTTTGGTCCACTTTTTGTGCGCACTCGAGTGGGATTGCTATGTTCACACCTGCCAAAATTAACCGTACCAAGAGGATAAACTAACTTGTGCCATTCAACCGAACTAAATAAGACAGGTGTGAAAACATCCTAACTATATATTTATAGGCTGTACTACAAAAAATGTATTGTTATGCTAATGACTTAATTAAATATGACAGACATTCAAAGCTCAATTTTGATATCTTAATAGAAGTTTTAAATGTAAATATGGTATGACAATATGACCTCTTATATGAGAGTGGTCAGAATGACTGCTTGGTAAATCTAGTAAATATAGAATTCAAATAGAATTAGTGTTGAATTTGCATTTAGAATGGTGATTTTAATGCCCCTAACTACCCTCCTTCATCAAGACCACAAAACAAAGTTACAACATTAAGACAATCAGATCATTAATTAGTTCATTACCGTGTGTCAGTATCTATAGCTTTTGTTCCTTTGCTTCTGCTTTCTGTGGCCTCTGTGGAAATGTCTGTCTGAGAGCTTTATTGATCGACTGAAACTGAGATACTCCAACTTCACTCAGATTAAAACCAGACTATTTACTAGACAGACACAAACACACATACATACACACACTCAATTACAATGAGACACAGAGGCCACCGTGACAGCTCTATCCTCTCTTAACCTATCAGAGAGAAAAGAGGCGCTCACAACATATGCACTGCCTTTTGGTTGCTCTCTTTTTACTGGAGATAATGTCATGTGGCGCCTCTATAGATTGAAAACAAACCAAATCACACTCAGACAATGTGCCTTTGACTGGGAGACAATGAAATCAGAGGCACATCTGCCATCACAAGACTGTTTGTATCATCCAGTGTGAAGGGCAGAGCTCTAGCCCACACTTTACCCCAAACAGGAAGTCTGAGACAAACAATTTGCGAACAAATGTATTTTGGACGGAAAAGAAAAAGGAACATCAGAAATAATTAAAGAGGATGAAGGCAGAAAAGACATGAATCTACAAACAGAGATTTGGGGATTGGGCAGAAGAGAAATGAAACAAACAGTGGTCCTCAATCTCAGCCACCTCAGAGACAATGAGGTAAGACAGTGTGATGTGTCGAGATAAGAGGAGGCGCCGTGCTGGTTGGGCTCTGGCTGATGAGTAATCACAGTCATACTGATAAGTGACAGAAGGCAGCAGAGCATACACATGCACACACACATACACACACATTCACATATATAGTCGAATACAAGCAGTCATTAATAAATGTATCATTCATTAACATGACATCATGCATTCATCCATGTTTACCAATAAATCCTATTTCTTACTGTTAGTTTTGACAGGTCTTGTATATACCATGCCTTATACACTCACCGTCCACTTTATTAGGTACACCTTACTAGTTCAGGGTTGGACCCCCTTTTGTCTTCAGAACTGCCTTAATCCTTCATGGCAACAAGGTACTGGAAGTATTCCTCAGCGATTTTGATCCATATTGACATGATAGCATCACGCAGTGGCTGCAGATTTGACATCCATGATGTTAATTTCTTGTTCCACCATATCCCAAAGGTGCTCTATTGTATTGATTTCTGGTGACTGTGGAGGCCATTTGAGTACAGTGAACTCATTGTTATGTAGGAGAAACCAGTCTGAGATTATTCACACCTTATGACAGGGTGCGTTATCCTGCTGGAAGTAGCCATCAGAAGATGGGTACACTGTGGTCATAAAGGGATGGACATGGTCAGCACCAATATTCAGGTAGGCTTGGGCATTGACACAATGCTCAGTTGGTACTAATGGGCACAAAGTGCAAAGAAAATATCTCAAACAACATTACACCACCACCACCAGCTTGAACCGTTGGCATGATGGATCCATGCTTTCATTTTTTTGACGTCAAATTCTGACCTAACGTTCTGAATGTTGACTGCAGAAATTGAGACTCATCAGATCAGGCAACACTTTCCAATCTTCTATTGTCCAATTTTGGTGAGGCTTTGCCAGCTGTAGCCTCAGTTTCCTGTTCTTAGCTGACAGAATTGACACCCAATGTGGTCTTCTGCTGTTATAGCCCATCCACCTCAAGGTTGGAAGTGTTGTGCGTTCAGAGATGCTCTTTTGGATACCTCAGTTGTAACAAGTGGTTATTTGAGTTACTGTTGCCTTCGTATCAGCTTGAACCAGTCTGGTCATTCTCCTCTGACCTCTCCCATCAACATTTGTGCCCACAGAACTGCCGCTCAATGGATTTTCTCTTATTTGGACCATTATCTGTAAACCATAGAGATGGTTGTGCGTGAAAATCCCAGTAGATCAGCAGTTTCTGAAATACTTAGACCCGCCTGTCTGGCACCAACAACCAAGCCACGTTCAAAGTCTTAAATAACCTTTCTTCCTCATTCTGATGCTTGGTTTTAACTGCAACAGATCATCTTGACCATGTTCACATGCCTAAATGCATTAAGCTTGGACAGGTGTACCTAGACTGGTGAGTGTTTAAGTTGTGCCTTCATGACAACTCTGCAAATGTAAAAAGGAAAAAAAAAACAAAAAAAAACAATTACATCACATTACAATTAATTTTCTTAACTGACCTTAATTCCTTAGTTCACCCACCAAAAAAGAGAAAATGTACTCATTAATTACTTACACTCAAGTGATTCCAAACCTTTATGACTTTCTGAAGAACTAAACATTTATTGTGAAGAAATCTGAAAATAGTAGTGGGAATAAACAAATACTTTGCAAGTCTGTGGTTTCCAACTACAGTGTACACTGACAGGGTTCATACAGTTGGTTAGAGTTATTAGCCCCCCTGTTTATTTTTTTCCCCAATTTCTTTTTAACGGAGAGAAGCTTTCTTCAACATGTTTCTAAACATAAAAGATTTAATAACTCATTTCTAATAACTGATTTATTTTTATCTTTGTCATGATCATAGCATATAACAAATTACTAGATATTTTTACGACACTTCTATATAGCTTGAAGTGACATTTAAAGGCTTAACTAGTTTAATTAGGTTAACTAGGCAGGTTAGGGTAATTAAGCTGAGTTCTGTAGACATCTGAATAAAATTTGCTTAACGGGGCTAATAATTTTGACCATTAAATGGCGTTTAAAAAATGTAAAACTGCTTTTATTCTAGCTGAAATAAAACATATAAGACCTTCTTCAGAAGAAAAAAAATTATCAGACATGTTGTGAAAATTTCCTTGCTCTGTTAAACATCATTTGAGAAATATTTAATAAAGAAAAATAATTCAAAGGGGGGCTAATAATTCTGACTTCAACTGTACATGCCATACAGTATATAACACTGGCACAGAATTTTAAAGTAATATAAAACATAGACATTTAGAAGATATGATGTTTACATCTGTAGTGTTGTGCTCTTTTCTTGCTGATATGTAGCTCTGCAAATTGTCATAGAACAATCCGTCTATTTTTTGCTAGTTTAAATGTGTAATATAAACATTTTTGTTAAATCTCCATTATCACCAAACACACGAAACAATAATGTAAACAATGTTTTGATCATAGTATTATCCATCCTCCAGTTGTTGATTTTCTTGATGGTGTTGCAGGCTGGCATACACATCACTTTAGAACTACTGTAGAAGAATGATTTGGGGAAGTTATTTCTTAGGGAACTGGATCAAGTGGCTAGTTCTTATTACCAAGTTCCTTTACTCATTTGAAAGCCCCTTTAGTTTATTTAGAAATGTTTCTATGTGTCTTAATTAAAGTCCATGGTCTTTATTTTGACAATCCATGTACAAAGTCCAAAGCGCAGGGCATAAAGCATAAAGAGCGTGTCAAAATCCACTTTTGCTATTTTATGGGAATCCACTTTGAGCCGTGGGGCATGGTCTAACAGGGTTGAGCTTATTCTCTTAATGAGTTATAGGTGTGTTTTGAGAATAAACCAAATTAGAGTCTCATTTCCCATTCCCTTTAACAGCTTTTTACATAGCGGACTTTGTAAGAGGAAAAACTAAATGCTTCACTAGCGAGAAAACAGTTAAACAGCATCTGCAGCATGAGAATGAGAGATGAGCCTCCTCATTCTTTACTTTCACTTTTACTCTGATGGAAAACGTGTTGTAAGCAAGGATATTAGCCTAAACATAATTAATTTTGTTTATTAAGCGTTAAAGATTTGTTCCAAAACTATTTTTAAATTCAGTTCTAATTTCCAGCAAACTAATAAACGATCAATAATAACGAAGTGTGTTAAAAAAACTGAATTATATCCAAATACACATGCTGTGCCCATATGGTCCAAAACCTGACAGGTGGGCAAAAATCTAAGCTTGTTTTAATAAAACAAATATAAATGTGCATATAAAAAATAAAACTACTAAAAATAATGACATTGTACAAAAGCCCCCCAAGATGAAGAAGGCATTTAGGCAGTGGTTTTTATATTTATGTAGGCTAGAAAATGATAATTTTGTAATATTTTAATTCCTTATTTATTTTTTTCATTTGTAAAGATATTTGCATATTGCTGTACACCCTGTGTGTAGGCTATTAAACACTGTTTAAGTGAGGTGCACAACTAATGCGCTCTGCGCTGGACTCTAGACCAGCTTTGATCTGGTCTATTGTGCAGCCCACGTAGTTCTTCAAAGTGGCAACGCGCCAGCAATGCGCCTCAACATGCCTCCATTTTTAGACCAGAACACCTATGGGCATATGAGAGCAAATGCATTTGCTATTAAAACTGCGTGCTGCAAAACGTCAAAACGACTCTTGCGTCAAGCTGAAACTAGCAAACAACAATTGCCGCATTGTGCCGGGCTTCATATTTCTTTGCATTAAAGCCAAGATTGTTGCAGTGTTAATGTGATTTTTGTACTTCCAAAAGTTTCTTCCATCTGCATATGGGATCACAGAGCTCAACAAGAGTTACCATCAGCTTCTTAATCACCATTTTAAACATAGCTCTTCTCTTTGAATTGCTCAGTATGAAGAATGAACAACAATCAGAATTAGGAAGAGTCGTTGTTCCGAACTTCTTCCGTTTGATTAGGCTAAAACCACTGTACTATGTATGCCACTCTGTTAGTAAACAGTACCTGTAAGGAAGTGACAGCATGCTGTCTGTGGCTGAGTGTTCATGTCTATGTATAATTTGCCATGTGTGTAATATGAGTCTACTTTTTGGATTTAATGTGATCTTAATTCACACTCAACACTTACAGATATTACCACCAGATATTACCATCACAACAACATTACCACCAGTGTTTGACATACATTTTGTTGATCACCAGTCACTGTTGCTAGTATTTTTCTAAAATTACTAGCCACTCGCCATTTTTACTATCTACAACTTTGTTGTTGGAAAAATATATTTTATATGCATAAAATTTGACTTGCTAAAACTACGTGCATTCATTTCACTTTGTGTGTGTTGTGTATTAGGTTGCTTAATGAGGATGTGCAAATGGTTTGTGGTTTCATAGTGTAAGATTGCAAATAGTTTTTATTTTGCTTGAGTTTTAAGGGCTCAACACTAAGGACCTACCAAATTTTTCTCTAACCACATGAAAAATAAAACAATAAATATTTTGAGCCCAAAATAAATTTAGGCAAAGCTGAAAACATACCATGTGCTATAATGAAAAGAGGATCTCTTGAAGGTTAGAGCAAAATTAACCTGCTGCTTACAAAAGACCTTTAAAAAAAATCTGGAGCTCTTGAAAGCAGCTGGACTGTGGGTGCACGAGCATAGCTTTTTGTTCAGTCTATTTAAATGAGAATCGATGGCACCAGTTACAGTTCCTTTGAGCAATAAGCAACCGTTTCTTTTTGAAACTTTTAAACACTCACACGCATCACATCACCTGAACTCAGCTTTGATACTGAAGCCCTTGTCAGTGCGTCAGGATTGCCCTTATCTCACTGCGCGCATGATCATCCTCTCATTCTGCATTCACTTGCTTTCCTTTGCTCACATGTACACAGTTATTATTGTCATCTCTTACGCTGGCCCCTCATTGGGCAATCCTTATTGTTGAACTCTTTTTTAAGAAAACTACAATATAAAAAGTATCTTTAACCTGCCAAAGTGGCTAGTGGGAGTGAAATCTACCCACATTTGGTGGGTGTTAATGTCAAGCCCTGATTGCCACATACTCTGCCATTGTTTTGTGTTGTTGCTTGTTATTGCCTTCAATCTACACTACCTGTAAACCAGGGATGCCCAAACCTTTTCTTATAAAAAGCCAAAAACCAAACTTGATTGAGGCTAGTGGGCCGAAGGTAAACATAGTTTATTATTAAATGTAAATTTTTACATTTAATAATAAACTTATTACAAAAAAAACAAAAAAAAAAACAATCTCATTAAACAGAATTACACATGTTTTTCTGCTTTTGCCTTAATATGCTAGCTGGTGTCTTCTAGTCCTCTATGCGTCGAGTGACAGTATTTTAAAAAAATCTGATTCGTTTGCAACATTTCATTAAAAAGTTTTATTTCAGTTTGCTTTTTTTGTAGTTCTGCAATAAAACAAACAAAAAAGGTTACGTCAAATTAAAACAATTTCTGTATTAAAGGCGTATCCTCTCAGATGGAATGGTGGGCCAAATCAAAGGTTACAATGGGCCAACTTTGGCCTGTAGGACCTACTTTGGGCATCTCTGCCCTAAACACTTACTATGCATGTGCATGATGTTATTATTTTCAGGTGTCTATATGAACAACAAAACAATGCCATTATCAAAAATACAATTACCGAATATGTTAACTGAAAGTCTTTTTTATGTGAGATATGCTTTGTATACTAATGAAGCATTTTGCAGAAGGCGCTATCTTGGACAAGAAAGATGCAGCAGAAACCTTAACAATTGCTTGTGTCTCTTGCTTCTGATTGTAACCAGAAATTTAGACATGCTTGCTGAGAGTGGAATGTGAGAGTAGGGCCAGACTGAATCTGTGGATGTTTCTGTTATTTCAGCTGAGAATTTAGTTAAAATCTGCGGATTTATGTGGAATGATTTTGAGTCTCATAACTACAAATTTAATGTATAAAAATAAAAGCTTTTAAACATTTATTCAATTTTTAAAATGCAAATCTAATTAGAACCCCTTATTTGGTAAACAAAGCAAGTCTCACATATAATTTATCTACTAAAAGACAGAACATAGTACTTTACAAACTGTATTGTAAATAAATCATATAAACAAATTTATATTTGTCAATATTATTACTGAGATTCATTTTAACATAAGATAAACATAAATGTACACATATTTACACAAGTAAATAAATAGACTCAATGATGGACTAAAAATCTGCAGCTTTCTGTGCACAAAGATTCCGTGTAGTCCTAGTCATGACTAGGGCTAGACAGAATCTGCAGACATTTTTTGCTATTTCTGTAGAGAATTTTGTAAAAAAAACAATTAAATAAAAAATAAAAAACTGCGGATTTATGCAAATTTATTTTGGGAGTATCATAACCTAATATATGTAAGAAATAATACATATATATAATTTACATTTATTTAATGTTTACAAAGCAAATCCTTCTAGATCCACTAACTTGATAAACAAAGCAAAGTCTATAATATAATCTACTAAAAGACAGAAAATATTACTTTACAAACTGTATTGTAAATAAATCAAATGAACACTTTTATATTAGTCAATATTATAACAGAATTTAATTTAAAAACTGAATAAGTATAAATTTTCACACATTTACACAAGTCAATAAAAAGACTCAATGATTGGCTAAAAATCTGCGGAAATCTGCAGATTTCTGCACACGCAGTTTCCGTGTTGGCCTACTTATGGGTTACCCTTTATGAAAACAAATTGGATCTTATGGAGGCCTCAAAGCATGTGCATTTAACTATTCAGTTCTTTTGTGCAGAAAAAGGGGAACTACAGACAGTGCAGAAAAGCTGACAGGGAGACAACTCGCATTCTTCTGTGAATCTAAAATGGGTCTTTAGTTTCGGAGAACACATGCAGAGAACCTCATGTGTCCTCTTGGATAGCATTGTTTAATTAATAGAACACATTTGTATTCATATATATATTCATTTGTACTTCATAAACTGTTTAATACTTTCCACACTGATCTCCGCCTCGTGAGTGCATGCATGGAATTTTATAGATATATTCCAACAAAACTCAACAAATGTATGCATTTTCATCACAAAAATTGTCATTGTTGACGTACAATCGGCCCCTAAGTCCTGGCAAAATCCTGTGTCAATCAAGAGGTAATTGCTGATTAGGGAATGTGAAGTAGTCTTTATACAGGTACAAAGATCCCTGTCTCTAAGAGTTGAAGAGGTGTCCCTCCATCTGCCTTTCTTGTGTCTTATAGCAGCGCCTGAAGGCTTCCGCTTCCTCTGGGGGTTGAGGGTGACCACTCTGGTAATGGATATGGTTGGAGTAGACTGAACCCAGGCCTGTTATTAGCTTCATTAAAATGGCTTTTTGTTTGATACAGTGCTCATATTCAATCCCCGCAGAGGCCCTTTCACAAGAGAAGCTTTTATTTATCAGCCCAGATAGGAGACTAATCTTGTGACCTTTGCACCTGAGAGAAACCCTGTCGCCCATATTCCCCGTATTAGCTCCTTCTCTAATCTAAGCTCTTTGTTTGTTACCTCCTTCTTCTCTGCTTGAATCAAATCAGTTGTTCCCACATCCGCCTGGTCAGCATCCACACTTCTCTACCGTTCCAGAGGTGTAATGCAGGTGCTTCCAGGCCTTGCGTGTTGACTTCTGCTCTTCACGTGTCTCAGGAGAAGCTTGAAAACCTCACAGAGGAAAAGCAAGGCCTGTTTTCTGAGGGCTTTGGCTCTTTGGATGACCGTCAGGGCATTCGGATTGTCCCGGGCAGCCGGCGAGATTTATAATCCCGCTCAGCTCTTTCTGCTTTCAAAGGGCTTCTGGGAGTAGAACGGCAAATTGCTTCAACACATGGAATGATTCATAGATTCACAGCACGCATGGAGTGGTCTCAAAATGGCGGCAGATGATGAAACAGGATGCAAAGGGTTTTAAGACCACACATTTTTTAGGAAACTCTAATCTATCTATCTATCTATCTATCTATCTATCTATCTATCTATCTATCTATCTATCTATCTATCTATCTATCTATCTATCTATCTATCTATCTATCTATCTATCTATCTATCATCTATCTATCTATCTATCTATCTATCTATCTATCTATCTATCTATCTATCTATCTATCTGTCTATCATCTATCTATCTATCTATCTATCTATCTATCTATCTATCTATCTATCTATCTATCTATCTATCTATCTATCTATCTATCTATCTATCTACACACACACACACACACACACATATATATATATATATATATATATATATATATATATATATATATATATATATATATATACATACATACATACACACACACACACACACACACACACACACACACACACACACACACACACACACACACACACACACACACACACACACACACACACACACACACAGGTGGGCATAGATTATTTTTTAATTATCTATCTATCTATCTATCTATCTACACACACACACACACACACACACACACACACACACACACACACACACACACACACACACACACACACACACACACACACACACAGGTGGGCATAGATTATTTTTTATTATCTATCTATCTATCTATCTATCTATCTATCTATCTATCTATCTATCTATCTATCTATCTATCTATCTATCTATCTATCTATCTATCTATCTATCTATCTATCTATCTATCTACACACACACACACACACACACACACACACACACACACACACACACACACACACACACACACACACATATATATATATATATATATATATATATATATATATATATATATACACACACACACACACACACACACACACACACACACACACACACACACACACAGGTGGGCATAGATTATTTTTTAAAATCTACATTAATTTCACTGTAATCTTGGAATTAATCTAGATTATTCTAGATTAAAATGCCTCATTTGAATTCTGCCTTAGGTATTCAGAATATGTGTGCTACCCAAATAATGAATAAAAGTAAGTCTTTGAGAACGGGTTTCTCAACCCAGGTGGCACTTTAGACCAGGGGCTCATCTCCTGTTTCCAAAATGCATCACTACTATGATAATTGGTGATGAAAATAAATTATGTTGTACTTGTATAAGATGTCCTTGTGTTTACTAACTGTTTATTCAGTTAAATATGAATTTTGAACTGTAGGCCCACAAAACGGCTATTTTTGATTACCTTAATCAAAAAACTGAACTAAACAGAAATGGAATTAAAGCATGTGGAGTATGCATATATTAGTGGCATTATTGAAGTAAACACAACAATCAAACTATTGCCGTCATGTAGTACCAGTCGTCATATTTTCCGTCAAGATCCACACGTCTGGCTGTCAGTAAAGGACCACACACACACACATTGCGAAACTTTTACATGAAAACACTTCGAGTAAACACCTTAATTATATTATTGTCTATTTGGGCAAATGACTACATTACAGATGTCCATGTAAGAGTAGTCAGTAATGTCTTTGAAGTAAGTGAAAGACCCAGAAGGGCATCCAGCTGATTTGATTCAGAAGGGCACTTTTTTGTCATAAGGCTCACAAGTTTGACTTTCATTCACCGTCATTCATTTTAAAAAGCACCTGTTCCATTTTTTTGTATATGTTTTACTCAAGCGCATAAACTCTATAGAATCCTGATAGTTAGATGTTAAACTAACATGAATCAGATTCACTCTAGTGAAGTGCATCCATGTTAGCATGTCACATTTGTGGTAATTTCACAGTAGGAATACATACAGGTTGGAAGACTTGCTCTCGCCATCTACAGTGCAATTTGGCAGGTATAGTATCAAGGTAAAAGTCATCCTAACCTGCATAGAATACACCCAGCTCCAAACCCAACTTTAAGAATAGATTAGATTTTTAATCGGCCGATAAAAAGCTCACAGCACATTAACGCCGATAATGGCCTACCACTAATATATATATATATATATATATATATATACATATATATATATATATATATATATATATATATATATATATATATATATATATATATATATATATATGAATAGAATGAACCACCAACTTATCCTGTATATGTTTTACGCAGCAGATGCCCTTCCAGCCGCAATCCATCACTGGGAAATATCCATACACACTCATTCACACAAATACACTATGGACAATTTAGCCTTAACCTATAACAAGTTTACAATTAATTTTTACATGTGATTAAAATGTAAGATTTAAAGCAATTAGCTAAATTTAATAGTAATAATTGTAAACATTTTGTTTTAAACCTTCCTGAATTTCATAAAAAAATACAGGAACCATGTTAACAACATAAAATAAACTTATTTCAACTTCCATCTATGGTAAAACACATTTTTAGACATTTTAGCAGAGTAATCTCATTGTTTTTTTATTTTCTGTTTCTAAATAATCATGAATTATTCTGTAAAGGTCTTTTGTAGTGAATGAAGTAATTGTCACTGCATTACCATATCGTACCATGATACTGTCATTAGACCATGAAACTGTTTGAAGGCAGTTATGAGCAGTAAGAGTGTATAAGGAGCAGTTGTTT
Source organism: Danio rerio (assembly GCF_052040795.2). Taxonomy (NCBI): domain Eukaryota; kingdom Metazoa; phylum Chordata; class Actinopteri; order Cypriniformes; family Danionidae; genus Danio; species Danio rerio. Next base: position 63,115,026 of record NC_141025.1, on the reverse strand, counting down.
GTGACAGAATGTGACAGAATGTATGAGCTGTTCTTGTTATAACACTGCCATATGCAATCTGCTTGATGGAGCATCTGTCCTTCTCTCTCTCTCTCTCACTCTACCCTAATTGAGCTATTTTATGGGCCAGCAATATTGACCATGTAACAAGATTGTTATGGCTATGTACACTGTTTAAAAAGGTTTAAGAATGCATTTATGGAGGCATGGTGGCTCAGTGGGTAGCACTTTCGCCTCACAGCAAGAAAGTTGCTGGTTCAAACCCAGGTTGGCATTTCTATGTGGAGTTTGCATGTTCTCTCCGTGTTCACATGGGTTACCTCTGGGTGTTCCCCCCGCGGTCCAAAGACATTTGGTAGAGGTGAATAGAATAAGCTAAATAGCTGAAGTGTATGTGTGTGAATGCAAGGTGTTTTCCAGAATTGGGTTGTGATGGGCATCCTTTGTGTAAAAAATGTGCTGGATAAGTTGAAGGTTGATTGAATGAAATGAATAAAAGATTGTATTTAAAAATATATATGAATGCGCTGAATTCTACATTTTTGCTCTAATAATCTTACACATGCATAATATTATAAACCATTATTAGGATGTTTCACACCAAACATGACAATAAACTTAATACTGCACAAACACTCTTAAAAAAAGGTTCTTTATTAACATTGATAACCCCACAAAGAACCTTTAACTTCCACGGAATCTTCCATTTTCTGAAAAAAAGAGAGAGAAAAAAAGAGATTCTATTGCATAATTTTGAAAAATCCTTTTAGTTCTTTTCAGCATTCAGTATTTATTTTCAAAAGTGTATACAGTATGCATTCAGTATAGAAATTCCAATGAAATATTGCATGAAATTGCATGACAGAACCATTGGTTGTAGTGAGGCAGAGTTTTGTTTATTTATAAGATACAGTGCTTTTGACTTTTTTTTTTTTTTTTTTTTTTAGCTCATATGGCAAGCGCATAAAGGATCCTTTCAGAAAACAAACTTTTATTTACTGTCAGATATTGTAACTTGACATAGACTCATAAACTATTCCACAGAAAGAAATTGTGACCTGCCGGGCTAACTTCTACTGCCGAATTAGAAGTCCAATGTTTTGTGCAATACTGTTATAACTTTATAGTTCTTTGGAGCTTGTACTAAAATTTTTTTTTCATTTTTTTTTTTAAATGGACCACACAAATGTTTCCAATTCTTGCAATGTACTGAATTTAGTCTATGGGTAAGTTTCATCAGCGGTCCCATTGGAAGGTACATAAAAAACCTCATTCATTCATTCCAGTCGCAACCCAGTACAGGGAAAAGTTCAGTCACACTAGAGTTTGAGCTTGCGAAACTCTGTCGTATGTCGATGCGAAAGGGGGCTTAAAAAAGATAAATAGAGATTAAAAAAGCGAGTGATTGTTCCATATTTTAAATTCCTGTTCAGAGAGGTCATGTTTTGATCCTCGATTGGTCACAGTCAAGTGATGCGATTTTGCAGGTCAGAGTTCACCAAGCTTGAACTTTCTAATGCAGCTATGTGCGAAACTTGACGCACGACATTGTGTTTCCAGTCTGATGCATTTATGTTTGAACGAATGTTAGTCTACGGGGAGAAAAGTCTAGTAAGACCGCAGCTTTAGTTTCTTATTCATCATGGATCGTAACAGTGGAATGAACCGCCAACTTATCCAGCATATGTTTAACACAGCAGATGCCCGCCTGCAGCTACAATCCAGTACTGGAAAACACATACACACTCTCAGAAAAAAAGGTACAAAATTGTACCTTTTAGGGTACAAATGGCCCGTCACTGGGGTGGTACCCTTAAGGGTACAAATTTGTACCTCTATTTAAAGGTACAAAATTGTACCTTCTACATTTGTACCCTTTAAGGGACAATTTTGTACCCTAGACACTGAAGGAACAAAAATGTACCTTTTTATATTATATAGTATTTTCAGGGTACTGACCCTGGCATTTTGATCCTTTGGTGACTGCATGCACAAATAAATAAATAAAATATTTTAGTTCACAGATGTCCATTTTTATTTATTAATGTAGAAATATTTCATTACAACTTACAACTGAATGTGTTAAGAAATAAAATTACACAGCAAGTATAAAGCAGACATGTAAAACAGTAAAAAGAACAATTTAGATAACAAATAAAAACTAAATAATCTACACTTAATACAAAGACCACAAGAATACTGTTTAAGATTTATAAACATTACACAGGCTACATCAAGTACTGCACTTTATAAAGTCTAAAGTATTTGTCTTTAGTCAGAATACTCGGTCATAATAAATAATTTGTCATCAACATTTTCTCTGAATTTCAGAATGAAGGCAATGTTTCTCTATAAATTGCTTCAACAGTGCAGAAAACCAAATACATCAGTAGCCTCTTCCTCAACATCAGTAGATTACTCCTTTAGTGGAGTTGTAATTAGTTGTAACACAATATGTGTTTATGCTTTTGATAAACATGACATGTAAAGCACTCATATCTGGAAAATGTTCTTTGATAGTCATTAGGACCACAAGTTATTTAAAAAATGTGCTTTATGCATGAATGATAGCAGTGTGCTGGAGTAACTTGATGATTGTTATTATCCCAAGAGCATGTAAAGAAACAAAAAACAAGGTTGATCACTCTGGTAACTGGAGTAGATCGAGGCTTGTCACCGTCCGCCGTTCATTCAAAACATTCCACTGCAGAAACATCAATGTGATCTTCTAATAAGATGGATATGTCAAAAATGTATATTCGTCCACATCATCAGCCCGGCCAATCGCAATCCCATCAACTCTGAAGACTGCCGTGACTCGTCTTGTTAACACAGTTGTCCAGTCGGTGGCCTCCTCCTGTACTTGAACTGTTGGATGTGGTGAAGATGGTTCACTGTAAATGACAAAGCAATAATTACATTAATATCAGTCACTCTATCACTGATGAAGAGAAAATCAACATGCATAGAAAGTCAAATAATTAATATTCACTGATTAAAAAAAAAAAGTATCACAGATTAAAAGACTAATATAAATTTCATTTATTCATTCATTCAATTTCTTTTCGGCTTAGTCCCTTTATTAATCTGGGGTTGCCACAGTGGAATGAACCACCAACTTATCCAGCATATGTTTTATGCAGCAGATGCCCTTCTAGCTGCAACCCAGTATTACGAAACATCCAGACACACTTATTCACCACACATTTATACACCACAGACAAATAAGCTTACCAAATTCAGCTACAGCGCATGTCTTTATACTTGTGGGGAAATCTGAGCACTTGGAGGAAACCCTCACGAACACTGGAAGAATATGCAAACTCCTCACACAAATGCCAACTGACCCAGCCGAGGCTCGAACCAGCTACCTTCTTGCTGTAAGGTGACAGCACTACCCACTGCGTCATCCTAATATAAAGAATATCAAGCATTATAAAATGCATTTATCACAGCATATACTAAACAGAAAACAACATACGCACCGGAGCACAACAAAATGTTGAAGTGTCTCGCTTAACAAGGCTGGCAACATGAGAAGTGCTGCTGTAAAATCAATTCCTGGAACATAAGATGTGGCATACAAACAAATATGAATGAATCCATCCAAAGCTAGAATTTAATAATATTAATCAAGTGGAGAAAGTTTAGAAAGAGTACCTTAGAGTCAGGCCCATAGCATTCTTCAGTTGATCTCTCATCTTTCGATGAAAACCTAGAAAATAATTTTAAACACGTGGGTGTACATTTATTGTTGTTTGTAAGTAAAAACCTACAAATTTAAAATAGTATGTAAGCCATTAAAACCATGGTATAGATAATGAGACATACTTACATCTTGTACTGAGCCATGCTTTCATATGACATGCCTTCATTGGTCTGATGCTGTTAGGCTGCATTCTGTTGTTCAATCTTGTCCTGAAAGACAATTGGAAACTTCAAAAACTTCTGGAAAGCAATAAGATAAAGCAATAACTATTTATTTATTTTGAGATATTAATAAAATAGGTAAAATAGCTCAAGGTACCAGTTTCAGAACAGATGAGACAACTTATTACATTAAAAAACAAAGTATAACTTAAAACGTCGATTTATACAACATGGTATGTTAATAACTCTACATTAACATAAGTATAACGTTAAACGATAGTAAAGCACCAACAATTCTGGACATGAGAGTTTGTGGACACTCCTCAACATTAATGTAACTTAGACACTGAAATGAAGATATGTACACCACGTTTGTAACTAGCCACGTTTACATAATCACTCGCTTTGTCGGTGACAAAATTGTGATTTTTCTTCACAAAATGGTGGTGTAACTTATATAACCGTCTAAAATTACATTTCAGCGGTCAACCGTGGCTAGAAAATGGCCTAAAAATATAAAACATTATCGATAATTACAAATTCCCAGTATTAATAACAAAAGGTTTTATATCAAGGTATATGAAGACTTCGCGCGAGCTCCGGGCCACACCGCACATTACTCACGGCCCGATTCCGGTGCACGGATACGGCAGCGCCGGCTCGCTTTTGCCGCCGCAGCTGGACCGAGTGTATTTTGCTAATTGGGTTGCGATTATATTCCGCCATGGCAACACTTATTAATAAAGCAGTAACGTAACGTAAGATATAAGGCGCGAATACGTAACGTAGGCGATAAAGGGAACTTTTACACCGATAAAACTAACAGCATATAGTACTCACCGTCTATAACGTTATGTCCCTCGGTGACTTCGATATCACATTGTATTAACTTCTTTAATAAGCAGCAGACATCTTAGCAAACTCCATCCTGCAGGCCAGCCCGGAGCACTTAAATCGGGGGAAAGCAGAGACCCGAGAGTCAGACAAAATCAACAGAACAAGGCTTCACATGTAAAAATGAGACTGAAAATATATCTTTAATGCATTCTTACCTGAAAAGTGTGGACTCCAAAATAGACTTTTCTTTGAAAAGCGTGCGAAGTTCTGTGTAAACACCCAGCATACTCGACGGACCGCCTCAGTAACAAACACTACTATAACGTCTCAACAAGCCAAATTCTTAAAGAGACAGCAACATCACCACCTGTATGAAGATGCTGTCACTCTGCATGGTTCTTATTCTACATCCCATAAACTATAGGGTCTTAAACAGTAAGCAAAGACCAGTATTTACGTTTTTAATGATTAAAATTACATTAAATTATAAATTAAATTATTAACATTTTTGAGAAAAAAATGTAATTTAAATACATGAAAAAAATTTAATTATTAAAATATTTAATTCAATCAATTTATTTATTTATTATATTTTTAAATTATGTATTTTAGTGTTAATGTTTAGTATTAATACATTTAAATTAGTGTTATATAGTGTCTTGATCTTATCATGAGCTGAAGGTACAATTTTATTCCTATAGGGAAACAAAATATATAATTGTACCTTTAAAGGTGCCAAATTGGTCCTTTACAGTACAATTTTGTATCCAAATGTGCTATAAAAGGTACAAAAATGTACCTTTCAAACCTAAATCTGGACATTTGTACCTTTATAGCCCATTTGGGTACAAAATTGTACCCTAAAGACCAATATGGGACCTTTAAAGGTACAATTATATATTTTGTTCCCTCTAGGAACAAAATTGTACCCTCATTGTACCTTTTTTTTCTGAGAGTGCACTCTCACATTCACAAACATACACTACAGCCAATTTATTTCATTCAATTCACCTATAGCTCATGTCTTTGGACTGTGGGGAAAACCGAGCACCCAGAGGAAACCCACGTGAACACAGGGAGAACATATAATCCCCACAAAGAAGAAGGTCGTTGGTTTGAACCTCGGATGGGTCAGTTAGCATTTTTGTGTGGAGTTTGCATGTTCTCCCCGTGTTTCGGTGGGTTTCCTCAGGTTGCTCCTTTTCCCCCCACAAGTCCAAAAACATATTGGATAGCTGAATTGGGTAAGCTAAATTGTCCGTAGTGTATGTGTGTGAATGAGTGTGTATGGATGTTTCCCAGTGATGGGTTGCAGCTAGAAGGGCATCCGCTGTGTAAAACAATAATATGCTGGATAAGTTGGTGGTTCATTCCGCTGTGGTAACCCCAGATTAATAAAGGGACTAAACCCAAAGGAAAATCAATGAATGAATGGATAAACCAAATCATTCAAAGTTTTCATCAATCATTGTAAAAAGCACTATAAAATTAAGATGAACTGAAGTAGTCTAATTTCTCATTTTGCAAACGGAATGCGGAAGATGAAATGTGCACAGAAAAAGTGTAAAAAAAAAAAATTTAGTACCATAATCACAGAAAGGGTCACTTACCAAAGAGGCATTCGCTCATGCAACTATATCTCATAATCCATAATGATTAATATATACGCTGTAAATCCCCGCTGTTGTCATTACTAAAGATATTAAGTTAATATAACTTCACATTACCTAAAATACCAAGTTTCGGCATCAAAACTTAAACAGGTGTGTTTGACTTACTCATTAAGCAGCAAAAAAAAAACAAAAAAAAAAAAAAACAAAAACCTTTTAATTAAAATTGTAAGTTTTCTGAACTTAAAAATTTAATTTCTTTAAACCATTCACCATGTCTCTGTTTAAAATGTTTGCTTGCCCTTGATATTTTGCCTTGACAACCATGCTGATTGGTCGATATTTGTTACATGACAGAGCAGCAGGACAGAGGCACTATTCCTGAACCTATCTGTCAAAGAAAAAAAGTTAAATTAGTAAGTAAAGATTTAAATGCTTTTATGCATTTTTCTTAATTGATAGACAAGCAGGGGTGACACAATGGTGCAGTGGATAGTGCTGTCACCTCACAGCAAGATGGTCACTAGTTTGAGGCCCCGTTTACACTAGTACGTTTTAGTTTTAAAACGGCGTTTTAGAATGAAAACGATCCGCGTCCACACTCGCGTTTTACCCAGCGTTTCTGAACTGCTCTCCGTCCACACCAAAACGCTGAAAACGCACATCACGTGACCACACAGACGCTCTCGGGCAAGCGCTGCAGCCCATGTACCCAGATGAGAGCTCTGCTAGTCGGACTTCTCATCAAGCATCTCCCGCTGGATCTAATCTCACTATATTTATTAAACGGGATATTTCATTCATCTTGTTGTCTTTATCTAACGACATATTCCCTGACTTTGGGCATTGGAATCTATTACTTGTTCTCAGGTAACGTGTTTTGGCTGAGCGCAAAGCTCATAAGTTAATGATTAATGTAACCACGTACATTCTGTATATTGACTTATCGCTTGCCTTTATTTCCTATAATGTATAAACTTATTGTATGTTATACTTTTAAAATGGCCATTATCGATTATTAAAACTGATACTCAGCAAACGAGAGGGTGTGTTTCGTATTTTCACTGAAATTGAAAGGAGGCAGTTGTTATCGGCTCCGTTTTGTTATAAATATCCAGACAGTGAAGATGACGCTCATCTTATACAGCATGGCGCCTCAACATGTCTGCTGTCTAAGTTGCTAATATTAAAATGAAAATAGGCAGTTCCTTAAATCATGTTTACATTTTATTGTTGAGAAAGTGAAACAACGAAGCCAGGGTGATGTGAATGAAGTTATAAAGTACACTGTTCCCTTTGAAGATTTACCCGTGTCCTCGGTATAGTCTGCTTTTCCATATCAAACTGAGAAGAAGAGACTGCAGCCTTGATCAAACTTGCGAAGTCTGAACTTACACGGAGAAGATTCAGGACTGAACTGTGTGTTAGGCTACTTAATATTCAGGAAAAGCCCCAATCAGAGAGGCGAACGTCTGCAGCCCCGCCTCCGTTTTCAGATGTCTCCGTTTTCCATCATCCACACTGAGACGGAGCAGCAGCGTTTCAAAATGAAAACGGCCTCTCCAGCGTTTTCGAAACGCTCCGTTTTCGGCGCTCGAGAACTCCGGCGTAGTGTGGACGGTTGGCGTAACCGTAGCAAAACTTATGCGTTTTCAGACTAAAACGCATTAGTGTAAACGGGGCCTGAGTCCCGGCTGTGTAAGTTGGCATTTCTGTTTGAAGTTTGCAAGTTCTTCCCGTGTTGGTGTGAGTTTCCTCTGGTTGCTCCGGTTTCAAAGACATGCGTTATAGGTGAATTGGATAAGCTAAATCAGGGGTGCCCAAACTCAATCCAGGAGGGCCAACACCTTTAAGATTTTAGCTTCAACCACATTTTAAGCACACCTGAACCAGTTAATCGAGCTCTATCTAGATATACTAGAAACTTCCAGGCAGGTTTGTTGAGGCAGGAAACCAGCCCTCGAGGACCGAGTTTGGGCTAAATTGTTCTTATGTATGTGGGTATGTCCTGGTCCCCACCTCATAAAAATGAAGGGCTCTATTTGACGGTCCATGCGCAGAGCGCAAAATGCAGGGCGCAAACGCTTTCAGGGCATGTGAGAACGCATTTTTGCTAATTTAAGGACGGGAAAATCCGCTTTGCGCCTTGGCGCATGGTCTAAAAGGGTTGAGTTTATTTTCTTATTCTTATTTTCTTATAGTTATAAGTGTGTTTTGAGAATAAACCAATCAGAGTCTCATCTCCCATTACCTTTAAGAGCCAGCTGTGCTATAAGCGCATTCGCTATTTACAGGACGTAAAGTAAGTCTAAGTGGAAAAAGTGAGCATTTCACAAGCAAACAGTTAACAGTTAACAGTCTTTTTTACAGAAAACTGTTAAACAGAGCATCTACTGCGTGAGAATGAGAGATAATGGATCTACTTTCACTTTGGCTCGGATAGGGAAACCTTTACGCACAGACATCAATTAGTCTATAAATAATTAATTGTGTTGTTAAGCGCAAATATTTGTTTCAAAACTATTTCTAAATTCAGTTCTAATTTCAACAAACGAATAAATGAACAATTAAAACGAAGTGTGTTCAAAAACCTGAGTTATATCCTAAAACACATGCTGTGCCCCATATGGTCTAAAACCTGACAGGTAGGCAAATCTAAGCTTGTTTTAATAAAACAAATATACATATGGATATAATAAATAATACTGCTAATAATTAAAAACATTATACAAAAGCAAATTGTTATGAATGAACTGAAAAAGCCTCCTGAGATGAAAAAGACATAAAAGCAGTGATTTTTCATATTTATGTAGGCTAGAAAATAATATGTTTTGTAATATTTTAATCATTTATATTCATATCCTATATCTATTCTTGTCATATCCTATATATATCCTTAATATTTAAATATTTCATAAGTAAAGATATTTGCCTATTGCGCTCTTGTGTGTATTAAGCAGTGTGTAAGCGAGGCGCAACTCTGCGTCGGAGTTAAGACCTGGTTAGTGTTGGTCTACTGAAAAATCTATTTTAGTTTCTCAAAATAGCAACGCGCCAGCAGTGCACCTCAGAACGCCTTCCTTTTTAGACCAGAACTCCTATGGGTGCACATATGAGCGCTAATGCATTTGCTATTTAAACAGCGTAGCGCAACGCCTCAAAACGACTCTTGCGCCAAGCTGAAACTAGCAAAAGACTATTGCGCTGTGCCTTGTACCACATTGCGCCGGGTGTATGATAGGGCCCTCTGTGTTATAAGAATTCTCAGTACTTTGACATTACAAGTAAATACGAACTGTCTTGTATCTGTTTTATATATATTATTTTAGAGGCATCATACAAAAAATTACCAATCATAAACATCTGGCATAAAAAATTGTGTGAAACAAACTCTTCTTCTACAAATACTGATGATTTATGTTGGGACTCTATATGGACTAACTTTAAACTTACCTCAAAGAATCCTAATCATCAGCTAATTCATTACAAAATGATTCAAAGAATTTACCTCACTCCTAGGAAACGTCACTTTATGAAACTAACATCAACTTTCAACTGTAATTTCTGCTCAGAGGATGTAATAGGTACATACAAACATATGTTTTGGGAATGTCCTAAAGTAAATAACTTTTGGCATAATGTGTCACTGACCTTGAAGGACATAGTGGAATCAGACATACCATGTTGCCCTAAGCTTTTCCTTTTAAACGATGATTCCTCCTTTGACTTTTTGTTTTATTTCAGAAAAAAAATTATGGCTTGTGTTTTAACAGCAGCTAAATGTTTGCTTTATGTTGAAAGCCTCCACACTGCCTGGACCGGAAACACTGGATATATATGTTCTTGGACATCACAAATATGAAACTGTCTGTAGCAAGCATGGCACTTCTGCAAAAACTTTTACTTCATGGACATGTGCAATAACTATGATAAAAGATATACTATTGTGATTTTTTTCTTTGTATTTTCTTTGACCTATGTGTAAAACTCCAATGTATCTACCTTTGTTAAAGTGTTATTGTAAGAAGTTAAATGCAGAGGTAAATTTATTTATTTACGTTTTTATTTATTTAAAACTTTATTAAAATTTATTTTATTATTATTAATATTATTAATATTGTATATATATATATATATATATATATATATATATATATATATATATATATATATATATATATATATATATATATATTTGTATTTATATTATTCTCTCTCTTTTTGTTTTTTATTCTGATTTATTTTCTTTTTATTGTTAATTATTAATTTCGCCAGGGGTGGGTAGGGTTGGGTAGCAATAGAAAATGGAGTTGGTTGGTATCTTTGTAACTATGTATGCAAGATTATTTTCAACTGTTCAATAAAAAATGTATTACAAAAAAGTAAAATAAATAAATGTTATAAAACGCCAACATGGGCACCTCAATCGCCTCACAGCAAGAAGGTCGCTGGTTCGAGCCTCGGCTGGGTCAGTTGGCATTTCTGTGTGGAGTTTGCATGTTCTTCCCATGTTTGCGCCATATGTCAAAATATGGTACAGGTGAATTGGGCAAGTTAAATTTGCTATTGTTGTATTATAGGGTGTGTGTGTGTGTGTGTGTGTGTGTGTGTGTGTGTGTGTGTGTGTGTGTGTGTGTGTGTGTGTGTGTGAATGAGTGTGAATTGATGTTTCCCAGTGATGGGTTGCAGCTGAAAGAGTATCCCTTGCGTAAAACATATGCTGGACAAGTTGGCGGCCCCAGATTAATAAAGGGACTAAGCCCAAAAAGAAAATGAATGAATGAATGAAATGCTAACATGGTGCAGCTAAATATCAACTTCAATATAAAAGGTCCTTTTAGTGAATAGGAAGTAAATAGTTAAAGAATATAAAAGCTGAAAAAATTCTAAGTTTAGTCTATTAGCCATTTAAGTTATATGTACTCAAACATTTAAGTTAATTCAATGAAGAGACCACATTTGGTCAACTCAATTAATTGAGTTGTTGATTTCTCATTGCTGAAGTGAGGGAACGGAGGGAATCACTTTCCTAAAATCATTGGAATAGTTTCAACTTATTATTGTTTAAATTGTAGTGAAATTACAGCTGGATTAAGTTACTCTCACATTTTAAATGTATACTCCATGAATGGCAAATAATTTAACGTAGACCTAGAAACACCCCTAAAAGAAACGGCATTTTCAATCTGCAGGGTATAATATGGTGGAATCATTTTCACTTTACTCCCTCTTGAGTACTTTTAGAAGGTCTCCTTTGTATATTTAATTTAAGTAGTTACAGGCACTCTTGCGGTACATTTTTTAGAAAGTAGACATACCATTACTTCAGCAGGTTTTTGTTGTATTTGTTCCACCACTTGCACTTATATTAATTTATGCAGTATTTTGACGAAAAACCTTTAATAGTTTGTGTCCGAGTAGGAGTCAACTTTAACTCCTACCAGATACAAGCCATTCACAGTCCCCGTCCCTCCAGGCCAGTATCACTCTTGCATGTTTTTGGGGCGACAGGTCGTTTCCTGTGAGCGTTTATTTGTGCAGATGGGTCGGCAGTAAGGGAAGACGATATCTAATCACCTGTTCCTGTGAGGCACAGAGCAAGTCTTTGTGTATTCATTCCTAGTAGCCGGTCCATACTTATAAGGCAGGTGACAGGGGGAAAGGGGTCTGCTATTGTTTTGGAGACAGAATACACAAGTGGCTATTCACATGACATTACACACCACTGTCCTGCAGGTGGGATTTATATTCCAAAAATAAAGCTGGCAGACTCTTTTATAATGGTCTAAAAAACTTACTCACCTGATGAAGACCATGTCGGCCGAAACGTTGTTACATTAAAGATTTTTTGAGCGCTAGAGTGGCAGTGTGCCGATTTTCTTTGGATCTTTTGCTAAAAATGTTTGTTTTTGATCGAGCACCTGCCCTCAAGATTTTCTAGATTTGCGCACATTTTTGTTTTTTGCAAGTAATACAAAAGGTGCCTAAGCCTCTCGGATTTGTATTCTGTTGTATACTGCTGTTCTGCCAGTGTGCCGATTTTCTTTGGATCTTTTGCACCTTTTGTATTAAACATGAAATCAAAATAAAATAAAAAATGTATTTATTAAAAAAGTTCTACAAAGTTTCACTGGTATTAATAGATGGTTAACAAAATATGAACTGATCTGTAAAGTGAGAGTAAATATATTAGTTAAGTGTTAGTTATTAGCTTATGTACGTTATTGGGACGCTATTTTAAAGTTGCAACTATTCCTCACTAAGTTAATAAATGAAGAATAGTTGCAACTTTAGAATAAAGGCCCAATAATATATATAAACTATTAACTGATACTTAACAAGTCTTTAGTAAGTAATTTAATAACAGCTTGTTCATGATTTATTACTAATTTAATAGGTATAGTTATAAATCATTACATACAGTTAACAAACCATTTATAACTTAACTAACAGATTGCTAGTTGTCTATTGGCTATCTATAAGGCACAGTTATAAATAATTAACAAACTATTAACTATTATTTAACAAGTCATTTATAACCCATTAACTAACAGATCTATTAACTAGCTATAATGAATAGTTACTCTAAAGTGTTACCTGTTTGTTTTGTTTATATAACTGCTATTTTCATTTATAGTGCTTTATTTTCACATTAACATTTAATATCTCTTGTTCAAATACATTATGAACAGCAGCTATGCAAAATTTTTACAATTTCTCTATTTTAACCTGGGGATGCTCATTCCAAGGCCTCTTGAAACTGCAGCGGCATTGATGGGATTCAAGAACTGAGAAGAGATGATGCCAACCATTGAGGATTTCGAGCACAACACATACTGCACACTTAATAGACTTCATAAAACATGCACACATAGACATCACGTATATGCTATAATATTAAGGGGAATTCTTATGAACTTATATTTTATTGTAACTTTTACTGAATTTGATTGTAATGCAATAATGTACACCTTTTGTAAAGCTGATTTGAAACAATAATTATTGTAAAAGTGCTATTCAGTGCAGTAGGTAGTGCTGTCGCCTCACAAGAAAGTCGCTGGGTTGTTGGTTCGAGCCTCGGCTCAGTTGGCGTTTCTGTGTGGAGTTTGCATGTTCTCCCTGAGTTCACGTGGGTTTCCTCCGGGTGCTCCGGTTTCCCCCACAGTCCAAAGACATGCGGTACGGGTGAATTGGGTAGGCTAAATTGTCCGTAGTGTATGAGTGTGTGTGTAAATGTGTGTGTGGATGATTCCTAGAGATGGGTTGCGGCTGGAAGCGCATCCGCTCCGTAAAAATTTGATGGATAAGTTGGTGGTTCATTCCTCTGTGGCGACCCGCGATTGATAAAAGGAACTAAGCCGACAAGAAAATGATTGAATGAATGAATGAATGAATGAATGATTGAATGAATGAATGAATGAATGAATGAATGAATGAATGAATGAATGAAAGAATGAATGAATGAATGAATGAATGAATGAATGAATGAATGAATGAATAGATACACTGACTACACTATAAAACACACTGGAGCAGGGACTTTATTCGCAAATTAGAAAAAGAAGAAATAAAGGGTCAATTTAGACCTGAAAACACCCCAAATTAACAAAATAGTGAGAGAAAATAAAGAAGGAAATAAAGAAGAAGAAGAAAACTTTAATGAACAAGGGGAAACGCTTTAATGATTTATCCGCCCTCAGCTCTGTGATCTCCGGTATTTACACAAGGCAGTGGCATTTTGAATGAGCTGCGCTTGTGTCAAATTGCCAAGACAAAATAAAATGTCAGGCTCGCATGTGTTTCTGATAAAGCATGTACAGTACACGTCAAGGTAGAGGCCAGCTATTTTACATGCCTCAGCTATGTAACGTGTAGTTATGTTTCTGTTTTGTAGCTCTGTAGACAGGGAGGGAGAAGGATGGCGTCGAAAATGACTCTGTCAGTTAAGTCTGGCTTTTCCTCAAGTGAAAATATGGTTTCGTTTTCCGCAACTATCGGACAGTCACGTCCTCCATATGTCCACATTAGATTCAGTCTATCAAACTCTTCGCACTGAAGACACAGAGGGAGATTTGTAGGGCTGTGTTACTCTCGATTCAGCCGAGAGGAGATTTGTGAGGTCGAACTGTCTTAGTGTGTTTACGTTTTGGCACTGAATGCAGATATTGCACGTCTTACATGTCTTGTAGCCCATGTCCGCTCCACCCATATCTTAATTGGACACAAAACAACGCTTTAACTGGACCGTCTCCCATGGGACATTCTAGCAGCCAAACACTCTATGTGAATCTGCTTAGACATTAAAATCAGCTGGAAAAAATCTGCTAAATAAGCGAAGGACGTGTACGCGCCAGAGCCCAAACTAACATTTCTCACTGTCAATGAATAATTTAAAATCATTGGTGGATATAGGGGGCTTTAAAAAAAGCTACAGAATGACTTGCAGTTGTTTTGATTTCTACAGCTTTTGACAAGCAAAACAATGATCAAAAACAATTTTTGCATAAGAGTTATGTCATATTTTTGGTTTATTTATACATTCTGTTGACTATAAGGAACTACATGTTCTTAATAAATAAATAAATAAATAAATAAATAAATAAATAAATAAATAAATAAATAAATAAATAAAGTATTATTTATCTACCAATTTAGAAGTTGGTAGAAGCTGACAAGTTATAAGCAAAGACTATAGTATACACATGACATTTCACTCATATAGTTTTAAATGGGGAACAGTGTAAAAGTCAATATGGTGAATGAAGGCCTGACTACTAAAATACTGTAGGAGCAAATCATCAATTGCTATAGACTGATGATTCTCCAGGGGAGAAATTCAGACCAGACATGTAGCAAATATTTGCTTCAAAGACATAAGAAATATATCAACATAAAGATTGAAATGTCTATTTTTAATTGAACCAAGTGTTCTTGAAAACAAAAGTTATTTTGTTTTGTAATCAACATGATACACACGCATGGTACAGTCCATCCTGTCAAATGCACAACACAAGACCATTACTACTGAAACACCCACCAACTTTTAAACAAGTCACTGTCA
Organism: Danio rerio; assembly: GCF_052040795.2. NCBI lineage: Eukaryota > Metazoa > Chordata > Actinopteri > Cypriniformes > Danionidae > Danio > Danio rerio. The sequence continues at coordinate 63,099,648 of NC_141025.1, read as the reverse complement.
TTTCTGGAGGAGACTCGCCATCAATACCAAGTTGTGGATTACTTCAGAAGAGCAGCGCGATCTGACGACCATTATCCAAAGGATGAAATATGCATGTAGAACAGTCATAAATAAGGTTGATGTCGTGATCTTGTTTATTTTGAATGTGCATGCACATTAGCCTGGGCAACCTGAAAAAAAAAAAAAAAAAAAAAAAAACTTAGCGAAACTTATGAGATGGGATGGTTGTTGTTTAAGTTTATTGGTGATTCCAAATATGTATTGTAATCGTAAGTTTGACGAACAGCTTTAAAGTGTTTGATGTTTCCTCATTCGGACAGAATACCCAAGCATACTGCCTGAGAGGCATTTTAAAGATGGCCATTGAGTGAAATGACTTAGCTTATAGTCAGCGGAATCCAATTACGATACTGACATATACTGTTGTCGTAGTTATAGTAACATGATCTCTAAAGCAGACCATCAGAAAAATAGATTTTATTAATTAATTAAATTTTTTTTTTAATTAATGTGATTAAAATAGTTGCAGCTGAATATCACAAGATCCAACTCTTGGCTATATAAAAACAAGTTAAACTGCAAAACCTGTTAAAGGTTTTAATACATTTTGTCATTTAGGCACTCAGAGCTCTCTGTGGTCCCTATGCTTCTTGACCTTACTTTAAGCTTTTGACAGTAAAAGACCATCCTTATTTCCCGTCTTGAGAAATAGGTGGGCATTCAGGGTTCTGCTGTTAAATGGTTTAGATCTTATTTGTCAAACAGAAGCTTTTGTGCTAATGTTGGTCAGACCTTTTCATCCTCCAGACCCCTGACATGTGGAGTTCCGCAAGGATCTATCCTTGGACCTATTTTATTTTCTTTATATATTTTACCTTTAGGATTAATGTTTTTTTTTTTGTAAATATGGGCTGGCTTTTCATTTTTATGCAAATGACATTTAGATTTATGTCCCTCTTAAAGTAATGATAAAAATGGCCTTGACTCCCTGATGTGATGTCTATTTGAGGTTAAGACCTGGCTGTCGTAAATTTTTTAAAACTTCAATAAGTAAAAAAAACTGAGCTGGTCTGGTTTGGGGATCCTGCCCCTCTGGATTTATTAGGTTTTGGTGAGCTATCAACTTATCAAAAACCTGTTGTTAGAAAGATTTCAGTTTGATAGTTTTGAACTGAAATTTAACAAACAAGTTAATTCAGTTGCTAAATCCAGCTTTTTCAATTTACTACAAGTCATTTCTCTCTTTTAATGACCCTGAGAAGGTGATCCATGCTTTTATTTTGGGAAGACTTGACTATCGCAACTCTTTGTATATGTAATAGTCAAAATGCCCAGAATAGATTGCAGTTAGTCCAAAACAGACAGCTGACATGTTTTTCCACATAGTAGGAAAGTATGCATTTTCAGATGTGTTTTCTAAAAAATATGTCTAGATCATGGCCTTTTGAAACTCACTATTTCAGTTTACATGGCTTCAGCACTTTTTGTAGTATTTTCTCTTTTACATATCCTCTATGTGTCTTTCTAGTTTCTTTCCTCCTCAAATACATCTGAAACATTGTTCACAAATTAAAAAAGAATTGAGAGGCCACACAAGGATTCTGTCTGGGCCTCTTGAAGCAGTGTTTATGTAGTCCTGATCTGAGAGACTGCAGAGCATGCAGGAGCTGTTCTGAGACTGGAGCCAGAGCACTGAGATCAGGATGCTGTCTGCCACTTACGGAGACTTAATCATTTCCTCCAAGCTGATGATTTCTACTGGGAAATCTTACCCCGCTCACAAAATTACTTCTGAAAAAAAAAAAGTTTATCTAATAGTTTTTTTTCCCATTATTCTTTTATTCTTTTTTTATATAATTCTAAATTATATTTTCAGAAAGTTTTGTTAGATTTTTTTAAATTTTTTGTATAAATATTAAAACTACGTGCAAAATCATTACACTAAGGTACATTACATTATTAAATATTATTTTATATATGCATTAAATGAGCTGGTCATGCCACCATTATACTGATACATTTTCAGCTGGAAACATACTGGACATTCTCCTCTGACTTCTGGCATCAACAAGGCCTTTGCCCCCACAATCAGCAGTTTCTGAAATTCTAGTTTCTGAAAAACCAGCCCCAACAACCATGCCACGTTCACAAGTCACTTCAATCACCTTTCTTCCCCATTCTGATGCTCGGTTTGAACTGCAGCAGATCCTCTTGACCCATGTCTACATGCCTAAACGCAGGGGCTTCAAACTGCCAACTCGCAGGCCATTTCGGGCCCTTCACTCTTCCTCCCTCCGGTCCGCAATGCCCTAAACCACCCCCTCGGTCTTCAGTTTACACAGTCATAAGCATCATCTCAAGGCACGTGCAAATAGGGATCAACCTGTGCAGTGCATATTCCCTTTTTCTTTCTAAAAAGTGCCCTTCAAAATTGAACTAATTAGTACCCCCCCGCTCTTCAGTACGCAATCCTCTCTACCCCTCCCCCCACCACTCTTCAGTTCATGGCCATTTCTCGCTTCCCCCCCCGTAAATGTACTTTTTCTTAGCATATGCCACTTGGAAAGTCTCTGCACTGTACTGATCATAACCTGAACCCCCTGCCCACCGCCTACATTTCACACGATCACAAACCTCACTTCCGGATGTTAAGGTGGTCCTCCCATCATTTGTTAGTCCTCAAAATGCCCCCCCCACCTAACTGAGTTTGAGACCCTTGACTGAATGCATTGAGTTGCTGCCATTTGATTGGCTAATTAGAAATGTATGTAATAAGCCGTTGAACAGGTGTACCTGATAAAGTGGCTGTTAAGTGTACATACATGTTTTGTAAAAAAATATTACAAAAAAAATATTAGCAAAATCATCAAACTAAATTGATTAGAATATTACACAACCTTTTTATGTAGACCATGACAATATTTGGATAAATTAAAACAAGTGTATATGTTTTTATTTGTAGTTATAATTGAGTAATGTTTATATTGATGTATTTTCAATATGTAAGGTAAATGTAACAAATAATATAGTTGTACTAAAAGAAAAAAAAATATTACTACGTGAAGCACGTTAGTTTACCATTCGGTTAAATACTGTTTATGTGTGTGTGTGTGTGTGTCTGTGTAAGACATTTGTATGCCTAAATGGGAGTTTGGTAATGTTTTATAATGAAAAATGTAACATGCCATTTTTCAGCCAAATATTAGCACTGATACCTGACCTTAGACTGTGAACCGAAAAATCCCATCATTTTTTTTTTCTGTCAGGGTTTTTCAGAGGGCGTTTTTTTAATTCATTGGTAACTAGATGTGAGTGACTAAACATTTGTGAGGGTGGACAGAGGGGAGGATGATAGATAGGTGTGTGTGTTTGTGTGTGTGTGTGTGTGTGTGTGTGTGTGTGTGTGTGTGTGTGTGTGCATGTGTTTGTGTGCTACACAGCTGGGCCTGAGTAATACCTGGCAATGAATAACTATTCTCAAATGATTACACCTTTTCCAGACTGAAATGAATTTATCACTTGCATTGTCACCTTGAGCGTCTTCCTTTGAGAGGTTAGCTTAGTCAGCTCATAACTATTTGTTAGCACATGCCTGACTGAGTCCATGAAACAAGGAAAAGCACTTTTATTTCATGTGTTCTGTTAAGGAGTTTTAGAAGACTGAAGTTTGTCAATTTGTATGCAAAAACCGGGAAGCGAGTTAGCATTTTAGCAGTTCCCTTGTCCCAAAGTCAATGTTTTTTTTGAACGGGACTTTGATTAAATCGCTTAAATAAGGTTTGTGGTTACCACAAACTCAAGATACTTTCACATATTGTTCTACGAGATAAAACACATCAGTTGCATCTTACTCATGTTTTTTTTTTAATCGGTTACGCTTCTTTAAAAAGACGGTTGCTATTAAGTTGCTAAACGGGTCTACAGGCGCATTTACAGTATAAAACAACAATGTCCAACAACTGAAAAGGAAAACAAATGTGTTTCCCACAAAAAAACTGTTTAACATGTATAATAAAACGGCATGCTTAATACCTGTAATAATACTAAAACAGTATATTATTTTTATGTATTTGTTTACATAGCATGGATTATTATATACTAAATCGAGAGAGTAAATTTTTGTCATGAGCTGTATTTCTATAAATCAGCTTAAAACGTTGTCTATAGCAGGGTGGTGCTGACATCACAGGCGAGCTCCCTGAAGGTACTGTAGTCCGTTTATAGTCTAATGTTAGCTTTTCAGTTCTTGCGTTTGCATTTAAGATATAGAAGTGGTAAAAGTTATGTTATCGTGTGAGGATTATCCAGTTGGACAAACTGTGTAAGTGTAATGAACGGTGTTTGAACAAATTATTATTTGCAAAATTCAAAAAGTCTATGAGAAAATCCTATGGGGATTTTATCGAGGAAACCAGTTTTATGCTAGCAGCCAATTGGCCTACAAGGTGACGTCAGAGTTCATCCACGCTATTGCTTCAGTATGCAATGATTAAGTATGATGTCCTTTCATTTTCATTAGTATTGAGCAGTAATGGCAGCAGATTTCAGTAATTATAGCAATAATTATATGGCATACATAACAAAGCACAATAACTGATGGATTTTGATTGGCTATGGTTGTTTTTTGTGATTCATCAGCTAAAAAAAGAGAATGATTTTAGAATGATGAATGATGATTAGAATGATTTTTAAAATGTCATATATAAAAAAATAATAATTTTCCCTGATGTTAAAAAACTCAAATACAGAAAAGGACTGCTACCAGTTTTTCACACACCGATTCCTCATCTGTTGTAAATAATGGCCTCTAAAGCAGCGCAGGCATGAGGTTAATGAAAAACGATGAGAAGCGACTTCCCAGGGGAGCAGGAGATTTCAGGGATGTTTTAGTATAACTTTGTATTGTTTTCATTGAACATCTTATTTACACATTGAACGTGAAGTCACAGATATAAGCAATTTGTTTTCACTCTTTGGTTGGTTTCCCCCTCCCACCTACTTTATTACTTCATGGTTGAACATCTGTATGGAATTACTTTACTATGTGGTATGAACGTGTGACTTTGTGTCTGTAATCCTGCAGTTTTGGCTATTTTTGTTGCACTAAATTTATTTGAACGTATATTGAAAGCATAAACGGGAATGTTTCTGCACTTTTGGTACATTTGATACAGGTTATGTTTATGTGAGACTGGGGATGCCATTCTCAGGAGAAATATATGAGAAAAGAAATGATGGTTATTTACAGTTTGAAAGAAATAACTTACATTTTAAAAGCTTTTTCTTATTGTTTTCCCCTAAGCTTCATCCTGCCTTGTTTCATATTTATACCTCAATTCCTCCTTGACAGCTTCTCTTCTGAGCCTTGTCTCGGGCTTGGCTGGCTGTACATCTGGAACTGGGCATGTACTCGATGCCTCCTCTTTGGTTTTGTGCTTTTGGTTGATTATATTACCCGTTCTGAGTTCTTTCTCCTGTCTGAGGGGGAGGAAAACAGAAGTATGAACGCTGGGGTCAAGTGGTGATTGCTGATGTTGTCTCCTCTAAACATATGTTTAGTCCTCGCTGAGCGTATGCAGTTCCCCCACAGTTTGGTAACCATTAAGGGACTTCCTAAGTCAGTTCCGGAGCCAGGTCTCTGAGGACGATGAGAGGGGGGTTAGTATGGGGTTTTGATGGGGGAATGGGGCAGGAGGTGCCTGGGTTAGTTTGGATATGGTTAGAGGTTAAATTAGGCCAGAATAACCCGGAACAGCAGGAGTTTGATTAAACATCTGTTATTATTGCATGGCAGTCCATAAGTTTTCCTGTGTTCTACATGTTTTTCACATTTGATCTCCAGCTAGTTGAGTGTTAATAAAATGTAGAGGTTACTCGAGGCATCATATTCACCTAGAAGTCCACTACTCTCCAGAGCAGCAGATGGTGCTGCATTCATCTGTTACACATTCACTACCTCTTTACACAGCTTGCTTCCCATTGTAATACAGTATCTTAATAATATTTGCTTGATTTAAGATTTTGAACTATAGACAGCTTGTGCCAAACAAAACCATTGTAGTGTAATTCAATTAACACCACACTGTAAATTTAAAACATTAAGGTAACTCAAACCATTTGAAGAAAACGACTGCAACAAAACGTTTAAGTTCAAAAACTTATTCTAATGAGTACTGTGAACTTAAACCATTTGAGTAAACATTTTGAGCACATTAAAATCCATTAAATGAAGAGAACTCAAACCAGCTGATTACTGTAAAACCCAATAAGTTAAGGAAACTCAAACCTGTATGAGGGCCGATTGCTTCAAATCATTTGAGTTAAAAAAAATTATTCATATCAATTCTGTGGACCTACTCCATTTAAGTTGAAGTAATGAGTATTTAATTTACTCATTACCTTCGATACTGGGTTAAAATTGTTTTCAGTAAATTTTGTTTTAACTACACTCATTTTATTTGATAAAGTTGACTGTTGGGTTTGACAGTGCATATTTAAGATTTCCCTCTTCTCCAAAATCCAACTTTATGGATAAGGATATGGTGAACTGGTGAACAGAGATGATTGGAAGTAAACTTAGTGGTATTTGAGTCAAGGCTGCCGCCTTGGCCCTGGGCAATCTCACAAAAGTACCGCTCAGACAGGAAGTGCATTTTGATAGAGGTTCTGCCTGATGGAGGGTGAGCTGTGAACTTCACATGCAGTGCGAAGGCCACGGGGCCCAGCGCTCAGCCCTCAGGGCAGACGAGTCTAAAAGGAAATGAAAGGATCATTTAGCACGGGAAAGGCGAGGCTGGGGGAAGAGGCAAGAGAGTGGCCATGCCACAGACACCCATCCTAGCCTTGAACAAAGACAAACAAACAGCAAGAAAATCATAAAATCAACGCCTAAGGCTCCACAGGCTTATGCGCCAGCTCCGTTTCGCATTGCATTATTGTGTATCCGAGAGGAATCTCAAAGGGGTTTTCAGTAAACAAACTGGAGCCAGCCCATGTTCATCTTGCCCTTGTTTTGAGTAAAAGGTTGCAGTCTGAAATCTCCAGAGTGTTATCCTTAAAGGGCTGTGAAAGTTGAGTGAACAGCTTGTATTTGCGGTCTGACTATGTAGCTTAGTGTGAGATAATCATATATCAGGCATAATCAATACATGTATTTTATCTGCTAGTCTTTAGTCTGTAAATCTGCAAAAATTAAATTCAGAATTGGGTAATTGGTTAGAGAACATGGCTTTTAGCAGACATTTTCTAATGGAACTGTGAAAATCAGTTCGAATTAGATGCTTAGTTAGTTAGTTAGTTAGTTAGTTAGTTAGTACACTCATAGAGACTTCTGACATTTCACATTTGGCATATATAAACAAATCCTTTAAAAACATGGTACCCCCACTCTAAATAAAAATCCAGTCTACTAACCATCAACTGCTACTGAGGAAGGAGAAATTCAAAAACTTGATTGCTTGGGGTAAAATGATAATTTTTTCCCTATTTCTTAAGCATGTGGAAACGCTATAGGGACGACCTGGTGTTTGATAAAAGATGTCTCATCATTGACAATCTTGACAGCCTTATTTAGCACTCTTTCTTTGAATATACTATCAATGCTCTTTAGTTTTATTCCAAACAACATATTGGCTGTTGTTACTACCTTCCCCAGTTACCTCTTCTGGGCCTCGGAAGCATTTTCATACCAACAGATTAATACTGTTAAAATGCTGTTTGGTGTTGTCAACAATAAAAGACAGTATTGTTTTTAAGTAGTACATTCTCTGTTGAAGCCTTTTACTTACACAGTCAGTCCATACATCCCACTTAAGTTTGTCCTACATCACACCCAAATATTTATCATTTGTTTCTAACTGAATTAGCTCCCTGGTAATTATTGTGGGATGCGTTTTGTGTTCTCTCTATAAAATCAATAACCATCTCCTTAGTTTTAGAAATGTTTAGGAGAAGACTTGATTTTTCACACCAGTCTAAAAAGAAGCCAAGAACAGGGCAGTGTTCTTCTTCCTCTTCATTTAAAAAGCTCATCAAAAGGGTATCATCTGCATACTTTACAATATGAGCTAAGTTTTGAAATTCTCTGCATACAGTACACTGCACTCTTAAAGTATCATTTTGTGTATAAAATAGTAAAGCTAGCCTTTAAGTCAGCTAAAGCAGAGACTTCTGAATTCACAAAAATTAAAGTATGACATCACTGTCCAGCTATCTTCTTAGATTGACCTATCTAAGTTGTTCTTTTTCTTTCACTTGCCCTCATTAATTTTGATTTTAACTCCTCCTCACAGTCACAAATTAAAGTTCCTGGAAAGCCAAATGTGGGACATTGAGAGCCAGGAAAGTGTGTTGAATTATGTTTGTAATTCAAGTAAAACACTGCTCAAATGTGGGTCATCAAAACATGTAGATAATGGTTCATTGTGAATGCTGTCCATCTCAATGATAGTTACTTGGCTACTCAACTTCCTTATATATCATTCATTCATTCATTTTCTTGTCGGCTTAGTCCCTTTATTAATCCGGGGTCGCCACAGCGGAATGAAACGCCTACTTATCCAGCAAGTTTTTACACAGCGGATGCCCGTCCAGCCGCAACCCTTCTCTGGGAAACATACACACACACACACACTCATACACTACGGACAATTTAGCCTACCCAATTCACCTGTACCGCATGTCTTTGGACTGTGGGGGAAACCGGAGTACCCGGAGGAAACCTACGTGAAAGCAGGGAGAACATGCAAACTCCACATAGAAACGCCAACTGAGCCGAGGATCAAACCAGCGACCCAGCAACCTTCCTGCTGTGAGGCGAACGTGCTACCCACTGCGCCGCCTTCCTTATATATGTTTTTAAATAATTAATTTTAAAGATGTGGTGAATTTCATGCTGTGAACTTTTTCTCACTATGCTTAATACAATATGAATTAATTTAAATGTTTTTGCAGTGTAAATGATTAAATTATGTACAGCATAGATTGAACCGCAAGGTCTTCTTCTGGCATGCAGTCTCCTAACTGGTCTTACTGACTTTTGATATGAATAGTGAAAGGGTGATATGAATACTGACACTGATATGAAAAGTGAAAAAATGTGGCTCTGCTTTTACCTAGATTTAATATGTGGAAGTCAGATCACAGGTAGACAAAGGACATACATTTTCATTTACACCTGTAAGTGTGTTTTAGTCTATTTTGTTCTCTTTTGAACTCTTGTTTTACAATTTCAGACAGCACAGCTCATCCTGTAATGTTAGCAAATTAGGTCAGTTGGCAGAAAGGAGGATTGTGTGGCTGCTTAAACATATTCATCCGCATGAATATTTACACCATGAAAGCAACCCTTTTTTTAAATTTGAAAACAGACTAGCTCAAAACTTTTGATTGCTTTACACTTGGACTTATCACTGTCCACTTGTGGGCCAAAAAGCAGAAACCATTTGAGTTTGAAATGATATGATGATGAATAAATGCCTTTAACCAAGCCTTACTTACAAAAAATAAACATATAAATAAAAGTGTCTTGTGTAAAGTGTCTTGAGACTTGAACCTGTTATCTTTGTTTGACACTCTATGGAAGATATTTTAAAATAGTCTAGGACTATTCTCTTTAAGCCTCACCTCTGCAGCTGAGGGTGTATGTAATATAAAATTAATTAGATTTTCTTTGATTGGTAACTCAATCAAACAATCTCAGGTATACTTAAAATATGTACTTTTATCATGTACTTATATTCTTAAAATTTATGCAATTTGGGACTTTCCTTTCATATGGCTTATCCACATATGGTACAGTAGTAGCTGTGTAGATAACAGCTGCCATAGCTTGGACCAGCTGTCCTATACTTCAAGTGTAGTGCTGTCCAATCCTGCTCCTGGAGAGCCAGCTTCCAGGAGAATTAGACTCGATCCTTAATTAAACAAACATAATTCTAAGCTAATCAATGACTTTAGGATTACTAGAAACTTCTAGGCAGGAAATAGAATTATGTTCAAAATAAAGTCTGTTGTAAAGTAGTGGCAGGGCCCCTGTTCTATAGTGAAGGCTGATTTATATTACTGCATACTGTAAGCGTATAGTCTGGCACAGCCTTTGCGTGGTCGCATAACCCTCGCTGTGACTGACTCAGGCACTATTGTGCACCTCTCAAAAAAATGTAACTACACGTTGTATTGATGTGTAACACAAGCTCTGTGATTGGTTAGCTTTGTAGCTTTGAGTGCGGGTAGTGTTTAGAGCCATGAGCCTGATGGAGTGAGTGTTTACAAGTGTCGAGTCCCCTGAAGGAGCTCTAGATGGAAACTTTTGTTTTGTATTTACCTTATGAATAACGTTATTGCACGCCGGTTTATGCCACTGAATGAGTAAATTTGAGCTACTTCTACTTTAAAGTAGCATTCAGAAAAAAGCTAAACACCTGAGAAGAAACTCAACAAAGAGGAACCTAAAAATCTCAATGCCAGCTAGCGTTTCTGCAGTGTTATTGCTGAGCAAAACAAACAGCTCACAGAAGTTTAAATGCACTGCTACTGTATGTGCAAGGCATGCGCCGTTGGTCACAGTGATTGTTTGACACAGAAAAAAACAGCCTTAAGTTTATCAGATGAGAGCCCTTCAAACTGCTTCAGGAGACCTGTACAAAGTTAATTTCATCCTGTTTTAACATACATGATCCTAAATACAGTACTTTTACTAATCTGTTGAGTTTGACCATGATTAGATACAAATTCTGAAGTAAAGTGGGTCTCCAAGAAAAGAGTTGAAAGACATCTGTATTAGATAACCCAGACTAAGGGCTGGGACACTCCAAGCTGATGCCAAACAACTAGCCATAATGAAAATGATAAATGATAAATGATTACAAGACACATGATGTCTTGGCAAAAAAGCTGCATTGGAAAACACCAAACAAACGACTACAGACTGAAACAATAGTCTGTTTTCTCATTCTGCAATGGGGCCTTAAAAAGTGATATTTGCACTTACAAGGCAAACAGTCACGGTTTAGTACTATTATTACAGTAATTGTCACTCACCATGGAGGGATTCACCTGTGCTAATATTTGAGAAGTGCATTGAAATTGAAGCCAGCAACTTTGTGTTCCTACTTGACATTTGAATGGTTTACTTTGTAAATTTAGTATTTTCAGTTTTTGTTCTCGAGCTCTGGTTCATCTTTGCATAACCAGATCACTCTCAGATCACTCTCTTTGCTTGGTGGTTGACATCGATTCTACTTGCTGGATTGGGCCAACTTGATTTGACATTAGCTCACTAGAGGCGATGTGTGGAACACACCAAACCAGCTAGCAGGACAGCCGCTGCCTGCAGCTTGATGCCCTGACAAAGCTTGGTGTGTCCTGGCCTTAAAAGGTACTTATTTTACCTCTTTTACAAGAGGTAAGATAAGACTTTGGTGTCCCCAGAATGTATCTGTAAAGTCTCAGCTGAAAACACCCATCAGATTATTTATTAAATAAATTAGAATCTGCCCATTTTTTTGTGTCTAAGGACTATGTAGCTGTTTTTGTACAATGTGGCTTTAAATCCAAGTAAGTTCTTCTTCGTCAAGTCAGAAAAACACTAGCCAGTGACAGAGACAAAGTCGGATGAAGCTAAAATAAGGTCACTAGTCAAAAATACCAAGTACGTTTATTTGATGTATTTGTGTTGGAGTCTATTCAAGCCTATCTGAAATGATGAGTCACCACACAAATGCTGTTTGCAGTACACAGAAACACACATATGCAGTATGCACGTTTACTGACACCATGCAGCCATGTTAATTATAGCAGTTAAGAATTACATAGTGATTTTACTGTCTTTATTACAAACATGCCGTTTGAAAATTTTTTTTTTATTATAATCATAAAACATTTATGTCTTGTAAAATGAATTATTGGGATGCAGCTGATCACAGAGAGTTGTAACATGTTTTAATCTCAGTTTCTTGGCAAAAAGGTTCTGTGGACATGTGTATACATGTTATTATGTGACATGGCACATTTTAATGAATTCAGTGGGCAGGGAAACCCACACTTCTACGCCACATCAGTAGATCTTAAAAAAGAGACTTACAGTGTTTAAATCACTCCAATATGACAGTGGACACACTATACCTACACACAGTTCTGTCCTAACAGCTTACAAAGTTGTTTTCATCATAGGTGCCCTTTAAAGTGTTTTACCCTAGCTACTCATCATGTAACCTGATTCATTTTTGTCAGCTCCCGACTGTTAGCCTTCATTTTATCTGTCTAAGCACAGTTGCACACTCATATGCCATGTACTGTTGGACTGTATAATTTGTCTCATAGTATTAACTTAGCACAAAAGGCTCAAGGCTCAAAAGCTCTAGGCAATCGCACTTACAGCACAGACTACAGATGCCCCAACACAAGCCGACCAGAGACTCATCATGTTGCGAAACTTATGCAAGCTGAGGTGACAGAGGAAGCAGCTGGGTGCATGCCGCCAGCCATCCCCAGGGAACTTTGCAGAGGGCATATGTTGTCGCAGTTGCAGCCCACCTGATGTACCTCATTCTGTCTGCAACACGTGCAGCGTGCTGAGGTGTGGGCCATCATTGCATGTGCCGGTACTCTACACTGATGATGCAGAAGTATCATCAAAGAAGCTCTGAACTGAGCTAATTCATACTACGCACCATTTTTTGTCTGGAAGTGAAAGCCATCACACTGATACAACAAAACTCTGAGTTCTCAAGAGTACATCATTTTGAAATTAAACAAAACATTGCTTTGGAAGATGGCTCAATCTGTAGGCAGACACAGAATATTTTTGAAGAAATGAAGCCGGTTTTACACTGCTTAGGTCTAATGAGAAAACCCATATAGTAAGCATGCAATTAAATATAAATACAAACATATAAACGTTTTCTTATTAAAAGCTGTCAGGCCATGAAATGTGTTAACACATCACCAACTAATGTGAACCATGCGGATGAGTTGATTTTGAACTGCGCACAGCATTTGGCTCAGCTAGCTGTCACCTGATTTTAAAGCCCTGGTTGGGGATGCGCATGGGTCACCAGATGTCCCATGTCTCTTTCAGATGTCACTCTGAGCCTGATGTGTAGTTTTCTCTCCACATTACAGTCAGGCACGCATGCACGGCAGAAGGCCCTGTCTAAATATTTATCTCGCTCCAAAGGTGATGTGGAATCAACACTTAATATGTGAGCATCAGAATAACAAACCAAACAGACCTAGTTTACACTAAAACTGAACGTTTCAAGTAGGGATTCCATTAACAAATGAACAGCAGATAATAGTCTAAAGCTGAAGCACAGTCTATGCTATAACAAAAATGCAGGGATTCACACAATTGATTTGTGTTGGGACAACGTGAAGGGATAAAGTTAACTTATTATTTATTTCATGAGTTCACACTTAAATAATGCTTGACTATTTAGGCAGGTTTGGCATGTTGTCCCGGGAGAGAACCCTAAGCTCGGAGATAAATGAGCCCATTACTCCCGTCTGGTCATTAAGCATTAGGAGGGATGAGAGATGAGGTAGTTCTCGATAATTTCCCATGAATAGACTGCATACTGTGCCAGTATGTATGTAAAAGGTGCTTGTGACTTGGTTGGGTCTCCCAAAAACAAGATAAGGAATAAATTTAGGCTGGATATTTTTATTAAATTTGGAATGATCCGATTGGCTAGTTTGTGATTAGTGATAGGGATCATCTGCAGTCCATCTTTAACGTGCCCCTCTGGAAATTAGTTTGTGAAACTTCACTTATTCATTTACCTTCAGCTTAGTCTCTATTTGCGAGGTTGCTACATTGGAATGGACTACCAACTATTTTAGCTATTAGCTTTTTAGCTTTTAGGACAATAAGGCCAATTTAGTTTATTCAATACAGTGATAGCGCATGTCTTTGGACTGTGGGGGAAAGCAAAGCACCCAACACGCGCAAACATGTTGAGAACATACAAACTTCTCACAGAAATGCCAACTGGCCTAGCCGAGTCTTGAACTAGCAATTTTCTTGCTGATGAGGTGACAGTGCTAACCACTGAGCCATGCTGCCCATAATTTAACTTATTAGCTTTTTAAAATTTAAGTGGATTGAACATAAAACATTTAACTTGTCCGATCAAAAACTAAAGATTTCCCCTCTAGCAAAATTTCTCTGGCCCAGATCTGGCCCACACCATCAGCATTTGCTTGGCCCACATGCCGCAGTGAATTACGGTAAATGACTGGACCAATTCTGGCTTCCATACAAGCAGCAAACATAGACCCTATGTGGGTCAAGTCTCAGCCAAATTAATAACCCATAACTGGGCCTGAACTGGGCCCGATCTGTTGGTGTGTTACGATTGCAATAAAAGCTGGCACAACAGGCATTCGTCTGGCACTGGCATGCAACATATGGGCCAAACATGGCCCAGGTTTGGCTGAGGTGGCACCGTCTTACAGGCGGCACTCAAGACTTGGGCCAGATCTCAAATGTAGTATTTGGCCCAGATGTTTAAATGTACATGTGGGCCACATAAGTTTGGCCTAGCTTGACCCACTTTTAAAATACATTTATATTATTTTTGAGCAAAGAAAAAATTCTATCAATCAGGTCGCTTCAAGAAAAAGCACAGCCATAAAGCGAAATGCTTTATTGGATTATAAAAAAACATTGCAATCGTAACACACCAACAGATCGGGCCCAGTTCAGGCCCAGTTATGAGTTATTAATTTGGCTGAGACTTGACCCACATATGTTTGCTGCTTGTATGGAAGCCAGAATTGGTCCAGTCATTTACCGTAATTCACTGCGGCATGTGGGCCAAGCAAATGCTGATGGTGTGGGCCAGATCTGGGCCAGAGAAATTTTGCTATGGGGGTATACATACTAAAAACAGCAAAAAGTTAACGTTAGCCTAACGTGTTAGCTTTTATACACAGATGTAGAATACATATCCTGCTTGAATCCACCTATTGCCATTTATTTTATTATGAATCCTTTTTTAAGCGAATGATGAAGACATCCAGTAAGCTTTTGGTATCTTGGTTGTGAGGTTAGAGATGGTTGGAGTCCGTTGGTCTCAAGTAGTTGATGAGAAGATGTTGTGACCACATGAGAACCTCATTTAAATGGCACTGCGGGGTGAAGTGGGTTGGGGATAAATGGTAAACACTAGATTCGGTGCTATATGATTTGAGATGAAAGGCCCAATCACTACCAAGAAGCAGTTACAGATATATGTTTACATAAATCTAGGGTGAAAGGGTGGGCTGTTTTGGGCTATGGGAGCAAAGGAAGTTGTAGCATGAGAGTGTGCTCTGATCCTTTGGGTACAGTACAACAGTGGCCAAAGGAAACATACTCCCTGCCCGAGCAAGAGAATTCTCATGCCATTGGAAGGATGGGCTAGCCCTCTATAGGGACATCCAATCTCTGAGTCATTAATACGTCTCACATACAGTAGGGATATGCATCAAGGCAGCCCACGCTGTCTCTGCTTTGACCTCAGCACACATGAATCTTCACAGTCGCACATATTTGTTAGTGTTACTGTACACAAACACATCGTAAATACCCACTTCCACACCCACACATCCGATCGTACCACAAACATCTTGTACTATCACATCCTGGCCTGTCTGACATTTCGATGTTGTTAACTCTTACTCATAAACGACTTCTTCCTGTGTCAGTGCTCACTGAGAGCCATTCAATGCTATATACAGTGTGTGCAGCGCAGTTAACATCATTTCACACACTTCGCTGTGACTAATTCCTTGCACACGTCACCCACAACTTTTCTCACAGTGAACATCCTGCTTCTCTCATGCTCGGGTCTAAAAATAGAGAACGTCGACTGGGCATTGGCAAATAAAACTCCCATTCTTTTTTTTTTCTCAGGGAGAAAGTGGTTTTTAGAAACATTGTATAAGAGGCAGAGGCATTTACTAATCAGAGAAACCACCATTACTTTTTACCACAGTAATAGTGATTTCTCAGCCCAACATAGCTTTTAAAGAAAGCCTCACAAAGTTTTGGCTAATATGGGCTGTGTCCGAAATCGCCTACTACTCAGTAGGTACTGCACTTGATTTTAAACATACTACTCGGTTGTTAGAAAAGTATGTTCTATACAGTATGAATGTCAGTAGTATCAGTACCACCGCTCTCTATACACAGAGTACACAGGTTACGTGGGGCACCAACTCCGGAGGGGGGTACCATCTTGGTTGGTTAAAAATAAATTATTTATATTTATTTAGTAATATTAACATAAATTAATTGTAAAGAAAAACATATTGATAATATGTTAATAAATAAATTTTATAAAATGCATGTAATGGCAGACGCAAAAAAACATGTAATGTAAAATTCTTCACGTACACACATATGGGCCTTCTGTCCCAATTTATCTAGCAGCCTCGGCCCACTTGTGTTTGCGACTGCTAACAACGTATGATTATAATTGATGCATGTTACAACTCTATGCCCGGGAAAAGACAAAAGCAGTCTGGAGGCGAGAAGAGGAAAAAAAACAGATGAATCCCGTGCATCACTTTCAGGTAACGTATGTCCATGAATCTGGAAAACATTATATTTTTAGTTGTTTAAGTAAATTAGTGAGGCTATCGTTTAATAGGACATGTTTTATGACTTTTTATAATAAAACAATCCATTTGCCCCTCTTCCCCGTGTTGATGCTAATTACATAAACTCAATTATTAATGTCATTAACTTGTGCAATACTTTACAAATCTGTTTGTACACCAGCTACATACATGTCACAATCACCAGCGACCTCTAACCACCAGAGGTCGCTGAAAAACATTACCTCTCATTCAAACTACAAATCCGCCAGTTTTTGGACTACAACTGCATACATGCGCTTCGCTCACACACACCTGCTTCCTCATTTAGACTGATTACACTCGCACCACCTGAGGATTGTCAAAGACTGATTACACACACTATTTAAGCAGCACACACACTTATTCACATTGCAGAGTCTTGTTTACTGTTAGGGACATTACAACGCGTTCTCCTAGGGTCTGTTCTTCGTACCTTGCTTAAATAATCTAAGATGATTTTGCCGATCCTGGATCTTTTAATCTTGATAACTGATCTCTCGCTAATTTGGTTCTTCTAACAAGTTCGCGAATCAGATTAGAATGTCTGGATGAACTGAACTGAGATCGCTGCGTGTGTTGTGAAGGACAGATCTATCGATCCACGAAATCATGATCAGCAATGCAACGATTGGCTGACGGCACAGCTGCGTAATGACATCATCTGATTAATATTCAATTATCCATGTGAGCAAAATTACATCAAATTAGCAGTAAACTGTTTGTTAAATATGACACGCAATAACTTTCCACATTTGTTGTGAGCTGCAGGCTTTACACTTTCATGTGTCGAGAGTATTCATCATGTATTTATCATGCATATCAATGTATTTAGTTCCAGATTTAGAAAAGATTTTCTTTATTATAGTAGCCGTTTTTTAATCGGTGTAAAGAATAACTGGATGTTTAAAAAAGCATTTTGATATTGGTAAAGGTGTCTGCAACTTTTGTGAAGCATCAAATCACCGGCATAACTATCAAAACATGTTCATGACTGCATTAATGTATTATTTCTTTTTTTTTAAAAGTCACATTGTGCATTTCTATTATCATACACAATTTGTACTAAAAGCAATCTAAAAAGTTCATATCAATAAATTTTCTCTTTGTACTTTCATTTCGAGGGTGCAGATTGCATACGTTTTGTTAATATAACTGTATTTTATTAATAACTATAACTTTATATATATATAGTTAATTTTTTTTACTATTTTCCCAAGTGTATATAATTACTACTGTAAGAAAATATCATAATTCGGTACTTTCTCTATTATCTTTGCTTGAATTGAGCCAATCTAATCCTGTTTATATGAATTGAACCTGTTTCTGATCAGGTTTGAGCTAGCAGAACTGTTGCCATGACAACAACTCTCAGATCAGCTTTGAAGAACGAAACGATCCTGGATCATGTCAAATCGTCAATATCCAAATCCAGCTAACTGAGTAATCCACGTACGAAAAACGGACCCCTAGTCTAGTTTTCTCGTGTTTTGATCTTAGCCTTGTTTATCCAGTTCTCCTGTTTAGCCGCCTGCCTTCTGACCTCTCGCCTGTGTTTGACTACGATTCTGGACTGCCTTTACACATCTGTTTGCACCTGTGTTGACCTTTGCTTGCCTGACCACTGAATAAACCTGCATATGGATCCTACTTCTGTTGTTTGTGTCACTCCCCGTGTTACAATACACATGCACTGCACAATTCTTTCACTGTATTATTTATTATAATTCAGTGCAGTTATTATGGTTTATTGTTTTGTCTATTTCTACATTTCTTTTTGCTGCTGTTCTCTCTGAGAGCTGCCAAGTTGTTGTATCTAACAATAAGTGAAGTTTATTTATAAACTAATTTTGAGAGGATCACGTGCTTATGATTGACATGGCTGACTCCGAGTCAAGCTAATGTACAATCCACCAATCAGACGATTTCTAACTTGGTCTAAATAACCAAAGCATCTTACCATAGTCATCTTTGTCTTGAAGAATCCCCCTCTGGTGTGACTGGCTAAACAGTTTGCATGTTTAAAAATGGCCTAAAGTTCAAAAGGAAACGCTGTATAAAATTATATGACAAAAGCTCATGACAGCAAATGTTAATATGTTGCTTTATTTTATTTTAATAGGTTATTCAGGTTTTAATTTTTTAAGTTATAAAACACTTAACTTAATATTTTAGTCAGTTTGATTGATATAAATTGAAGTGACTACAAAAGTAAATTTAATTCAACTCACAAATTTAAAAAAGCAATACATTTTTACAGTGCAATTGTGACCCAAGGCTGTAAACTTGTATGTTTGACAGTCTACATTCTTCATAGATTTTTGCAGGTGCCATAGAATGGAAATCTAGCATAAGTTTGGTCAATCTTAACAAAAAACTGAATGTTATGTTGCTCATGGAGGGGAGGCATGGTGGCTCAGTGGTTGGTACAGTTGCCTCACAGCAACTAGGTCTCTCAGCTTAAACTATATTAAAGACTTATCTTTTAAATAAAGCATATCTTCAAATGCATTATTTCACACTAACATTAACATATACTTTGTTTAAAATATTATGAACAGTAGCTGATACTCTCTCTTTTGCTTTTTATTTTCATCTCTATTGCCCATCCAGAGACCTCTAGGGATTGTGCAGCACCACTCTATTTAATCCAAGACCTATGAATGATGCCAACCCTACGAGGACTTGAAGAGATGATGTTCATTCTTGAGGACTTGAAGAGATGATGCCAACCCTTTGAATACTTAAAGAGATGATGCCAATCCTCCAAGGACTTCATGGAGAACACAAAATCTTATGCAATACAGAAATGCTCTTAATTGAAAATGTATTATACATGTAGATATCAACTTTTTGAAAAATACACTTACTGTAATACTACAAGTTAACTATAAATGAAGAGTTTAGATGCAAAAACCTTTAAATGCTATTTGATATTTTTTTCTAAAGTTAGTATTTTTCTCTGACTCCTGAGTGTAGGCTCAGTAATTTTATTGTTATGATGACAAATTAGTTATTTTCATTGCCTTTAAAGTGAAATAACTGAACATAAAAATGGTAGGCCAAAAAAATAAAATAAAATAAATAAATAAATTCAGATGGCATGTGAAGGTTTTTGCATTTAAACTCAACATATCCTCTCCACCCAATACACAACACATTGTGAATTTCTGATTTTGATTGTAATGGATAAACAGGCACCTTTCGTAAAGCTGATTTAAAAAAATTATATATATTTTTGGCTTCAGGAAATTAAAAGGACGGTCCACTAAGTATTTTTAAGGCTTGGTTGTGTTTATAAGATGCAAAGCAACGTGTGCTCATGCTTCATTTGTATAAAATCATATAATTTTTATAAATATCTTACTTTGATTTTATACAGCTACTTAGCTAACATGAAAATGACTGTCATATTTCGTAGTTCCTCTGAAAGGCCCATCCTCAAGAGGCTCTAATTTAGGGGTGCTCAATCCTGTTCCTGGAGATCTACCTTCCAGCAGATTTCAGTTGGTACCCATATCAAACACACCTGAACCAATTAATTAGGACCTGAACACCACTTGATAATTACAGGCAGGTGTGTTTGATATGGGTAGCAACTGAAATCTGCAGGAAAGTAGATCTCCAGGAACAGGACCCCTACTCTAATTAATCAGCTAACATAATGTCCTGTGATTTGCAGATTCACTCCACATCACCATGTCATGCACCTACAAGCACACATTAGCCGCGTTTCCACTATCGCACCTAAAGCGAGCGAGCCAGGGCGAGCCAAGGCCAGTGGCGTTTCCACTGTCACTTCCAGGGCCTAATCGGACTAAAGCGGGGCTTTCTTGGGGCCAGCAGCCAGCCTTTTTCGGCCCGCCGAATACCTTGGGCCAAGGAGGGTCAGCTGGGGCTTCGGGGCGGAGTGAAAGGAGAGGCAGGCAGTTTTCTGATAGCACATGAGTACATGCGCCAAACAAATAAATAAATAAGGGAAAGAAAACATCTAGCCTTATAGTCTGGGGTCTTTTTGCGTATGATCACCCTTATGTTTCCCTTTTAAATGTAAGGCTGCTGCATAAAATAATAGTAATAATATTAATAAATTAAAGTCGTTTTAATTTATAGTGACGTTCTTTGCTACGTCCTCCTTTATGTTTCAATAACGCATAATAATCATTACACCATATTAAAAACACAGCACACAATAAAGGTTTTCGAGAGTTTTTGTCAAGTTTAAAATGTGTGTTTGTGCGCGTTTAAATGCCTGTATGTGTGTGTGAGACCGGGCAAGAGCGCTTCTTCACAACTCTGTTGATGCCACGAGCGTGCAGATATTAAGATAATGCACAATATAAATACAACAGAAAGACATAAAACTTAACAAATTACATGCCCACTTTCGTAGACTTTAAACAATATAGTGTCATATCTTGATAAAATAGCTTAAGCTATATTGAAATATAATTTAAAGAATTACAAATATCGGATATATATAAAATCACATTAAATAAATAAACCAATATAAAATAAACAAAAGCTAGCTATAACAATGTAGGTAGCCCGTTTACAATTTATAAATCAAACCGTTTTAAAGCCGTTTTATATCATGGACGGGTGCGCTCACTGTAATGTGTCCGTTAGTGGCGAGAGCACTCGATGCACAATGCCAACAGTCAGTCGGCGAGTAAACAAATGTAATGAATGGAAATACACAGGTCTGTGTGTATAGACATTCATGTACTGCTGTACAGTAACGTGTGATTTGTTTGTTTCGATTGTCTTCATTTTAATGGTTCCGTTTCGTGATGATTCTATGGTGTGCTTTATCTGCCTCATTCCCGCTGAAGTGGGCGGGTTGTGTGACGTTTGATTCGGGGACGTTCTGTGGGCGGTGTTTGCGTGACGCGCTGTGAGCTACTAGCCCGACAGTGGAAACGCGGAATGATTTCTGACTCATTTCTCAACCTCCTGTGCTATTGGCCCGGCCCGGCCTGATTAAAGCCCTGACTCGCACTGGCCCGATAGTGGAAATGCGGCTATTTTGTGGCTGACTACAGCAGTTTGACTAATAAATATGAATTTGTAGCTCAACTGTTTGTGGTGACAAACAGCTCTTACCATTGTTTACATCCTTGTTTTCGTTCTCGCTACAACATATCGTTAACGGTAGAAAATATGAAGGTGATAGATAAGTTTCAACAAGGAAAAATACTTACTTTTGTGGCTCACAATCCAAAGCTTCATCGCTTGGCGGAGATTTTAGCTGAATCCAGCACTGAATTGGGAGAGATTTTGGCAGTTTTTCTTTGTCAAATGCAAGCTATATGTTTTTTTTTTTATAATTCTCTGGAACATAATTAAAATTAAATTGTAAGCACTTCCCTCTTTGCATTGTGTGCCCTGGATGCTCAAATACAGAAACATAAAAAGCTCTGTGGAAATAGCAGCGTTTAGACGGCATTTTCACAGAGCTTTTTATGTTTCTGTATTTAAGCATTCAACATGCTCGGGGTGTATGCGTGTGATGAATGCATGTAACCGGAAGTCCTTGTGATCTTACTAACCTGAATGTTTTTTTTTTTTTTTTGTAGTCCCCAAACTTTGTTTGCTGCAAACTTTGCTAAGCTAACTCTGTAAAAGCCAATGTCTCCCTTTGCATAGAACTTTGAGCGTATTACATTCAAAGATGTTATGTTCACACAGCTACATTGCACAGCAACTAAAGTTTAAAATGATTTCACAGTGAACCACCCCTTTAAACTAAAACTAAACTATACAATTTGCTTATGCCCCAAGGATGGTATGGTTTAGGGGTGGGATTTGGGGGCATGCCTCCTTTTAAAATACACCTTTTAAGCCATCTAAATGACATGTTTAACAATGCTCACTACTAATCAAAAATTACATTTTGATATACAATATCCACAATGAGATATTTGTTTACAAAATGTCATCATAAAACCTTCTTGAAAAATCTTTGGCTATTATTCTACTGATTTTTGGCATACAAGTAAAATCATTAATTTTTGACCTATACAGAACATTTTTGGAAATTTCCTAAATTAAGCCCATACAAAAAAAAGTCTTTGGGGTCCTGGGTTACATCTGTAAAATAGTTACATTTTCCTTGGGTGCTCTTTACTAGCAAAGCTACTGATGGTTTTTTGTTTAGTCTTTTTCTTCCACAATGTTTTGGAGAACAAACTTGATTACTTTCTGAGTCTTAATTGAGAGCTCCAGTGCTGTAAAAGAGCAATCTCTGAGCAGTTTTCTTTTCATTGGTTTGTGTTAGCTCTGTTTGTGTGTGTGTGTGTGTGTGTGTGTGTGTGTGTGTGTGTGTGTGTGTGTGTGTGTGTGTGTGTGTGTGTGTGTGTGTGTGTGTGTGTGAACAGAGCAGAAACAGTGTCACAGGCTACAGCAGTCAGACTGCATCACACTCAGTTGTGCTGAGAGGAGCTCTTGTGCTTCAGAGCCACATTAGGTAAATGTCACTTCACCAGTGCAACCCTGCCATAGGGAGACAGTGTGCACTTGAGTGTGTATGTACAAGTGCACTTGTATGTGTGTGGTGTGTGCGCGCTGTGACTCTAGCTTGGCACTTGTACTTTTGTGAGCAGCTCCAGCAGTTCTGCATGAGATGACTTACTGCATCAATCTTAAAACACTTACAAAGCCTGTGGCTAATTACTCGACTTCAAAAGACTGCGCAGACTAATTCATTCTTAAACTACCAGAACGTAGTTTATGATACAGTTAATGATGATTAAACTGAGGGAGTGTGGATCGGAATGTATTTTTGTCATGTGATTCCTGTGAATGCATATTATAATAATGGATCTTCACATGCCCCAGTGCTTGCCAGTGGCTTTCTGGTGAATGTGTCAGGTTAAATGACACTCAGTAATGTGCTATATCAGCTGATGCTTGAGAACAGGCTAGTTTCACATAAACAAATACAATAACGCTCTATATTCATTTCTGTGTGTTTAAAACATGACATTTACCCCCTGTTTTCTGCATGTTGAGTACACTGTGAACACAGTAGCCTTTGACATTTGCTTATGATGAAACCTAGAGTGTAACATCTTGGTGCATTTCTGTGTCCATCTATAATTTGTTTAATAATACACTCAAATATGAAACTATAACTTGAGTACTCCTATGATAAACATAGTTTTAGTTTCAGTATTATATTTAGAAGCAAGCCTGTTTTGCTTGATCCAAACTATACATTACATTTTAATAGACATTACATGTTACACTGTTCTTGTGTTTCTGAAATTAAATATATAATATGATCATGTGACTATTTGGACAACAATTTGATAGTCCCCTTTGAACATTCACTATTAAGTGATTTTGAAACTACTAATTTATTAGTATTGTACAATTTGTCAGGTGTGTCAAGTGTCATGTAATATAACATGATTTTCAACTAATATTGAAGTTTTTTATGCATTTCTTTTCACAACAATGTTGTTTTGGGGGCCAAAAAATTAAATAGGTAAGCCAACAAACAAACTAACAAAACACAGGTTTTCAAGTGTACACTTTTAAATGAGAATCTTATCTTGGAATAAAAATGATGATCATGTATTGCATACATATTGCATATGTATTGCATTTAAAATAAAATGTTACCCAAGTATGGCATAGGGCACTCTAAACATTTGTTGGATTTTTAACCCAGTTTTGAATGAAATATGGACAAACCTACAGAGGTCTGCATGTAAGATGAAAATTTTCATTCATTCATTCATTCATTCATTCATTCATTCGTTCATTCATTTTCTTTTTGGCTTAGTCCCTTTATTAATCTGGGGTTGACACAGTGGAATGAACCAACAACTTATCCAGCATATGTTTTACGCAGCTGATTCCCCTTCAGCTGCAACCCATCTCTGGGAAATATTTATACACACACATACACTATGGAAAATTTAGCCTATACGAATCACCTGTACTGCATGCCTTTGGACTTTGGGGGAAACTGGAGCACCCAGAGGAAACCCATGTGAACGAAGGGAGAACATGCAAACTTCACACAGAAACGGCAAACGATCCAGCTGAGGCTCGAACCAGTGACCTTCTTGCTGTGAGGCGACAGTGCTACCTACTGCACCACTGCGTCACCCAATTTTTGTTCATGATTTCTTAATTCTCTCAATTTACTACAACTTACACAGTTTATTCATTTGATCCATCATTTTAAGCAAATCGTGCATATCATTTCTTAATTAGTTGCATGGTTTACTAATTTGTGCCTTTGTTCTACTGGTGAATTGTGCATATGAAATAATTATCATCTCCTAAGAGGTACTGTTTTTTTATTCACTTTCAGTACAAGAAGAACAGCAACGTTTATCATTTTGTTTGCCCAATTTACGTAATGAGGACACAAATTGCTTAACGCATGAGAACAAATTAGTAAATTGTGAGCACGATGTAGTAAATAAAGGGAAAGAATTAAGAAATTGTGCACACTATTTGCTTAAAATGGTGGAACAAATGAATAAATGATGCGAATGCTCTAGTAAGTTGAAGGAACAATATATACAGTTGAAGTTGAAGATCTATTAGACCCCTTTGAATTTTTTTTTTCTTTTTAAAATATTTCCCAAATTATGTTTAACAGAGCAAGGAAATTTTCACAGTAAATCTGATTTAAAAAAAAAATCTTCTGGAGAAAGTCTTATTTGTTTTATTTCAGATAGAATAAAAGCAGTTTTTAAAACCCATTTTAAGGTCAAAATTGTTAGCCCCGTTAAGCTATTTTTTTTTTTCAAAATTCTATAGAACAAGCCATCGATATATAATAGCTTGCCTAATTACCCTAACTTGCCTAGTTAACCTAACAAACCTAGTTAAGCCCTTGAATGTCACTTTAAGCTTAATACTAGTACCTTTAAAAATATCTGGCAAAATTTTATTTACTGTCATCCTGGCAAAGAAAAATTAAATCAGTTATTTGAGATGAGTTATTAAAACTTTTATGTTTATAAAATGTGTTGAAAAAATCTCTCTGTTAAACAGAAAATGAAGAAAAAAATAAACAGGGGGCCTTATAATTCTGGCTTCAACTGTATATATTTTTGTATATGGGTGGCTCATAGCAAGAAGGTCGTTGGTTCGAGCCTCGACTGGGACAGTTGGCATTTCTGTGTGGAGTTTGCATGTTCTCCCTTGTTGGCGTGGGTTTCCTCTAGGCATGTTCTTTATGTCATGCTGCGCTTTTTACAAACCAACAATTGCTTTAAATAATGTTATTTAATAATTATAATAAAAAAAACAATACTTGTGTTTTTCTATATTTCACTTAATTTAGGCTAAAAACCCTTGCAATTTTTATAGAGTTTACTGTTTTAAAGTATTATTATTTCATATTTCTTCACAAACTATTGCAAAACATTTGCTGTTTTCAGTTCATACTGTGCACAATAGAGCATGTTAGTATTCTATAATGAATATATTTCTTAAAGTTCTTCCATTCCATCAACGTCACAATAAATGTGCATGTTTCAGTTTGTTCGGTTGTACCAGGAGTGTCTTTAATCCACCGTCTGCATGTACAGTAAAACTGAGAACATAATCTTTGTCAGAATACCAGCCTAACCAAATAACGCACGTAAAAGATGAAAAGAAAACATCAAGCTGAGCGAATCACTTTAATCAAGCGCAGGTCTCAGACGCAGAGGCCATGCATGAGAGGTCATGTCACTTTCACAACAGACCAAATTAAGGTTCTATCCTCATGTCTGATCTCTGATTATCTTCTCATCTTATTTAATGAAGCATCTCAACTCTTGCACCGTGCGTTAGCCTAAATTTGACATCTCTCCTGGACCCACAGCCTCTTCCGCACTGTTCTCGTTACCGCGGATCTCTGGTAGGATGTAGTGTGTAATTGGATACAGATGTTGCCATGGCGGCTCTCACTAGACTGTTGTTTTAGCCTAGGCAAAGCACTTTCCTACATACCAGCCTGACCTCCCTTTGAAACGCTCCCAAAATTACATGCCTTTGTAGCATTTTATTGGATCTTCTGATGTTCAGTGACCAAGACAGAAAGGTGAAGTCAGTTTTGGGTGGGGGGTTACATCAGGTGTAGTCGTAGGTCCCGTTCTTATTGTTTTGTAAAATAATTGAACAGTTAATACAAATAATGCTGATATTTTTTATTGTTTATACTGTAGGTGGCTGGTGCTGGCAAATATCATATATAGTGTATACTGTATGTGAACATGTTTATTAATGCTTACAATCATGACTCAAAAACGATAAGCAACAGTCAAGTAGGTATACGCTATACCAAAAATTTCTTGGAAATTACAACTTCTTTGTCACTTTACTTAATCGTATTGAAGATCTTGTGCAGTTTTAGCATTACTTCTCAACGGGCATCAAAAAATGCTTATTGATTTGATGCCAAAAACTTGACATCAGTTTGACATGAATACACATATTGTTGTCCCTTTAAATACCAAACATACAGACACATTTAGTATTGTTATATAGGAAATGTGCTATTCATCTGAAAGCTTCAGTTCTAGATTTAAAATGAAGGGTTCAATTGCAAAAGACTCTTAAAATGCCATCTGAAATGTTATTTTAAAACGAGCTTGTTTTTGTAAGTTCTCAGCAGACACAGGACATCAACATGACGTCAGACTGATGTTGTACAACGTCTAATGATATTACAGTTTGACAGTGCGTGGACGTTACTACTATGTCGTCTTACAGATGTTGGATTTTATTTGCCATACCTGACGAATATATGTCAGTATTTGACATCAATATCACGTTGGTTCAAGATGTTGGCTCAACATTGGATTTTGGTAACCCTAAAATCAACCATTATTGATCGTTATTGGATGTCAAAATGACGTTGTCCGTAGACGCTGGCGAGACATAACACCTGGTCACCTGATGTCCCAACTTTAATATAACATACTATTAACATCTTATGACCTTGTGTGCTTGCTGCCCTAAAAAATGGCTGCAGTTTTAAGTATATAGCAGTATTAATGCAAAACAACAGAACTACCACAATACAACCAACTGCAGTACATCTACTGCAATACAACTGAAATACTACTACAGTACAAATGCAGTACAACTACTGCAATTCAGCTGAATTACTATTACGGTACAGCTACTGCAATAGAACTGAAGTGATACTAATACTATAATGCAGTACAACTACTGTTATGGTACTGAAGTACTACAACTACTATAATGCAGTACTGCTACTGCAACACAACTGAATTACTACTACAGTACAACTGCCATACCGCTATTGCAATAAAACTGAAGTACTTCTACAATACAACTGTCATACAACTACTACTTTTCCTGCTCAGTGAACAATGGTCTGCAAATGAGGTTTCAGTATTTTAGTTGTATTGCTGAAGACGAAACTAAAGAAATACATCTACAATATTGCAATACATAATAAAGCCAAAGTGCACTTTTAATACTTATGTACCTAAGTTCAATAAATGATATATCACTATATTGCCTCTCTCTGTTTTATTAATGTAACTTCTGTTGATCTGCAGATTTTACTATGTATGTAGACTTCTGCTGTTGTACTGTTCAGTCCACTGCAGTTATTTTTTACAATTCGTTTGTAAATAACTCTTAAAATTCTAATTAGAAAACTTCTTGAATCCAAAAAACATCCCTAAAAAAGTGTAAAATACTCATTGGAAAATGTTGAAGAACAAACCCATTGGAACACAAGTGCAGTACATTTCTTACCACACCACTGGCATATTAGACTACAGCAGCACAGCACAAGTGCAGTAAAGACGGAAGTTACCTGTTTTTACTCCAGTTTACAGCAACTTATACTGCTGTTAAACTTTATTGTACAGTATTTAAAATGTGTTTATACTTCATTGTATTGCAATTTTGCAATTGTACTTAATTTTACTACAGTTATACTTCTATACACTGTTGTTGTAATACAGTTTTACAGCAGTTTACTGCAGTTATTTTTTGTAAGGGTGGGTTCAGTGTTTTCACTTTTATGGCAAAGAATAAGTTCTTTTCATTCCTTTAAATTGAAATAATTTGACATAGAAGGTTCAGAAAAACGCTTTTTTAGACGAAAATTTCAGACAGCACTTAAACGTTTTTGCATCTTTATTCAGATTCAAATTTAATGCATGTCAACTAAAACCGCATTCAAATGACATCCAACATTGGCTTCAAAAATACCATCAAAAATCGATTACAGGACTGTGTTGTTTGTTTCCGAGAGTTTACTGTAATGTTTCAAAACGCATTTACCACCCCGAGGTGGATTTTCTTAGATCACAATTTTCAGTGGTTCACAATTTAGGTCCAGAAGGACCACAACTATAAATATGTTGTATTAAAGTACATCAGATTCATCATAGTTATGTGAAGTCCAGTTTAAAACAATTATTTGGTTGTGTCTGATG
Organism: Danio rerio; assembly: GCF_052040795.2. NCBI lineage: Eukaryota > Metazoa > Chordata > Actinopteri > Cypriniformes > Danionidae > Danio > Danio rerio. Next base: position 63,070,588 of record NC_141025.1, on the reverse strand, counting down.
ATAGAGACATCCAAAAGGTACACCTGGGATTCCTCCAATGTCAGGTTTAAAAAACAACTGTTTTAAGAGAAAAAATGATGATTGGAAAGACTCTTGAGAAAAGCAGCACATCCAGCACAGAACCTGTATAACATCATCTTAGACACCAAACTTAAAGGGTAGTACTTAAAGAGTTGAACTTAAAGGCTATTTGATTGGACTGCAGTTTAACTACTTTAAATTATGAGCATATCTTGCCAAGTGACAGTTTTTTAGTAGCTTCCTCAATACTGCTACCTGCCTGATTTGCTAAACACATTTCACAATGATGAAATATTCCTATTGGATTCTTATTATCTGACTGTTCGTTCTTGTAAAGCAGCTTTGACACAGTCTACAGTGAATAAAGAGTGGACTCACAGGGGTGACACGCTTGTATAATTACAGCAATAACATCAACTCCTGCCAAGTCATTTTAGTACATTCACTGAGTGTGTGTAAATGCATGTGCTCATTCCCACTGATGTTCATACTAATGTCATCTTCAGAGACAGCAGAAAGCCTAACATCGTGTCACTTCAAACTTTTCTCACCTTTTCTTAATGTGTCTGGAGAAGGTGTCTCTAAGAAATATGTACATTATACATAATATATATATATATATATATATATATATATATATATATATATATATATATACACACACACACACACACACACACACACACACACACACACACACACACACACACATATATATATATATATATATATATATATATATATATAATGAGTTTATTGATGTTATTAAAACTAACATCATACAAGTATGATCTTATTTTTTTTCTTTTCTTTTACTTTAAACACTAATAGAGCTATACTTTTGGGGTTTATTTTATGAGCAAATAAAACAAATCCTTCTTTATACTCAAAACCAAAAAAGCTTCCTATAAAAAATAAATGTAATATTGTAGTAGCTAAACAAATAAAAAGAAAAGAACAATTTAGTTTTTATATGGAACTCAGTTTCAATCAATTTTTGTTTTGTGTTTTTTTATTTTCAGAAAGATGAGTGTCCACCTTTCCTTCAGACAGCACAGATCTGCTTGATTTCACTGTCACCTGCCATTTTAGAAGATCTGAAGCAGGAATTATCTGACTGAAATGGGCTTACAGTATGAAGGAATAATGTAACAGGGCACTATTACATTTAACATTTTCTTAAAACCCGACATTTCCACTACCAATTAAGGTCTCACAGGGCTCAAAATGAACCTTTTTTTCTTGGTAGCGCTGTTGCTCCTAACTTTAAAAATGTGGTCGCACCATACAAGATTTAGTCGCACACACCCAAAATGATGAGCACTGTACTACACGTTTTATATTAACAGATTCTATTATATATTAACACTCTAATCACAACAAACAAATTAACACAAATCTGCATGCGCTCACTGGCCTTGAACACACTGATTGACGTGAATGAGATGAACTGAGTTAACATTAATAACTGTGCTGTTCTCACGGGTGCTGTCTGATATTGCACAAATTATATTATAACTTATTATTTGCATACGTCATCTTAATAGCAATAACGTTTTTTTCATGAGCTGCAATATTAGTTTTGCCTCAGTGAATGCATTATCTTTAGCGATGGTGAACGCGGTATGCATTTCGGTATGATTGACAGCATCGTGACGATTAAATGAAGGAATAAATAACGTTAAAACATCTTGTGTGTAGATTCAGAGGCAAACACTGTTAGCCTACCTGAAAACTCCATCCCAATGGCTTTACGGTGGATGGCTTTAGTCAATTTTAAAGCAGATTTTAACCATTGGAAGACTTTTATCCATTTATCGAAAAATGTAAATGCTGGATTGACATTCAGCACAAGATCACTAATCATATGTGCCATTAGTTGTAACTCTAGCTGGTTTCTAAAACTAAATCTGTCAGATTGTTTTCATTCTCTCGGATCCAGCCCTTTACATTTTCGTGGCTTTGGCATCGGAATTGAGCAATTGACAGCTGATATTAACCAATCCCTTTGCGTTCTGTTCTAGCGCAGTGGGCCAATAAGAAAAGCTTGAAGGCGGGGCAGGCATTGCAGGTTTTTTGTATGTATTCTCCCTTATCTTTTTAGATATTAGTCTGAATCGTACGGTTTGCGATGCTTACCGAACCAAAAGTCTCGTGCCGAATTGTTAAATACGAATATGCGTATCGTTACACCCTTAATATATATATATATATATATATATATATATATATATATATATATATATATACTTTCCTGATAAGTTCTTTTACTGTTCAGTGATATATTTTGGGGAAAAAATCCACGTTTCCCAGCATGAAAGCCTTCTACGTCCTGTGACACTCTGATAATACCCGTGATGTTGACATTGCCTGACATAAGCAACTTAGTCTTTTAATTTCATGCAATTTACCCAAATCAGTTTTCCTCCCTCTGTGGTGTAGACTGAAGGAATGTCTCATTTACACATAGACAGTGACGACTGAAAGATGAAAGCAGAGAGAGGGGTTTTGCTTTGAATGAGAGAGAGAGAGAGAGTGAGTTACAGATGAGAATGCAGGGGATTGTAGCTGATAGGTCTATGTTCACGGTCATGGACTGTTTCCCATCCCAGAGTTCAGAGGGTCAGCATTTGTAACAGAGGCTTGTTGTGAGTGCACGAGGAGCAGCGTGAAAGCAGGAACACTGGCCGTTTATCACCGCACCAGCCAGACACAGTAAGAGGAGCCACTACTGAAATACTGTTTTTAGACTGAAGATCTATGGGGCGCACAGGATGTGTTGCAGATTCAACTTCAACTTCTAAGATTCTGCTTTGTCTGACTCTTGCATATGCTGTGACTGCATCTTGTATTTCACCCATGTTCTTAAACTTGTAATGAATCGAGGAACAATGGGGTTAAGGATCCAAATACAGTTTATTAAAAGAATTGTCAAGCAGGCAAAGGTAAAAACAGGAACAGACAGTAGCATGCAGATAATCGAAAAGTGTACAGCCGAATGGTCAGGACAGGAAGCAAAAAAACATAAACAGCAAAACAAAGCAAAGGTCAAAACACATGCCAGGACAAGAAAAATGCTTTGTTATGCTCACAGTTTATAAGACTAAGCAGGAGTGTATGTAAATGGGGTGTCTTTTAAGTCCTAGTAATGAGTCTCTCATGAGCTTCCAGCTGTGTGTGTGTAATCAGGGTGAATCTGCAAAGACGTCTGGGAGTTGTACTTCTTATAGTGGCAGATGTTCTCCAATGTTCTGCACAGGCTAGATCACTGGTGATCTTGACAACGTGGTACTTAAGGGGATAGTCCACCCTGTCAAAATTATTTGGTCTTTATTGACCCTCAAGTGGATCCAATTTTATTTGAGTTTATTTAGCCGGACTTCACTTGACTTGAACCTGACACTTTGCGGCAATAGTACAATAGCATACAAAGGTAACTATTAAACAACTGATCATGTCAGAAAAGTTGTCCAGATGGAGATAGATAGGTGTGGCAAACATATTTGATTACAAATCATACAGTGTTAAATGGTTTTGTGAAATAATTGAAGTAAAATATTCCTTTATTCCAACACAGGCTCATTCTGAAAATGTAGCCCTATGTACATTTCTGGAGATAGTGATTTATGTAGCCAGATGTGTGTATGGATGCATTTCATCTTCCAAATAAATGCTACAGGGCAGTATGATTCCAATTCTTTTTATGCTACCAGCTGACCGCTTACCTTCATATGGACAACTTTGCAGGGGTTACCAGATTGTTCAGTTAGCTTGCAATGTCTGTCGATGGACTTGAGATGCAGAGATGGGTTGCCCACAATGACAGGGTTCGAGTCTGGCAAAAAAATGATTTTAGAAAGAGGGCAAGAAAAAACAAAACCCCAAAAAAATAAAATAAACAACTAAATAACAGGGTGAGAATCTGGTAAAATCTGAAAATGTTGTAAAAATCAGTTAATGGTTTTTCTTTCAATCTGTGCTTTTAAAAACACAATTGGTTGGCTTTAGGGAAGGATGAGAATGGGTTAGACGATTGGTCAGTCAGTCAGTTAGCCAGTCAGTCAGTCAGTCAGTTAGTCAGTCGACTGTGGCATTTGGTGGATTTACATGAGAACAGTATCCTCCTGGGATGTATTTGCCGCTCTGCAGAAATGTATATAGCGGTACGTGTTCAGAAAGAGCCTGGGTTGCTTTATTCATTAATATGCATACCTGTAAATATCATTAGTGTGAAAAGGAAGGCCATGGAAGTTGGGGGCTCTGTTCTTGAATGCACTTTATTTCATTTGCTTTTTAAACAGATAATTTACAGGCAAAAGAGCATTAAAATTATGAAAAAATTATACAAAACCAAATTTGTTATGAAACAATAATCTATCACCAAACAATAGATGAAGTGGTCAAAAATACCCTTCTTTCTGTTCTTCCAGCTTACTACCATTCCATTTTTGCACACTATTATGATGTTCACAGTCAAATTTAAGAACAGAGCATAAAAAACACCAAAAAAATTTTTTTTTAACTAAATAAAACACACTTTCACAAATGGCTACAACACATTTATTTCCAATCAGCCTGTGTTGCTTTTATTACATGCAAATAATGTTTCTTTTCGCCCTCAACCCCTTAGAACGATGCTAGTTTTAGCTTAAAGGCAGCTGCGATATGGGACAACTGAGTCAAACTGTGACCTGCTGTTCCATTGTTCCACACAAAGGCTCTCTGTGTGGACCTGTGGTTCCACATCACACCTGCACAGCCAGGTGAAAGACGTGGCAGGACAGGTGACTGAACAGTAACAGCGAATAAAAGCTTCTCTGTTCTCACAAGCATTATGTCTGATGCTCATTGTTAGCATCCCCCACTATACTGTGGCATACATCTGTGAATTTACATCTCCAGTGATTCAAAAACAGTTTTTATCCATGTACCGCCAAAGAATTAAACTAATTTCTTAATATATGTAATCATATTAACAATAATATGCAATGCTATAAATAATAATTGCACTAAAGAACTTCTAATCTTAATATATAGCACATCTCATTTTTAATGTAATCATTGTTTACTTATTTTAATTTACTATTCTATTCACAATTTTGTATGCATATTTACAGATTGCACTGCTTTTAAGTTTGTATATGGACACCTTTGTACTGGGAGCCAAAAACGGCATTCTACTAAACATACAAATACAGTGCACGCAAAAATGAGTACAAGCTACAGATCTCTCTATTACATGAGTACTTTCTCTAGTATGCTATGCAATATGATAGTTGTGTATAGTCACATACATTAATCAGTATCAAAGCCAAAACTATAAAGCAAATTTTATATATTAAGATTACAATATAAACATTAGAAGTATAACAAATAAAATAGCAACAATTCACTTGAATGGGGCACTCACATGACTGTTATTAAAACTTTACAATCATGCCATGACAATGTGAATGAGATTGTATGCATGCTTATAACAACTGTCATTCACTCAGTTTTGACAACTCAAATGCATATATGATATTGTTTTGTTATGACAACTTTATATAAACAAATACATCACAACCTGTTTTTGTTTTTTTTCATGACACCTTGACATTACCTAGATTATGAAACTGGTCAGAAATCTGTCATAAACATGATTGCCAAGAAGCCATTATAAATGTTATGAATTTTATAACATTTATAACATTATTTTTTATCTCAAGCAGTTTTTTTTTTTATCTCCACAGCAGTATAAGCTTTATTTGACACTGTTTTTGATATTGTCGTATTTTTTGACACAATAATTTGACAGATTAATGACGAATTTAAAGAGACATTTTAATAAAAAAAAAAACGTTCTTATAACAAAAAATATTCACGACACACTTATGCCTCATGACAATCATGTTTATGACAGATTTTTGAGAAGTTATGTTGTATTGGTAATGTCAAATTGTCATGACAAAGATAAAGACTGGTTGAAAAGTGTTTACATATGTCTTGTAGTGTAGTGTGTCAGTGTAGTGTTTACTTATAGTTATGACTTCTTTGATTTCAAAATGACATAACTGAGCATATGACACTAAATGAAAGTTGTCATTAGCATGCATAAAATATGTCATTATATAAAGGTTTTTTAGTCTTATGAAGACATCTTCAATACATTCATTCATTCATTTATTCATTTTCATCCGCGTTTGCAGGGCCGAGTCACAAGGGCAGCAGTATTAGTAGAAAACCCCAGACTTCCCTCTCCTCAGACACTTCCTCCAGCTCCTCAGGAGGGATCCTGAGGCATTCCCAAGCCAGCCAAGAGACATAGTCCCTCCAGCGTGTCCTGGGTCTTCCCCGAAGCTTCCTCCCGGTATACCTTCTCCTATAGGTAGGTGTCCAGGAGGCATCTGAAACAGATGCCCGAGCCACCTCAGCTGACTTCTCTCGATGTGGAGGAGCAGCAGCTCTACTCCGAGCCTTTCTCGGGTGACAGAGCTCCACACCCTATCTATAATGGTGCTACCCTGCGAAGGAAACTCATTTCAGCGCAAAGCTCATGAACATAGGTGAGAGTAGGAACGTAGATTTGACCGGTAAATCAAGATCTTTAATTTTTGACTCAGCTCTTTCTTTACCAATAATTTTTTTAAAATCAACTTTAAGAATGTAAAATTGAGTTTGATTTTGAAACCTTTGATTTTAAATGTATTATCTTTCTATTCTTAAAGATAGTACATAAGTGTCAACACCTTTTTTAATGTGTATAGCTGTTTAATAAACCTGTTTTGTTTAAATGCTATATTGTCTATATTAATTGAGAAATTGATTTAAATATTCTAATATTTTCAAGAATATTTAATTTGTCACTTGTTCACTTTATTTTACTAGAAACAGACTCATTTAGTTTCTCCCTCCCCTCTCTCTCTCTCTTTCTTTCTGCACTCACTTCTGTGGGGCGTCACAGACTATGTGAAGTGACAGCTCTCATCCTCGGGCAGGGTGAGGGAACAGACCTTCTAAACCATTAGAACATATGCTTTCAACCCTCCTTCTCTTTTTCTAGCGTGATCTTTTACCCTCCCTCCTGCTCGCCGCTCTCCGTACACCTTAAACCAAAAAGCATTTGCTCTATTTCCTGTTAATCGCTGGAGGCACAAACTACATGGTACTTTAAAACCCGAATGCTCAACAGTGCAGTGTTTGCTGAATTAGACAAACCAGTAAACCTGCCTGATCTATGCAGGTTAGGAAATACCTGCTAGGTTTTAGGAAATAATAATATAATAGTTGAATTTACAACAAGAAGAAAAAAAAGCAAATATTAACTTATAAAAAAAGGTACAATTATTTAGGAGTTGAGTGAAAGTACATATAGTCAAATATTACTTCTTTAATAATAAGAACTCGATTTAATTTAACTTTAGTCACAAAAGCTTTTGTTTTTTTCTTTAAACAAATTATGACAAGTAAAATGAACAGTACTGATGTATAAATAAATAATAATTACCATTAGTGATAATTAATGATATTCAAAGATACAGTAAATTACCAAAATATACATTGTTGTCTGTATAACACACATTAATAACTGTATAAATGTCTGCTGGCAAAAGTAAACATAATAAAATAATAATGACAGTAAACAAAGACCACATAAGGCAAACATTTATTTTAATAAGTATAATTGTTTAATATTGATTTTGTGCAACAGCATTGAGGAAAGTGCATTTGCACTAGGATTTTCCAAATTTATCTCAGATAACCAAATTGTGGTAGAAATTCAGTGTGAGCAGGGCGTTAGTTTGTTGAAGCATGATTGGAACTATTTAGCTGTGACCCTCCAGGAACTGAGTTTGAAAACCTTGACCTAATTAGTACTTTAGTTAGTAGCTTTAACATGTTGAAAAAGAGGCTCTGTCAACTGAAGACCAGAAAACCAGAACTTTGTCCACAAAATTAATTGAATGCGGAATGCTTTTCCTCAAACAGTTTGAGGGTAACTTTACACTGTAAAACCCAACTGTTAACTTTATTAAATGAAATGAGTGTGGTTAACTCAAAATTGACTTAAAGTTAATTCTACTAATTTGAAAATAGTTTTTTACTCAGTGTTTTAACTCATTTAAATACCTCATTACTTCAACTTAAATGGAGTAAGTTCACAGTACTTGCATAGATTTGATTTTTAAAGCAAATGGTTTGTAGCAGACGGTTTTCTCAAATGGCATGAGTTTCCCTAACTTTTCGGGTTGTACAGTACTCAGGGTTTTATCAGACTCAAATTGCTTTGTTTTTTCAAAAAGATTAAGTTCACTGTACTCATTGGAATTAACTTTTGAACTCAAATGGTTTGTTGCAATTGCTTTCCTTAGTTTGAGGTACCTTACATTTTTTGGGGTTTTACAGTGTACTTATTGCACTTTACAGTGTAGTACGAGCTTGATTAGTTAGCCCAGGTGTGTCTGATTGGGGTTGGAGCTAAAATCTACAGGACTAAGATTGAGAACCCCTGGTATAGAATAATATAAAAAAATAGTGTCATACAATTTCTTTACCACCTTAACTTAACACCAGCAGAGGTCACTTATAATTTCTTATAATAAAAACATTACATTTTTCTGAAACATTTAACATGTGGATCCACAGATACACACAGACACACATGAAGTAAAGTTCTACTGATGTAATGAGTTCACATGTATATGTTTGCAGAGTAACATTACAATTGCATCAAACAGAGCTCAACCAAGACCCAGATCGATTCATTTTATAATTGATTTTATTAATGGAACAAGGCAATCCAAACAAATCAGATAATCGTTCACGAGGAGAAATGCTTTTTCCTCTTCGTGTTTTCAAACATTTGTACAAGAGGCGGCTCGGTCACGCACAGCTGCAGTGTTTTGGTTCAGTGGCTCAGTTAAACAATCTTAAACTTTGGAATCCAGTTGAAGTGGAGGGGGATATATCACCATGTTGCAACACAAAGTGGCGAGCAGCCTCATAAACACTGTAAAGCTCACATGTTTGTCTCTTGAGAGATCTTTACAATCAGCGTACAATGTATACTCTTGTATGTAACTGAATGACTTTTAATATACGTTGGGAAAATCAAAGAATAGCTGTTAACACCTTAAGGGGACAGTACTCCGAGGCTTTTCTCTCCCTCTGTTCCCTGTGGGGGTGTTGTTTATAGAGCATTATAATTTATAACTGTACGGAGTGGATTTAATTTCGGTGCTGGGCCTCGCCAGCAGGGCGCCAGGCTGCAATCAGAGGAATCAGCTCACTGCGAGTCCTGCTGAATGGAAAGTATTATCATAGGCCACAAACGGACAATGTTTCCCCTCAAACAGTTCCCCGGATGCTTCCCTGACTGTGCTTCTCTTTCATTCGTCTTCTCTGTTCGTAACCCCCTTCGGCTTCAGTGTTGCCACTCAGCACTCACTCTTATTCATTTGTGTAATGCAACACTCCTGTTCAGCTCTGCTGTATGTACTGTATGTATATGTATGTTCATCTCATTTTTAAAAGTAGTTTGAACAAGCAGCTAGCATTATTTTTGATGTTCTATTCATCCCCTTCTTCCCCCTTTTAATTGACATAAGCAATACCAGTATTATTATTATTATTTTTTTTTATCTGGGGTCACCACAGCGGAAAGAACTGCCAACTTTTTCAGCATAGGTTTTACGCAGCGGATGCCCTTCAAGCAGCAACCCAGCACTGGGAGACACCCATACACACTTGCATGGACACTAATACACTACGGTCAATTTAGTTTATTCTATTAACCTTTGTTAACCAAATGTGCTTGGACTGTGGGGGAAACCGAAGCACCCTGAGGAAACCAACGTGGAGAACATGTAAACTCCACACAGAAATGACAACTGGCCCTGCCAAGACTCGAACCAGCCATCGTGCCGTGCCATTCCTAGATATTTTAACTTATTTTAATTTAGTTTAGTCAGCTGTCTGCCATGGTCACAGGATGGGAACTCTTGCTTTATTAAACTGTAACAATGTAGAGAGAAAAAAAGATCAAAAACTGGTATAGAAATACAAAAATAACTCCATTGAAGATACTCTTCTGGATGTTTTTCACTGAATATTATGAGTGTGTAGTGATGTCAATGTAACAATTCACTGAATCGTTTACATCATGTGATTGCATATTGCTTTACATGCTCTACTGTATTCAGCAGTGCATACCACACAGTGAGCATCACATTAGTATTTCATTTTGATATCTGTCTGAAATATAAAATGTGACAAAAAAAAAAAAAGCAACCTTCTGAATTAACCATGAGCACAGCAAATTTGGATGGAAACAATGTATCCTTTAAGTATAGATAAGATTGAAGTATCATAGAAAGCATTACTCTGAATTTGAGAAAGAGGTTTTCTAAACAATTCTCCCATCTGCCTTTGGTTAGACTAACAAATGTCCCAATTAGAACTGTTTAATTGGCTGGTTGGTTGATACCATTGATTTAAACAATATTATTGCATTATTCTCTTTGGCTAACACCATAATGTTAACATTTTCCAAGAAAACACTTTGTATTTATTTATGTATTTATGTAGTACAGAGTACAGATTATTGTTAATAGTTTAAATATAACAATTGTTTTATTGTGGCATCAAAGGAATAGTTATCAAGCAGTGTTTATATTAGTTAATATTACTTTTTTTCTCATTTTCTAATATTTCATAATTCAGCAAGCTTATGCTTGTTTTATGCACAGCTCTATAGATTTGAATGTTGTGATATGCCGCACTTGCAGCAGTGAGACTTAAGAGCTTTGAATGATTAGATCACTGTCGACATCTGTGTAGACAGATGAGCGGAATGCAGTTTAACTGCACATGATGCACTGCCACTACAACAGGGATAATCAAAACATGACTGGATGGAGGTTAACGGAAAATGTGTATCTAAAATCACAGCCCTTGCTGACCGATAATAAACCAAACAATTGGTCTTTCTTTCTTTCTTTCTTTCTTTCTTTCTTTCTTTCTTTCTTTCTTTCTTTCTTTCTTTCTTTCTTTCTTTCTTTCTAAATAAATAAATAAATAAATAAATAAATAAATAAATAAATGAATGAATAAATGAATAAATAAATAAATAAATACATAAATAAATAAATAAATAAATAAATAAATAAATAAATAAATAAATAAATAAATAAATAGTCACCTTGGAATTATTGAAGCTTTGAAGTTTTCGAGGTCCATAGCAAACAGTATGTGTGTAACATTTTTTTTTTATTTTTTTAATCCAAAAATGTAAACAACTTTAAAAATAAGTAAATAATTTGTCATTTAATAAGAATAGAAGAATAACTCAAATTGACAAAAAATGTCAGATATAGAACCTTATAAATCTAAGGTGATGAAATTATGAATTTATTTATTTATTTATTTATTTATTTATTTATTTATTTATTTATTTATTTTTATTTATTTTTATTTATTTATTTATTTATTTATTTATTTATTTATTTATTTATACATTTATTTATTTGTAAGTTATCATATAACTTGCAGATCTTTCTTCTTTAGACACCATACAATAAAAATAAATGGGGTTTAAAGCTGTTTGTTTGCCATCTGATCTTGTATAGGCAAACATAATTTAAAGTAAAATAGTTAACACTTATTTTAAGTGTAACATGTTCCAAGTAATTGCTGTAGTCATTTAAAAAAATGTATATATTTTTAAAATGTATTATTTTTTTATTTATTTTTGAGTTATTATATAATTGCAGGACTTTCTTTCTTCTCTAGAGAGTATACAATAAAATTCCACGGGGTCCAAAGTTGATTGATTGCCAACTATTTTAAAGTAAAATTGATAAAACTTATTTTAAGGTGTCCATGTTACATATATTTACTATAATACTTACGTTTATTTATTTATTTATTTATTTATTTATTTATTTATTTATTTATTTATTTATTATCTGTTCATTTATTTATTTATTTTCAGTTATTATATAACTTGCAGAACTTTATTTCTTCTCTAGAGACTATACACTGAAAATCAATGGGGTCCAAGATTGTTTGTTTGCCAAAAATTTTTGTGTTGGCAAACATAATTTTAAGTAAAATGGGTAACACTTATTTTACGGTTTCCATGTTCCATGAACTTACTATAGTTTTTGTAACATTTATTTATTTATTTGTTTGTTTGTTTGTTTGTTTGTTTGTTTGTTTGTTTGTTTGTTTGTTTGTTTGTTTGTTTGTTTGTTTGTTTGTTCGTTCGTTCGTTCGTTCGTTCGTTCGTTCGTTCGTATGTTTGTTTGTTCGTTTGTTTGTTTTATTTAACAATACCATGATTCATAAATATTTTTAGGAAAGCGGAACACATGATGTTTTAAAAATTGACCTAAGCTTGCCTGGCCATAAAAAAAGGTCAAATTAACTAATATTTTAAGAGACCCACTGACCTTGACACAGTCACAAGACTCCTCAGGGGTCCTCTATGACTTTTAAGGGCATGTATGTCTTTTACAATAGACTAAGTTGTCCTTTTTGAATCTTTAACTCAAGCATTTTGCCTTTATTATTACAGTTTATTAAAACACTTTTATAAACATAATATTGAACTAGTTTTTAAATAAATAAATAGAAAGCTCAAAAACTGTTATGTCATTAATTGTTGTGTTTGAACAAAGGACAGCATGAAACTTTGCTGCAAACATCTGTGTTTGTTATGCTGTCTCTTCAGTGACCTTTAATGCATGCAGTTGCCTAAAAGTTGTGAAGCAGAGAGTGTGGAGAGAGTATTTTGTCTTCATTTATTTTCTCTTTCAACTTCCCAAACTTCTCCCCCTCTCCATCGTCTCTCTTTTCGCCCCAGCACAGTTTTCACCCCACTCTTACGGGGGGAGTTTCTGTCCATAAATCTTGATTTGTTTTGTGCCTGGCTGATTGGCCAGACCTGTATTTTGTCACAGCTTAACAGGAGCCTTGCCATGGTTCAAGATGCCGCCCTTTGGCAGTGCAAAGGCCCGTCTTCACAACCCCACAGCCAAAGTAATGATATTTAAACACTGAAGGCCATTAGCAAGACCTATGACTCAGGTCCCAGTCCTCTTGGGGGAGGGAGTTTGACAATCTCTACCATCTCTGTTTTCTTTTTGCCCTGTAGCTTCTTAAGAAGAAGGATGAAAGGAGGAAGGTTAAAGCCGTTATGGAGGCCTTTTTTCAGCAAATTTGTAACTTAGACGATTATACATGTTGTAAACAGTGAAATCTGTTGACTCACTACCATCTTACCTTAAAGCTCACAAAACATTTCTGGTTTAAAGGCATGATCAGGTTTAAATGTTGCTTTTAGACTTTTTAAGTGAATTGTATGCACTGTATCTCAACAAGAGGTCTCGGGCCCTGTAGAATGCTTTAGCTACCTGTTAAACATAAAGGGCCCTATCGCACACCTGATGCAAGGCATGTTTGGCAAGATTTGTTGCTATATTCAGACCATTGCAACTCCAATTTTCTGGTTCTGTGCCACATTGTTTACATAGCAATTCCATTTGCAACACTTTGTGGACTCATGGGTGTGCTGGTTTTTAAAGGAGGTGTGTTAAGGCGCATTATTGGAACGTTGCTATTTTGAGGAACTAAAACAGACCAGCTGAAATCTGGTCTAAAGTCCAGCACAGAGCACGCTAGTTGTGCGCCTTACACATTGCTTAATGCACAGGATGTACAGCAATACTCAAGTATTGGTGGGGGGGGGGGGGGGGGGGGGGGCATAGGACGTGTGTTTGGATACAACGTTTTGAGATTAGTTATACATTTTTGACCACATTTCAATATTATTGTTCATTTATTCATTCGCTGGAAATTAGAACTGAATTCAGAAAAAGGTTTGAAACAAATCTTAAAAAACAAAATTAATAATGTAGGCTAATGGATGTCTTCAGATTTAGTCATGCTTTTGCACCACGCACTTTAGACTTTGCACCTAGATTGTTAAAATAGAGGCCAAACTGTTAAATAGAAAATTTAAATAATACATCAGCTGTGATAATTACACCAGAGTATTTTTACCATGTTGTTACTGTCACCTAGTATCATTAGTTAAATCATGTTGTAACAATTCACAAATTATGGGATAGCATGTGTCTATTGGGCGCACTTCATCAAATATGTTTTCTAAAAACGTCTTCAATTTGCAAATAGTTTAGAGCAAACAAATCTTCCAGATAAATGTTGTGATAGCACCGTTCTGCCTGCTGTGGAAGGAACCTACGTCTTCTTTTTCTTCTTAGGAATGCACCAATATCATGTTTTTTTTTTTTTTTTTTTAGAACTTATTAAATACCAAAAGATTTTAGTATCAGATACTGATCTGTTACTGTATTTTTTTTTTTTGTTTTGCAATATATAATTATCTTACCTCTAAAACTCTCAAGTACAGAAATACAGCAATTAATACAGTATGTGTTGTATATTTCATAAAACTACAAAATATAGACTTCAATAAAATGAAAAATTATATGGACCAACCCATTTTACAATTAATTTTCTTTTAAATGAAATTTAAATGGCACTTTTTACCAACAGTTGGATTTGTTTTTATTTGACCAATTTTTTGAGTGCATCTCAAAAGGTGAAATCTTTTTTTTTTTATCTGTTTTTGTTTACATTCTTTTTGAATTACTGTCTTGTCTTGCTACACTCTAAAAAATGCTGGATTGGATTAAATCAATGTTGGGTCAACTATGGACCAATCCAAAAATTGGTTTAAAAAAATTCACATAAATTTAATTCAAATTAACAAATGAATAAATAAATAAATAAATAAATAGGGTAGACATTTTGTCATACAAAAATGTACGATTTTAAAAAGGAGGTGTGGCACCCAACCCCACCCCACACCTAAACCCAACTGTCAATGGGTAATGAGCAAATTGTACAAAATTTTACGAATTTGATTTGATAAATTGAATAAACTGAAATTGGCCGTTATGTACTGTATGTGTGTGTTTGTGAGAGTGTATGGGTGTTTCCCAGTACTGGGTTCCAGCTGGAAGGGCACCTGCTTTGTAAAACATTTGCTGGATAATTTGGTGGTTCATTTTGCTGTGGGGACCCCTGATGAATTAAGGGACTAAGCCGAAGCAAAGTGAATGAATAAACAAACAAACTAACCAATAAACAAATTTGACCTATACTGAGTTAAATCAACTTATAGCATTTTTTGAGTGTAATTTGTATTTTTTCATTCATTTATTCATTTTCTTTTCGGCTTAGACCCTTTAGTAATCTGGGGTCACCACAGCGGAATGAACCGCCTATTTTTTATTAATAAATAAATAAATGAATTTGACCCACACTGAGTTAAATCTACCTATCATTTTTAGTGTGTGTAATTTGTATTAATTAATGAAATTTCTTCTGATTATTTTTTAAATAATGAAATTACAGCACACATCTTTATGTTTTTACTTTAAATTTCTTAAACTGGATCTAACAATCTTTCAAAATTTTAAATGTAAAAATTTTAAAACAGGAAACAGCAGTTTGTACAAGAAATAGGAGACAATATTTTGAATGTGACATCACCTGAATTGGATCTGAATCTAAAGAAACTATACAGACAAAATGGAACTTTTTTACTGCAACAATCAGTGCTCCACACACAGTACATTAAATGATCATAATACACAACTTGAATGAAAGCTGAAAATGTTTAGTGTATGGTTACTATAACAACAATCATGGCAACGAAATCGGAGAATTCAGGTTATACATTCTGTAGTCTAAGATTTAGTAGATTAAACAGATTCAATGTACATTCATATACTGCAACACTGCAATTGTTGTAACATCATAAAACTATCATTTATAAGCAAGCAGACTGATCAGTTCATTATCAGAATGAACCTATAGCAGTGTAGGAGGAACATTTATTCCTGCGATTGATCTTCAGAGAGGGATATGCTTCATTTGCTCCAAGTACAATCATTCATTATAGAAGCAAGCCCATGTTTTCCTAAAGTCTGTGTGCCTGAAAGTCTTTGATGAAGACCTTATACAGACATTAAGATGGCCTCTGCTTAGAAGAACAGCCAGCTTTGTGTCGAGGGTCATTTGAAAGTGATTGTGACCCTCTTATGGACCCCAGAATGCCACACCGCCTCCGTCGCCATAATTAATGCCTTGCGTTTCCACAGACTTTGATGAACAACTTTCCTCTCTCTGTTCTAGCGCTGGCAAAACCCATAATGGATGTGGCTTGGACTGAGAATACTTTATGGACTGTGAAAAATAACGCTCGCACACCCACAACAAAGGAGCGCTCGGAAAAAGCCACAAAAACATAATTGATTTTCCTAAACTCTTTTTTAAACACACATATACAAACTCATGTGTTCCTCTGCCATATAAATATTTTCTGAATTTTTAAACGAGTCACTTTTTTTTGTACAGTTGCTTTTGAAAACGAGCTAAAAATATTGGCTGACCACACAAAAAAAGATTCATTGGATTTACTATAATAAAGGTAAGTGTTTGCAAACAATTTGAATGAGCTGAATTTAAACAAACAAATTCAATTTAGTAACATTCAAATTAATTTGTTTGCTTAAATTCAGCCCACTTAAATTGTTTGCAAGCACTTACTGTAGCTTAAAAAAATGTAGTAAATCTAATTAATCTTTTTGTTCAGTGCGGTTAGTGTCATGTGACAGGCTAAAATAAAATACAGTAGGTCAAACATATCTTCGTTAGTGAGATTTGCGAAGACAGAAAGTAAAATAAGTGCCAGCTAATCTGCCTCCAAGCCCAAACGTGAAATATCTCCCAGATCACACGTCCCCGAGAGATTTACAGAGAAATATTCTTGATGCTGCGGCCCTTAATACTGAAGCAGATGTATTGGAATATAATCCAGTAATCTGTAGCCTGGAGAGGAAGAGGGAAAATCACTTTTAAAACGTAAGTGCAACTAATGACCTCTTTTCCCATGGCCAGCTTTAGACGCCACAGCACACAATCCAGAGCAGTGGAGCGTTGGGAATATATTTATTACTCGTATGGTAACTCTACAGGATATGAAACGTTAGGTTAAAGGAAATAAGGTCATTTATGGAATGAGGAAGATAAAAAAGCAAATAGGAATTGAGAAATAATGATGCATAAGGTAAAGAAGGGTGCTTTTTTAGCAGTACAATCACATATTGATAATGCTAAATGCAGGTGTAAATAAGGTCTTGAGCTCTTGCAGACGTATTCAAGAGGTCATTTACACAACATTTTCAGCCAAAAATAAGAAACATATTAAATGTTTTACCTGTTCATTTACACAACAACATCATTTCTGGACTGTAAATGCATAAATTTTACTGTCTTTGAAGGTGATGTGCGATACATGTTAAGAGGAGTGTAGATTAACCCATTTGTGCCCAATTTTTAAAAAATGGTTTCATGAATGTAGCCTTGTTAATAGTGTCCTATATGAACATGTTTTGCAATTGCTATATTTTTTTTTACAAGAAATCGGATGTAAGACAACTATATAGTTGCCGGTGGGCAAACATATCATAACCCAGCAGGCACACAACATCAAAAGTCGTTAATATTAGGTTAGATTTAGGTCGTGACGTCAGGTGACTAAAATTCAATGTCTAGCCAGCATCTAAAGACAACGTTATTTTGATGTCCAATGTGAAATGACGTTGAACCTGATTTTTATTTCAAAATTTTTATTGCCTGCAAGGAAGGATCCCTTAATGTAAAATTTGAATAGGAGGAGAACATTTAACAGCTTTTAACAGATCAATTCATATCATTACATGCATTTATTATGTTTTAAATTAGAAAACCATTTGATATGCACCCCCCTAAAATTATTTATCATAATTATTTTTGATTTTTTGAATATGAAACGAGTGGAAGAAGTGAATTTTACTTAAAGAGGATTTAGCTGTGTATTAAAATGTGCATAAAAAAGGCTACTTTAAGTGAAGTTTATGTATAAACTAATTTCGAGAGGATCACGTGCTTATGATTTCTAGCGGCTGGATCTGCATTATCCAATTCACTATGCTCCAATCAGATGACTCCTAAACTACTATGAATACCCTGGGTTTCATTCCACTGCTATCTTCATTTTGAAGAGTCCCCCTTCCACCCCTACCCCTACTCCTCCTCCTCCTTCCTAGATGGGTGACACCGTGGCCCAGTGCGTAGCACTGTTGCCTCACAGCAAGAATGTCTCTGGTTCCAGGCTTTACTAAACCAGCAGACATTTCTGTGTAGAGTTTGCACTGTCTCCTCGTGCTCACGTGGGTTTCCCCCGGGTTCCCCGGTTTCCTCCCACCGTCCAAAAACATGCAAATTAAGTTAATTGACTAATCCAAATCGGCACCATAGACATGCTTTTAGTATGTACATAGTTATCTCCAAGAGCAATCACTTACTGTTCATTGGTTACTACAGCAGGGGAATTTTCGAGATCTACCTGAGCTCAAACTCCCCTCCCACCTTGCAACGGGAGGAAGCCCTGGGCTTGAGGATCTCATGAGCTCAGGGCTCTCTCCCGGGACAGCATGCCAAACAAGCTTTTATAATCAATTATCGGCTATGTGTGAACTCTTGAAATAAAGATAAATGGTAATCGTTTGCTTAGATGAGGTATTATGAAAGCGACGTGAAACCAAAACAATAAACAAGACCTATAACCTTGATTTATTAACTTATTAACACATTATTCCCTAATTCCTCGTGGTTTATGTATATAGAGTGCTCAGTATAAATAAGTAAAACCTTAACAAATCTATCTTTTAAATGTATATTTTTATTAGGAAGCTATACAATATTATATTTTTGCATATAAATGAGATTAGTCAGTACTGAAGCCAAATCTGGAGCTTTTCTAACAAAATAAATCACGATAACAGCTTAGTCCCTTTATTAATCTGGGGTCGCCACAGCGGAATGAACCGCCAACTTATCAAGTACATTTTTACACAGCACAACCCTTCTTTGGGAAACATTCTCACACACACACACACACACACACACACACACACACACACACACACACACACACACACACACACACACACACACATACACTCATACACTAAGGACAATTTAGCCTCCCTAATTCACCTGTACCGCATGTCTTTGGAATGTGGGGGAAACCGGAGCACCCGGAGGAAACCCAAACGAACGCAGGGAGAACATGCAAACTCACACAGAAACACCAACTGAACTGACCCAGCCGAGGCTTGAACCTGCGAATCAGCGACATACTTGCTGTGAGGCGACAGCACTACTAATTATAGTAACACTTATTAAAATAATCTTGTTTTTTCGATTTGTGATAAAATTATTTTGCTTACCCCATTGGCAGATTATTTAGCTTGATTTAAGAAAAAACTCGCTTCATTTTGGCATACTATTTATTAAAACAAGACAATATGTTTTGCTTGTCTAGAAAATGCTTCTTGATTTAAGAACTTGTAGATATTTGGACTAAAAACAAGACAAAAAAATCTTAGTAAGAAAAGCATTTTTTTGCAGTGCAAAAAGTAATTTTTAGTAACATGAAATTTGTCTTTATTTGGGAGGGTTTGCCTCTATTTTGCATCCTGCAATTAGGGGTAGGAAGTTGACATCCTCGTGTGACAGGAGATAAATCAATTCCTTTTTTTCTTTCTTGAAATCTTTTATTTGGTTGTTTGCTTGCATGTTAAGTAGAAAATTACTTATAAACAAAAAATGGCACCTATGAACTTCGGAAACTGTAGCTGCCGGAGGGCTTAAAGGAAAAGGTTCATTTTACAACTCCCTTAGAGTTAAACAGTTGTGTTTTACCATTTTTGAATCCACTCAGCAAATCTTTGGGTCTGGCAGGAGCAATTTTAGCAATTTTATTTTTCCAAAAAAGGATTTGAGTGCTAATTGTAAATTGCAGATTGTCTCCCTGGTCTAAACATAGCTTTACAGAACCATTTTGGACAGAAAGTCAGACCAAAATAAGACAAAACTCCCTATTTTGAAAATTAATTAACAGGTTACACTTCTCTGCAAGTGTAATTGCAAGTATTCTTGGCACATTTACAATACACAAACCCAGAAAGTGACCCTTGGTGACCAACATTGGATTCAATTAGTGTGGTTAATATCTTTATGGGCATGTAGATGGCAGGTTTGGGCAGGGCTGTGCTGTGATTGGTTAGGCACACGCGATCCAGTCCACAGATCAAAAGAGCACACTTGATGAACGACTGGACCGAGAGTGGCAGAGGAGGGAGAGCTTTGCTGCCCTTCGCTTTGAATCATTGATCAAGGTCGTTCTCAGTTCATTAATTTTGGCTGGATAGGGCCTGCCCTCACTTTGTCAGTTTAGACACATGCACACACACATACATACACATGCTCTCTTTCTCTCACACACACACACACACACACACACACACACATACACACACCACACACACACACACACACACACACACACACACACACACACACACACACACACACACACACACACACAAACAAGGGTGGGTTGGACAGACAACAAACAATTCATGCCCAGTTTTGTGAAGCAGTCAAAGTTTATACATCTTGATGATTTGTTTTTGAAATGTAGTTTCACATAGTTGTAAAGAAAAAAAAGTGTAAAACAAAAAAAGTATCTTTCTAAACCATTGTTAAAATGGAATATTTAATCAAACTGGACTTTTGTCACTTGTCTTAACATGAGATATGTTGTGTTGTGTTATTGCTGGGCAAGATTATACTTTTGGATCTAAACTTTGCCTAAATACTTTTTAAGCATAAAGCTAAAAGAGATTTTACATGTATAATGTGACTAGTCTGTTAGGTTAATTGACACAGCTCAATCAGATCACAGCTGCAGACATTCACAGAGTTCATTATTATGATAAGCATTAATAATACTATCATGCTTAATCAAATAGCTGTATTTGAATTTATCAGGTAAGGCCTTTTGTCATGTCAGAGATTTCTATAATCATTTAATATTGTTTGCATAACTTTCTGATGGTTTCTAAAACTTGCAGGACTTTATTTCTTCTTTCGTTATTTTGTTATTTTGATAAGCATTAATAAAGGTCCATTTCCATTAAGTGGTACGGTTCGTACAGTATGGTTTGGTACACTTTTATGGCCGTTCCCACTGTCAAAAGGTACCTAAAAGCGAACCATACCGTACCACTTTTTTGGCACTGTTTGCAAAGGGTACCAAGGGTACCGAAAGGCGGAGCCAGAAGTACAGCTAAACGTTATTGGTTTACACATATACGTCATTCACTCATGCAACAAGCCAGAATAAAAACAAAGGAACCGCCATGTTTTAAACACACAGCCAAGACATTGAAGCATAATAATATATACATATAACATTGAGCCATGGTCGACCCAAGCTCAAACAGACCTTGTCATCTTGATGAACAGTCACAAAGCCAAGGAGAAGAGCAGATTTTACTCTGTTCCCTGTAGTTTTTTACGAGCCAGTTAAAAGCGCAAGTGGTTTCTCTTTCTTGCTTGTGCTCGCCACGCACAAGCAAGAAATAATCTACTCATGTTCATAGAAAAGTTTGTAATAAACATTTATACAGACGTATTTATGTGTGTAAAGCGTCTGTTTTGTGAGAAGTGCTTCTCATATGATATGTGAACGACCTATATGCTTTACTGTAGATATTTTCTCGAGTGAAAATTACGTTCACTGAAACTTTCTGTCGTACACCACGCCTACCAAAGAGTACCATTGATACCCTTTTAGCTTTGGAAATGCAAGCCTGATAAAGATGAACTGTACCATACTTTACGATTCAGTGGAACCAGGCCATAAAACTATCTTGGTAAATCAAATAACTGCATTTGAATTAATCAGGTAGGGCCTTTTGTCATGTATTAGGGATTTCTATAATCATTTACTAGTGTTTGCATAACTTTCTGATGTTTTCTAAAACTTGCAGGACTTTCTTTCTTCTCTATATATTGAAAGTTAATGGGGCTTAAAGTTGTTGTTGTTGTCAATTATTATTGCATAGACAAACATACTTTAATTCTCCCTTCCTTCCCCTACACGTTCCTTTCTCCTGAAAAAGTGGCACAACGGCCCAGCGCCTCACAGCAAGAATGCCACCTTTTTTTCTGTGTTTTTGTGGGTTTGCGTGGGTTTTCCACAGGTTCCCTAGTTGCCTCCCCCCATCTAAATACATACATCATAAGTAAATTGACTACTCCAAAGTAGCATCTCAAGACAAGCTCTTAGCCAGCTATATCTCTCAGCTACTCCTAACACGTTCACAAGCAGGGGTGTTCTCGAGACCCACCTGAGCTCAAACTCCCCTCTCCCCCTTCAAACGGGAGAGAGCCCTGGGCTCGAGGATATTCTGAATCAGGGCTCCCAGAACAGCTCGCCAAACAAAATTTATTATCAATCATCAGCAAAGTGTGAACTCTTGAAAATGGGTAACACTCATTTTAAGATGTTCATGTTCCATGGACTTACTATAGTAATTACATTCATTCAATAAATTTCCTTCCGCTTAGTCTTTATTACAGAGGTCGCCACAGTGGAATGAACTGCCAACTATTCCAGCAAATGTTTTACACAGCGGATGCCCTTCCAGCCACAACTCAGTCCCAGCCATATGCACTCATTCACACACACACACACACACACACACACACACACACACACACACACACACACACACACACACACACACACACACACACTACGGACAGTTAATTTATTCAATTCACGTGGACCACGTGTCTTAGGACTGTGAGGGAAATCAGAGCACCCAGAGGAAACTCGTATGAACATGGAGAAAACATGCAAACTCCACACAGAAATGCCAACTGGCCCAAGCAGCGACCTTCTTGCTGTAAGACGACCACTGAGCCACATATTTATTACTATTTGTTAAACTACTGTTTTTTTGGCTTTATTTGTCGTAGAACAATGGTTAATTTGCATAGGAGTAGAGCTGAAAGAATTAACAGTTACTGAAGTTGTTGGGTTTCCTCCGGGTGCTCCGGTTTCCCCCACAGTCCAAAGACATGCAGTACAGGTGAATTGGGTCGGCTAAATTGTTCAGTGTATGAGTGTGTATGGATGTTTCCCAGAGATGGGTTGCAGCTGGAAGGGCATCTGCTGTGTAAAACCTATGCTGGATAAGTTGGCAGTTCATTTTGCTGTGGCGACCCCAGATTAATAAAGGTACTAAGTCAAAAGGAAAATGAATGAATAAAGTTGTTGTTGCTAGCTTAGCAACATGCTAACATTAAATTGCATTAGAATACATTGTGAATTGAATGGTGAATCTAAAGAGAACTAATAATAGTATATGGTCTATAATTGTTGTTGTTGTTTTCAGAAATATACTTGCATATCATGTCCAGTGGAATCTCATTTGTGCTGTTATTACATCCCTTTTTTAAAGATTAAAATAAAAATCCCATGTCATATTTGATTTCCAGTGTTGCTCAAGCTACTAGAAAAAATGTAGTGAGCTAAGTTATTAGCTACTCTACTTAAAATGTATAGCTTAACTATACTCAAAGTTACTCACTGTGAAATGTAGCAAGCTAAGTTAAAAGCTATCTGGCAAAAGTGGCTTAGTTACATCTATTTCTTTTTTTAAACTGAAGCGACTTAAATCCAGTCAATCATATCTTAGTGATCAATAAAACTGTCAATGAAACATATGAGGCATAATTGTTGAGTTAAATTAATTACTGTAAATACTATGTTGTACCAAATAGAAATAAGTAAAAATATAAGGCAGCAAAAAAAAAAAAAAAATAAAAAAAAATAAATAAAAAAAATTCCAATTATACCAGGTGGTACACATTTAAAACACCATAGTAATTTTAAGTAAAGGTAAATATTTACAGTAGGAATAAAAATATATATATATATATATATATATATATATATATATATATATATATATATATATATATATATATATATATATATATATACATTTACAACTCTTCATTATTGAATTACACTACATAATGTAGTAATTTATAGTAGTACTTGCTATGAATTACTAAAGTTTTTTTTGAATACAACATCAGAATTAATGTTTCTGCCTCTTAATAAGTACTTCTCGAGGTATGGTCACAAAAACCCTGCTTCAGAAACAGCTAGTAGCATCACTGCTTGTAGGGATGCTACTGCCCAACACTTTTAATTTCCATACAGCATACACTACAATACACTATGCACTTCTCCTCTTCAGAAAATAAAAAACCCAGAACTGATTATAAAACTAAGAAAAATTAAGACAGCATAAACAAGACAACAAGACGACTGTCAGAGTTTATACACATCTCGCCAGGCAAATCTCCATTTTGTTGTTACCATCAGTGTGTAGCTACCTGATGGTTTTACCAGTCATGCATTCATACATTATAAGTAAAAAAGACCAAGTGAGAAATGTTTATCTTGACTGTAGCCGATCCGTACCGCAGTCCTTAATCTCCATTGTTGTTTTTGGTTGACAGCTGTAGTTTAGCATCAAATATTCAGGGAAAGTTTGCAATTATAATTACTGGGTCAGGGATATTCTCACACATGACTTAACAGTATTCGCACCAACAGGGAATCATCTTTAATTTAGACCGCCACTGCCATTATGGTTCCAGGATTTGGGACAAGAGCGGGTCCTCTGAGGGGTGTTGAACGCTTCCGTGGGTACGCGTGCATGTGTTCGGGATTACAGACTGGTCGCTCCGGTGCAAAAGCTTAGCTGTACTATCTCTGATTGTGTCGGTGTGTATGCTTTTCATGACCACTAAACACCCCCTACTGTGCTGCCCGCTGTGTAGATCAGCTTCCCAGTTCTAACGCACATTAAGTTGTTCCTTCTTGACATTTCACTCAGTGTGCTCATGGGCCCCAGGCTACCGGCTTGCATAGTAGCAGGCTGTGTTTTTCATTTGATGCTCAGTGCATACAGAGAAACTGAACAGGGGGTAAAATACAAGTTTAGGGGCCAGCGGCAAACATCTTGTGTCTACTTTTTCGTTTTGGCAGTGGCAAACTGTGACGCATGGACTTTGTAGCTCATTACAGAAGGAGCCTGGTGCTCTTTACAATTAGGACAGGGCTGCCCGATTCTGCGCCTGCAATGCGTGTACAGCATGGTTTTCTTAAACCTTGTATATGTGTTTTCAATAATACTAGCCTGTGAAAGTTTGCTAATCATTTAACAAAGAGTCCTGGAGGAAGTATATGAGGGAGAGACTGGGAAAGAATTCATAAAACACCAGATCAATGCTGAATGTGGATGTAGAATACACTTAAACGTTTTATATATATATATATATATATATATATATATATATATATATATATATATATATATATATATATATATATATATATATATATATATATACTGAATGCTGAATGTGGAATACACTTAAACATGTTATATATATATCACAAACGCTTTTATGGCCGTTTCTACTGTCAAAATATACCAAAAAGCAATTTGTACCATACCACTTTGTGGGTACCCTTCCTACCACAACAAAAAGGTAACAAAAGGCAGAGCAAGAAGCACAGCTAAACGCTTTTATTTTACAGAGATATATACCTAACTAGCGAGTGCACAAGCCAGAAGAATAAAAACAAAGGAAGCTCTATTTTTAAATACACAGCTGAGACATTACACCATAATAATATATACATATAATAATGAACCATTGTCGTCCAAACTCCAATAAACCTTGTCGTCCTCTTGATAAACAGCCACAAAGCCAAAAAGAGAACCAGAAACAACCCTTTGCCTTTTAGTTGTTACCAAGGCGTCTAAAGTGCGAGCGCCTTTGCTTTCTTGCGTGCTTTCGCCACGCATCTATATTTGAAATAACAAACTTCTTGTGCTGATGATAATAACGTGCACAGTATTATAGAAGTGCTTTAGACATCCAATCCTTTCAGAAATGGACAAACAAATAAAAAACAAAGGAGCAAATGATTCTTTCAGCAACCTAAAACATAAACAAACTGCCATGTTTAACTGTTATCATCATCCCTTGGACTATTATGAACTCGGAATGAGGATTTAATTGCTGGTAAAGATTAAATACACAGATGGAAGGTTTGCACTGACTGTGGGTTACATGTTGCGTGTTGTTTTTAAAGCCTAATAAGGACTAAATTTATGTTGTGTAGTTTTTTCTGTGATTTGGTAACATATCGGAGACTGTAAGGATCTGTATGTGTTCATATATGTTGCATTTATTTATTTATTTTATATAATTGCAGATGTTACAGTAGGGTACTACACACATTGATCTGCAGTCAAAATCAAATTATGTTCATAGAAATGTTAGTAATGAACATTTATACACAAGTGTTTATGTGTATAAAGCATCTGTTTTGTGAAAATAATGCTTCTCATATGATATGCGAATGACCAGTTAAGCTTTACTTTGACATTTCATTGAGCAAGATTGAAATTGACTGAAACTTTCTATCATACACCACGACACTGGTACCTTTTTGGCAGTGGAAATGCAAGCCTGATAAAGGTGACCCATACCATACCGTGCCACTCAGTGGAAACAGGCCATTAGTAATAGTTCAGTTCTGTTTCAAAGTGTTGTTAGAGTATTTTTGGCAACATTTTGAGGAATCAGTTGGGAATTATTTGTGGAGTTGTTCTCCCTGTGTTCGAGTGCTCCGGTTTCCCCCACAGTCCAAAGACATGTGCTAGGTGAATTCAGTAAGCTAAGTTGTCTGTAGTGTATGTGTGTGAATGAGAGTATATGAATGTTTCCCAGGGATGGGTTGCTGCTGGAAGTTGGTGGTTCATTCCACTGTGTCAACCCCAGATTAATAAATGGACTAAGCTGAAAAGAAAATTAATTATTTTATTTTTTTTCTTTAATCTTCAGAATATTCTGGAAGCAAATATTGTTTTTTGTTTGCAAAACGTAAAAGACAATTTGTTAAATCTGGACCAAATACTAACTTTAAAGGAATGTTGGTATGTTCTGTATTTGCTGGGATTTTATTGGTCAAAAAATAGCTGGATTAAACAAGTGTATCAAAGGACTGGGCAATATTTTAGTCTTGCTTTTTACCTCAGCCCCCATTTGGGACCATAATATATTGTTTTCTCCAGTCAGTCTGGTTCTAATTGCCATAGCCAGCCCCTTTATCGCATTATGCAAAACTACAATGACCTTTAAACAGAGCCTATTGTCTTCATACACTTCATCAATATCTGAATAACAAACTATTAGTTAATTGTTAAAATATAAAGTGAATATTAAGCCTTAAACTACTGGGTAAAATATTTCTCTTGGTGTATGTAGATAGATATATCTACTAATTTTCAGTTAACAATTATCTCCACTGTATCTGTTAGATAATGTTGTTCAACATCATAATCAAGGGGGTTTGAGTTTTTTTTGGGAGGGGGGTTATTATGCAAATGAGGTTGCACCCTCATCAGGATTCTTTGAAAGCTGTCAGAGTAAATTAGTGATAAACACATCTCCAGCCCCAGCTGTCACCTCGCAGTGAGGCGTCTGCCAGACTAAGTGTATTTGGGAAATAGACGGAAGCTGTCCTGGCATGGCCTTATAGACCATAGCTTAACCTCAACACAGCATTGTGGATTAATTTTGCATGACTTTAAAGGGTGACAATGTGGGGCATTTAGAAGAGGAGAGGGTTGGGTTTAGTTTTTATTTATATTTGTCCGTCTGTTTTCACTAACCTTCTACAACTGCCTGAAATCTAGCTTGCGTGAACATGTGTTATTGTACAGCGCACACTCTACACCTCGGTGAAGGAGTTAAAGTGATCCATGGCTATTTCACGGCTTTGGATGGTCTTAATCATCGTCATGTTCTCTCAGACTACACTGGGCTGAGCCGGTTTCCTTCACTTTAGTGGCTTTGTGCCCAGGTAAATCTTCAAGGAAATCACTCAGGAGAGGAAAGGATGACAGTCGGTAGGGGATGAGGAAGATTGTGTGTCGGACACATTATTTGAGAGCTTATTTCACCCCTTAAGCCATACTGTGGCTAGATTCACAACGCTCCTCCCACAGATTACTGTCATGAGGATATTAAAAATTTTTGCCAAGAATTCTTCATCCTTTGATGCAAAGGGACATTCCACCACTGACCCGCTGAGCTGGGATTTTGCTTTTGCCCCATTCGGGGTTGTTCAAGCACTAAAGGTTGTTGTTGCTCTAAAAGATGATGTTGTCCGTCTTCAATGAAATCCTTGACATAGACACTAAGTATTTATTTTTTTCTCTTTTCAAGCCCTCTTTATTCTTTGGAGGAATGCCTAAACACCATCATTATATTTCTAAATGTACCGACCGCAAAGTGGAGCATGAAGTTCTGTCTAAAGCCAAATCATGAAAAACAGTTAACATTGTTTTTTTTTTTTAATAAAACAACAAATAAAATTGTTGTTGTATTTGTTGTCAGTCAAGAAAGTCCACACTGAACCTAAGGTGCAGAAACTTCTCCCTTTGAACTTCTGCAATTTTATTAAATTCCTGTTTACTATAACTAACTATACTAGGGCGCTTTCACACTAGCACTTTTGATCCACATCCAGGTTTGTTTGATCTCAGAATTCACCACAGCCGTATCATCCTGCAGCCCAAGATCGGTTACTAGCTAAGCAGGGCTGAGCCTGGTCAGTACCTAGATGGGAGACCACATGGGAAACTAGGTTGCTGTTGGAAGTGGTGTTAGAGAGGCCAGCAGGGGGCCCTCAAACCTATGGTCTGTGTGAGTCCTAATACCCCAGGAAAAGTTAAGGGGACACTACGCTGTCAGTAGGTGCCATCTTTCAAATGAGACGTTAAATCAAGGTCCTGACTTTCTGTGGTCATTAAAAAAATCCCATGGCATTTCTCGTAAAGAGTAGGGGGTGTCCTGGTGTCCTGGCCAAAGTCCCTCATCAGCCCTAACGTTCATTCCCATCCACCAAATTGGCTGTATCACTGTCATTCCACTACACCAATAGCTGGTGTGTGGTAAGATCACTAGCTGTTATCCTGTGGCTGCTGTTGCATCATCCAAGTAAATGCTGAACACTGGTAGTGGTGTGGAGACCCCCCCCCCCCCCCCCCTTATGATTGTAAAGCGCTTTGGGTGTGTGTCTTCTCATCTCGGGTGCACTTCCTTAAACCATACCCAAGTCCATCTGAAATTGGGTGCTTTCACATTTGCTTCAATTGCCTGGTCCGAACCCAAGTTGGATTGTTGCTAATATTCATTTAGATTGATGAGGGTCAGGGTTTCAGCTCCTTTCTTGGCTTCCCATGGTTTTTTAGACCTACATTACTTTATGTGTTCGCTACTTTTGTCATAAGTCATTTCATTTATACATATAACTTAATTTCTAAACCAATCAGTTTTGATTTCTTTGTACGCATGGATTACTTTGGTTGTTACTGACAATTTCAAGTCAAGAAAAATCTATTTCACTTTCAAATCAACGGTAGTTAGATAGGTATTTTCTGAGAGAAATTGTGACATATTCAATCTTAATTAAACTGCTGTAATTTCCAGCAAAAATAAAAGATTAACAATGCAGTTGTTGTGCAGGTTTGTATTGCTTCCGAGTCTAATAGAGTTAGTGATTAAGGGTACTTTCACAGTTGGTTCAATTGCCTGATGCAACCCAAGTTTAATTGTCCTCCCTTGCCACCTTTTTGGCTGGTTTGTGTAAACACCATATTTTTTTTCTCTACACTGACATACACACACAAATTAATATAATGAAAACTACAGTTTGTTGTACAATTGGCAGTTCACTTCAGTTATTTTTTAAGCTTTATATCAGAAATGAACCATACCAGAGTTCACGCGAACCATACCCCAGAACACCTCTTTTAGGCAGATTCGGGAACAGTTCGTGGGTACGCACCCAAATTCAGATGACATTGTTCACACTAGCTAAACGTACTGTACTCTGACATCCAACGAACCCCAGTGTGAACCAAAAGTTGTTGTGTGAAAGCACCCAAGGAGGAGGTCTGGGTTACGGTTTACACAAACTCTGTTTTAATTCTGATGTGAATGCAATCGTACCAAATAACGGAAGTAGACAGCAAACTGTACAACAAACTTACATTTTTATCATTTTTATTTGTGTGTGTATGTCTGTGTATCACCTACAGTTGTCACAAATAGGACTGACTTAGTGCAAATAGTGATAATATCTGAAATGACTTCTGTGGACATTGCATGATGTTCTGAATTTTTCAAAGAGCCTATAGATAGATAGATGGCAGATAGACTCCATGTGTTTTGGTTTTGGTAACAAAACCAAAAGATTTAGTAAAAGCAGAATGACTGTGATGTGCTTACATCTTTCTTTTTGGCGTCTTTGCTTCCGTGGCCGTCACTTAGCAACAGCTCTACACAAAACAGCAGCTTGAAGACACAAATGTCAACACAAACCACCCAAGAAGGTGGAAAAGGGGGACAATCGAACTTGGGTTGGACTAGGTAATCGAACCAAATGTAAAAGCAGCCTTAATCATTAACTCTATTAGACTCAAAAGTAATTAAAACCTGCAAAAAAACTGCATTGTTTACTCTGTCTTTTTTGCTTAAGTGTGCCGCTAATATATAGCAAGTAAAATAAGAATTAAACATCACAACTTCTTGTAGAAAATACATATCTAAAGGTGCCGTTGACTTTAATTTTTTTTACCAGATGTCAGTAACAACCAAAGTAATCCATGTTTACAAAGAAAACTAAACTAATTAGTTTCAAAAATTCAGTTATGTGTAGTAAATGAAATAACACAGGGAAAAAATATTAAACATAAAAAGTAATGGAGGTGTAAAAAGGCATGGAAAGTCCAGTCAGGAGCTGAAACCCTGCCCCTTATCAGTGTAAATGAAGATTAGCTGCCTCATTCCAACAGCCACATCACCAGATGATAAAGATGAAATCAGGGTGGACATGTCAGCAAGGCAATGATCCCAATCATAGCCAACAAAAGTCTTAACTGGTTTCAGAAATGAAAATAAAAGTCGTACAATGGCCCAGCCAATCACCTGGCCTGAATCCAATAGAAAATAAACAAGACCCACAGAACCAATCAGATTTGAAGCCTCTAGGATGGGGGGGGGGGGGGGTATATAAGTATATATATTATACTATATTATATAAGTATATATCATACTGGGTTTGGCACCACTGGAAGCTTCCATCATCCAGGTATAGTTTCTGGAGGAGTTTATGAACTCACAGAGCTGGGTGCACCTGTGAAAGGATCTAGTCTACTCAGACACAGCTCCAAATGAATCAACGCTGTTTTTCAGCATTCCTAAAGCACATAAACACAGCTATTCTCTCAATAAAATACATGTTAGCCATTTAGCAACGAAGCTAGAGTCACCGGGCAGACAGAAGCCCTGCCCATGATGCGAATCTGTGTCTATCGTGAAGTGAATTGGATGTGTAAATGAAGCAGGTAAACTCAAAATGTTCACATAACGCAATTTATCTGCATGTGCCAGAATGGGTGTAAACACAACATAAAACTACACCCCCCAAGCAGCCATTGTAGCCAGTTGTTTTTCATTTGGAAGCTTATAAAGAATGCATTTGCTAAATTTGTGCAAGTTGTACAAAAAACGCTTACTAGATATGTAGTATATTTAGCATATCATCATAGTTACAGCAAACAAAGGCATTCATTGCTGTATATCACGGCTTATTCTTGAAAGGTAGGACTCCTTTTGAACAAAATCCGTTTGAGCTCATTCAATCCACCGACACACAATAGTGTTAAATTAGGAATGGTTATTAATTTATTTATGTCACCGTTTCTTCCAGAAACCTGTTGTTTACATTGTTTACGATGTTGCTTACTTGCAAAAACTGCGTCTTTAAAAAGTAAAGTAAAAAGCAAGACAATAACATAGCTTACAGTGTTATAAATAAATGAGACCATAAACTGAATAAAAAGCCCAAAATTCTAGTTACTATAGACTTAGTTTAGACCTAATTTGTATAATTACACACATAGTTCATTCTCTCAGTTTTTTTCCAACTAATCACTTTTAATCACACACACACTATTTGAGTAAAGTAAAATAATTGCTTTTTTACAGCATGGCCTCATAGTGAACTCAACACACGTATTCACATAAAATTGTAGCTTGAAGTCTGAACGTTGTCACTGTACCTCAGGGGAAAATCAAATGTTAAAAATCAATGATTTGACCTTTTAGAGACTCTATGTAACCATTCATATTTTCAAGGACTCCTTGTGACTCGTCTCTATGCAACAAACAAAAAAGTGTTCAGTCCAAAGCACAAATGGGGAGCAACTCCAGCCACAATGAAATGATATTATATTTGATCCAGTGAAGACATTTGTTTCTGCATCGTATTTGAAAGCCGAGGGAATAAACAGGACTATGTGGTAAACATGACTGTCCATGCTCACTTCAGATTTAACATCCTCCTCCATGTTTCTAATTTTAAACACGTGTAAACAAACTTCTGAAATAATCTCTGATCAGTCAACAGCACAAACAAGCTGTCCTTTGACTTGCCCTCTGTTTAACAGGAAATGATGTGTGGTCAGTGTTGGGCAGGTGGGCAGCACGTCTGAAGTGGTTTATGCTGTTAGTATTAATGCCAATCACTTGTTTTACAAGGACCGCAGTTGTTTTTCTTTTTCTTTTTGAACTAATCATTTCAAGATTGTGCTTTCTGTTAAGTAGATCAAGACCAATGGTCAGAGGAAAGCCTCTGATGGGCAATATTTGTGCATTGATAAAATGTTCTGTGATGTTTGACCAAAATTTTGTGATGAAGTAAATACTACAGAAGAAAAAAAAACACACACAGTAGACTGTGGACTTGCTTGGAATGTTTACAATGATTATGTAAGTTTCTGATACACGTTACAATCATCCGCTGGTGTGTTTTATGTTGTTCACTGCTTTTCACTACTTTAATTTACACAGTTTTATCATTGCATTTGTTGTTAGGTCTAGTAACTTGCTCTATTATAAAATCTGGAGTTCATTTTCTACTCAAAATGACAGATTCTTTCACAGAAAAAACAAAACAAAACAAAAAACATTGACTTTTACCATCATTTTACCATCATCTTTTACCAACACAAGTTTGCATTCACAAGAACGAGACAAGAACATTATTTTTACAGTATTTTTTAGAAATCTTTAATGGTGAAATACATGAATGGAAAATTGTTTATTCAACTGAGAAAAAAAAATCTCCAAATGTAAAACAATTAAGGTGCTTTTTTGAAATATATATATATATATATATATATATCATCATATATACATACATAATAAATGTTATTTTTAACAGGCTCATTCTGAAAATGTAGTTCTGTGGACGTTTCTGGACCTAGCAAATTAGCAAATTATGTAGCCGGAGGTATGGCTGGATTTCAGTTTTTTAAACAAACGTTAATGGGCGGTATGACATCGTTCCTTTTCGTGCTTACCAGCTGACCGCTTACCTCCATGTGGAGGGCTTTCCTGCTGCAAACAGTTTGTCCCATTAGCTCATCATGTACATTGGCGGACTTGAGATGCAGAGAGGAATTGATTACGACGATGACAACAGGGTTTTAATTTGGAGAAGAGCAGTTCCAGAAATCAGGTAAGACAAAAACAGAATACAAAAAAAAATAAAAAATAAAAATGAACAAGTGAATAGCAGGGTAAGAATGTGGTAAAATATGAAAACGTTATTAAAATCAGACAAGGGCTTTTTGGTAAAAAACAGACAAGGGCTTTTCTTTTTCTGGATGGCTTTTGTAAACTGTTGGCTGGGTTTAGGGAAGAAAGTGGGTGAAAAGGTCAATCAATAGAAATGGTTGGGTTTAGAGAAGGAGGAGGGTGGGTCAGACGATTGCTGGGCCGACCAGTTAGTCATTCATTCAGTCATTTAGTCAGTCAGACAGACAGACGGTCGATATCGGCCTTTGGTTTATGCGAGAACAGCACGTGCGAACGGCACTCGCGAAAGAAATTTGAGATATGAAAAAGTGCACACAGCAACCTCTTGCGGATTCGTTAAAACAAAAGCTAAAAAAATGTTAACCTAAATGTGTATTTCACGGTCTCCAGAAACGTCCATGGGACTGCTTTTTCAGAATAAGCCTGTGTTGGTTATTTTACTTCTATTTTAATAATTTCTATGCAGTAAAGGACATGCAAACACTGCTAAATATTTTGCTTTAAACTCTACTGACTGGCTTCTTCCCTGTGCAATTTCACTTCAAAACGAACTCATTCATTCATTTATTCATTCATTTTCTTGTCAGCTTAGTCGAATGGGGTCACTACAGTGGAATGAACCCCTAACTTATCCAGCACGTTTTTTACACAGCGGATGCCCTTCCAGCCACAACCCATCTCTGGGAAGCATACACACACACACCCACACACACACACACACACACACAATTTAGCCTTCCCAATTCACCTGTACCGCATGTCTTTGGACTGTGGGGGAAACCGGAGCACGCAGGAAGAACATGCAAACTCCACACAAAAACGCCAACTGAGCTGAGGTTCGAACCAGCGACCCAGCGACTTTCGTGCTGTGAGGCGACAGCACTACCTACTGCACCACTGCGTCACCCTGAGAAACAAACTCCTCAAATTTTAATGTATGTAATTATGATTTCACATTTTTTAACAGTTTCACTTTCATTCAGCCACAGCTTCTGTTTTTTTTCCAGACAGCATAAATGTGTGTTCAGTGATGATGATAATAACGACGGGTGTATGTGTCTTCAGAAGTTCACGGTGTGTGTGTGCACACACTTGGATTAGATATTAAACAGCTGAGTGTCTATGGCTTATCCTGTTGCAAAATGCAGTTAAAAGTCCTACACAATGGTAATAGCTTTATTACGTTGTTTACATGTCTGTAATGTAACTGAAATAGGAAAACTCCTCATGTCTTAATTTGATCAGTGTTTACGACAATTATGGCTTTAAGCATATCCAAAGTGTTATTCCATTGTATGTTATGAGCCATGTTTAATGCGTGTGGCTGCAGTTGTAGCAGCCTTTGCTTTTGGAAGGGGAACCCTTGAACTCTGGTAAAGAAAAAAAAAAAGTTATGTCAGACTTACCCTCCCTAAACGAGTGGCATGCAACTCCGAGGCCAGCTTGTCAGGTGTGTGCAAAACACTTGATGTGCGGTTTTAATCCCATCCTGTCTCCAATGTTCAGTGCTAAATTCACCCTCTTGCTCCATCATTGCATCACAACTCACGAGACTTTTTACCTTGGCAAGCCATTAAGACTCGTGAGATCATAGCCTGAGATCTTTTCACTGATTTAATTTCTAATTAGTAGTTAATGTAAAAAGTAATCGTATTACTAATAACTTTATTTTGAAGTTACTTTTAAAACATGTAAAATATACCAATAATATATACAAAATAGACTGCAGGTCTTTCAGTAATTTAATATTGACTGAAAAACATTACAATAGGTTCATCAAAGCAGTTTGACATATTCGAAAGACCTAGTATTTTGCATTAAAAAGGTAATATTTTTGGTTTTAGGGGGTCTCCAACAACATGCTGATCTACGTGCAAGGTCAAAGACCAGATTTATTCTCTTATAATATGTATTTATTATTACCTAATAATCCCAGCGACTCCCATATGAATCGTTCAGTTATTCAGTTGTTCCCAAAGCCCCCCTAAGCGTGAATGTAATTTGTGGTGATTGGTCGACTGCGTTCAGTAAGAGAGAAAAACCCACCACAGCTACAATATTACCCTCTGGGGTCGAAGACCGCGTATACACGTTTTCATCTGTAGTATCGTCAAACTGCAGAAATTAACTTAAATTACACTTTCAGTTTTGATCGGACAGATAAGATCAATACATCAATCGAATCTTTATGTGTCTACTTTTTGTTGTGTAAACTCACAACAAAAACAAATGTGTGTGCTTTTGCAAAATAAGGAAAACAAACAGTGTAGGCATAGACATATCAGCCTCCCTAAATTATTATCCCCTCTTTTTTT
Organism: Danio rerio; assembly: GCF_052040795.2. Lineage (NCBI taxonomy): Eukaryota > Metazoa > Chordata > Actinopteri > Cypriniformes > Danionidae > Danio > Danio rerio. The sequence goes on along the minus strand of NC_141025.1, from coordinate 63,034,514 downwards.
CAATTCAATTCAGCTTTATTTGTATAGCACTTTAACAATGTAGATTGTGTCAAAGCAGCTTCACATAAATGGTCATAGTAACTGGAACAGTGTGGTTCAGTAACTGGAACAGTGTGGTTCAGGTTTTAGTGTTTAAGTTCAGTTCAGTTCAGTTTAGCTCAGTTCAGTGTGATTTAATCATTACTGAGAGTTCAAACACTGAAGAGCCAGTTCATCGATGCGTAGCTATACCAATCCTGAACCATGCGAGGCAGTGGCGACAGCTGAGAGGGAAAAAAAAAACTTCACCTGATGGGAGTGAAGAAAAAAAACCTTGAGAGAACCAGACTCAGTTGGGCACGACCATTTTAATTTCTCCGCTGGCCAAAAGTCTTGTGCAGAACTTCATTCGCCGTGGTTTATGCTGGAAGATGGCCTCAATGAAGACTCGTCTGTCCCTGGAGCGAGGCTGGAATCAGACACAAGTTCTCCACTCCCCACGACCATCAGCGCAGCAGCAGCTCAGGATATGGCCTGGTCCCGGATATGGAATCCTTGGGATCATCACGTCGCTGGTCTTGGATCCAATCAGTAACTCCGCCTAATCTGAGGACCTCGGGATGAGTATCCCCAGGTGAAAATAGAGAATAAAGAGAATAATTAGCGTAGCTGCTGTTCATAGTGTATATAAGCAAGATGCAGAAGCCAGTGTGGAACCCGCTAGGTGATGCATTGAGTGTATGCTTTACTAAACAGATGGGTCTTTAATCTAGTTTTAAACTGGGAGAGTGTGTCTGAGCCTCGGACGTTACCAGGAAGGCTATTCCAGAGTGTAGGAGCCATGAAAGAGAAGGCTCGACCTCCTTTACTTGATTTTGCTATTCTAGGTACTACCAGAAGCCCTGAATTTTGAGATCTTAAGGAGCGAGTTGGTTTGTAGCGAGACAGAAGGTTGGTTAGATAAACAGGAGCTAGATTATTTAGAGCTTTATAGGTGAGAAGTAATATTTTAAATTCAATACGAAATTTAACAGGCAGCCAGTGTAAGGAGGATAAAATTGGGGTTATATGATCATATTTTCTAGACCTGGTCAGAACTCTGGCTGCTGCATTTTGTACTAATTGAAGTTTGTTAATAGAGGATGCTGGGCAGCCAGCAAATAGAGCATTACAGTAATCCAGTCTCGAAGTCATAAAAGCATGGACTAGCTTTTCTGCATCTGAGATGGATAGCATATTTCGTAATTTAGCGATATTTCTCAGATGAAAGAAGGCAGTTTTTGTGACATGGGATTTATGGTTTTTAAAAGTTAGATTACTGTCTAATATGACACCCAAATCTTTTATAGTAGAGCTAAAGCTAACTTTGTATCCTTCTAATTGTAAATTGAGTTGCGAGATCTGCTGTGTGCAAGATTTAGGCCCAATAAGTAATAATTCTGTTTTGTCTGAGTTTAAGAGAAGAAAATTGTTGGTCATCCAGTCTGTTTATTTTTTTCCCCAATTTCTGTTTACGGACATAATTTTGAACTTAATTGATTTGAAAAAAATAAAAACTGCTTTTAATCTAACTGAAATAAAACAAATAAGACTTTTTCCAAAAAAAAAAAAAAAAAAACTATCAGACACACTGCAAATTATCTTGCTCTATTAAACAGAATTTGGGAAATATTGAAAAAAGAAAGGAGAAAAATTAAACACTGCTAATAATTCAGTATTTAACTGTGCATATATATATATATATATATATATATATATATATATATATATATATATATATATATATATATATATATATATATATAATAAAAAAACAAAATAAAATAAAGTAGAAAAATGCACTAAAACATACATGATGGAAAATCATTTAAATTTAGAGTAATTTAAAGTAACCCACACTATTCTATGCCAAGGACAGTGAGTGTTAAGTTTTTTCTAGAGGTGATCTGACTTCAGAAGCTCTGGGCAGTCTGGGAACTGAAAACACTCACATGCACACAAACCGCCAGAGAGCCGCAGCTTTAATGAACGTGTTAGGAATAGACACAACTATTTTAGGAGCCGAAATATGTAATCAACTCCTGAGGCGTTCTGTCATAAGCAGATCCATGCGTGTGTATTTTTGAATTCCCTGGCACACCAAAAACAATAGCAAATGGCTTTGAGAGTGAAAAAATAGAGGTTTCCAGGAATTTCTGTTTTTGTGCTCTTTAAAATTGACATTTTAGCTTGAACATACAGCTGCATTACAGTGCATTTTGGGCCATGAAACATTAACTGAAAGTGTGTTTTTTTGGACAAATGTGAGTTGACAGGAATTAGTGTGTACTATATCTGGCAGAGAGAGACGTAAACGGACAAGATTTGTGTTGAGAATGTTTCTAGCCTGTTTGACAGATGTTAAAATAAGAAGAATGCATAATGTGGCTCCACACACTATAGTGATTTCAGGAATTTTCAGTGGTACATGCCTGTTAGTCTGGCCACTAAACCTCTCTCACCTGACTTGATGAATAATAGATAAGATCATAATAAATATTGCAGTATCTTAAACCAATGCCTACATTTTACTGCGTTTTCAACCCCCCACACAAGAATGTGGTGAACGCTGAATTCATTTTTTATTGGTTTGGGGTATTGACAGTCAGTGAGATGTTTTGTGGAGAATTGCTCAGGGTTCACGGCTGGTGTTAAAGTAGTTTTGTGCCATCAATTATTTGGTATCAGGGCATGTCAACTGCAGCATTATGAGCTGCTCTGTCCTCTATGGTAAATCCTTAATGCCATATTTGTTTTGATGTACTTTAATTCATGCCACAGTCATGTATCATGATTTGCTACTAACTTGTTGTAGTTAGATTTAGCTGGTTTTATTTTCAGAGACCATGTGATCAAATAATGATATGTATATGAATATGTAAACAAGATGAATCATCAGTATTTTTGGTCTGTTTGTATTAACCCATGAAATAGCCTGGGGGACTGTTAAACTTTTTAAAGCCAAAATCAGTTAATCTAAAAATAAATGGTTGGTTATATGTTTTAAGTATGTAAAACATATCCTGTGTGAAAAAAATATCAGATTTGATATAGAAATTATAGATATTATAGAATGTGTAGTGTTTTTATTTTTTTTGATAGTCAATAAAATTACCTTGAATACAACCCTTTAATGTTAGGAAAATATGAATATGTTCACATTTATACATCGTCACCTTGGAATTATAAGGTTCTTTCTGCGTTCTGAATGATTTTGAGATAATGAGCTTTAAAGTTTTTGCATTCCATATCAAACATTATGTGTTTAACATTTGTTTTTTTAAATAAAAAGCCTTAAAATGTAAATAACCTATAAAAAACATCCCATAATGTAAACATCCCATAGTGTATATATATATATATATATATATATATATATATATATATATATATATATATATATATATATATATATATATATATATATATATATATATATATATACATATATATATGGCTTGGCAACATTATGACATACACTCACTGGCTACTTTATTAGGTACACCTGTCCATCTTCTCGTTAACGCAAATTTCTAATCAGCCAATCACATTGTAGCAACTCAATGCATTTAGTCATGCAGACGTGGTCAAGACAATCTGCTGCAGTTAAAACCGAGCATCAGAATGGGAAAGAAAGGGGATTTAAGTGACTTTGAACGTGGCATGGTTGTTGGTGCCAGACGGGCTGGTCTGAGTATTTCAGAAACTGCTGATATACTAGGAATTTCACTCAAAAACCCTCTCTAGGGTTTACAGAGAATGATCCAAAAAAGAGAAAATATCTAGTGAGCTCAGTTCTGTTGGCACAGAGTTGTTGATGCCAGGGGTCAGAGAAGAATGGCCAGACAGGTTCCAGCTGATAGAAAAACAACAGTAACTTATTACAACCGAGGTACACAGAAGAGCTTTTCTGAATGCACAACACATCCTACCTGGAGGCAGATGGGGTACAGCAACAGAACACCACACTGGGTGCCACTCCTGTCAGCTAAGAACAGGAAACTGAGGCTACAATTCACACAGGCTCACCAAAATTAGACAATAGAAGATTGAAAAATCGTTTCCTGGTCTGATGAATCTCAATTCAAACTGTTGCGACATTCATGGATGGTAGGGTCAGAATTTGACATCAAGAACATGAAAGCATGGTTTTATCCTGCCTTGTGTCAACAGTTCAGGCTGGTGGCGGTGTAATGGTGTGGAGGATGTTTTCTTGCCACACTTTGGGTCCATTAGGACCAATTGAGCATCATGCTAATGCCACAGCCTACTTGAGTATTGTTGCTGAATATGTCCCCTTATGTCCCAATCCCTTTATGACCAAAGTGTACCCATAATCTGATGGCTACTTCCAGCAGGATAACTTGCTAAAGCCTTATGGCTCAGACTGGTTTCTTGAACATGACAATGAGTTTATTGTACTAAAATGGCCTCAACAGTAACCAGATCTCAATCCAATAGAGCACTTTTTGGATGTGGTGAAACGGGGGATTCACATCATGGATGTGCAGCCAACAAATCTGCAGCAACTGCATGATCCTGTCATGTTGATATGGACCAAAATCTCTGAGGAATATTTCCAGTACCTTGTGAATCTATGCCATATAGGATTAAGTCAGTTCTGAAGGCAAAAGGGTGTCCAACCTGGTACTAGTAAGGTGTACCTAAAGTGACTGGTGAGTGTATATTGAACTGTATGGTGGTGCAGACAGAAACATAAAAACAGCACTATGAGAAAGTTGCATCCTAAAAGTACAATGATTATATTTTGCATTCGCGATCATTTTTAATCTTGTGTTGAACCTGTAATAATTTACTGTTACCTATTAATTGATTGAGTTTAAATAAATGATGCTAAATTGTTAAAAATGAAAACCTTTATTTTGACCTAATTGTCTTTTTTCTTTCTTTTTTCCCCTATAATAATGCTCTAAATTATAATATTGTTATTTGAAAGTTTGAAAACAAATCATCATAGCCAAACCTAAAAATGTATGCATGTGGTTTTGAAATGAAATCATTAACACGGTCACCAGTGTGGTGTTCAGGTGCCGGTATACATTTGCACATGTGGTAGATGGCCTCAAAGCTAATTGGCATTGACTTAAATTGGTCATAATGTGTTTTCAAAGTCCTATAATTTATTCAAAAGACAGTAAAAAATAATACTAGTTGCATTATACACAGCACAAGGACTGTAACATTTAACTCATCGGCAGCCTTGCTTACGTTCTTAGCTTTCCGAAACATAACACAACAATAATAATAAGGGAAGCTTTGCGGAGAAAGTCCTTATGGAGATTGATGAGGTTCAGAGTGGCAGCCGGGTTTGCTCAGAGATACCAGGAAGGTCTGGTAGCATTCAAGACCCATTTGGGCTAAATTGGGAGGCTGTGCGTGTGCCATATCACAGCTTTAACACGTAGAGCTGTCAGGGAGAATGGCGTAACGCAGGGCAGGGTCAACTTCATTCCACCCTTTCCACCAGAAAGCTGAAATGGAAACCAGACCCCTGTGTATATGAGCGGGTGTGTTTAGTTGGTAAGGAAAGGTTTTGGGGTCAGCAGCTGTTAGAGGACCATTTACCCCTCCTCTACACCCGCTATACCAAACACCCCGACCTCCATTCCCAAAAACAATACTGCTAATTCAGCTTGGTTTATAGATGCTGCAGGTGGGTGGGGATGGGCACCCCTCAGGCTGCCCAGGTGGAGATGTTTAGCGTCAATGCTAACAACATATCACACTTCCGTTTCCTATTTGCCAGCCAGGAAGATTTGGATGGTTCTGGTTTTTAATTAAAGGAGACAAAGTGGCCATTCTCTTCTCTTCTCTTCTCTTCTCTTCTCTTCTCTTCTCTTCTCTTCTCTTCTCTTCTCTTCTCAAAATATGTTCTTTTGAATCGCATATTTTGGTCACAATTCTTGCTATTATTAAACCATAAACTATGACTTTTGCTAATCTGCTCCTAATTTTCTGCTTATCAGTGGTTATTGTAGCAGTTAGGTTTAGGTACTAGATACAATTTAGAGATGAAGAATGAGATGATACAGAATATGTGCTTTATATGTACTAATAGATGAATTACCATGTTTGTAAACATTCAGGATGCGTGTGCAGCAAGGTTGCAGAAAGAAAGCCAGGAGCGCTAGCATTTACAGCGAGGGAATGACATCCGATGGGGTACAGAGTTTGTCATTGTATTAGAGATAAGTTATATTGATTACTTATTATATATATTATTTACATAATGCTTTTAGCGTGTAACAGCTTATCACCCAGTGATAAGCACAGTAATTCAGCAAAATAACTTTAAAGTCAGCAGCGTTTGTCTGACAGGTCCATTTGCGACAGCACTCTCCCAATGGATATTAGATAAGACAAAACGGCCAAGCATCCAGCTCGAAATATACAACCCTCTCATTGAAAGTCTAAGGGATTTTACAAAACAGAAGTTAAAGGCCTGCAATTTTGTTCTGTATGGTCATGTGAAAGAACTTAAATTTCCTGATTACCAGATTTAAAACTTTGTAGAGCTAAAAATCCGAGGTTCTGCCTAGCCAAAGACAGGGAAAGAAGACGGAACTGTACAAGGCCTGGGTTATCATCAACAAGCAAAACAACTGCATTCTTACAGTAAACTGCACCTGTACAGCAGAGTATGTGAAATTTGATTTTTACATTGCATTCCAAACATTCAATGTCTGCAGTTTAATTCACCTTATTTAACTTTTTTTCTGAAGTCATTGCTGCAATTAAATGTGTATGATTCGGCCTAGCATGAACGTACCTGATATAACATGAGAACTGCAGAGCCTATAGCATTTTTAATAAGGTCCTCACTCCATTCAGCTCTTCTGATGGCTGTAAAGCAAAGACATCTGCGGTTGGCATTAAAAGCAGTGTGGTGTATGGTAAAATTTAAGTTTTCTATTTTTGGACTTTCAATTTTGGAATCCTACCCCACAACATGGTGTTACAACATTTTTGACATAGGTTGGTAATTCCCCTATAAATAGCCAGTATCTTAATAATAAGCAAGTAATAAGCAGCTACTTTTATAGAATTGTTACTTAAACTAATTTGTTGCCTGTATGTTTGATTGTATGTTTGATACTCAGTCACTGTACTTTTTGCTGTAGTTTATACACTGTAAAAATGATTTGTTCACTCAACCAGTTAACTAATCTTGTTTCATTGACTCATTGACAGACAACACAATACACATTTTGTTAAAGGTCTTTATTTCTAATTTAGCAATTATGCATATGTTCAATTTAATTGTTTTTACAAAGTATTTTTACCCTTACAGCTTTCTTCTTCAAGTGAGAATGATGTTGATCACAACTTCCTGGTTTACGCCAAGTCTACTAAGTACGGGTACTGTTTGCAATAGAAGCACAAGCCTGATCAGGGTAACCCATACTGAATACTCATACGCTGCTGTACTGTACTAAACTGTATTGTACTTCTCAGAGCATATCAGTCAAAAAATCAAAGTCAAAATCAAAATCAGATTTCTTGTCAAATCTACCACATGTACAGACACAAAAAATTTCAATTATGTTACTTTCAGACCCTGAATGCATACTGATAATTCAAACACTACAATAGAAATGTTGATATACAAAAATTAAGAGAGGAAATATATAAAAATACAATAATAATATATACAAATGAGGGTACATAGCCGGTAGAGCGCCAACTTGACTTTGAATTTTAAAAAACAACACAGGTTCATTCTGAATACGTAGCCTTATATACATTTTTGGAGATTGCAAATTATGTAGCCAGAAGTATTTATGGCTGCATTTCATCTTTAAAATGAATGGGTTGGTATAATGTCGTTTCTTTTTGTGCTTACCAACTGACCGATTACCTCCATGTAAACGGCTTTGCCGCTGTTACCAGTTTGTTCAGTTTGTACATCATGTACGTTGGCGGACACATAGAGGTGTTGACCAGGATGATAGGGTTCATGTCCATCAAAAAACTATTCCAGAAAGCAGGTAAGACAAAAACAGAATCCAAAAAAAAAAAAAAACAGGGTGAGAATGTGGTAAAATCAGATGAGTTATTTTCTTTTTCTGTATTTCTTTTTAAAACTGTCAGTTGGGTTTAGGGAAGTGGGTGACTGGGTCAACCGAAGCTTTTGAAAACACTATTGATTGGGTTAAAGGATGGAGGAGGGTGGGTCAGTTGATCGGTCAGTCAGTTCATCAGTCAGTCAGTCAGTCAGTCATTTAGTCAGTCAGTCAGTCAGTCAGTCATTTGGTCGGTCTGTCAGTCAGTCAGTCGACAGCGGCCCCTGGTGGATTTATGCAAGATCAGAAGGCACGAATCGCCCTCGCGAGATAGATTTCAGATCTCAAAAAGCATACACAGCGGTCTCTGTGTATCTCAAAAAGCATACACAGTAGGTCCTGGGACATTTGCCGCTCTCCAGAAATGTATATGACTGTACGTTTTCAGAATAAGCCTGGGTTGTTTAAAAATAATACACAGTCTGCATATACAATCTTTAATATGGCATTTTTTATGATATTATAACTAATATAATAACTCATATATTATCCAATATGCATAAAATGTAATAACTTTCAAAGTTAATTACTGAAAAAGTCATAACTTTCAAAAAAGAAATACAGATTAACACACAGTTACTGTTACCTAAAGCAAGATTTTTGTGAAATTCTGTTAGCGACGTATCATGAAAAGTCAGAAGTGCAACGCAGAAGTTGATTCAAGCATATTGTAAGCATGCCAACATACCCCGTATGGCCTGGCGCCTACAAAGGATGTGTCTACACTATTTGCTAATAGTGATATATTAAAGCTCTTTCAAACACACTGCCTTTCCGTGCTCATGTTACTAAGTTTTTCATACTTTACCCCAGCGGTTAGAAAGAGCTACCCGCTGAACTTCACTTTTTCTTCAAAGCAGTGTCAGTTTAACAAAAATCTGGCTTCATTTCATGACACATATTGGCTTGAATTTGGTTACGCAGGGAATAGGAGTTTCCACCCTGAAATGTAGGCAAATCAAATTTGAAAGACACCCCATTTAATTGTGTTCAGTTTGAAATGACTGTGTGTTTGCTCATGCCAGGCACAGTTAAGCTCGTGTATTGTGTGATCGTGTTTAATATGTGAAACATATATGTAAACACAAGCTAAGTCAGTGGCAGTGAGGTAAATCTGATAAAAGTAGAAGGTTTCCTGTATAATAGCTCACTGTGGAAGCCAGCGATCCTTGGAAACCATCCACATCCATGTTGTTGTAAAGCATGCGGCCACAGGCTGCTGTTTGACCTGAAATCTTTGACAGTCAATTCCTCCTGATTGTGAGTTTTAGTGTGTTCATTGTGTCTGTTGTTGACTGCCATGTAATGTAATTGGCTTAATCACGGCAGGAAAGGAACAAATGAGGTAATTCAACACTACCTCCACCAGCAGCCCCTAGGCATCAGCCTCACCTTTGTAGCCCAGGGTCGTGACCTCATCCTGGAAGAGAAGGAGCAGCAACTATCCCCCACTGGACCCAACAGTACCAATGGTAAGATGCCAATTAAAAAGTAGAACTGACAAGCTGAATGACATTCAAGTCTTAAAGCAACACAATTCAACAATATAAGTTGAACAAGAGTGCTGCAGGGATTGGTTTTAAGGCACAAGGTTTTTAAAATACAATTTTGAGCAGTTTAACAGGCACAATATGGACAGTCATGTTAGTTGTTTTTGTCCCAACAAGGCAAAAAGTTTAAATAAAGATTTGCAAGCCATATTCAATGAATTCAGTTGCAAACACAGACAAGTAGATCAATGCAAATAGTGAAATGTTGCGACCATGCACTTTTGGAGGTTTCCAGGATTTTGATTTTAAGCCTTGGCATCATAAATTATAAACTTGCTGTGTTTAATATCTACCTTGTTCATAATCAATGATCTATACTGACTGACTAAATGTAAAGTGGGTCACACATCAAACAAGAAGCACTGCATCAAATTGCATTGTGCCATACCATGTTTTCTAAAATAAGAACATGGTTTTTCATTTTGTCTCTCTTTATGCTGCAGGGATGTTAACTGTTTGATTCTTATTGGTGAATGAAATTCAGAGGTTTAATGATTGGTATTTTCCTCCCCTTGAAACAAAGTCCCTTTAAGGCAATTCATTTCACTCGGCGGCCATCTTTGAAATGCCTCTTGGGCAGTGTGTTTAGGGATTCTGTCTGAATGAGAAAACTCTCCAAAATTCTCCAAAACTACTCGCCAAGCTTACGATAACATTTCATGTTACGAATAACCAATAAAGTTAAACAACAACTGTCTCTTTAGTTTTGTTTCTAAATGTATGTATCCGAGCCTCTCCCCCAAAGAATTGTCATTATATAGCAATGTCTGATTGGCTCCTGTACTAGAAGGCAGGCTTTATTCACCATCTAGCAATCGCTGATTGGCTCCTGCACTAAAAGGCGGGGCTTCATTCGCCATATTGACTGTTACACTTTTCCCAATACAAAAGTATACGAGTGACATATCTTGTGCATTCTAGTGTCTTTGCCTTGAAAGCACATGAGCCAATGGTAGTTGAGCAACAGAGTATATATATAAATATATATATATATATTTTTTTTTTGACAGATACACTGTCACATATTATTCACATATTTTTTGTCATTTATAAGGGATTTATAAACCATGAATAATCCTCACTTTAGATTAGGTCACAAAACTGCATGAAGTTGAGTTAATAAAGCCTTTATTAACATACATAGTAACCATTAATATATGCCTGAATAATAAGACATATAAATGTTGATTTCAATAGTTTATTTATCATTTACTAACTCATTCTTAATGATTCTAAAAACCCTTAACTACTCTTAAATACAAATGCTTTGTAAATAATCCAATACTTGCTTAAGTAATGAAAAATAAATCATTAACATAGTATGAAAGTACAATTATTAAGCACATTATAAATATGTTTGTAAGTCAAGAATACAGCATTTGTAGCTGCAGTTATAAACTGCTTACTAACGCTTATTAATGTAGAGTAAATGCTTAACAGATAATAAATTCACTATTTGTTAATGCTTAATAAATGATTTATAGTGTGTAGTTATTATAAAGTGTAACAGATCTTATGTTATACTAAAGGCTGTCTACCAAAATCCCACTTTGTGTAAAGAGACACTTTATGGTAAACAAAGAAACATTGATGTGTGTCACATTGAGTTCCACAATGACAATTAAATCTGTTCACCATAAAGAATTTGTATGTGATGACTTTTTTGACCTTCTACATATACATTACCAGAACTTTCAGTGGTGTGTTAAAACCTTCTTTTGTGTCATTAAAAATTACCTAATTTGAAGATTAACCATAGTCTTATGGGCTTGAAATGACAGGAGGGTAAATAAATGAAGATAAGATTTAAAAAACATTTGTGAACTATCTCTATTGCTATTATATTTAAAATGTATTATATTTATCTTACTGAAGCAAAGAATGAAAATGAAATATTAAGTAATGAAATTCAAATATTTAGAGGTCTGCACACGATTTAACAGGCAGCAGGATTCCAGTCTGTTGAGAATTAGGTTGTTAGGCATTAATTATAATAAGTGATGATAGAAATGCAGAGGGATGTAATGAAGTCATTGTGGATGTGGAGTGGGATGTAAAGTGCTGTGAGGTCACACTTGGATGCTGGACTTTTCCTTCCACTGCTCTCATTTCAGCATTATTAGCAGAGCCTTATCAGACCTCTTTATTTAACTAATCATCAAATTAGTCTCATGATGTGTTTTATAGATGTATTCTTTAAAGGGTCACAGACAGCCTTTTCGGTTTATTCTGTACTCGAGGTCCACCTATAATGACAATAAGACTTTTACATGAAAAATCCCAGAGTAAAAGAAATAGGGTACTTTTTTCACCTGTTTAAATCCCTTCATCGGAACATGTTATTTGAATAAGCATGGCAATTTTTTTTACTGGATATTAGTGATTTTTTATTTTTGTTTAAAAAAAATACATGCTTTAAAGATGGAAGCTTCTGCAATTTAAGATAAAAATGCATACTGCAAATACTCAGAAAGTATCAAATGATCTCTAGCAACAAAGCAATAATGACCATGTAATGAAAACAGCTACTCACACTTGTAAGCAAAAATATGTGACCAAAGGTATGAAGACTTGCGCTGAATTGATACTAAGACATTGCGTACGCACAAAGCTGTAAATGTGCATATGCAGTAAAAAATTTGGATGTATGAAACACTGCGTACAAAGAATCCCACGCATATTCTCTTTGTACATCTGACTTAACATGAAACTGAGCGCACATGCACGAGCGCAAAACCCCTCCCTGCATGCCACCTCCCTCTAATAAATATGGTAAAAAACCATATTTATATATAATATATACATATAATGTCCTCCAGACATTATAACAAAAGAAAAAAAATAGAGTGGAAGAGTTTAACTTTAGCTAACGCGGTTAACGCAGTGGGTTCTGAACATCGCACTGTGAGTGAATTAAAAAAGAAATGGTCCAATGTAAAGGTGTAAAAATTTGTAGTGTCTATTTAGGCTGAGTGCAAATAGCACACCTTGTTGAAATGAGCTAGCTGAGTGATTCTCGCCCAACACTGTTTGATTGACAGAGACAACATAACTACAAAGAGCAGCATACAGCAGTGTGAATGGCGTAGCTTGTAAAGCTCATGGCATCATGTTTTGACTCTATTTTGAACCCGGTTCGAATCCAGCGTCTTTGCGGCAATTGCTGCAAATTGCGCTTTAATGTTTGGCTGGTCAACTGCATGGTATGGAAACCTTATATACCTGCTAGACATGTGGATTATCCCATCCCATACAGCTACTTTTTCCCATAAAGATACTTTGTAGTGTGCAATTTAACATAACTGCATCTAGGGTGTCCCCAATGAAAATAAAACAAACACACAAAAGAAATGCACGAACGCCAGACATGAAGTTGACGTGGACCAATGCACATTCTCACGTTAATTTCATTGTTAGTAAATTCAAACGTGAGCATGAAATATGGTGTACGCAAAGTTTTTGTGCGTATGCAGCGTTGATACATGAGAACCCAGTTTATTGCTGAAGTAGAACAGAATGTCATTAAAATATAAATGGAATAAAAACAATAACAGCCTGTTATTGCACAGCGTCTTGTTGTCTTCAGACTAAAAAATCTTTTTTTTTTTAAGAATTTTTTTTCTGTGTTGGTCTGTACTTGACTCATTATTTACCCACTATATGAATTTGGGGGTGGACCTAAGCAGTGTATAGCTTCAGCTTTTTTAGAGTTTAGCTCCAATCAGTACACTGTAAAATAAGTTGAGACTACTCAAATGATTTGAGAAAAGTGATTTCCTCAGTTATTTTGAGTAATGGGAAATTGGCAACTCAATTCATTGATAAAAAGTGGTCTCTTTATTAAATGAACTTAAATGGTTAATTACAAATAAATTAAATGTTTAAACTTAAAATGGTTAACAGACCAAACTTCCAAATTTTTCACCTTTTATATTCTTTGGACTGTGTGGGAAACTGGAGCATCTGGAGAACATGCAAACTCCACTTGACCCAGGCAGGGCTCAAACCAGCGACCTTCTTGCTATGAGGTGACAGCCTCTGCGCCACAGTGTCACCCCTGCGTTTATATCTACTATTAATTTAACTTTTCTCTTTCATCAGATGGGCTCAGGTAGTGCCTCTGTCCTGCTGCGCTTCAGCAAAATTCAGCATCACAAGCAAAAATAACACCTTGTGTCATAACATATAACATAGGTATTATCGACCAATCAGCAACCAATCATTTTAAACAGAGACATGGTGAATCGTTTTTAAAAAAATAAAATGTTAAATTCAGACAACTTAATATATTAATTAACATTTTTTTGCTGTCTAATAAGTGTTACATTTTGATGCCAAAACTTTCTATTTTAAGTAATGTCAAGTTATGTTAATATAATATTTTTAGTAATGGCAACAGCAGGGTTTACAGCGTGGTGTGTGACATGGTGGCACAGTGGGTAGCGCTGTTGCCTCTCAGCAAGGTCGCTGATTCAAGTCCGGGCTGGGTCAGTTTGGAATTTATGTGTGTAGTTTTTATGTTCTCTCTATGTTGGCGTGGGTTTGCTCTGGTTTCCCCCTCAGTCAAAAGACATGCACTTGATGAATTGGGTAAACTAAACTGTCTGTAGTGTATGTCCTAATACTCCAGGTTGGGGTTTAGGTTAAAAAAACCTCCAGGACCATGACTAGACACCTCATTCTATGATTTGGTAACCTTGACATTAAATTCAAGTTTCAAGTTTAATTTAAGTATATATATATATATATATATATATATATATATATATATATATATATATATATATATATATATATATATATATATATATATATATATATATATGCATTTAAATAAAAAGTCTTACTAAAAAAAAGTGCTACAGCTTCTCTATAACACAGTAACACTACTGACCAGGGTGCGAAGGCTGTTTCTCAAAAGTCGTAGTTTCTCTGTTGCAGATCCATTGTTTGAACCACGTCAGTTTAAACGTAAAATGCTCATAATGATGGTCTAAACAGGGTGCTAATAAATTATTCAAAAAAAACCCCCCCATAATTTCTTTGTGCAAATTATATTGTTTTACATGCACACGCATGTAAAAAAAATCTAATATTAGTTTTGGTAAAAAAAACATGCACTTGTTTTGCATATTAATTGAAATATATGTAAACGGCACATATAGAACCAATGTTTCCTTTACAGAGATTATTGAAACCATTACATATTCTATTTCAAAACATAAAAACACTAACAAATGCTAACAAGTATCATAATATCATATATAAATTGAATAAATAAACAAATAATGAGTTTTTTTATTAAGAAATCTAATATTTATCAATAAATGAAAAAAAGTCATACTTTAATAATAATAATAATGATGATGGCGATTATTGTTATTATTATTATTATTATTATTATTATTATTATTATTATTAGTAGTAGTAGTAGTAATAGTTGTAGTAGTAGTAGTAGTAGTAGTAGTAGTAGTAGTAGTAGTAGCAGTAGCAGTTGTGGTAGTAGTAGTATTAAGGATGATTTTGTTTATTTTATAATTTTTTTTTGAAAAGTCTACTTTTACAATTTGACACATGTAAACCACTGCAGAAATTCTGCTTTTAATAGGTCACCTATAGCTTTCGACATGAGTCAAGACTGTGTTCCAAATGGCATCAAAGAGCGAACGGAGCGCAATTGTAAACATGAAGATGGCTAAAACTGAACTGTAAAAACACTTTAAAAGCAAATTACACCTTAAAGTGATGGCCTGAATGCTTAAAAATAAATAAATAAGTATATATATATATATATATATATATATATATATATATATATATATATATATATATATATATATAACTGGGACTAGAACACAGACAGGAACTATGTTTCTAACTACAGCTCCAGAGGTGTAGTTGCAAGCATACAAGTTTGCAACGCAGTTTGCGAATGTTCATTGGACCGACGGATTTGGGAAACACCAAATCAACAAACTATGTTTTTAACGTCACAACTTGTGACCTTAGTTGGCTAATGATGGTTTCTGGAAACGCACCCCAGAACAGTCTAAATTGACACAACAAGAAATTCCGTTGGTGGAGGATCACATCCCATTTACCTGTGAGACAACAAATACAAAATTCAATGAATAACACTAATAAAATCCACCAATGCAATAAACAGCTTGTAAATGTAGACAATGATTAGAATAATTAGATAAATACTTCAAGCTTGTAGACTCTTTACACTCTGTACCCCTTCAAAATGTACATGTTTGTAGTTTTAAAGTATTAACATGTTCATTTAATGATCTTCTATAGCACCTTTAAGGTACCATTGTGGATCATTTAGGAACTAATACATATTCATATGTACAAAAGTTTTGCTTTTAAAAGGGCACTACCCCAGTGACAGCTTTTCTACCTTTATTTCTGAAAGTGTAATAAAACATCTTATAGCCACAAAGTTTAAGTTGAAGGGTCAAGGTTTTTTTTCAAATACTTAAAGGGGTGGTCCAGAATGTTATTTTTAAGGCTTGGTTGTGTTAATAAGATGCAAAGCAATGTGTGCTCATGTTTAACTTGAAGGAAATCGTGTTATTTTTTCATAAATCTCACTTTGATTATACACAGCTACTCAGCTAACATGAAAACGACTGTCATATTTCCTAGTTCCTCTAAAAGGCCCACCCTCAAGTGACTCTGATTGGTCATCATCATAATATGCTGTGATACGCCGATCGGCTTCACGTCACGCCCTGACAAGCACGCGCGTTTTGTGTAAACAGTCAGTCAGTCAGTCAGTCAGTCAGTCAACACGTGTCTGTAACGAGTGAAAATGGGATGCGGCTCCTTTAACTGTTTCTGTGCCTTTTAGTGTGTTTATGCGTGTATACGATGAAGTATCTGTAACACGAGAAGCGCATGTGCGCGGGAGAGATTTTTATTGTTCTTTTTCTCTCATGCTCGGATTAAGTTATTTTCTGTGGTGACAGAATAAAGCACAAGATGTGAGATGAGACCTTTGTGAGCCTGGATTGAGTTGTTTTTGATGTTACACTCCAGTTGGGAAATCATTGCTGTATTTTTTTTAAATCAATGCGTTACAGGACGTCTTTCATGCATATGCGGAATATGCCTGTGTAAGTAACATGAATCGTTCACATATCTTTTGCGACTTTATTGTCCGAGTTGTAAAACGCATAGCATAGCTGCCTATAGAGAGAAATTCTGCCGTCTCACACAGAGAGACGCAGGTGCTGGCCAAGAGTGCGTGTATGTGTATGTGTGTGTGTGCGTTTACAGCCGTTTGATAAATATGGATTTGTAACGTTAGCTAAGTCGTTAGCGGTTACCATAATTTCCCGTTGTTTACATCTTTGCTACAACACACCGTTAAAGTTAGACACTGTACATGTCATGATCAATTTTAACAAATAAAAACACTTACAGGTCATGACTCAGAGTTCACAGCGTCTCCTTGCTCCATCTTTGAGGAGATTTTAACTGAATCCAGCACTGAACTGGGAGAGATTCTGGAAGCTGTGTTTTGTCAAATCATGCTTGCTATGTATTTTATAGTTCTCTGGAACATAATTAATATTGAACTGTAAGCACTTCTGTGTTTGGGTCGTGTCATTTGGAAGCCCAACAACAGAAACAGAACAGCTCTGTGGAAACAGCAGGATGGCATTTCTCTCTCTGCAGTAACGTTACAGCGCCTCTGGCCACGGCCTTTATCTGCGCAGTGTGGGATGCGCAATAACGAACTTTTGTGATCTCACAGGGGGCGGAAGTATTTTTTGTAGTCCCCAAAATTCGTTAATTGTAGGCGTTGCTAAGCTAACTCTGTACAAATCAAGGTCTCCCTTTGCATTAAACTTTGAATATTTTACATTCAGAGATGCTGTTTATGTTCACACAGCTACATTACACATCAACTGAAGTTTAAAATATAATATCGTAGTGGACCACCCCTTTAACTATGAGTATGAGCATTAGAAACCATGATGCTCCCCTCAACAGACACCCCAAATAATTATTCTCATACCTCAGATCATAAATGCTTATTCTTGGATAATTAGTGGCAGGGCTGATGGCAGTGTAAGTGCTCTTCTAAATGCCAAATGAATGAGCTCCAGGCTCCAGACAGCAGGGCTGAGAGGTTACAGCTCTTAGATTTGGAGCGTTAGTCTGCCCTGGAGCCAGTCCTCTATATGTTTACTGCCTCTCCGGAACCGGCCTCCCACTTTCAGTCTTTTATTTTCTCTCCCTCTTTCCTAAATCAACACACTGCTGTTTATTTGTGCACAGTCAACCTGAGCAGCACCACTGGAGCTGAAGAAGTCCACCAGCACAGCACTAGCATCTCCGTAAATGAAGGCAGACAGCTCTTAAGAGTATAAACGCCACACTGGATATATTATACTGATAGAGAGTGATGTGCGCTCTTAATCCAAATATTTGACTCCTAAGTGCATTGTGGAGAGCTTTGAGGTCTGCCAGGAAAGCACTTTAAAAGGATCTTCCTCGTTTAGCTCATCTTGCTCAGGCATGAATAAGACTGATATAGAGGACAGTATGGAGAAGAGATAGCACTCTATGTGCCTTGCCCAGGAGTTTCTCTGGATGTTTGGGATAGGTTTATGATGGCGTATTAATGCTTTGCTATTCCAGTTATTTTAATGCGTTCCAATACAGTGACGTTTAGAAAGTCAGACATTACTGTAGGAATGACGTGTAGATGTGAAATGCAAACGTATTGTTATACAATATATTTACATCAGACTTGTTTTTCATTTTATTGTTCAGTGGGATTTTTCTTTTTAATAAAAATACCACAGTCATGGCAGAGCTGAAGACAATAGTCGGATTTTAATTATAGTTATTCCCACATATATAAACATATATGTTTTAATATAGGTTTTGATACAGGTTTTTAATATATGTAACAAACAGTATATAATGTAATGTGAAGTGGACACTGGACAAAGGAGTGTGGATCCAAACACAGGATTTATTAATGATCTATACAGGCAAATCCAGATTCGTAGTCAAAATAACAGGCGAGTGCATAGAAGGCAGGCAGCAGACAGGGATAAACAATAAAACAAACAAAACAAAGCAAGGGTCAAACACGCAAGGCAAGGCAACACATCATATTGTTAACAGTTTAGTATCACAAGACTCAGCAACTTCTATGTGTTTGTGTGCTTCATAGTCCATGCAATCAGTTCAGAGCGGCTTCAGCTGTGTGTGTTTGCAATCAGACAATATCAAAGGCAGGTGTGAGAGTGGTGCACGACTGGAGCTTGTAGTTCCTTTGCTGGCAGATTTGTAGTTCTCCTAAGATCTGCATGGGTTAGATTGCTGGTGAGTTTGACATAAAATTGGCCGTTTTTCTATATTATATGTACATGTGAATTATCAATGTTAATTCAATGTTTGTATTTTCAATGTTGAGAAATGGTTGAATTTTCAACAATAATAAATGACCAAAATATCAACATTAATTCTATACAACTATATTCAATATTAAGAAATGGGTAAATTATAAACGTTTATTCAATGTCAGTATTTTCAAAAATAGCAAAATTATTGAAGTTCATTCATTTCATCGTTGGCTTAGTCCCTTTAATAATCTGGGGTCGCCACAGTGGAATGAACCGCCAACTTATGCAGCAATTTTTTACGCAGCGGATGTCCTTCCAGCCACAACCCATCTTTGGGAAACATCCACACACACACTCATACACTACGGACAATTTAGCCTATCCAATTCACCTGTACCACATGTCTTTGGACTGTGGGGGAAACCGGAGCACCCGAAGGAAACCCACACGAAGGCAGGGAGAACATGCAAACTCCACACAGAAGTGCCAACTGAGCCGAGGTTCAAACCATCGACCTTCTTGCTGTGAAGCAACAGCACTACCTACTGCGCCACTGCCTCGCCAATTATTGAAGTATCAGTGTTGTGAAATGGTTGAATTATCAACATGTATTCTATGTCTTTTTCAGCAATAGTAAATTATCAAAATATGTTAATTCAATAAGAGTATATTTTTATATTAGGAAATGGGTAAATTATGAACAGTTATTCTATGTCAGTATTTTCAACAATGGAAAAATTATTGAATTATCAATGTGTATTCAATGTCAGTATTTTCAGTGTTAGGAAATGGTTAAATTATCAACATGGATTCAATATCAGTTTTTTCAATGTTAGGAAATTGGTAAATTATCAATGTTAATTCAATGTCAGTATTTTCAATAATAGTAAATCACCAAAATATCAACTTAATTAATTAATTAATTCATTTGACCTTTTTGCAGTTATTTGCCTCATTTTCTATTTATTTATGAGATTTAAATACATTTTAAGCACTATTTTAGCTCAATTAGCTTGTCAGATGGTCATTATAATTGCACTTTTTAATGTTATAGAATAAAGAAATATGAACATTATTTATTTTTTAAATAAAAATTTATCACATTGTATGTCATTAGAAGGAAAAAAAGAATCTGTTTTAAATTCAAAAAAGCCTATTGTCATTTATTAGGCTAATTATAAAACAAACAAACTGGCCTGTACATTAACTTTCCTCAGTGACAATTTGCCCATTTGATTAATAATAATAATTATTAATAATAATAATAATAATTAGAATATTAATAATAACAATAATACAGCCTCACAAGATTCATAATTTTTCCTGTCTTGTTAAAACAAGTACATTTGAAAATTCATGGATAACAACATGGATAACAGCTCATAACAAAATGAGCTCATGTATGGGACAAATTCTGGACCTTTGTCAGTCTGAGGTGGGTCTTTCGAACTACCCAACCCCTAACAAAACCCACCCCCACCCCCCAGCTATGGGCCTACTACTGGTTTATTACTTCATTAACTGTTTATTAGTACTTTAAAATAAAATGATTTTATTGTACAACCCTAATCCTAATCAAAACCAAACATTCTTCATTTTTACTAATTATTAATAAGCTGCTAATCAGTAGTTAAGGTTGGTCTTAGTTTAGCTTTTTTATATAAAGTAACAATAACTATTAACTAATTAAACAAATAACTATTGCTTTGTCTTTGCAATGATATATTAGTTATTTTACGTGTATTAAGTGCAAAGGTTTAAAGGTTTTAATTAGGCAAGTAAGGTTACGTTTGGTTATTTCAATATAAATGGAATGAAAATAACTTTTCTCTTTAGTTTTTGCTCTTTGCCATAAAAGTAAAATACTGAACCTACACATGGGAGCCTAAGAAAACAAAAACACATTTTAGAAAAAAATGTCAGACTTAGAGGATTTTGCATTTCTCTCTCTCTCTATGTATATACATTTAAAGGAGTTAACACTTACCTTGACAGTTTTTTTTAAATGCTTTACTTGTATTTATTTCAGCTAAACTAAAAGAAATATGACTTTTCACATAAAGAAAAATAAAGTAGTAACCTCACTTGGGACTATTTGGACTGATTTCTTTTTCATTTGATATAGTAGACTTGCTTCAGTCCTTCAGTCAATCAGATATGCTGTACTGATTTTTCAAATCTTTTATACCCCCCCCCCCCCCCCTCAAAAAAAAAAGAAAAAAAAAAGAAAAAGAAAAACGAAACACTAGAAAGACCCTAACAGAAAGTGAGTCACTCAATCAACCAGCTGCTTTCAACAGCCCATTTTGATTCACACTGTGAACTAAAAGGCATGCTAAGCTGTTGGTGGTCTTCTATGTGTGATAATTGCTTACGAGCTGTGTAGACATTCACCTTACATGCTGTATTTAGCACTCTTTAAACACAGACACCCATCTGAACTGATTTATTATCGCCTACATCAAAAAATAAAATGTCAAAATCAACAGCTTTATGTTTGTCTAGTGAAGGAATTGTAGATTTGTTTTAAAATGGCTGCTTAAATTTGCATGATCATGGCTTGTGTGGAAACTGTTGATGTCCACAGTCGCAGCAGGTGTTCAGCAGCTGATATACGGTATGCTCCATTTTCTCTCCCTCTCTCTCCCTGCATGTGGAACAGAGCATTTAGCATTGAGAAACAACTAGGGGTTTTAAAGTGGAGGCCTTGGTATAGTATCGCTAATGTATTTATTATGTATGTTTTTTTCCCCTCACAGTAGTGGTATTAGTACAGCAGTGCAGTACTTTTCGAGCTTACAAATTATATGAGAGATGTAAGAATGGTACTGCACTTTCAATGGTAAATTTAATGCACTTTACTGGCATAGTGACGGGGGCCATAGGGGATCTAGTACTTCATAAAAATTCATTGAAGATTGGGTCATTTAAATTAAATCTTATAAACTAATAATAATAATAATAATAATAATACATTTTATTTAAAGATACCTTTCTGGCAACTCAAGGACACCATACAATAAAACAAGAGTATTAAAACAACAAGAGAAATATTATAAAAATATACACAGCAATATTGCAGATACACTTAAGTTTTAAAAGCCATCCTAAATAAGTGGGTTTTGAGTCTTGATTTGAATAATGTGAGGGAGTCAATGTTTCTGATGGCAGGTGGTAGTGAGTCCCAAAGCCGGGGAGCAGAGCGGCTGAATGCTATACTGCCCATGGACGATAGACGAGCACAGGGAACAACTGGAGGAAGGAAGAATATTGCAGGGTGTGAGAAGCAACAGAAATGTGGATGAGGGCAGACTAATATGGACCGGCGAGATTGTAGATGGCTTATAATAATAACAAAATATTTGATGATGATAAGGGTATAAAATAAGGATATGGTCACTTCTATGCAACTAAATAGATACAATATGAAAAACTTGTTTTATCAAAAGCAACACATAAAGATGTCTCATATTAAAGTTAGTTTGCAATTTAAGTATGCTTTGTAAGATTTCAAATGTGTGTCCCCATTTTATGTCAACATTTTCAGACATAATTAAAATGTAATAAATCTGCCAATAATAGGGTGAGTTGTCACTCTAAAGCAGGGGTGGTCAAACTCGGTCCTGGAGGGCCGATGTCCTGCACAGTTTAGCTCCAGCTTTAATCAAACACACCTGCTTTTAGATTTCTAGTGACCTTAAATACACTGATTAGCATGTTCATTGTGTTTCATTAGTGTTGTAGAAAAACTGTGCAGGACACTGGCCCTCCAGGAGTTTGCCCTCCCATGTTCTAAAGTAGGGGTGGCCAATCCTGTTCCTGGAGATATACCTTCCTGCAGATTTCAGTTGCAATCCTAATCAAACACACCTGTCTGTAATTATCAAGTGGATTTCAGGTCCTAATTAATTGGTTTAGGTGGGTTTGATCAGGGTAGGAGCTAAACTCTACAGGAAGGTAGATCTCCAGGAACAGGATTGAGCACCCCTGTTCTAAAGGATGTTCTAAAAATATCATTGTCAGATAGGTTCAGGTATTTTTCATTAATTTATTTATTGTCTTTTTGGCTTAGTCCCTTTATTTATCTGGGTTAACTACAGTAGAATAAACTGCCATCTTATCCAGCATATGTTTTACACAGCGGATGCCCTTATACGTAGCTGCAACCCATCACTGGGAAACATCCATACACTCTCATTCACACACATACGCTAAAAAACAATTTAGCTTACCCAATTCACCTATGCTGCATGTCTTTGGACTTGTGGGGGAAACCAGAGCACCGGAAGGAAACCCATGCAAAGTCTACACAGAAATGCCTACTGACCCACCCAAAGCTTGAACCAGCAACCTACTTGCTGTGATGTGATTGTGCTACCCACTGCGCTATCATGAGGCTCTCAGGTATTTTTATATATATATATATATATATATATATATATATATATATATATATATATATATATATATATATATATATATATATATATATATATATATATATTTTTTTTTTAATGGATAGCAGAATATGTGTAAACTATGGCAAGGCAAGGCAAGTTTCTTTAATCTTTAGGTAGCACGTTTTCTTTTTTACAAGTTTTCATCACCACCATCAGATTTGTCAACTCAACCATCAGATGTGTTGGGAGATTGCATCAAAGCACCAGCTTAGTATATGCAAGATACAAAATTTTATTTATTTACACTATCTGACAAAAGTCTTGTTGCCAGTCTAAGTTCTAGGAACAACAAATAATAACATAAGTTCTAGTTGATCACTTGGTATCAGAAGTGGCTTATTTGAAAGGCAAAGGCCTTTTGATTATGCTTATTTAACCAAAATAAAATATGATCTTGGTTTTTAATTATTTGATTTGGACAATAAGATCTGACTTTGCTTAGACAAAAGTCGTGTCACTTAATAGAAATAATGTACTGTACAGAATATAAAGTCATGGTGCAGTGGAAAAAGAATGAATATTGTGGATTACCCCCATGAGCTTGGAGGACTGCATCCATCTCTGCAATGACTCAAATAACTTATTAAAAAAGTTATCTCGAATGAAAAAGGCCAATTCCGGAGCACCTTGACCCTCTTTGCTTTCAGAAACTTTGATGTAGGGGCTGAAGTATGAGAAGAAGCGCTATCCTGCTGAAGGATTTGCTACTAATACAACGTTGGTTAGTCATATATTAATGGCACAAATGTCTTGTTCCCATTTACTCTGCAGATCTTTCGGATGCCCCCATACTGAATGTAACTCAAAACCATGACTTTTCCTTCACCAAACCTGACTGATTTCTGTGAGAATCTTGGGTCCATACAGGTTCCAATATGTTTTCCCTAGTATTTGTGATGACTGAAATGCAGTTTTACAGACGATTCATAAAAAAATAAAAAAATAAATAAAAAAAAAATACCATCTGACACTTTTCCAAATGATCAACTTAAAAGTCAAGTTATTACTTGTTGCTTTTACAACTGGGATTGACGACAAGACTTTGACAGGTAGTGTATGTATGTATGTTTTTGTTTATTTAAATTTTGCACCCTGATTGACCCACTTTTCAAGAATCACTTAAATTTCATTTATGAGCACTGATTGGTTCAACAAAAGCATATCAAATCATTAGGATTTGTTCTAAGGTTTACTTCAAGGTCTACTTTTATGTCTTGCAAAAATAAAGTATGAAGTAAGACATTGTGTCATGTTGAATAAAAGGCTATTTAAAAGGTCTTTTTGTTAAATGAAGGCTCATATTATTTTACTTTTTACATTTATGGGATGCTTTATTTTAAATTTTTCAAAATACATAGAAACTCTTGCCTTAAATTCAAAGATCTGTGTGCTTTTGCAAACTTCTATGGACCCTCTTTGCTCAATTCTTCTTCTTCCTTCCAGGCTTGTTTCAGAGGCGTTAGATGCATGATATGAGCATTGTGCTGAATGTTTCAGTGGCTGTCTGCCTGGCCCGTGCTGACCTGCCTGACATGTGACGTTGTGCTCTCGCTGGAAATGCCCTGTCGCCTCACATCAGCCAGCTGGCTGGAAGAAGCGGCTGCCCCTTTTCTCCTCTCCTATTTTCTCTCATCCTCCACATTCTGCTTTCTCTTAAAACAAGCCCAACATGTGAGAGGACACAAATTATTGTTACATGTTCATTTGTGCAGTTCTAAATACTTTTCCTATCAAATACTTTTAAAACTACAGTTTCCTCTCAGTCGATTACTATGAGTTTTTGTTGAGTTGATAGACTAGGGCAGGGGTATCCAAACTTTGATCCTGGAGGGCTGGTGTCCTGGAGAGTTTAGCTTCAACCCTAATCAAACACACCAGAACCAGGAAATCAAGGTCTTACTAGATATACTAGAAACTTCCTGGCTGGTGTGTTGAAGCAAGTTGGAGCTAAACCTAGCGGGACACTGGCCCTCCAGGACCTAGTTTGGACACCCCTGGATTAGGGGATTCACTTAAAAATACCAATCACTCTAATTTGTATACAACAGGCAAATGAATGGAATGCATATCAAATTGGCGAGTGCAGCTCTCACAGGTGTAGCCACTCTGCAATAAGGAGTATGAAGGCTGCCTTGAGAGGAAGCTCCTTAGACTTTCGCTTCAGAGCCAACACGTCTGTTGAAGGGCTAGCAGCTTCAAATTTAGTTCATTTGAGCTTGGCTTCTCTCCTTTCCCTGGACACTCACTGAAATTTATCTGCAAACATCACTGGGAGTTCTCCAGGAGTGCAAACATTTCCACAAAGCAAGCAGTGCATCTTTCTGAAGAGGACAGTGCCAGCCGTGCGTTTCTGAGATGTAATGGTTTTCTTTTGCCAGTGATGGATGAGATCGCTGTGTTGCATGTCTGGTTTCAGTATGCAGTGCAGTGTTCGGGAGCAGCTCGTGTCCATGTCCTCTCCTCTCGGGGCTGGCACACTTCCTCAACATATTGTCGAATTCTACGTAAGCTCCATCGTAAAATGCTTGGTGTGATGAGTGAGTATGACCAAACTATTTTCCCTACCAAGGTAATTAAGGCCAGGCTCATTGGATGGTTATGCCTTTGGTGGTGTTTTGGTGTTCACACTACTTAGGATATACTCCCCTAGTGAATCAACTTGACATAAACTGGTAGTGATTGACTGAGGGGCAACGTCTTGGTTGCTGAATCCACAGCTGATTTCTAGGTGTGTTGGATATTTAGCAGGTAGTCTAAGGAGCTTACTCTCAAGGTAGACTTTATACACCTAATTGCGGAGTGGCTACGTCTGTGAGAGCTGCATTTGTCAATTTAATATGCATTCCATTGGCCTGTTTTACACAAATAGAAGTGATTGGTGCTTCCAAGCAAATCCCCTGGTCAATAAACGTAACACAAATGTCTCTGTTCCTTTTTTCAGGAATGAGGGTTACATGCGTATCGAAGACATTTTTTACATTTTTTAGGGGCCAATTTTTGCAGTTTTTGTTTTCGCGAATCCGCAAGAGGCCATTGTGTGCTCTTTTTCATATCTCAAATTTTTCTCGCGAGTGTCGTTCGTGCCTACCAGAGGCCACTGTTGCCTGACTGTCTGTCTCACTGACTGGTCGGCCGACCAATCCAATTGACTGACTTACCCTACTTCTTCCCTAAACTTAAGCAATTTCATCGATTTACCCGTCCACCCACTTACTAACCCTAAACCCAACCAACGGTTTACAAAAGCCATCCAGAAACAAAAAATTATCTGATTTTTACCAAATTTTTGGACCTCACCCTGTTGTTTACTCAATTTTTGGGTTGTTTTTGTCTTACCTGAGGTCTGGAGCCACTTTTCCCCTGACTCTAACCCCTTTGTCGTTTTTGTGGTCAACTCCTCGCTGCGTCTAAAGTCCGCCAACGTACACGATGAGCTGATGGGATAAAACTGGTTGCGGCGGGAAAGCCCTCAACACGGAGGTAAGTAGTCAGCTGGTAAGCATGAAAAGGAATGGCGTCATACCGCCCTGTAGCATTCATAAAAAAAAAAATTTAATCCAGCCATACGTACCGGCTACAAAATTTGCGGTCTCCAGAAATCCATTGGGTAGAACAATCGCTTGACAGCAAGATGGCCACTGGTTCAAGCCCCGGCTAGGTCAGTTGACATTTCTGTGAGGAGTTTGTTTTTTCTCCCTGCGTTCGCGTGGGTTTCTTCCAGATTCCTCCGGTTACCCTCACAGTCCAAACTAATGAGGTACAGGTAAATTGGGTAAGCTAAATTGTCTGTGATATGAGTGTGAATGAGTGTGTATGGATGTTTCCCAGAGATGGGTTGCAGCTGGAAGGGCATCCGCTGCGTAAAAACATTTGCTGGATAAGTTGACGGTTCATTATGCTTTGGCCACCCTGGATTAATCAAGGGACTCAGCCGAAAAGAAAATTAATGAATGAATGAATCTGTTTTATGCTTTGAAAGAAAAACATGACACCGATACAATAAAATAAACCATGATCAACCCAAGCTCAAGTTTTCTTTTTTGTGACAAGAAGCTACATAAAACACATGGAAAGTGTGAGCCGTTGTGCTTCCTCTTTGTATTTGTGTGTGCTAACCACAAGTCTACATTTGAAATAACAAATTTGAGCACACAAAAATTGCAATATGTGAATGTCTTTATGACTTTCTTCACGTGAGAATGATGTTGATAGCTTTCCTGACTACGCCATATCTATCAAATGACACTGACTGCAAATTCTGGCAAACTCTATGCCTAACAAGAGTTCTATTAGCAGTGCAAATGCAAATCTGATTATGGTGACCAGCACCAAATCATTCTGTACTGTACTGTACTGAACCTAACCATAACGCTCAGTGGAAATGAGCCATAAACGCATTGGGTTGCTACCATGTGACTGGTTAATTAAATATTTGGTTAACAAGCAGTTGAACAGGTGTACAAAGGTGACTGGGAAGTATATAGTACATTGTAAAAAATAAACATTATTTTACAGGTAATTATCTGTATTTTTATTTTTTTTTTTACAAACTTTTGCTTTAAAACCTTGTTTTACAAATATATTCTGTAATAAAAATTATAACATTAAATGTACAATATCTGCTTGTTCTTTGGTATTTTTCTATTTTTTACATTTTCTTTATTTTCAAAGAGTAACACATATATATATATATATATATATATATATATATATATATATATATATATATATATATATATATATATATATATATATATATATATAATTCCTTTAAAAATAGGAAAATAAAAATTCTGTCAAATTGTTTTAATACTATTAAAGATAGTAATCATGTGAGGATTAAAGTGAGGTTAATATCGTAAATGATGGCCTATTGTTTGTAGGCTGCATATAATGCATGCACTGTAAACTATAAAATGTTTATTTTACTACTTTTATATATAAGCGTTTTCCCTTGCCTTGCCGCATTTGACCCTGTTTGTTCCTGTTTTAACCTTTGATTGCAAAATGATTCTTTTAATAAACTGCTATTTGATCCTCAACATTGTTATCAAGGCATCCTTACATGACACTATGTTTCTGTTGTTAAATTATGACCAAATGTGTTTTTGTAAAACATAAATGTAAAAAAAAAAATGTTAAAAATGGAAAATTTTATGTAGTATTTAAATATTTTGTGCAGAATTACATGTATTAATCTGTATAATCACATTAATTAAAGTGTGTAATCTTCATAGCCGTGTTAATTAATCTGTATAATTACAATGATAAATCATATATTTAAAATAATAATTTGTAAAATGACAGTAATAATCTGTATAATTGTAGAAATAATTAGTAAAATGGCAGTAATTACCTGTATCATTACAGTTATAACCTGTGAAATGACTAATAACTAGTAACTATGGAGCAATAAATTACTGTTTGTTTGTTTTTTACAATTTTTTTTATTCTGACCGTTTTTTTTTTTTTATTATTATTATTTTCTGATTCCCTGCTGCCAGAATGAATTTTTTAGGGTTTTTATTTTTTTATTTTTTTTTACTTTAGCTGTAAACTGAAATAAAATCTGAGAAACACGAACAATGCTGTACAGTGAATTGCTGATGATCCATGCCTTTTTTAGCAACAACTGTAAGGCTAAAAGGAGCTTATTTAATGTTAAGGAAGCTGCAAATATTAACAACAACAAACTCCACATATTATAATGTTTTAAAATACAAATGAAAATTAAGTTAAATATTTCACATTAGCAGAACGTTAGCACATTAGCAGTTTAATCCGTAGATTCGATATTTATATTTAAGGAATGTTAGAAGCATTATTATATTTTTAATTTAATGCTTTAATCAGGGGAACATTTATAAACAGAAAGCTTCCTAAGTTAATTTTACTGTTATTTCATCAAGCTCAAATATAAAATGTAATCATTAGCATAAATTAACTAACACACGCTAGTGATAAAATAAGTTGAAACAGATCTAAATAGAACATAACCTTCTATCTCCTTCCTCCTGCTGCCACTTTGAATTAATTGTGAACCCTTTTTTTAGGTCTTACTTCAGTAGCTTTAAAGCCCACACACTGATATATGTGTCTTGATATGATCTTTACTAACATTACTCTCTAAGATTCTATTAATAAGTAAATGAATCGGCAAATGGTACCATTTAATATGCATCCATGCTTTTGCTCAATATTTCAATCATTTAGTGATTTCTTTTTTAAACTCTGTTTAGAATCTTCACCTATAATGTTTAGCGGAAGGAACGTTAATGTTTGTCTGGTCTAATATGTTGTAAATTATTATAGTCAATTTTTTTTTTGTATTTAAAAAATATATTTTAAATGTTCAGAGCAGGGTTGCCCAAATTTTTTCATATGAAAGGCCAAAAACCAAACATCATTAAGAGCCGTGGGCCAAAG
Source organism: Danio rerio (assembly GCF_052040795.2). Taxonomy (NCBI): domain Eukaryota; kingdom Metazoa; phylum Chordata; class Actinopteri; order Cypriniformes; family Danionidae; genus Danio; species Danio rerio. The sequence goes on along the minus strand of NC_141025.1, from coordinate 63,004,602 downwards.
GTAAATATTACAAACTATTTCACATTAAAGTTGCCATGGGTAATTTCCTAATTTATTTAATAATATTTAAAAATTAATAGATAATGTTACTTTACACTGTATTAACCAGTGCAGTATTTATAACACAGTACAGTTAATGCTGGATACAATGCTGGATTCAAGCAGAATCAGTTTTTACCTTGATTTGCTCAAAGTCTCTGCATTTTCAGGTGACAGTATGTACATTTAAACAAAATCTGATTCATTTACACTGTTTAATTGAAACTTTTAATTTCAGTTAGCTTTTAACAATAAAACAAACAAAGGGTTACATTTAATTTTACATTTACAATCTCTTAACCATCCCCTTCATTTTCCCTCTCTTCTTAGATGGCATGAAGGTTCAAATCAAAGGTTACCATGGGCCAACTTTGGCCCCCAGGCCCTAGTTTGGGCATCTCTGTTCTAGAGAGAACATGTTCCATAAATAAAGAGTTATAACAATGTAATTATAAACTAATTACATTGATGCAATATTAATGTATCACAAAAGTTCTATTTGGTGAGACAAATATCAAGAAAAATGAATGCAGAAGCAGACAGATAAAAAATAGTGTGACATTTTGTTTGTTTAGGATTAGCTAGCTTTTAAAATATTTTAGTTGACCAAGAAATGTTTCCTTGTTTGTCTGCTTGTCATCTTCAGAGTCATGACACAGTTTATCAAAATGACTAGACGAGGAGCTAATAGCTGCTTTTCTGTCTAATAACATCAAGCAGTAACATATCAGACTGTAAAATATACACTACCTGACAAAAGTCTTGTCTGATGAACTGCATCCCAATCATCACAAATACTGCCGAAGACCTAGAACCTGGATGGATCCAAGATTCATGGACCCATAGAAAATAATCAAGTTTGGTGAGGGAAAAATCAAAGTTTGGTGTTACATTCAACATTAGAGCATGCAAGAGATCTGCAGACTGGAGCCCGAGATATCCAACCCGAGATATCCAACCCGAGCTCATTGTGAAAACGTAGCCCCGCGGACATTTCTGCGGACCGCGATTTACGTCCTGGGAGGTACGTATTCGAGCGTTTTTTGTTTTCGCGGATCCGCGAGAGGCCGCTGTGCGCACTTTTTCTTACGTCTCGGGCGCCTCTCGGGAGCGCGTGGCGTTCGCGCCCGCGCCGTTCTCGCGCGAAAAGCCGTCGGATCGGAAAAAAAAAAAAGCAAAAGCCCTCGTCTTCGATTTCGACCGCGTTTTCGGATCCCGCCGCGTTATCGCCCTTATTTTTCGAATTCCGTTTTTCGTCTTACCTGATTTCCGGAACCTGGTGTGAACATTATTGAGCATGTCTGGGGTAAGATGAAGAAGGAGGCATTAAAGATGAATCCAATGAATCTTGATGAACTCTAAGAGTCCTGCAAGAACGTTTTTTTTGCCATTCCAGATGACTTTATTAAAAAGGTATTTGAGTCATTGCAGAGATGTATGGATGCAGTCCTCCAAGCTCATTGGGGTCAAACACAATATTCATTGTTTTTCCACTGCACTATGACTTCATATTCTATACTGTGAATTATTTCTGTTAAGTGACAAGATTTTTTGTCTAAGCAAAGTCAGACCTTACTGTGCTAATTAAAAATCAAGACATGATCATATTTTATTTTGGTAAAATAAGCGTAATCTAGAGGCTTTTGCCTTTCATATAAGCCACTTCTGATTTCAAATGTTGTTCCAAAAACTTGGAAAGGCAACAAGACTTGTATCAGGTAGTGCATTTATAGAGAACTGAACACTTAATATTTATATTGAAAGATGTATAGATGGTCAACCTTCAGGTCAAAGTTAATATGGAGCCCACTGCAGGGTGTCTTCATGACATTAAAGGTGAGTAATACTGCTTTTAGTTATTAACAGCCAGAAGTACTGTAGCACATATCGTTGTTAGTGTTCCATTTATAAGAGCCTTGAGATACTGTGTGATTGCTTGCTGGCATTTAATGTTGAGCAAGACCTGGCGCCTTCCAGCCCTCAAGAGTGGAGGAGAGGTCAAGAGGGTCAAGTTCAGAGGCACAAACCTATGGGTCTATTTTTGTTGCATCAGACACTGACAGTCATTAATATAAATAGAGGATTGCATGAAGAAAAATGAGACTGTTGCATATAAACATATAAACAAAAGACTGTTATATATGCACTGAAAAAAACTGACCCCAGATATTACCAAGCCAGGCTCATTGGAATTGCCTCTGAATAATGTTATTTTTCAATTAATAATTAAAATAAGGAGTGTGGTAAACATCCCTCTACAATATTAAATGCACAGCCTTGCACTTCAAATCTTCTTATACAGTAGTTACTTAGCAGAAGCAAATGTTTAATAACACATCCATAATAATTTCAGTAATCATGTTTTTTTTTTTTGTTTTTTTTTTAGAGGGTTGCAAAAATTAATGTATTATCAAGTTATATTCACCACAGACATTATTTTCACTTGAACTAAAAAATCCTACTGTAAAACCCTATAGAAACACATTGAGGGCTCACTTTTTTTTACACGTTTGCTTTGTTTTATCAGGGGTCACTACAGCAGAATTAACCAAATACTGTGGCATATGTTTACCCATATGGATGCCCTTCCTGCCACAGCCCAGCACTGAGAGCTTGTGAACCCAGTAATGGAAAGCACCTATAATCCCTCTCATTCACATACTATGATTAATTTTTTTATCCAATTAACCTACTCTCACTGGCTACTTTATTAGGTACAACTTACTATTACCATGTTAAACCCTCTTTTGCCTTCAGAACTGCTTTGATCCTTCGTGGCATAGCTTCAACAAGATACTGGAAATATACCTCAGATTTTGGTCCATATTGACTTGATAGCATCACGCAGTTGCTGCAGATTTGTCAGCTGCACATCCATAATGTTTGCTGACACCAAAGGTGACCCTACCATTCGAATGTCGCAGCAGAAATCGAGTCTCATCATACAAGGCAACATTTTTCCAATTTTCTACTGTCCAATTGTGTGTGTGAATTGCAGCCTCAGTTTTCTGTTATTAGCTGTCAGAATTGGCACCTGGTGTGGTCTTCTGCTGCTGTAGCCTATCCGCCTCAAGGTTGGATCTGTTGTGCGTGCAGAGCTGCTCTTCTGCATACCTCGGTTGTAACAAGTGGTTATTTGAGTTACTGTTGCCTTTTTACCAGCTTTATTCAGTCTGGTCGTTCTCCCCTGACCTCTGGCATTAACAAAACATCCGTGCCCACAAAACTGCAGCTTACTGAATATTTTCTCTTTTTTGGACCATTCTCTGCAAACCCTAGAGATGGTTGTGCAAGAAAATCCCAGTAGATCAGCAGATTCTGAAATACTCAGGCCAGGTACTGAGACTGTGGACTGGTACCAACAACCAGTCCACAGTCAAAGTCACGTAAATCACCTTTCTTCCCCCTTCTGATGCTCAGTTTGAACTGCAGCAGATCGCCTTGACCATGTCTACATGCCTAAATGCATCAAGTTGCTGCCATGTGATTGACTGATTAGAAATTTACGTTAACAAGCAGTTAGACAGATGTACCTAATAAGTGGTCGGTAAGTGTGTATTGCACATCTTAAGACTTTAGGGGGAAATCCGAGCACCCAAAGAAAACTCACATGGACATGGGACATGGACAAACTACTCTTGGTCCAGCCAGGATTCAAACAAGTGACCTTCTTGCTGTGAGGTGACAGTGCTAACCAACCACTGATCCACCATGCCACCCATTAAGAAAATGTTTACCGATTTATTCTTTCTGGTACTGAAATAATTCCCGCATGACTCATGATTCATTCATTCGTTGCTGTTTTCACACTGGTAGTTGTGATTCTTTTTTTGATGTAAACTGCAGTGAGTGGACAATCTACATTCCAGTAACTCGGTAATTCCAGTAAGACTTTGTTTTCTTTTACTGTACAGAAATGCAGCATTGAAACATGATGGCTCTAGAATTCTAATCTAATATTTCCATCTGATCATAATTTGTGATCTGTGATGGGTTACACATTAAAAATACCATGAGTGATGTAACCAGATTACTTTTTTTCAGGTAACTACTTTTTCTTTTTCAAGTAAATATCACAGATAACTTTGTTTTCTCAGTTGTTTACTGATAGCTTTCTCCTGTCTCTCTCATGATGAGAAAAATCAGTAGTAAGTGCAGAGGTGTTGTGTATAATGTTTAAACAAGATACTGTGGATATTAAATATGAACATATTTGTTCATCTCACTTGCACAAACACTGATTCAGTGAACAAACACTGATTTAAACTTAAGATTGTAATATGGACGTCCAGTGTTCTTCAGCCTCCGCCGCCTAGACTGCAAGAAGTTTGGAGAGAGAAGAAATGGTCATGCCTAACTGATCCTGGTTTCTCTCGAGGTTTCTTTTACTTCTCTTTCATCAAATGGTGAAGTTTTATTTCTCGCCACTGGCTTGCTTCATTTGGGACTTGTGAAGCTGCGCATCGATGAATTTGCTCTTCAGTTTTTGGATTTTTAGCTGTGAAAATTAAACCACACTGAACTGAGCTTAACTGAACTTTAACTCTGAAAACTGGACTGACACACTTTCAATATAAAATTATATTGAATGAAATAATAATTCAAATAAATCAACATGAATTGAATTAAATATATCACTATTAAAAGCAGATCTCTCTATCACTGTTTGTTACTATAAACGTCAACAAGTGTCCCAGGACAAGAGGAACCACCAGGCTTGATCATCTGAGAGGTCACTTATAGCAACTTTAAGAGGCTTTTAGCATTTTGAGCTCTGTGCTCCGAGGCCCGCGATGCGCCTCGACGAATTCTGCTGTGTGCTCATGAAAGTTTGATGTTGAAATTAGGAGCTTGCTGATCTGACACCTATGCAAGCTGGAGACCTAGCAAAGTGCTGCCGGCCAGACAGATGGCCTGCAGTGCCTGCATATCTGAACGGGACACTTTCTGTCTCCCCCCTCCATCTTCGTCTATCTCTCTCTTTCAAAGCTGACAACATCAGAACTGTTTTAACAGGGCTTTAATGGCTGGGTCGAGGAGCTCCTCTGAGGCTTCGGAGTAACTGTGAACTTCACCTCTTTCTTATGGGGGATGACATGCCCTCGTTTTTCTACACACACACAGTTTCTCTTTTACGCTAACACCAACCCAATGCATACACATTCTGTCACTCTCATATTGATAATGGCTTGGACTGGCGTAAGGATGAGCTGACCTGAGTGGCGTGCCGTGGGGAGAATGAGTCTTTTTGTGTCTCCCCCCGCGACTGCTTGTGTGTGTTCTCATTAGCAGGATGAGACATCATTGCGGCTTCATGGGGGATGTTGTTGCCACACACACCCTGAGGGACCTTGGAGCCCAAAGCCTGGCTCTTCTGCACTGTCTCTCTGGCACAGTCATGCCCCAGAAGCAAAAGAAGCTGAGGAAGACAGACAGAGAGAGAGAGAGAGAGAGAGATGCTACTCAATCCTGGTTTCACAATCACTCTTTGACCTCTTTTCACACCACTCGAAATGTGTTAAATGTATAAAAATATGCAAATATGCAGCTCTGATTAAATTTTTGATGAAATAAAAATAAATAATACTTACAATTAATCAAAATCGCTGCATTTATTTGATTAATTATGTTTCCTAATTTAAAAGTACACTCTAAAAACAGCAATGATGCCAAAAACATGGACAAACCCAACTATTACACTAAAAATGACATTTAAAATGAAAATAAAATAGAAAGCAAATATTCAACCCAATTCTTGACTCAAATTTACAGTAGGTTAGTTATTAAGTTATTAATTAAGTGGCAAAATATGTTTCCAACTAGTTCTTTCCCTGCAGGCACAGAACGTCAATTTGACGTCAGATTGACATTGTACCCCTATTGTACCCATTGTACATTTATTTTGGTAGGTTATTTCCACAACCTAAAACCAACCCAAGAACAATATCTACTGATGTTAGACTTTGACGCTGTATGGACATCACATTATGATGTTAAGATGACGTTGGATTTTGGTAAATAATGGCATAAATTTAAACCCATCAAAGATCAACGTCTACTGATGTCAGACTTTGACGTTGTATGGACGTCACATTATGACATTTAGATGGCGTTGGACGTTGGATTTGACATGAAACTGACATTGGATCTTGGTCACTGAGGTCACAACCAAAACACAACCAAATATCTACTTCATATGGCGTTGTGTGCCTGCTAGGTTGTGTCACAATCACCAGCAATCAAATCGTTACAGATCGCTGGTAAACACACAGATCAAATAGAATGACAAATCCGCCATTATATGGACTACAAGTTCAAGTCATGCACCATACACTCACACCAGTTCCTGATCCTAACTGATTGCAAACACACAGGCTTACTAGGACTTTAAATACAGCGCACACATACACACACACACACACATACACACACACACACACACACACACACACACACACACACACACACACACACACACAAACACACACATATACTGACTATATAATGATTATAAAACAGCATAATAATGCAAATATCCATAAACACTTAAAGATACTTATTCTTAAGGTTGATTAGATTCTACGATTTAGTGTTAAAAAGGTATATTTCCTATTATATATACTATTGTATGTCCTGATAGGTAAATGGCCTATTATACACTTTGACACCAGTGGGGTAGAGTGTAAATGTCATTGTAAAGTGACTTTAAAGTTATTTTTGAATTTGTAAATATATATTGCAATGGCAAAATTGATTGAGTTCATCTCCAAGTATTGCACGATAAGTCGATATATCGATTATTGTGACAGGCCTACATAGACATAATGACTTTTTTTACAAACTGTATCTCCTATCCCTCTATCCCCACTATACCCCTAAAGCCAACCATCACAGGAAACAATCTGCATTGTTGCATTTTCAAAATACTTAATTCTGTGTGATCTATGAGTCACATGAAGAGCAAAGATGTCCCCACAAGGTCAAAATGTACAAGTATTGCTATATGTAAGTTGCTTTAAGTAAGAAATACAAGGCACACACATAGACTCTTTCTGCCCTTCTCTTTAACTTGAAGTCTCTTCGCACATGCTAAAACACACGACACTCCTTCTCAGAAACACACACACACACACACACACAGAGCGCCTGCAGCAGACACTTCTTCCTCTCACAGGAGCTGATGTGCAAAGAGTGTGAGTAATCGGCCATGATGCATCATCTCAGGAGGGAGAGTGTGTCCTTCTCATTCAGACACCACAACTCAAGTGTCTGTATCCCCCAACAACCCACACACAGCCCATTACATTTCCACAGAATTCCGGAAGCGCATCCGCACCACTTTCACACCACAAAACCTCTTAATCAAAATGATTTTACACAATAATCAAATTATATTGCCATATTGCACTGTGATTAACACTGAAGCAAGTTGTCACACACATCATTCTTTTACAGCATGTGCATGTTTATTATGTGAGCTGATCCAAGCACATTGTACAAATTTTAAACCACTCTGATGTTAATGATAGGCAGGGCTTAATATGTGGGCCTCATTTTACAGATCTCACACCCTCCCACCTCTTCACTTTTGTCCACAACACCTTCCTTTCGCAGACATTCCAAGTGATTTCCGGGTGAGACAGAGTTGATTTGCAGAGTTGATCTAAATAGGGGCGTGTGCGACATACCTGAAGAGAGGTGGGGGTGAGTTGCGCACGACATACCTGAAGAGCGGTGGGGGTAAGTTGCCGGAACTTCCGGGAGACTTGGGATGTCTACTTTCGTCCGTGATTTCACCCCCAAAACCCCTTCCTCTCATCGACCCGGCTCTTCAATTACCCTGATCTGTCCGAGACCTCGCAATTTACAAATTAAGCACTGATGATCGCTATATATATGTTTCTATCATCCAGGTTGAGAGGAGCTTGTGCCCCTCTAGAGCTTTATATCTGGCATTACCCCAGTTTGTAGACAATTGGCCAAGTTTCTGAGGGACACCTGCCCTGTTGAAGAGGGATGGCCTCCTACCCACCCGGTCTGGGGCAGCTGTCCTCTCAAGTAATCTGGCTTTTGATATTAGTGTTGGCAATTGACCACCTGAGGGCCCGGTCAGGGAGTGGACAAAAACTAGCAAAACTGACAGTCTGCTAGCTTCCACAATTTACCAAATTCAGACCATTTGCAGCACAAAGAGTCAGCTAGATTTTATAACATAAAGAATGTGTTTGATCCCCTAATCTTTAAATATTAAGCAAAACTTTCAAAGGTAATAATCTAATTGATGTTCATCGAATTAAAAACTGTTTATACCGGAGGTTTTCGGTTTCTCTCAATTTTTTTTCTTCATTTCTATCAATTGGTAAAGCTTGGTGCCTTGCCAGTGTCGCCTCTGGCTTGCTTGGATGGGACAGGTGGAGTTACTCTTCAATTGATTGGCCTTCAGCAGTGACATTTACATTACACTGAACTGATCTCAACTGAACTGAATTTCAGACATTTAAGCTAAACTGAACTGTTTCAGTTTCAATTTAACTAGAACTACACCAGCACTCTAGCTATGTTCGACAATTTAAATTAGTATGGAGTTTTTACTGGCATTTTGGGAGTCAAAAAAATAATGGAAAAACATTTACAGACAAAACACAATTTGAAGTTGTGCTTCCTAATGATGCATTGAGGTATTATAAAACAAAACCTTTAGTCCTTGGGAAAAATGTGCAAGTGCCACCCATTCTGTTTACTCTAGCACCACAGCTCCGTTCACAGTACTTGCATAGTATCACAGTACAGAAACGAAGTTAAGACCACTAAAGGCATAACAAGCCCCTTATTACACATTCTGGCTGCCTTATTACACATTCAAAGCTCTCTTTATCTCTCAATCACAGTCACATGCAGGTATTTCAAACAGTAATGTTTATTAAATGAGGAGTCGCCGGATGGGACCCATCAGCTTCAATTTATGCAGCTGAGGCTCTAAACAAATCTATCAGCACTGATTGGCGAGAAAAAACAATCAGAGGGCGGCCAGAAGCCAAAAGTTCAACCTCTCACGAACTCAACTGCTTGGCAGGATCATTTTTTTTCTGTCCATCCGCCCCCACTTTCGTCTCGTATAAAGGAAATGAGTGTCATCTCTCAGAGATTTACTTCTTATGCATGTAATATTGCTTCTCTTCTCATCTTTTCTTTAAACGTGGTGAGAACAAAAGTTGTGATAACAAATCCTTTAATCTATTATTGTTATATTTTTATTTTGCTTCGTAATATTGTGTATGGCTTCATAAAATGTGCTAAAAGTCATAATTCAAGTTCAATATTTTGCACAGAGAGCTATGTGGCACTAATTTGCTTTCATCAGACTGATAATGATTATAGCTGCTTTCATACTGTATCCTCCTCGTGCTGTGGAATTATGAAATGCGATTGGCTGTTGATGGTCAGTGCGAGGTCTGTGATAATAGATCTAATCAGAGTCATGTGCCTCTAGTAATCTTAACTGCATTCACACTGACCTTTGCTTTTAAGATGTGCTTGTTTTTTTATTGTCAAAGAGCACATTTGTTGATCATTTTCAAATTCCCAGGCGGTTTCTACTAAACTTTGCCTTTCAATGTGATAAAATAGAAATCAAAATAGCCTCAGACTCCTCACTCTTCTGATGCTTGTGAAACCAGAAACAAAGCAAACATTTGACACAATTCCCTCTGTGCTCTCTCAACCTCTCTCTGACAGGTCAATGGAAAACTATCACATGCTTCAAAAACCTACTATATCATTATATGCTGTCATGGTGTTGTCACACCACAAAAGTCACATGCATCACATGCTACTGTCAATATAATTCATTGAAAGTATGAGAATCTGTAATCAGTATGGGTTCTGCAAACAGTGGTGCAAAGAGTGCTGAAAAATCATAGTAATAATCAAGTTCCATTACTTGCCCAAAAAATGTAGTGTAAGTAGAGTAAAAACGTCTGTTGTGAATATTACTCAAAGTAAGAGTAAAAATAGACCTTTCAAAAGTACCCTACAGTAGTGAGTAATAAATATTACGCTGTAAAAAGCTGATGCATTTACATGTAATTGGATGTGTGTAAACGTAACATTCTGGAGTGCATTTAGTTATTGCCCAGCATGCACACAACATCAAAAGATGTTAATATTACAGGCCCTTAGCCAAGGGGGGTTCGGGTGGTTTGGTGGTTCCACAGGCAATGTCCAAAATTTGGCCCCTATATGAACTTATTTGTCCAATTTTTGGACAGTATGCCATCATAAATTGCGAAAATAACCGACAGAAGAAGGCTTTAAGACAAATTAAATTTCTAAGGACTCGAATTTACAAATTCTAAAATAAGCTGGCCAGTTATTTAGCTACAGGCTACAGTTTTTTAATGTGTTTTAAATGGTTTTAAAAAAGTTTTAATATATTTCTAATAGTTTTTTATGATGCATAATACATTTCTATTGTAGGTATTTTTTAAATACTTCTTTATTCAAAATTTTTAATTTTAAATTCTAATTTCATAACATTATTTATAAAATGTTTATAATAACTTACAGTTTTTACACACATTTCTAAATAAAAAAACTTTGTGGTAAAATACTATGGTAAGCACTTTGACAAAATTGTAGGAAATATTTCTGTTGAATCAAAAATGTGGTTATGATCACCATCCGACAAGCTTATGCAGCAAAGTTTATTACTAAAAATATCACTAAAATGAAATATTTGAACCTCATAATTTCATAGAAATTAAGGAGAATAACTTGAAAAAGCACCACTGTTGGAGAAAAAAGAACGTCAGTGATGTCAGTTGACCAAAATTCAATGTCTAGCCAGTGTCTAAGGACAATGTTATTTTGACATCCAATAACAAATGACATTGATTTTTGCTTGATTTTAGGTTGTTTTGGAAAATGACCAAAATCTAGTGTTGAGCTAACATCTTAAACCAATGTCATTGATATTAAATACTGACATTTATTCATCAGGTATGGCAACCAAAATCCAACATCTGATAGACGTCATATTTGTAACGTCCAAACAACATCAATCGGTAACATCATTAGACGCTGATATTTGGTTGATCTTAGGTCAGATGTTGGATATTGATGTTGGGTTCTGACGTCAACCTGATTTTCATTTCCAAACAAAAACCACAGTGTCTATCTGACTTCATGTTGATGTCTTGCGCCTGCTGTGTGTTTAATGCTATCTCGGTCATCCTACAGTAAACATATGTCATCTTCCAATCAGTGACACGCATTTAAACAATCTCTGTCTTGAGGTAGTTCATTATGATGCGATTTACCTTCTATGTGTGATTTGATTGGACAGGAATCCCAGGTCTGATTTTTCTAATCCCCATAGACAAGAAAAAATAGTGACTACAGGTTGAAACAAAGTAGTGGAGTAAAAGTACCGATACTACACTGCACCTACAATGCTTTTGGTAAATGCAGGTTAATAATGGTCATTTTTTAAAATACAGTTCATGTTTTGGCAGTGTATTTAAAACTTATGGTTGCTGTGTTGACCATCTCATTGCATGCTCTTTTGATGATTTTCAGGCATGAAACCAAGCAGTGTTCAGCTGTCAGTCTAGCTCCACCGTTTTGGAACTGTACGGTAGTGCAAGGTACACCAAGGTGCTGAAAAGTGGTAGTACGGTTCTCTATTTTGGTACCTTTGAAACTGTGCTATATCCTTAACCACTGTCAAACAAACACATCAAAACATCTAGCAGGGAAAAGACTTGACAACAAGACAAAAGAAAGCAGGACAGTAAATATTTAAGAAAGATCTGCGAGGATAGTGTTGTCCCCATTCATCAGAACTTGCTGCTATTCTCCATTATTGGGAGGAGCACGGAGAACAAGGGAACAAGGAACTCGCAGACAGTGATTGTCACTAAATAAATGCGATGGATTTATGACTGGACACTTTATTTTTTTCTCTGCTGTTGGTAGAGTTGGTGAAGTATCTATTCAGTGATTTTTATGAGATCCTGATTCAAAAGCTCTGATTTTAGTTTGATTTAAATCTTGATTTGTTTCTTTGTTCAGTTCAGTGATTATTAACTTCACACAAATCTTATTGATAATTCTAGAAACATAATACAAATGTAATTTTTAAAAAATGTGCAATATAGGCTCATTCTGAAAATGTAGCCCTATATAAAGAAGGCCGCAAATTATGTAACAAGGGCTACGTGTGGCTGCATTTCATTTTTCAAAATGAATGCTACAAGGCAGTATGACGCCGTTCCTTTTCACGCTTACCAGCTGACCACTTACCTCTGTATGAACGGCTTTACCGCAGTTACCAGTTTGTCGGACAGCTCGACACATACATCGGCAGACTTGAGATGCAGAGAGAAGTTGACAGTGACAATGCGGATCGAGTCTGGTAAAGAACAGCTCCAGAAAGCAGGTAAGACAAAAACAAAATGTAAAAAATAATATAAAAAAGTAAATAACAGGGTGAGAATGTGGTAAAATCGTGGTAAATATCAGGGGTCTTTTCTTTTTCTGGATGGGTTTTTATAATGCTGAGGCTGGGGAAGGGGGTGGGCGGGTCAATCGTTGCTTTTTAAAATGCTATTGGTTGGGTTTAGGGAAGGGGGAGCATGGGGAAATCGGTCGGTTGGTCAGTCAGAAAGTCAGTCAGTCGACAGTGGCCTTTGGTGGATTTACATGAGAACAACAGGAGTAAATGGCACTTGCGAGAGAAATCTGAGATCTTAAACAGCGTACACAGTGTCCTCTGAGCAGCTGAAAAACAATATCGAATTGATGTCGTTGTCAGATGCAGCATTTTCAGTTAATTGGATACTTTTAATGCTAGCCTGTTCCTAGTTGTTAGTTAGTGGTAGACAAGTAGCAGCTTTTGAAAAGGCAACCATTGCGTCTGTGTTGACACCCAAAAATAATAATTTTAGAAAGTTATCACATCATGTACGTGGAAAAGTTGTTGTTGCTGAAGATCAGCAAAGTGTAGGTTACTTCACATTACAACCAAAAGCAGAAACACATCTTACACTCTAGCACACTAGCAAATTCCACATAAACAGCACGTCGTCACCTCCATACAGGTACTGTGTACTAATAAAGTGACAGAGTCCAATACTGACCTGGCATGCATAAGACAATTGTTTTTGTGTATGTGTAAAAGCTGATCATTCTGAAAACTTTGTCAAGCTATCATGAACCTTTTTTACACTTACAGATGTTTGACGGAATGAAGTATATGGTTATTTGGCTTTCTGTCTGGGGAGAAAGCTCTGAGCTCAGAAAGACACTATAACTCATGTTATTCTTCTTGTCAAGAGAGAGAGTTAGGGGTCTGAGCACAATGTCTAGCCCAGATTTTATCAATAACACTCCCTAAATTAAGGTAGGAATCAAATTTAAAGGGGTGTTGAGGTGGAGTCATGCTGACAGTCAAGAGATAATGGAGGTAAGATCATGCTTGAAATTTGTTTGTAAAACCTCAACGGTTTAAATGTCTGTTGAAGGACTGTTAAATGTCAGTATCAACAGATATTAAGCAGTCTTTTAAAACTCAGATGGACCATCAAAATAAAGTGTTACCTCTGCTTAATGTTGAAATTGCTCCTTCAACAGACATTAAACTGACTATAAGTAACTTTGCAAGTACATGTCAACTTACACTAACCCTAACCTATCAGTTTACTTATAATCTAATGAGAGTTACAGTAGATGTCATGTAGATGCATTGTAACTTAAATTCAACAAACGGACCATCAAAATAAAGTGTGAACAAAAAGTTTAACGTTTATGACTACATTGTTGAGGTGTAAACGTCAGCAATGTAGTAACTTCTTTTTCTTTTTTTCCTTTTTACCTAAAATCTGTCTTTCTCTTTGTCTCACCCCTACAGATTCAGCTCACAGACACCCCAACCCAAACTCACTCAAATGCTTTGACCCCCTGACCTTCGAACTCCCCTTGAACTGCTTGTTTTAAGAGCAAGCCAGCACAGAGAAGATCAGAATAATCATAAGTTTACTTGAGCAAGTGTCTGTGGTTGCAATAAATTGGACTAATATGCCCGTATGACATGTTGTCTTTCCTGCTCCAGGCTTAATGTACTTCAACAATGGCATCTTATACCAATCGCTGAGTGGAATGCGCTCCCTGGAGCAGCAACACATGGTGCATTAAGACAGAAGAATGACTCATTTAACTATACTCCTACTGTGTGAATTAAATTTGACCAAGAACAACCCCACTCATTGCTGCAAGTGATAGGAGAAGTGCGTGGGAATCATGAACTCAGGGTTTCTCATAGACATTTTAAAAAACAGGGTCCTAAATCCTGCATCACAAGCCAGTATAATTTAATAGCCAATGTGTCGTGCCAATACAATATCTGATTCCCATAAGTGAGGACAGCTCTTCAACTCTTCAGGCTTTTTTAGAAACCCATTGCAATTTAAGAGTTTTTTTTTTTTACTTTTAAGTTAGTGGTTAATTACATTATTGAAACTTATGATAACAATATTAGTTACAGTGGGAAAAATAAGCAACCAAATAAATCCATATATGCAAAGAAAACAATATTAATTAGTTTACAAATTAAGTTATGTGTAATAAAATGAAAAGACTCAGGAAAAAAGTATTGAACACATGAAGAAAATGAGGTGTAGAAAGGCAGTGAAAGTTTAAATTCCTCAGTGTAAATGAACATTACCTGCTTAATTACAACATATAGATTATCAGGATGATAAAAATGAAATCAGGGTGGACATTTCAGCAAGATAATAGCCCAATACTGGTTAATATCTGGAAAATTACAGACTTTACAGGTAAATTCAGAAAAGTGCTGTTCACACAGAGAAGGGCATTACGGAATTTTTCTGGAAAAGACCTTTCACATATATATTCCAAAATACAGGTAAATTCTGACATTATTAACCAGAAATGAGCTCTAAACTGTTGAGCTTGTATTTGTAATAATTTAACTTTATTACAAACTCTGTGGATGGACAAGTATTGTGAACACCTTCGATGAAACATATAGAGAAACACTTTCACATGTCCAGATGTACATAATATGTGTGTTCTGGCGCTCACCGACTGCTTGAAGGAAAACAAACATCAGTTAATCATAAGCATTTTATCGACAATTGTTTCCACAGTTGGCAATAAGTAGGAACATAGAAACATTATCTGACTTACATCTAGAAGCTAAACGTGTCTGGAAAAATGTTGAAAGGCTTTTATTTTCATAAACAACACGGATGTGAATGCATCTGAATGTTCTGACTGGTTGGAGTATGCGTCTCACGTCAGCAAATTCTAAGCGTGAATGCGCTCTTTTCTGCAATTTTCTTTTTACTTTCACACAGCGCAGCATTCCACCAAATTACCATTAATCTTACAACTTCTCTTACCCAACCCCCCTTATATATATATATATATATATATATATATATATATATATATATATATATATATATATATATATATATATATATATATATACAGTTGAAGTCATAATTATTAGCCCCCCTGAATTATTAGCGCCCCTGTTTATTTTTTTCCCCAATTTCTGTTTTGCTCTGGGAAGATTGTTTCAGCACATTTCTAAGCATAACAGTTTTAAAAACTTATTTCTAATATTTGATTTATTTTATCTTTTCCATGATGACAGTAAATAATATTTTACTAGATATTTTTCAATATTTTTCACTTCTATACAGCTTAAAGTGACATTAAAAGGCTTAACTAGGTTAATAAGGTGAACTAGGCAGGTTAGGGTAATTAGTCAAGTTATTGTATAATGATGGTTTGTTCTGTAGATTATCGAAAAAAAAAAATTTGCTTAAAGGGGCTAAAAATTTTGTCCCAAAAATGTTTTTTTTTTTTCAAAAATTAATAACTGCTTTTATTCTTGCTTTTATTTTATTCTAATAAATATTATCAGACACATTGTGAAAATTTCATTGCTCTGTTAAAAATCATTTGGGAAATATGAAATATATAAAATATAAAAATCAAAAGGGGGCTAATAATTCTGACTTCAACTGTATGTATACCTACATATATATATATATATATGTTGTTAATGCTTCCAGATTTAAAAGAGTACCCTTACAATGACTGAAGCCACAAAAATAAGAGGGTCCAATAAATAGCATACCCTGTTTTCGGTATCCAATAATTTTAGTCGGCTGAAAATTTGGTGTATTTCTAAAATCAACAAACTACTAGATTCCCATTGTTGTTAATTTATGCACTGTAATTGGCTCTTAAATCAATATAAAGTAAAAAAGCTTTCATTGTTATCGACACAAATTTTATAGCGATTCGATATAATATAGTTTATTGGCCAAGCCCTAGTATAATATAGTTTATAAAAATATTAATAATAATTATTATTATTAGCATTATTATTTTTATTATTATTATCATTTATTCATTCATTTATTTTCCTAATTTATAGCTTAGTCCCTTCATTCATCAGTGGTCGCCACAGCAGAATGAACCGCCAACTTATTCAGCATATGTTTTATATAGTACTGAGAAGCACACATACACTAAGGCCAATTTAGCTTGTTCAAATCACCTGTACTGCATGTGTTTGGACTGTGAGGAAAACCGGAGCACGCAGAGGAAAGCCACACCAACACAGGGAGAACATGCAAACTCCACACAGAAATGGCAATTGACCCAGTCGGGACTTGAACCAGTGACCTTCTTGCTGTGAGGCAACAGTGTTAACCATTGAGCCACCGTGACACCTGTATTTGACACATTCTAGCAAACAAGAACCTTTCTTGAGTTTCATGATTTCTCTCATTTGTATTTATAAAAGAATCCATGTTGTCCCTCATCTACTCAGTTGGCATAATCACTAATACACATAAACAACCACCCACGTACTGAAAGGTGCTAAAAAAGTGAGTTCAGCAGTGTTACAGAAAGGAGAGTTCATCCACCACATGTATCCTCAATATATTTTTTAAGATGTCGTTAAAGGGGTACAGACATCTCAATATGTCACAGACTGTATTACTGTGACCTGTAGTCAATGTGTTAAGCTGGGAATGTTTGGCACATTGTAGCTCTTACATAAACAGACATTCATTTCCAGGTCATTGCGAGGTCAGAGAGCAGTCATTAGTTCCCAATAGAGGAAACCTGATCGGGGATGTTGGATATTTCAGCACCGAGCAACTGGAGAGACACACGTCTATCAGTGTCTGCGTGGGTTTATTTTTGCAGTATGTGTGTTTGTTGTGACATGGGATTGCTCAGGGTTTCCCTTGGTACAGATGGCAGGCCTCAAAACACCATGTCATGACACCATTTTGTGCATGACCCATCTGCAAGTTCAACAACAACTGACTAGATAAGATTACCTAAATTTTCTATTTCTATTATCCTAAAAATGCTCCAGCAGACTAGCTGTCTTCAACAGTCTGAATATGTACAAGGACAACAATATTTTGATTAAAGCAGGGGTGTCAAACTCAGTTCCTAGAGGGCTGCAGCCCAACACAGTTTAGTTCCAATCCTGCTTCAACACACTTGCTTGGTTTCAAAATGCCTGCAGGATTCAATTAGTATGATCACGTGTGTTTAATTAGAATTGGAACTAAACTGCAGAGCTCTTGCCCTGCAGGAACTAAGTTTGACAGCCCTTGATTAAAGGAACACCACTTTTTCGGAATTAGGCTCATTTTACATGTCTCAGTTAAACAGTTGAGCTTTACTATTTTTGAATCCATTCAGCAAATCTCCGAGTTCAGCTGGAGCTATTTTAGCTTAGCTTAGCTTAGCAACAAAATTGAATCAGATTAGAACATTAGCATCTCACTTACAAAATCCAATGCAAAATTAATGAAATGATGGACAATGAAAAGTTGCTATTTTCTAAGGCGGTATGGAACTGTACTCTCATCTAACAATGATATTACATAGAGCAGTTGCCTAGTTACCTCAGGGGACTATTTTCAGTTGCTGCATAATATGCTGTAACTGAGAATATAGTTCCCATCCACATTATTCCAAACAAATAATTAACAGCAATTGAATCTTTTGTAAAAATAAAAATGAAACTGTATATGGTACCAAAACAAATATGCACAGTATGTTGACTTTACTAAAAAGTGAGTAAATATCTTGCTTTAAAATAATTTAGTAAACGAACTACGAGCATAATTAAAAAAAAAAAAAAAAAAGATAAAACTCAACTTAACTTAACTGTTCCAAGTTAAAACGAGTTTATTCACTTTTTTAAGTAAGGGCATGAAGGGAATTTTCTAAAACCAATTTTAATAAACACTTTAACCATAATATAGTCTTATTTAGAATGAGATAATAAATTAGATTACTGATGACCATATAAACATATACAGTGAGTATGTTTACATGGACACCAATAATGCGATTTTAATACATTTAAGACAACACTCTGCTTAAGAGTCTACCATGTAAACAGCGATTTTTGACTATTTTTGGTCATAATTGAACTAAACAGAAATCAGATTAAGACGTGGAGTATGCCTATTTTAGTCGGATTATTAAAGTGTACTACAGACATCTAAACAACAGAATTACCGTTGTGTCGGATTTTGCGACAATAATCTATAGTCACATGGCTGTTGGACACTATTCTCTGCACCTAAAGAGTCAGAGAAGGTCAAGTCTAGATAAGATAAAGTTGTGGATATACAAATTAATATAGCATTATATTTGTGACGCTGAATAACAATAATTAAAATGTTTACAGTACTGTGGTTTAGGGTTGGGGTTGCAATAGATGCTAAACAAAATGTAATAAATACTATAAATAATTCACATCAGCTTCCAGCCACAATTGTATATGATCTAACAACAACCATCAGTGAAAGATCACAGACACCGGCATTGCAAAATGTTGAGGTTTTCATATAGCGTGTGGTATCAAATTCCATTAAAACAACATTCCTACTGCAGTTCATACTTGCATCCAATATCTCAGTTTGTCAAGGGGGGCATGCATGAAATGTTCCTGAATGAAAGTAAAGGACCAAACTGCAGTAAAAGTCAACAAATTGACTTTGAAACACCTGAAATTCCATGAATCTCCTGAGCAAATGTGTATAACCTGGTGATGCAATGATTGTAATTAAACTACACTGTAAAAAAAAAAAAAAAAAAGGTTTACTAAAAATTTCAGGACATATTTGACCTTTTACTGCACTTGACTTGATTTTAATTGAGTAAACTAAAAAATGTCCTGAATTTTGTTGCCTTAAAATTTTAGGTTGGTGTATATATATATATATATATATATATATATATATATATATATATATATATATATATATATATATATATATATATATATATATATATACTAGATGTATATGCTATATCGAAAACAGGATCAAAAAGAAACATTCAAAGTGCAAACTCATGTAAATACCTTAATCATATTATTGTCTTATTCAGATTAAGGTAAATGATTTGATTACTGATGATCGTGTAAACGTAGTAAGTGAGTTCGAGAGCATGTGAAAAGACACCAAAGCCATCTCTCATGTCTGTCTGAAACATTACAGGTAGAGAGATTTGAGAAGAAAGGCCCAGGGAGTAGTTAACCCCATCTTGTGTCCTCTGCATTTCTCCACGCTCCTCACTTTTTAATGTCTCTCCAAGTTGTGAAAGCAGAAATTATCTAATCTCTAGCAGATAAATAAAGTGAGGCATTTCAACTTGTTTTAGGAGCCACAGTACTAGTCTCGTGATCTAAATAACTGCAGTTTAATTGAATTTTAAGTGTACTTTAAGCCCTAACACAGAATTAATGAAATTCTTAATTTTTAATAAATTATTCATATTGAATCAAAGAATGATGAATTAAGGCAGGGTCTTGATGCCTCTAGGTGGTTGTAATTTATTTATACATAGTACAGCATAAAAAAAAAAGTACTCAGCAAAATATTAGTTGATTATGTTATAAAAAAGAGATATTGCTTATTAAACATAATATAATGTTATTTTTCAGAGACAAAAAATATATATACTGTAAATGAAGATATTCAGTTGACATATTAAAAACAATACTTTAAAAAATCTTAAAATTTATGGTTTTAATGCTTAGACGGCAGCTTGGCACGAAGTTTGGCCAGAGGAGAAATAGTCATGCCCAACTAAACCTGGTTTCTCTTGTTCCTCACTACTGTCGCTACTAGCTTGCTTGGTTTGGGACTTGTAGAACATTGATTGATTTGCCCTTCAGTGTTTGGACTTTCAGCTCAAACCCGAGCCCATCATCCCATCAAGTCTGATTGTGAGTCCCACTGAGTGGGAGACCCCTCCAGCTTCTGATGACGATTCTCAAGCCCTTCTGCCGGGCTGTCTCCAGGCCGTCAGTTCATTCTATCATCTCAATGTCTGTCCCTGATCAACTCTGCACACTCCTCTTTTGGCACTGGCCACACTGGGGCCAACACTTGGGACTGTTTCTGGTGGCCCAAAATATAAGCAGGTTCATGTAGGGGTGCAAGGAGTGTGCCATCTCGAAGACTCTCCAAAACTTACCAAAAAGAAAGTTTGTGCCCTAGTCCTGAATCGCCCTCTGGTCACATCTAAGAGTCGATTATATGACTGATCTGCCAGCTTCCAAAGTTAAAGCCTTTGTTCTAGCCATTATTGATAGATTTTTTAAATTGAAGTTTTTGTAAATTGATACCCCTGCCTGCGTTACCAACAGCCATGGTGACCACCGAGCTCCTGTTTAATCACGTTACCGAAACTTTGGATTCTCTAAAGATATTAGTTCAGATTGTGGCTCTCAGTTCATAGCCAGAGTCTGGAAGGCCTTCTTTGAACTTCTTGGTATGACAGTCAGTCTGTCCTCTGGCTACAATCCTCAAATTAATGGGCAGAATGAATGTAAGATCCAGGAGGTAGGATGATTCTTATGAACCTTCTGCCATGGTCACAAGAATTCTTGAAGCCAATATGAGTCTCTGCACTATCCTGTCACTGGACTCACGTCGTTCCAGTGCATACTTGGTTTCCAGCCTTCTCTGTTCCCATGGTCGGGGGAACCATCTGATGTCGCGGTCGTGGATTACTGATTTCAAGCAAGCTTGGCGGTCTGGGACTTAGCCCTTCACCATCTCCATTACAGTCCAATATACTCATAGTTTAGAATGTATCACGGTTTTAGGGTCACGGTTTCGGTACAGTATGGTTTGTGCTATATGATTTCTTTATGAATTTATTATGATTCCAGAGAGCTCCATTTCACTTATAAGCACCATAATAGTGAATGAAAATTAAGCAAAAAGAGAGCACTCGGCTCTTCTCTCTTAATTCAGTGGGAACAGTCTGTCAAGAAAAAAACTGTTCTTAGCAGACAGCGGGTAAACAGAGTGAATAGTGGCAGTGATTGGGTATGGAAGAACACCCAGCAGAAGTAACAGACCTGCTGTATGTCCACGTCCATATTGGACGCTTTTAGGTCTGGAAAATAGACACGGACCACTAAACCCACAGAAACTCAACACACACACCAACACATTAGGAAACTTGATGTCAACAACAGATTTACATACTAAGAGGTGATTTGACAGGTTTTCGCACATGCAGTGAGCATGTAAGGTAATTTTGAAGCATACAAAGGCGAACCTGCTTTGTTGCAGTAGTTTTTATTAACAAACCAATATTAATAATGCATATTCTGAACTGCAGATCACAGGACGCATCGAACCATGGGAGGACAACGGGACAATATGTTTTTTTACAGAAAACCTTTGCATACATATTCTCCAAAGTGCTGTTGGGAGAAGCAAAACCTACCCTGATCTATGTCCTTACACCACAACCAACTTTGAGAATAGCCAATAAACTGTTTACTTAGTTCTTGTCCCCGTCCTCCTTCTGTGACACAGTGTCATTCACACAGCTACTAAACGCCATCATTATTTTAAGAGTTCACACTTAGCTGATGATTGATCATAAAGCTTGTTTAGCATGATGACCTGGGAGAAAGCCCTGAACTCATAAGATCCTCAAGCCTGGGGCTCCCTCCCGTTCGCAAGGTGAGAGGGGAGTTTGAGCTCAGGTGGATCTCGAGAACTCCAATGCTGTAGTAGCTAATAAACAGATAGTGATTGCTTTGAAGCAATCACTATCTACTTACTAGAACCATGTCTATGGTGCTGATTTGGATTAGTTATTTAAGTTAAGTTGCATGTTTTTGGACAGTGGGAGGAAACTGGGGAACCCGGGAGAAGCCCACGTAAGCACAGGGAGAACGTGTAAAATCTGCACAGAAATGTCAGCTGGCTTGGTAAGAACTAGAACCAGTGACGTTCTTGGCAAAAGTAAGGCAATAGTGCTAGCCACTGGGCCACCCTGCCACCCATCTAAGAAAGAAGGAGGAGTAGGGGTGAAAGGGCAGATTCTTCAAAACGAAGATGGCTATTATTTGGAACTTAGGGTATTCATAGTGGCTTAAGAATCATGTTATTGGTGAAGTATAAACTGAATAATGCGGGGCCACCTGCAAGCAATCACAGGCTCGTGATCCTCTCGAAATTAGTTTAGAAATAAACCTCACATATCAAAACTAAATGTAACATAAAACTAATGTACAAAACTGGAAAGAAAAACTAAAAACATCTATATAGTAATGTAAAAAAATCATGCAGGGAATAATAGCATTTTTAAAATAGCATTTTTAAAGTTTTTTTATCATTGAAATCACATCCATTTTTTTACAGTATAGCTTTTATTTAAATGTGCTGATATAACATATTATTTATTTGTACATGGCACAGCAAACAAAGTATTGCTGATTGAATTAATACAGATTGAAGGTGGCTCATATCTCACATGCTCAATAATGTGAGAAAGCCTGACACAACGCTTTCCTGATTTGAGGTTGGCCTGTTAAGAAACCAAGGTCATGAGCAGTTCAGACAGAGACCTTTGCGGTACTTTATGTCCATACAGGAGATCAGACAAATGCTTCCTTTCACAGCAATATGGGATGGGACTGGGAGATGCGGGGAGAGATGGAGAGAGAGAAAGAGCTCTCATAAGTGCCTGTCTGTAACCGGAGCCAGGTCCAAGCAATTATCTCCGATAATTAGATCGCAAGCCCAAAACAGAACCAGTTACACACACACACAGAGCCGCACAGGCCCCTGGCTCCTGTACAACGACACAAGGACCTCTAATTCACTCTACCAAGGGACACTCAAACATAAGGCCCAATTAGGAGGCCGAGCAGGGCACCAAAACAGCTGGCCTTGGGTTCCGGAATGTACCCACTTTAGCCCATCGAATACTTCCATAATAAAGCTGACCTCGGCCGAATCTAATGTGTGTGTGTTTAGGAGAGCCACTCTATAGTCAAGCCAGGAGCACAGGAAACAGTATTAGGCAGAGTCTGCATTGGGACTGGAATTAATTGTCCTCTCCAAAAGACCAAATAATACAAGAGACCTCTGAATGCAAACATGCCTGTCTCCAGCATTTACAGAGGCAGATGAGTGGACTGTTTGTTTGATAGAGCTGATTCATGGCCTGATGATTTAATGGATTGGCCCATCAAGGTGAAAAGGATGTCTGGAAGTACAAATAATGCGTAGTTTTATCCTTGCAGCTGATTTAGCACTTGGTTCTCCGTAACCCTCAAAAACTAGCATTAGTTAACATTATTTTACTAAAATGTTTTAGTTGCAACCACACAAACTCACAAATTTTTATATGCTAAACGTTGTTTAATAAAAGGTTTGTCATTAAAAAGGTTTGTTTAATGAAAGGTGTGTCATGACTTTTCCATCTTGGATTTAGTTTGTTAAATAAATAATTGTTGTTTATTCATCCATTTATTTTCCTTCGGCTTAGCCCCTTTATTAATAAAGGGTCGCTATAGTGGAATGAACTGCTAATTAATCTAGCATCTTTTTTACACAACGGATGCCCTTCAACTGCAACTATACACTCTCACACTTTTTTATTAGTTTATTCAATTCACCTATGCCGCATTTCTTTGGACTGTGGGGGTAACCAAAGGAAACCCACACAAACACAGGGAAAACACACAGAAATGGCTACTGGCCCAGCCGGGACTCAAACCAGCCTATTGTGAAGTGACAGTGCTAACCACTGAGCCACTATGTCACCCAATTGTTGTTCATCTGAGGATATATTTTCCTACTTTTAAGACCTCTCAAGGACAAGTCTTGACTGTATATGACTGTATATTAACTTGACTGTGGTTTATATGTTGTTATGAATATTTAATTATATCCTTTTTAATTTTAATGAAATTGACTATCAATTTAAGTGAAACTGAATGATAGAAATATTTGGATAATTATTAATTGTTTATTTTTAACATATTTAGATTTTTAAAATTTATATAATTTTTAAGCTATAACTATTAGTTCTACACAGCCAAACTTCTTTTTGGTGCTGCAAATATTTGCTTAGAAATGCCCACAATGCAAGCAGCATTAATTTGAATTGATAGTTTCTGCATTTTGTAACAGTTTTTCTATTAGGCGGCACAGTGGCTCAGTGGTTAGCACTGTCACCTCACAGCTGAGGTCGCTGCAATGAATGAATTAATCAGTTGATTGATCAATCGATCAACGGGACATTCGTGATTATGTTATAGACATGCTCATGTTCTAATTTTTCCAAAAAAAACAACAACTTGGGCTAGTCTTTCATTACCATTTCTACATATTTACACTAATTATTAATTATTAATTTTATTAAAATTAATTTTTAAAATCACTGGAATAAATAATCAAATTAAATTATACTACTTTTGAACAGTTATTTTATAATGCAATGACATTTTACAATTTGTTCTGCATTTGATAAAATAAATGCAGCCTTGGTGAGCAGGAAAACTTATTTTGAAACATTTAAAAAAGTCTTCTTATATACTTAGACTTACAGTATACTACACACACACACACACACACACACACATATTTGTATATATACATGTGTGTGTGTGTGTGTATATATATATATATATATATATACAGTTATTTAAATTGATATAAAAATGATATTGAATATATATACACACACACAGTTGAAGTCAGAATTATTAGCCCTCCTGTTACACACACACACACACACACACACACACACACACACACACACACACACACACATACACAACACACACACACACACACACACACACACACACACACACACACACACACACACACACACACACACACACACACACATATATATATATATATATATATATATATATATATATATATATATATATATATATATATACAGTTATTTAAATTGATATAAAAATGATATTGAATATATATATACACACACACAGTTGAAGTCAGAATTATTAGCCCTCCTGTTTATTTTTCCCACCAACTTCTGTTTAAGAGAGAACATTTGTTCAACACATTTCTAAACATAATAATTTTAATAACTCATCTTTAATAACTGAATTATTTTTTCTTTGCAATAATGACAGTAAATAATATTTGACTGGATATTTTTCAAGACACTTCTACACAGCTTAAAGTGAAATTTAAAGGCTTAACTAGGTTAATTGAGTTAACTATGCAGGTTAGGGTAATTAGGCAAGTTATTGTATGATGATGGTTTGTTCTGTAGCGTATAAAAAGAACAATTAGCTTAAAGGGGCTATTAATTTTGACACTAAAATGGCTTTTTAAAAATGCTTTTATTCTAGCCAAAATAAAAAAAATAAGACTTTCTCCAGGAGAAAAAAATATTATCAGACTTCAGCTGTATATATTTATTTATATAACATATAATGTATAACATTTTTATATTTTCAAATTATATAAATACACACAAACTAATGTAAGTGTTGATTGTCATAATTGTTTTGATTGTGAGGAAGTTATACCTTATGACACGTTAGATTTATAGACTATAGAGATGTGTAGAGGATGAACTGAATGGAAGAAACTGATAGAAAGGCATGCTTTATTGTCAGTTACTATACTTTCAGAGCCTGTTTTATGCTTTCTGGGTTTCTAAACCACTCTGTCCCAGCTGCTCGATGTTGTTTTTGCAAAGATTATGGACATTACACTTTGTAACTAAAATTGGTCGCAAAAAAAAAAGATTTTTTTTAAATAAAGACAAAATACAAAAACAGTTTTTGAGCATTTTGAGATATTATTTAATATCTCAAATACATTCACCAGACACTTTATTATGGTACACCTTACCAGTACTTGGTTGGACCCCCTTTTGCCTTCAGAACTGCCTTAATTCTTTGTGGTATTGATTTGACAAGGTACTGGAAGTATTCCTCATTTGGTCCATATAGTATCATGCAGTTGGTGCAGATTTGTCGGCAGCACACCCATGAAGCGAATCTCCCGCTCCACCACATCCCAAAAGTGCTTTCTGTGCACAACTGAGGCCATTTGAGTACAGTGAACTCATTGTCATGTTCAAGAAACAAGTCTGAGATAATTTCCGATTTATGGCATAAAACGCTATCCTGCTGGAAGTAGTCATCAGAAGACAGGTACACTGTGGTCATAAAGGGATGGTCAGCAACAGTATTCATGCAGATGTGACATTGACACAGTGCTCACAAACTGGTACCAATGGGCCCAAAGTGTGTCAAGAAAGTATTTCCCACATCATTACACCACCACCACCAGCCTGAACCATTGATTCAAGGCAGGATGGATCCATGCTTTCATGTTGTTGACGCCAAACCTACCACCCCACCAGACAATGTTTTTTCCAATGTTATATTGTCCAATTTTGGTGAGCCTGTGTGGATTGTAGCCTTAGTCACCAGTGGTGTGGCCTTCCGCTGCTGTAGCCCATTCGCCTTAAGGTCGGACATGTTGTGCGTTTAGAGATCCTCCTCTGCATAATTTGATTGGAACGAGTTTTTTGAGTTACTTTTGCCTTTCCAGTCTGGCCATTCTACTCTGGTATCAACAGGGCATTTGCACCCACGAAACCGCCGCTTAAAGGATATTTTCTTTTTTTCGGACCATTCTCTGTAAACCCTAGATATTGTTGTGCATGAAAATCCCAGTAGATCAGCAGTTTCTGAAATACTTAGAGCAGCCCGTCTGGCACCAACAACCATGCAACATTCAAAGTCACTTAAATCCTCTTTCTTCCCTATTCCAATGCTTGCATTGAACTGCAGCAGATCGTCTTGACTTTGTCTGTTTGCTAGATATGAATTATGTTCATATTTTGCAGTGTAAACCAGCAACTTACTTCTTCAAGAGAGACCATAACAAATTAGCAAATCTTAGCTTACTAAAATCTAAAATCTGTTTATATTATTCAATAAACCTGATTTAACATGAACTAATATGAATGAAAAATAGAAACCATACCCCCCATTGTTAGTTAATGCATTGATTGGTAATGGTTTTAACATATGAAACAGATGAATTATAAATTAAATATAAATCACCCATAAATTAAACCATGTTCAAATTAGTTTGAATTGCTGAATATCTGCCAACGTCAAACATTTACCAAAATGTAATGTATTGCTTTTAGTGGTCGTGTTTATTAGTAGTACAAAATATTTAGTAAACACAAATCTTAACCAACATAGGCATAACTCCCTTTAAAACTTTTATTTATGTATTTATTAGGGACCGAGCACCGAAACGGTGCGTAGGCCCTATTGGAATTGCTCCGTTTATTAGGGACCGAGCACCGAACGGTGCAAGGCCCTATTGGAATTGCTCCGTTTATTATTATTCTTCTTCTTCTTCCGCGGAATGAATCGCGGTTTTGAGGGGCTAAACATGCCTGAAAACTCACGCAACTTTGCACACGCCTCAGAAGTGGCGAAAATTTACGTTTGTTATGGGTCACGGAAGTGGGCGTGGCAAAATGACTCGACAGCGCCACCTAGAAAAATTAAACGGACGAGCCCCCGATATATGAATCACGCACATGCACGAAAATCAGCACACACCTCAAACATGCCAAAACATACGAAAAAGTCTCTTGGAGCCATATCGCAAACCCAACAGGAAGTCTGATATTTTTAACTTCCTGCGGCGAAAAAGTGGCGTTTTTGCTATTTCCAGGCGTTGTATTTTAACGAACTCCTCCTAGGGATTTTATCCGATCGGCACCAAAATTGGGTTTTGTCTTCTAAAGGCCTTGGCGATGTTAAATTGCGAAGCTTTAGAGTTTTCGTCGATGGGCGTGTCCCTGGCGGCCTTGCAAACTTTGACGATTCGCCACAAAACAGGAAGTCGTTATAACTGGAGCATGCATTATCCGATCTGCCTCAAAATTTACACGCTTGATAAGAGTCCTGACCTGAACACGTTTACATGCCAATATCCAGACACAGTTATAGCGCCACCTGCTGGCCACAGGAAATGACATGATTTATGGAGTAACAAACTCCTCCCACAATTTTTATCGTATCAACACCAAATTTGGGTTGTGTTATCTGAAAGCTCTAGCGATGATATATTGTGAAGATCTAGAGTTTTCGCAGAGGGGCGTGTCCGTGGCGGCATGACAAACCTCAACGCTTCGCCATGGAACAGAAAGTCCTTATAACTCAACCACACAATGTCCGATCTGCCTGAAACTTCACATGGTTAATCAAATTCCTCTCCTGAACATATCCCAATAACAATATTGAAGTGGGCGTGGCAAATCGACTCGATAGCGCCACCTAGAAAAATTAAACGGATGAGCCCCCGATCCACGAATGACGCACATGCACGGAAATTGGCACACACCTCAAACACACCAAAACATACGAAAAAGTCTCTTGAAGCCATATCTCAAACCCAACAGGAAGTCGGATATTTTTAATTTCCTGCTGCAAATAAGTGGCGTTTTTGGTATTTTCAGGCATTGTATTTTAATGAACTCCTCCTAGGGATTTTATCCGATCAACACCAAAATAAGGGTTTTGTCTTCTAAAGGCCTTGTCGATGTGAAATTGCGAAGCTCTAGAGTTTTTGTCGATGGGCGTGTCCGTGGCGGCCTCACAAACTTTAATGACTCGCCACAAAACAGGAAGTCGTTATAACTCAGGCATGCATTATCCGATCTGCCTTAAAATTCACACGTTTGATAAGAGTCCTGACCTGAACACGTTTACATGCCAATATTCAGATACAGATATAGCACCACCTGCTGGCCACAGGAAATGACATGTTTTATAGTGTAACAAACTCCTCCCACAAATTTTATCATATCAGCACCAAATTTGGGTTGTGTTATCTGAAAGCTCTAGCGATGATATATTGTGAAGATCTAGAGTTTTTGCAGAGGGGCGTGTCTGTGGTGGCATGACAAACCTCAACGCTTTGCCATGGAACAGGAAGTCCTTATAACTCAACCACACAATGTCCGATCAGCCTGAATCTTCACATGGTTGATAAAAGTCCTCTCCTGAACACATCCCCATAACAATATTGAGTCAGTCTTAGCGCCACCTAGTGACGGAAGGAATTTTGGCTTGTAACTCAACCACACAATGTCCGATCAACGTGAAACCTAACATGGTGGATAAAAGTCCTCTTCTGAACGCATCTACATAACAATATTGAGTCTGTCATATCGCCACCTGCTGGAAGAAGGTAGTTTTGCTTATAACTCAGCCCCACAATGTCTAATCTGCCTAAAATTTCACATGGTTGATTAAATTCCTCTTCTGAAGACATCAACATACCAACATTAAGACAGTCAAAGCGCCACCTGCTGGCAACAGGAAGTTTGGCTTATAACTCAGCCAAACAAAGTCCGACCTGCCTGAAAATTCACATGGTTGATAAGATTCCTCTCCTGAAGACAGCTACATACCAATCTTGAGTCACAGTCATAGCGCCACCTGCTGACAGGAGGAAGTTTGGCATAAATCTATGATTTTCTCGGCTTCTTTATATATATCGGCTTAAAATATTATTGTTCGCTGTTCTCTGTCATCCTGAGGCCACAGGGCGGCGGTGAGCCCGGGTGCGAGGTCCCTATCATCGCTGCTTGCAGCTTTAATTATTATTCTTCTTCTTCTTCTTCTTCTTCCGCGGAATGAATCACGGTTTTGAGGGGCTAAACATGCCCGAAAACTCACGCAACTTTGCACACGCCTCAGAAGTGGTGAAAATTTACGTTTGTTATGGGCTTCGGAAGTGGGCGTGGCAAAATGACTCGACAGCGCCACCTAGAAAAATTAAACGGACGAGCCCCCGATCCACGAATCACGCACATGCACGAAAATTGGCACACACCTCAAACACACCAAAACATACGAAAAAGTCTCTTGGAGCCATATCTCAAACCCAACAGGAAGTCAGATATTTTTAACTTCCTGCAGCGAAAAAGTGGCGTTTTTGCCATTTCCAGGCGTTGTATTTTAACGAACTCCTCCTAGGGATTTTATCCGATCGACGCCAAAATTGGGTTTTTTCATCTAAAGGCCTTGGTGATGTTAAATTGCGAAGCTTTAGAGTTTTCGTCGATGGGCGTGTCCGTGGCGGCCTCGCAAACTTACACTATTCGCCACAAAACAGGAAGTCGTTATAACTCAGGCATGCATTATCAGATCTGCCTCAAAATTCACACGTTTAATAACAGTCCTGACCTGAACACGTTTACATGCCAATAACCAGATACAGTTACAGCGCTACCTGCTGGCCACAGGAAATGACATGATTTACGGAGTAACAAACACCTCCCACAAATTTTATCGTATCAGCACCAAAATTGGGTGGTGTCATCTGAAAGCTCTAGTGATAATATATTGTGGAGATCTAGAGTTTTTGCCGAGGGGCGTGTCCGTGGCGGCATGACAAACCTCAACGCTTCGCCATGGAACAGGAAGTCCTTATAACTCAACCACACAATATCCGATCTGCCTGAAACTTCACATGGTTGATAAACGTCATCTCTTGAACACATCCACATAACAATATTGAAGTGGGCGTGGCAAAATGACTCGACAGCGCCCCCTAGAAAAATTAAACGGACGAGCCCCCGATCTACGAATCACGCACATGCACGAAAATTGGCACACACCTCAAACATGACAAAACATACGAAAAAGTCTCTTGGAGCCATATCTCAAACCCAACAGGAAGTCGGGTATTTTTAACTTCCTGTGGCGAAAAAGTGGTTTTTTTGCCATTTCCAGGCGTTGTATTTTAACGAACTCCTCCTAGGGATTTTATCTGATCGACACCAAAATTGGGTTTTGTCATCTAAAGGCCTTGGCGATGTTAAATTGCGAAGCTTTAGAGTTTTCATCGATGGGCGTGTCCGTGGCGGCCTCGCAAACTTTGATGATTTGCCACAAAACAGGAAGTCTTTATAACTCAGGCATGCAATATTCAATCTGCCTCAAAATTCACACATTTAATAACAGTCCTGACCTGATCAGGTTTACGTGCCGATATCCAGTTACAGTTATAGCGCCACCTGCTGGCCACAGGAAATGACATGTTTGACACTGTAACAAACTCCTTCCACAAACTTTCCCGTATCAGCACCAAAATAGAGTGGTGTCATCTGAAAGCTCTACAGATGATATATTGTGAAGATCTAGAGTTTTTGTAAAGGGGTGTGTCTGTGGTGGCATGACAAACCTCAACGCTTCGCCATGGAACAGGAAGTTCTTATAACTCAACCACACAATGTCTGATCTGCCTGAAACTTCACATGATTGATAAAAGTCCTCTCCTGAACACATCCACATAACAATATTGAGTCAGTCATAGCGCCACCTGCTGGCAGAAGGTAGTTTGGCTTGTAACTCGGCCACACAATGTCCGATCTGCCTGAAACTTCACATGGTTGATGAAAGTCCTCTCCTGAGCACATCTACATAATAATATTGAGTCAGAGTCATAGCGCCACCTGCTGGCAGAAGGAAGTTTGGCTTGTAACTCGACCACACAATGTCAGATCTGCCTAAAATGTCACATGGTTGATAAAAGTCCGCTCCTAAACACATCCACATAACAATATTGAGTCAGTCATAACGCCACCTGCTGGCAGAAGGTAGTTTGGCTTATAACTCAGCCACACAATGTCCCATGTGCCTGAAACTTCACATGGTTGATAAGATTCCTCTCCGGAAGACATCTACATGCCAATATTGAGTCACAGTTATAGCGCCACCTGCTGACAGGAGGAAGTTTGGCATAAATATGTGATTTTCTTAGATTTTTTAAATATACTGGCTTAAATTATTATTGTTCGCTGTTCTCTGTCATCGTAAGGTCACCAGGCGGCGGTGAGCCCGGGTGCGAGGTCCCTATCATCGCTGCTTGCAGCTTTAATTTATTCTGTTGTTTATTCAAATCCATCTGAATTATCAAACTGCTTCATTTTCTGTGATAGTCATGACTTTGATTTTGTATTATGATTTGTATGATTAAGTACTAATACATCACAATGCAAAACTGATGTCTAAAAATGCAAAAAGTAATGAAAGAGGATGTCCAGACACTGTGTTGTTCCTTATTGCTGCACTTCATCCATGCATGAAGAGATACCCATACAAGTTATGGGCCGGGGGCTCATGCTGAATCCCAAAGGCTGTGCTCAGATGGGACAGAGTGGTCCTGAGAACAGTGAACATAGAGACAGAGGGCCTGTACCAGGTCAAACCTCTTCAGTTATTCCCATCACTATCATGTGCATAACATTTTTGTTAAAAGAAAACAAACAAAAAACAGGAGTCCGTCTCTCAAATCACAAGTACAAAAACAAGCATAAGTATCAGCTCTGATATTCGCATGCACAAATAATAGCTCTAAATGACTGCTAAATGCTTGTAAGTAAAATGAAAACAAAATGAATTAAATAATTAATAGTTTCATTAAAATATGCAAAAGCTACTACACTATTGATATATATTTTGCTGGCTTATGTTCAGTTCAATTCAATTAATATTTATTTCTATAGCGCTTTTACAGTGTGTCAAAGCAGCTTAACATAGAAATTCTAATTAATTGAAACAGTGCAAGTCCAGTTTTTAGAGTTAAAGGTCAGTTTAGTTCAGTTCAGTGTTTTTAAATTTCACTGCTGAAAGTCCAAACACTGAAGAACAAATGCATTGATGCGCCGCTCCACAAGTCCCAAACCAAGCAAGAAAATGGCGACAGTGGCGATGAACGAAACTTCACCAATTGACGAAAGTGAAGAAAAAAATAAATAAAAAACAAGAGAAACCAGGCTCAGTTGGGTATGACCATATCTCCTCTGGCCAAACTTTTTTTGCAGAGCTGCAGTCTAGGCAAAGAAGGCTGGAGAACACTGGACATCCATCATGGAGAACTGCAGGTGTGAGTAGATCACCGGCGGGTGCTCAGGCTGGCCTACGAATCAGTGCAAAAACTTGTTTGTCACTGGGGTCTTTCAGAAATCAGTTTCATGCTCTCCGCTCCTCCATGAACGTCACAGCATCTGCTCAAGATACGGCCTGGTCCAGTATTATGGATACAATACCATTGTCTTTTCACAGGATCACATCAATGGAACATCACAATCTCAAGATGCCTTGGGATAAGTACCCCCAGGTGGAAATAGAGAATAAAGATAATGATTAGCGTAGCTGCTGTTCATATTGTATTTAAATAAGAGATGTTCAATAGCAATGGCATTTTAGTACCGGGTTGAATCTCCTTTTGCCTTCAGAACTGCCTTAATCCTTCGTGGCGTAGATTCAACAAGGTACTGGAAATATTCCTCAGAGGAGTCTGAGATCACTGGTGCTTTTATGACATGGATCGTTATCCTGATGGAAGTAGTAATCAGAAGACGCCGCTCACTTAATATTTTCTCTTTTTTAGACCATTCTCTGTAAACCCTATATAGTTGTATGTGAAAATCCAAGTAGATCAACAGTTTCTGAAATACTCAGACCAGTCCGTTTGGCACCAACATCCAAGCTACATTCAAAGTCACTTCAATTATATTTCTTCCCCATTCCGATGCTCAGTTTGAACTGAAGCAGATCACCTTGACCATGTCTACATGCCTATTAAGTTGCTGCCATGTGATTGGCTCATCAGAAATTTGTGTTAACAAGCAGTTGGATAGATGTACCTAATAAAAAGACCAGTGAGTGTATAAAAATCCAAGTTGCAGATCAAGCTTCAGTGAAGCTTGTCTAGGGGGTGTACAAATTACAGCATCTACGTATATATACAGTGTGCATTGAATGATTAAATTCTAATGTTTTCAAAGCCTTAAGGAGGCATGATGCAATAGTATCTGGATGCAGCCTTTATGATGCAAGCTGAGATTGCATCACTCAGCAATGCAATGTCAGACACAATGTACTCAATGGAGTGAGTGACGTCACTGTGACTGGTAGGGTTAGGGGTGGGGTTAGGTGAGCACATTAAAAAGCATTGGATGCAGCTCAGATAGCACTGCACCAGGTCTGCATCCAGACCCCTCTCGCATGATGAGGCATCAGGTATGAGGGTATTTGAAGTTGCTCTGAAAATAAATATATACATTAACTACTATATGATGTATGTGGCAGCTGTTGTTAGTCAGGAGAGTGTTATATCTGAGGTGTGTTTATAAAAGGATGAGTCTGGGGCACTGTGGTCAGTTGAGTTTATACAAAGTTGAGGGGATAATGGTCCCAAGCTTTGACATTGAGCTCTGAGGAGACGGATGAATCTGCCGAGCCATTTTGAAGATAGATACATGCTTACGTGTAGCCAGAAACACACATTCTCTGCCTTATAAACACTCTCAGGGCCGCTTATATAGTCTTTGGTGTGAAAATGAATATGATATGTTAAAATATTAAAAGGTCTGCTAGAGCCCATAACTCCTTGTAATGCAATATGGTACATCATGGTGTTTAAGTAGAGCTAACGTGACATTTAAAAGAGTTATCTGGCTTAATAAATATTTTCAGATTGTTAGACTCTTACTTGACTCATACTGAAAGATTCTTCTAAGCCACACAGTAAAACATTTCCATTTAAAACTAGCACATGATTCACTTTTTTATGTATTTATTTTTTTAAAGTCCATTATGAATCTTTGTTCACATTTAGAAAATTTCAGGAACTTCTGATTTTGACAAATTTTACTGGTTAATCACAGTGTCTATATTGATATTTTTAGTTGTTTAGGACAAAATAATGCTGTTATTGATTTGTTAATGGGCAGTGCAGTGGCGCAGTAGGTAGTGCTGTCGCCTCACATCAAGAAGGTCGCTGGTTCGAGCCTCAGCTGAGTCAGTTGTGAAGCTTTTCTGTGTGGAGTTTGCATGTTCTCCCTGTGTTTGTGTGGGTTTCCTCCGGGTGTTCCGGTTTCCCCCACAGTCCAAAGATATGCAGTACAGGTGAATTGGGTGGGCTAAAATTGTCCGTTGTGTGTATGTGTGAATGAGAGTGTATGGGTGTTTTCCAGTGATGAGTTGCAGTTGGAAGGGCATCCTCTGCGTAAAACATGCTGGATAAGTTGGCGGTTCATTCTGCTGTGGCGACCCCACATTAATAAAGGGACTAAGCTGAAAAGAAAATGAGGAATAAATGATTTGTTACTTACTACCAGGGCCGTTTATATCGATAAATATGAGGTGGGTTGTTAGCCCAGTGCTCAACCCCCAACCTGGAGGACCAGGACATGCACAATATACACTACGGACAATTTAGTTCACCCAATTCACCTATGGCACAAGTCTTTGGACTTGTGGGGAAAACAGGAGCACCCGGAGGAAACCCATGCCAACACTGGGAGAACATGCAAACTCCAGACAGAAATGCCAACTGACCCAGCTGGGCGCTACCCACTGCGCCACCATGCGTATATATCAAATAAGAAAATTGTATAAAAGCATTTAAACATCTACTTACTAATTTAACCTTTCTCTTTCATAAGGTGGGTTCAGGTAGTGCTTCTGTCCTGCTGTGCATCAGCAAAATTCAGCCTTATACAAACAAAATGATCACCTTGTGTCATATAATATATATCGAACAATCAGTGCAGTTGTCAAGGCAGAATTTCAAGCACAACCAATCATTTTAAATAGAGGCGTAGTGAATGGTTTAAAGAAATTAAAATTTTTAGTTCAGAGAACTTAAAATATTATTTTTTTTTTTTTTGCTGCCTAATGAGTAAGTTAAAAACACTTGTTTAAGTTTTGATGCCAAAACTTGGTATTTTTAAGTAATGTCAAGTTATATTATCTTAATATCTGTAGTAATGACAACAGCTGGGTTTTCAGGTGAATTGAATAAACTAAATTGGCCTAAGTGTATGTGTACGAATGAGTGTGTATGGATGTTTCTTAGTACTGGGTTGCAGCTGGAAGGGCATCCGCTGTGTAAAACATTTGCTGGATAAGTTGGCTGTTCATTCCGTTGTGGCAATCCCTGATGAATAAATGGACAAAGCAGAAGAAAAATGTATGAATGAACAATAGAGCCATTGGCATCCATAGTAGGAAAAGCAAATATTATGGAAGTCAATGTTTACAGGTTTCCAACATTCTTGAAAAAATATTTTCCTCTGTGTTTGACGGAACAAAAACTTCAAACAGATTTTGAACAAATCAGGTGAGGAAATGGTGGCAGAATTTTCATTTTTAGGTGAACTGTCCTTTTAGGACTTTGAAGTATCAGTAGAGACTAGTCCACATGCTTTACCATGCAATATCAACAAATATGTTACTACCATGATATTATGATCTTCATTATCACTGTAAAATTTATTCAATTTAATTTAAAGCATTTTAGCATACTCAAAATATAGTCTTGGATTACCAGAATTTACAATGTACCACAGTCGTTTTTTAAAAGGGTCCAAACCCTTCTGTATAACTGGTGCATAATTAAATTTCTCACATTTTCCACAGAGAGGAAAGAGTTAAAGCTACTAAAAGATTCCAGAGATTGTTTGTGTATTAGGAGGCGTGGAACTTCCTGTGTCCAGTTGCCTCTTCAACAAACACACTCTCTGACACGCACACACACACACACACAGAGAGAGAGAGACATACACACACTGTTACAGAATAAATGACCATGGTGTTATCAAGATGTCTGGGATGAGTCTGGATACATTGTCATTTCCACAGATAACAGACACACACACACAGATTATAGGAAGATGAATGTTTGCTGATTAGCCTTGCTGTGATGTGATGTTTATGTGGCATTGTGTGTGCAACCACGAGTACTGTATGTGAGTGGGTTCATTTATGACTATGTTTGTGTGGCTTTGTTTGTGAGTGTGTGTTTATGTGTGTGTGTGTGTGTGTGTGTGTGTGTACATAGGTGAACTATAAGCAGACAGGATGCTAGACTGTCTCCAGACATGCTGCAGAGGAACTAATCATAAATCAGGTCAGATTAAAGAGAATCCGCCAGCGTGCTCAAAGCAACTCCACTAGACCCACTTTAACCCAGTCAAGAACTAGCTGTCGTTGTCAGCTTCCTGATTTTCACACCTTTTCAGTCACTCAGATTTGACCCTACACTGTAAAAAAACAAAAAAAACGTCATTTTCTGTAATCCAAAACAATAAAAAATAAATAAATAAATAAAATAATGGCCGTTAAAGTACAGAAATTTACTGTAAAATAACAGACATTAAGTTACAGTAATTGACTTGAATTAAAATTTCTGGTAAATTTCTGAAATTCAACCTATGTTATTTTACACTTTTATTGACTATAAAGATTTTCTAAAACATTCAAGATTTTTTTTAAATCAAACTTTGATGCATCACTTGCTTTTGTTCATAACTTGGACAGTTCAAACTATTAAACTTTCTTGAAAATGGAACAGGGTAGAACAGAACTCAACACACACACACACACACACACACACACACACATATATATTTCATTAAGGAACGAATAAAAGCAAAATCAAAGTACACTTACTAAAAATACTGCCTTTTTATTTTATTTTTTTTTTTTGCCAATTTCACAATTCACACATTATACTGTCTGTCTTGTTTGCGTTCTCTATTGATATGCTAATAATGCATAAATGGTCCAACAACCATTATCACCAATAAAATATAGAAAAACAGGGCATCAGTATATTGTACAGTAAATTGATTGGTTCAAATATTTCATTCCAGCTGTCAAACAAATAATTTGTTTCTTCATTTAGTTTTGTAAATATTAAATTGTTTTAATTTTAAAATTGTAATATATACATTAGTGTAAAACCAATGAATGGTGGAAAAACATATAATACTTGTTAATTAAATCACTTGATTCTTCACTTTTGCCTTGTTTGGTTTTAATAAACTTATCACTCTAGTTTTTAAAAACTTTTTCACAAGAACTTTCCTTTTTTTCCCACTGCTGTTGCAATTTCTAGCCAAGAATTATTGGCCATTTGGTAATCCCTATGATCAGGCATGGGCGGATAATAAAGATGTCTGTACAGGTGTATCTGTTTCAGACAAAATTTATTTAAAGTGATTCAAAGTCAACTCAAATTAAATGTGTCACCGCGCAAACTGTTTGCTCGGGTCTCAAAATATTTTGTGCTACGCCAGCTGAAATCATGTCACGTGCACCCAAAGCGAACCTCTACAAACACCGTGATGAGGTCACAGTCACCGAGAGTACTCGAGCGAACTAGCGAACAGGTCAAGAATAAACCAGCCTTAAGATGCAGCCTCAGTGACAGTTGCCAAAGCCTTCATTCCTCTGTTTTATCTTGAGGACACCACAATGTGCTTTACCAGAGGTAAAGAGGTAGCTAATGCATGTTACTATGAGCTATTAGATATGCCTATTTGATTTACAGTACAAACACACACACACACACACTAACAGTCTTTCAGTTGCACTTCCTCTCCGTCTGGCTGAGACTGATTTAAAGCAGGGACTAGAAGATCTAACATGACCTAACTGAGGAAATTTTAGTCAAATACTGTGCTGTAATGAGCAAAACTAGTTTTAACTTGTCTGTAATTTGAGAAATGAGCACAGAATTGATGGGACAATCTATAGTGTGCATTTAAAATCCTTTAACACACAACAAGCTGTTGATTATCCCTTACTTATTGCACACTGTTACTGATAGTTAGTTTTCCTATTTTTGTCTCTATAAAGCTGCAGACACACAACATCATAAAATGGTAATATCAGGTTAGATTTAGGTTGCCAGAATTTGAAGACAACATTATTTTGGACATTGATACATTGTTAATTTTAGGTTGTGTTGGTAAGTGACCAAAATCCAACATCGAGCTAGCATCTAAAACTATAACAATGTCAAATACTGAAAGCCATTCATCAGGACAGTCTGATAGACGTCATATTGGTAATGTCCACTCAACATCAAGCTGTAACTTCCTTAGAAGTTGATATTTTGTTGTTTTTAGGTTGTGTTGGAAAGTAACTAAAATGCAACATCTGTCCTGCATTGGATATTGACCTTGGCCTGACATTGGGTTATGACGTCAACCCGAATTTCCTTTCCAAACAAAATGCAACATCCCATGTTGTTGAGGTACAACGTCAATCTGACGTTATGTTGATGTCATGTGCCTGCTTGAATGTATCCATTGACATACTTAGTAGGAAAAGCAACTACTATAAAAGTACTATAGTTACAGGTTTCCAACATTCTTCAGTTTTGTGTTCATGTATAAATAAAAATGGTTTCAAATAAGTGAAGCTGAGTGAATGATGGCAGGGTAACTATCTCTTAAATCGGGCTTAAAGGGTTTAAATCTCAGTCACCATTTATCTTCATCCCCTTTTTTATTATAACTCTTTTATTTTTAGTCAAGGAAAGTAAATGATTGCTGAGGTTGTCAGTCTTTAACATTCTGTCGATCACCATTAACAGCAGAAAACAAAAACACAACACAACTTGGAACATTTCATGTGCCATTGACAATGCCCTCCAGCTTATCTGAGATCAGACTCTCTGTTTCTCTCTGTAGATGAGGTTTAGATACAGATCAGGAGAACTGACCCGAGACCCACATGAAAGGCCAATAAACACTGTCTGAGCCGCTCAGAGGTGAAATAGCACTTCCTTTTCATCAGTTTGCTTCAAGGGCAGGCAGTTCCCAAATTCATTTTGGGGCCATTCTTTATGGGAACTGTTAAATATAGTTTTGGAAAGGAGCAGAGGCAGGATAGTCAAACAGTTTACTGCACTTTTCCCTGCATTCTAGGTGGTCTGGCTAATGTTTCATGGTCATGTCTGACTAAAGAAATGCCGAGCTCCCACTCACAGTCAGTTCTCTCAGCCTGCAGACAAACAGAACCACAAGTTTAGCTTCAAAATGCAGCCATACGTCCTACATACAATATGATGCAAAATCCTGTCAATTGTGTACATTTGCTTGAGGTTACACAAGGTTTTACAGTTCAAAGAACACAAATATCACACCTATTAAAATTGTCTGAACAGTCAATGTTACTATACAGAAGAAATGCTCACAAAAGCAGCATTTATTTTTTTCTAACTTTTATATTTAAATCTTGTGCCCTATGCAGGCTTTAGGAACAACAAATAATAACTTGACTTTTAGTTGATCATTTGGTATCA
Organism: Danio rerio; assembly: GCF_052040795.2. Taxonomy (NCBI): domain Eukaryota; kingdom Metazoa; phylum Chordata; class Actinopteri; order Cypriniformes; family Danionidae; genus Danio; species Danio rerio. Next base: position 62,964,013 of record NC_141025.1, on the reverse strand, counting down.
GAAGTGGCTTATATGAAAGGCCTCTAGATTAAGCTTATTTTACCAAAATAAAATATGATCATGCCTTAATTTTTAATGATTTAATTAGGACAATAAGGTCTGACTTTGCTCAGACAAAAGTCTTAATACTAAACAAAAATATTGTACAATATAGAATACAAAGTCATGGTGCAGCCGAAAAAGAATATTGTGTATGACTCCCCAAAGCTTGGACTTCATTCAAACATTTCTGTAATGACTCAAGAACGTATTAATAAAGTAATCTGAAATGGCAAAGAAAGCGTTCTAGCAGGACTCGCAAAGTTCATCAAGATTCTTCGGATTCATCTTCAATGCCCCCTCCATCATCTTATCCTAGACATGCTCAAAAATGTTCATGTCTGGTGACTTGGCTGGCCAATCCTGGACCACCTTGACCTTCTTTTCTTTCAGGAACTTTGATGTGAAGGCTGAAGTATGAGAAGGAATTACATCCTGCTGAAGAATTTGCCCTCTCTTGTAGTTTGTAATGTAATGGGCTGCACAAATGTCTTGATACTGATTGCTCGCCCTCATACTGATTGTAACCCCAAGCCATGATTTTTCCTTCACCAAACATGACTGATTTCTGTGAGAATCTTGGGTCCATGCAGGTTCCAGTAGGTCTTCTGCAGTATTTGTAATGATTGTGATGCAGTTTAACAGATGATTAATTGGGAAAATTTTATTTATGACACTTTTACAAATGATCAAATTATTCAAGTCAATTTATTATTTATGACTTTTACAACTGGGATAGACTATAAGACTTTTGTTAGGTAGTGAATTCAAGATAGAGAAAATAAATTACTTTTTCAAAAGATTAATAAAAATAGATTACGTTATATTTAAAAAAATAAAAAAGTATACTTCTTTTTCTTTAAAAGAGATGTGGGTTTAGGTTTAATATGCCCGTGTGTACAGTATGTCTTTAATTCCACTTTTATCAAAAATCAATAATATAATATGATCTATGAATTATGAAAACTTGTTGTTTATGTCACCAACTAATTTAAATAAATGAATCATGCTTCAAATTCATTTGTAAAATTATTTAAAGTAATAGTTTTGCATTTTTTTACATCTATAGCAGGGGTGGCCAACCCTGTTCCTGGAGAGCCACCTTCCTGCAGATTTCAGTTGCAACCCATGTCAAACACACCTGCCTGTAATTATCACGTGGTGTTCAGGTCCTAATTAATTGGTTCAGGTGTGTTTAATATGGGTAGCAACTGAAATCTGCAGGAAGCTGGCTCTCCAGGAACAGGGTTGGCCACCCCTGATCTATAGTATATAAAAATAAAATGAAACTCAATATAAAACTAAATATTCATCTTAAATATACTGTAAACAGCAACTTTTTTCAAATTGAAGTTAAAATAAAATAAAAAAGTGAAATAATACAAATAACAATAGGTAAACAACTTGTAATCACATGTAGAAAACTATAAAAGGAAATAAAAACAAAACAAAATGCACAAATATTCTAAATATATATTCTTTTTTATTAAATTCGAGTGTAGTTTTTTGTCTCGTTAAGATTGTGTTGAGGAAGCTCATGTACTAATTTGATTGATATATTTCCTCTCTCTTTCTATTGCTCCTTCCCTCCTTAAACAAAACACTCATTTATCAGAATTATGGCCAGCTTCATTCCATACATTTGCTCATACGCCTACAGCTCTTGTCAGTGTAGTTAAAGACGTACATCTACAGCAGTTTGTTTTTCCAAAGGGTTTGTCCTGCCTCCCTTCTCATTCAAAACGGATGAGCTGTCCCTCACATATTGTTTTATTCCTTCCTTTTTTAAATACTGCTTATCTTTATCCAATCTCAACTGCAATTTCCCAATTCAGTCTGCAATGTCATTGGCAGTAGATTTATGATCTGATTTATGACCTACAGAATAGTGTCAGCAGAGCTAATTTAAAACTCGACAGATTGTTGAGTAATAATATTAGAATCTGTATTATTATTACAGCATTTCCTCCTGCCAGCCCCAGTTTTTTATTTGATTCATGGGCTTATAGAGCACGAAATAAAAAAAGTATATATAATAGACCCCTTGATAGTCTCTCTAAGGGTTTTTTTTTAAGTTCAATGATTCTCATGATTGAGACTTTTTGAATCAAGCATTATGCTAGTTTTGAGTCCTCACATAACCAGTCCTTTGAGGCAGTAAATAGGAATAAATATCATAGCAAAATCCTGGAGGGACAGTATTAAAATTAATTACTTAATATGAATAGTTTTTTTGTTTCATTTTAGATATAATTTTTATCAAATTGTCAAATAAAAACCATGCTTTAGATGATTTATTTGCAGAAATTAGCAATTTATTAGTAAATTATTAGTTATTTTCAAATATAAACAAATGACATTTTATACATGGTCAAACTGCAGTTTGCAGGTGATAATATTTATATGGTTAAAAAGCCAGAAGAAATATAACAGCATAGCAAACTATCAACATACACACACACACACACACACACACACACACACACACACACACACACACACACACACACACACACACACAGTTCAAGTCAGATATATTAGTCCACCTTTAAATTTCTTTTTTTTTTTTTGTTGTTGTTGTTGTTTCAACAGAGCAAGGAACTTTTCAGAGCAAGTCTGATATTTTTTTTCTTCTGAAGAAAGTCTTATTTGTATTATTTTGGCTAGAATAAAAGCAGAAAAGCAATCGAATATTTTTAAAACCATTTTAAAGTGACACTCTGGCACACCTCTTCCAACCGGGTCAGGGCCGGCCAACTGAACTGGTGCCTGAGCCCGATTCAGAGCACTCACACTTCTCAAACGTTCCGGGAAATAGGCCTGGGCATGGCTGGGATAGCATAGTGTGAGTGTGCCCTAGTGGTCCATTAGTTAATCTTAGTTAATGTATTTACCAACATTAACTACTTATGAATAATCTTATAACTAATTTACTAATCATACTTTAACATAAAGGCCCAATTCCAATTCTCCCCCTTAGCCCTTCCCCTTACCCCTACCCCTTGTTGTGCGTGTTCACACCAAGGGGAAGGGGTGTCCCAATTTGTCCTAAATTTTACAGTGTCTGCTATAATCTTAATGTTGTTTTCATGTGTTTACATAGATGAACATAGCCACTGTGTAAATACACAGTAAAGTTACGATCTTATTGCCACATTAGATTGTTATGATAACATAATATATGACTTCAGTGATTTCTTGAAGATGAATACCAAAAAATTACACAACTGGAATAACTACAGCAGTCGCGATCGGTAATCTCATATGAAGCAAGATGTTGTGAAGGCATATGATGATGTGTGCAGGTGCTGTATTGCTGTCCCAGTTCTTAGGGGTTCATTTTGAAGCCCTTCCCTTAACCCTCGGTTGTAAGGGCTAAGGGGAAGGGGTAGGGGTATAAAAATAGAATTGGTATTGGGCCTAAATAATGCATTATTAAAATCCAAAGTTGTGCTTGTTACCAGTACAATGAGTTGACATAAACTAATGTTTTTTAACTCACTAACTGTCGCCTCACAGCAAGAAGGGCATTGGTTCGAGCCTGGTGTCAGTTGGCATTTCTGTGTGGAGTTTGCATGTTCTTCCGTGTTCACGTGGGTTTACTCTGGGTGCTCCAGTTTTCTCCAGAAGTCCAAAGACATGTGCTATAGGTGAACTGGGTAAATTGTCCATAGTGTATGTGTGTGAATGAGAGTGTATTGGGTGCTCCCCAGTGATGGGCTGCAGCTGGAAGGGCATCCGCTACGTAAAACATATGCTGGATAAGTTGGCGGTTCATTCCGCTGTGGCCAACCCTAATAAATAAAAGTTTCAAGCCGAAAAGATAATGAATAAATGAATGACCATTAAGGTTAACAAAGTTGAATAAATACCGTAATTAATGTAATTGTCACCGACTCGATCCCAGTCATTTCCCTTGCTGGCCAGCAGAGGTCATCATCACCGGACTATAGACATTACGTCATTCTCACAGACTGATACATATGATATACATACACCAGCAGCACATTCCCCAATCACTCACCACACACATATAAGCAGCACACACACACTGCTTCAGTGCGAAATCTTGTTCTGCCCCGGCTAACACTACTGAGCGATCTCATCCTTGCCTGCTTTCCCGTTGTGATCTTGCTTCGTTTACTGACCCAGTCCTGCCTGCCGCCTACCTTGTACCTTTGCCTGAACCTGATCCTCGCCGCCTGCCTTGAACTCCAGCCTGCTTACCGACTCTGATACTAGCCGCCTGCCTCTGACCCATGCCTGCATCCTCATCCGGTGTTTACCTGCCGCCAGCCCAACGGCGATATACAACTGTGTTTGATGTGAGTTTGCGCACGCACAACATCTGTGTGCTATTTGTTATTAAACTGTGTTTAATAAAAATACTGCAAAGCGATCCCTCTGTTTCAGCCACTTCGTTACAGTAATAATTGTTTAGAAGAAATTCCCCCCTCCCCCCTCCAAAAAAAAACAGTAATTAAATCAGTAAAAAGATACATTTAGGACTTGTGGAGATGTGCATAGATGAATTTGCCCTTCAGTTTTTGGACTCTCAGCAGTGAAAATTTATACCACACCGAACTGAACTAAACTGAACTTCAACACTGAAAAGAAGACTGACACAGTTTAAATTTGCTATAACTTCTATGTTAAGCTGATTTGACACGATCTACATTGTAAAAGTGACATAGAAATAAAGATGAATTGAACTGAAAATTTACCACAATCAGGTGAGGAACATTTTAGGAATTCTACTAAATTCTATTAAAATTTTTACCTGAAATCAATCAATCCATCAAAACACTATTCACCAATGCCATAGCAGATTGTGCACAAAAGGTTTTTATGCCACGTTTGATGGTCTTGTTAATTAAGAGGCCTTAGAAGTTAAATGCGGGAGAGGGCGCTGAGAGGCAGGTCAGAGTGTTGGCGGAAACACTACTAAGGGTTCAGGATGGATTTGTTCCTTCTCTCCGCAGATTAGCCTCCAAAATGGCCATGCTGTTTGCACTCACATGCACTGATAAGCACCATTAACAGGGTGCTAATCCTGTCGCGCTCCGCATTCAGATTCACACAGACGGGAAGGAGGGGAGGGGTGGAGGGGGGTAGTGACTGGCAGACAGAACTCATCGTGGAATAGAAAGGAAGTCAGCATTATCACTGGTTAATAATTATTTCCATATAACTCATAAGTATCAGGACTCAACACAAATCATGCATGTAGTTTTTATAAGCTTGTGTTATTTCAGTGATGCCACTTGTGTCAGATTTTGAATTTTGATGATTATTAATGGATAGGGAATGAATCTCTCTATCCAGCTGTTGCAGATGTTGCCCCCAGTGAGATTGAATTAATAGCTCATTTGGCCTTCCGCTTTAGTGGCAATAAAGGAAGATTGAGAGCAGATATTGGATGAGTTACAAACTGTCACTGCCCAGGCTTATCTGTTGAAAATGGATTAAATGTTGAAAGTGGATATAGTCATTATCAACTGCAGTATTATAGACAATATATGGGGCATCTGTGTACGGTGTGTTTCTTCGCTGTGAACAATTTGCAGCAGTTTATATTTTATTGCTTTTATTCAATGTGGGTTCAGGATCAAACTGTGATTTTGTTGTTTTTACACTCATACAATAGAAAGCTTATTGGGCCCTATCATACACCTGGCGCAATGTGGCGCAAGGCGCGACACAATTGTTGTTTGCGAGTTTCAGCTCGACGCAAGAGTCATTTTGACATTTTGCGCCACGCTGTTTAAATAGCTAATGCATTTGTGCTCATATGTGTACCCATAAACCTTCTGGTCTAAAAAAAGAGGTGTGTTGAGGCGCATTGCTGGCACATTGCTATTTTCAGGAACTAGAAAAGACTTTACACAAGACTAATTCAATAGACCAGCTAAGAGGAGGTCTAAAGTCCAGCGCAGAGCATGTTAGTTGTGCACCTCGCTTACACACTGCTTAATACACAGGATGTACAGCAATACGCAGATATCTTTACAAATGAAAAAGAATTAAAGAATTAAAATGATACAAAAAATGATTTATTTCTAGCCAACACAAATATAAAAACCATACTTTCATGCCTTCTTTATCTATGGAGGCTTTGACAGTTTATTTGTGACAATTTGCTTTTGTATAATGTTATTATTATTATCAGTATTATTTATTATATGCATATTTATATTTGTTTTAATAGAAACAAGCTTAGATTTGCCCACCTGTCAGGTTTTGGACCATATGGGGCAGAGCATGTGGATTTGGATATAACTGTTTGAGCACACTTCATTATTATTGATCATTTATTCGTTTGCTGAAAATTAGAACTGAATTTAGAAATAGTTTTGAAACAAATCTTTGCACTTAATAAACAAAATTAATTATGTAGGCTAATGGATGTCAGTGCATACAACATATTTCTCTATCCACAAGAGTGAAAGTGAAAGTAAAGAATGAAACGGATCATTCCCTCATTCTTAACTGTTTTCTCTCTAGTGAAGCATTCAGTTTTTCCACTTACTAAGTCCGCCATGTAAATAGCAAATGTGCCACGGACTCTTAAAGGGAATAGGAGATGAGACTCTGATTGGTTTATTCTCAAAACACACCTATAACTCATTATTATAATAAGCTCAACCCTGTTAGACCATGCGCCGTGTATATATACACTTATGAATGGCTTTGTTCTCCAGGAGTATGTTTGTCTTGAAAAAACATGGGCACTATGAGCCAATGAAATACAAGCACAGATTTACACTTTAGACAAAATCTGTCACTAGGGCAGCACCTTTTCAAAAGGTACAATTTCGTTTTTAAAAAGTACAAATGTGTACCTCACAGTACTGTACCTTAAAGCCTGGTTTATACTTCTGCGTCAAGTGACCGGCGTAACCAACGGCGCATACAACGCGCGTAGCTGTGCATTTATACTTCTGCGCGCGGTCTCTGTTGGTCTGCATTAACACTTCCAAAACGCTAGTTGGCAGTGAGGTGTTAATGTGTCTCTGTGTCGAGTTTCTTCACTGGTGTTTTGTTCTTTCTGAACGCTTCTGGGAAGTGGCTCAAACTCGCTCATTTTGAGGCAGGAACAGGAGGACGTTTAAAGGGTCACGAGACACCAAAACACATTTTTTGAGCTGTTGACAGTCGTATATGTGTCCCACACTGCTAAAAACACTATAAGGACACCTATATTTCACTAAAAAGTGTAAATTGGTTGTTTTTGCGTTATTTCAAGCAAATTCGTACTTCCGGTTTGAAACAAATTTTTGAAGCTGCGTCACGGTCATGACATAATAGCGTTGTATTCCAGCGTGCAGACTGGACGTCTGTGCCAGAGTGTGTCTTATTACGTCTTACAGTGTGATGCATTAATGCATGAGTAAGGCTTGGTTCAAACCAATCAGCGCGCTCTATTGTGCAACTTCATTAATATTCATTACTGTCACAGTGTTTACTGTTTAGACGGCAGAGACGCCACGTTGTATTGGCAAAACAAGCGTGAAGTGTTGCTTTTATAGTTTGCTGCAGTTAAGTTTCGTTTTCATTTTCTCTCTGTGAGAGCTCAGAGTCACGTGTGGATTACAGTGTACGCGACGCTCGACAACAATAACTTACGTGTCTAAGAAGAAACATTGTTTACCTGAGATCTGTTCTCATCTGCAAACGCTGAGATCCGGTGTTACGGTTTAACTGGTGACCGTGTTAACTGGTGTCCCTTTCCAGATGTAAGCTATTCACGTTTGCAGATTGGCAGATTCGTCACTTTTTCACAGCAACAAAACATGTCCATACCAAATAAAGATTCTTATTACTTGGTGTCAGTGTCATTGTGTGCATTTTTGATTTTAATATCTGTGTAGCAGAACAGTATATAACCAAAATAAATCTAAAAAAATAATTAGAATTTACATGTCTTCAACAGGATTCGAACCCGTGTAGTGAAAAGGTTTAGCACACGTATCAATCAACTTATCTACCTGAGCTACTCGGAAATCGGTCTGTTTTAATATCTTTGTCAGTTAAAACATGCCTTGCTGTGGTTATGGACCCGTGTTAACATGTTTCCATCGATGTTAACATGTTTACATGCTGTTTAGTTACATGTACTCGCGTTAACGTGTTTCTACAAACTCTCCCGCTGATAGAATAGCTTTCTGTGACTAAACGATGCTTCATCAGTTGCTCAAACCATGTTTTTTCTTAGTTCTAGACTCATGTCTACCTGTGCCTTTGGAGTCCTGTTAACTCGTGACCCATGCTCATACATGTAACGTAAATAAAGATTTTATCCAAAAAAATGAATACAATGACGATATTATTATGCAACATATTATGTCTAATATATATAATATATATTTCATATATAATATTATGCAAAAAACGAAAAAATGAAATAAATGAATAAGATCAATGTCTCAGTATAGGTTCTGTAAAATACATTCACTATACAGTCTCTGAAACAATTCTTAACTATTATTGTTTACCTCTTAAAAATAAATCTTGTTTTGTTGATTTTTACTGTATGTGTTTTACTGAAAAACAACAACAACAGATTAAGAAAAAGATTTTTGCCATGTAAAAGCTGATTGATATGAATGTTGCTCCAGGAATAATAAAGACTGCTTTTTCTAGGAACATGTCCTGCTTGTGTAAATCTTGTTAAACGTATGTTTACTGCATCGCAGCTTTCAAGACTCTCTTCATAAACATGAAGATTTGAACATTCAGATCTAATACTACAGTTTGTGTCAATACCCAGAATTATTTTGGACATTCATTTTGGACATTGTTAGGATTTGCTCAACGGATTCTACTGCCCAGCCGGTGCCTTCTTATCTCATACCCCTCGGAATCATCAGAAGACCCTGTGTAATTCTCTCCATTAGAATGTGGTCTGACCAGCTGACTAAAAAGCCATTGGTCATAAGTTCATTAGGTGTCCTGAGGCACATGTCAAGCCATTGCAATTTACATTATTTATGCCTGTCGCCTTGAGTCATTAGTCTCTATGACTATAATCAAATTGTGCAATGCTGTTAGAGTCGCTTAACAAATGAAGACTAAGACGACTCTAGATGCCTCATTGATTTAGATGTCTGAGGGTTGGTTGTCATGGTATGAAAGAGCGACATGATGACAGTGTGTGTATCTTGTTTATATGTTTACAAAGACACAAAATTGTATAACCGTATGACCAGTTGCACTTTATTAAGGTGGATTATGAGGTCGTTCCTTGTGTCCTCGTAATTCAAACTGCTTAAAATCATACTTAATACATGCTACATACTTTCCTGTGAGAGTTGGCTTTATGACGCCTGTTTCACACCGCAAGCGTCAGCGGGGCGTGAGCAGAGCGTGAGCAGCGCGTGTGTTTTCGGCGTCCATGTTAACAGATTAGAGCTTTCATACCGCACGCAGCAGCAGCGCGTCAGAGCGAGGCGTGAGCGTCGCCGAAGCAGCAGTGCAGCGATAGTTTCGGCGCTGGGTCTATTTTTGACGCGCTGCTCACGCTCAATTAAAGTGACAGTGCATTGACAACGACCAAAACACATTGAATGACAGTAAAAAAGTAGCAATTTTACCCAATAAATGCATTAATAATGTCAAATGGTTTATATATAGTCATTCAAATTCACTTAAAACGATTTAAAACGGCAACAAACATTTATTTAGGTCCGAACTACAAAACCAAATGTAAAACAATTTTAGTATCAGTTGCACACTAGTGTTGTAGGAGAGGGGAAATAGAATATTTACGGGAATTGTAGTCCATAGCGAAGTGTATTGTGGGTAGTGTAGTTCGAAACGCATGCTGGATTATGTGAGCTCGCTGTGTTCTGTGCAGCGGAGCAGAGGAAGAAAGTTTTAATCGGCTTTGTTTTATGTTCACTCGAGTTATTCCTACCGGGAGCTGTTTGCACAAATTGCACTCTGAATCTGACAACACGAAAATAAGTAAAAGAATGGCATGCATTAATTACTTTTGTCCGTCTCATCATCTGCACGAGCATGAATTAACGAGCTGTTATTCTGCCGCTGGACATCACTGAAGCGGAGAAATTAACACTGGTTTGATCATGTATAAATATCATTATAACTATATTGTATAAATATGATTATAACTAGGTCTACAGCAACCTGATAATCAAAAAACAAATGACATGATATCACAGGCGATTGTCTTCTGACTGTAGACACTTCTCATATAAGTTAGCTTTAGAAGCATACAGTACTATTTGATCTATAAAATTTGTAAAATAAATATTTGCAGGTTAACGAAACAGCATAGGTGGGGCCTTGGTACAGATGAAAAGTTTAAAAAGTGTATTTGTATATAGAGAGACATGGGTAACTAGATAGAATAGACAGAGATAGGTTGATCTCAGCAGCAGCTGCCGAAGAACTGCGCGCTGCAGACGCAGCTGGTGTGAAAGGCAAACGCCTGCGTGCTGCTACTGCTCGACAAACGCGCTGCTCACGCTCTGCTCACGCGCCGCTGACGCTTGCGGTGTGAAACAGGCGTAAGGTTTATATAGGTTACATTACACCCAAGCGTCCTTGTAAATCTTATATACACGCACTTATGTGTATGTGTGTTAGATGTATGTGATGCCAGATTTTCTGCCAAATCCATCACATACAGCGGTGTATCAGCTTTCTACATGAACTCTGCTCATCTATAGATCTGTACTTTTAGACAAGCTCAAACTGAGTTCCCTGTGTCTGTGTGTGCATGAACCCAATAGGCCCCAGAGAGCTCTTCAGTCCGACGTTACAGAAAAATATTGGACATAGGACACCTAAGATCAAACTCCATTACATTAAAGAAACATTAGACGCAGTAGTTAAGGAGGGAACGGCTCGATCCATTTACATGTCAAAGATGGGGGAGCGCAGTCACAACCAATTACGTTGGCGAAGTAGTCTGGCTGTCTGGGGCTTTTTCCTCTTGTCCTCTCTCTCTAATATTCATTTCCTTTGTTTTGTGAGTGAATATTGCGTGTAGCATTTCCCTCCTTCGGCAGCACTATCTGAGTGCTAAAGGCTTGTCTGAGCTGTTTGTCACAGCCCCATGTGAGGCTGCACTTCACTTGGCAGTTTCCATCTGTCTGATGTCAAGGTCTCCGTGTGATTGTCAGCACAGCTCTGCACAGCTGCATTTGCAAAATAACACAGGGGAATGAAAATATGAGCAGTGTTTTGATAAGAATCAAAGTAAATGCTTTTATGGAAGTAAAGTTTGGGTGAAAATCCATTTATTAGTAATTGTTTGATTCTGTTTTTTTTTTTTTTTTTTTGTCATATAAGACTGTTAAAAATATTCATTAATTAACAGGTTTCATATTTTGTGAGGCATTTTTTTTTATTTGCAATGGTTTTGAATTGGATCTTGATACTTTTATCTCTGCTCTGCTGTTTTGTGATGATGAAAATACAAATGTGCAATTTATTAAATGACTTTAATTGGCATTTTAGTAGTTTGTGCAATATATTGTATAAGAAATAACATAGAGATAATCTGCAAAGTCTGTAAAATCATAAAAAAAGTACTAGCAGTTTCCTACCAGTTTTTCGTGCTGTAATTTACAGCAATAAACCATATAATATATCACTTTAAATATTAAAATGACAATAAAAGTCACCTTTTCAAACTTTTTAACATCAAAAGTTGTTTGAGGACTGATTAAGATCCCATGATGTTACTCAAATGCATGAATAAAAGAAAGAAAAACCTGCATAAATCACAACTTATGGAAAACTGTTGGGAGGAAGTCACGGTGGCGCAGTGGGTAGCACGATCGCATCACAGCAAAAGGTCGCTGGTTCGAGCTGGGTCAGTTGACATTGTGTAGAGTTTGCATGTTCTCCCTGTGTTGGCAGCAGTTTCCTCTGGGTGCTCTGGTTTCCCCCACAGTCCACAAATGTGCTATTGGTGAATTGGGTTAGCTAAATTAGCCGTTGTGTAAGTGTGAGTGTGGATGAAAGAGTGTATGGGTGTTTATTGCGCTGTGGCGACACCTGATTAATAAAGGGACTAAGCCAGAAAAAAAAATGAATGAATGTTAATTTACAAATATTTTTTATAGTGTAAACATATCAAGCATACAATTTACATATAAATTGAGTACACATCGTTTACGATGCTATGTTTAATTTCTGTTTTATTATCTGCTTTTTTTATATTTCTGTGGGTATACATACATACATACATATATGCACACACACATACATTGCAATTATTAAATATATTCAAATCATTTTAATTTAAAGTAACTAGGTAAAAATATGTGAGCATGAGGTACAAAACCATAAGTCATAATTAGGCCCACACAGAATCTACACACGCAGAAATTCGCAGATTATTAGCCCACCGTTGAGTCTATTTATTTACTTGTTTAAGTTTATATTTATTAAGTTTTCAAATTAATTTCAGTAATATCATTGACTAATATGAAAATGTTCATATGGTTTATTTAGAGTTTGTAAAGTAATATTTCCTGTCTTTTAGTAGAGATATTTTTATGAGGGACTTGCTTTGTTCATCAGTGGGATATGCGTTGTAAACATTAAATGAAAGTTAAAAGGTTTTTTTTTTTTTTTTCATAAATTAAGTTTTTAGTTACGATACTCCCAAAATCATTCTGCAAAAATATCTGCAGATTCAGCATAGCCCTAGTCATGAGTGTTAATTTTAGAAACTTGAGATTTATATGCCACCTAAAAACTGATTAAGCTTTCTATTGATATATGGTTAGGATAGGACAATATTTAGCTAAGATATAACTATATTAATATCTGGAGCTCGAAAAATCTAAATTTTGAGAAAATCACCTTTAAAGTTATCCAGATTGAGTTCTTAATAATTTATATCAGTTTTGATGTACTTACAGAAAGTACAAAATGTCTTTATGGAAGATGATCTTTACTTGAAATTAGAATGATTTTTGACCCATAATTTAGACTCCATCATTCATTCATTTTCCTTCGGCTTAGTCCCTTTAATTATCAGGGGTCACAACAGCGGAATGAACCGCCAGTGTATCCAGCATATGTTTTTTACATAGCCGATGTCTTTCGAGCTTCAGCCCAGTACTGGAAAAAATCCATACACACTCATTTACACACATACATTACAGATAATTTAGCTTATTCAATGCACATGTACCGCATTTGTATGGACTGTGGGAAAAACCAGAGCACCCGGAGGAAGCCCATGCCAGCAAGAAGAGAACATGCAAACTCCACACGAAAATGCCAACTCACCCAGCTCGGACTCAGCCACATTGCTACATTGCAAATCATTGAGCCACTGTGACATAAAAATAGTTTTGTGGTTTAGAGTACTATCCTAAAAATATTGTGCAATACTCTAAACATACATTTGTAAAAAAAAAAAAAAAAATGGGAAAAGAGCTAAAATAATGTTAGCACAGAAAAAAAGTTGTATGTATTTACAGTGCATTTGACCTGAAAACTCCCTTAAGTCATGCTTGACACATTAAAAATAAATGAATAAATAAATCACAATCCAGTGCATCCAGTCTTTAATGTTGGTCCTTTTGTGTCCTGATTTGATGATGGTGTAAAGCAGGTTAAATGGGTTAAGATTCTTAGCCATCCCAAAGCCTTTGGAGCCATTCCTTAATAATCCTTTTCACCCCCTGAGACATTATTGCCAGGTTTAGCCGGATTTACCTCACCCGATAGCAGAGCTGACCGTGTCAAAACAGTCACCATTTCAGATAAAAAAAACTCATAACAACAGCAAAGAGAACAGTGACACAGACTTAGATGGAGATTAAAAGACACAAAGGCTGATAGATGGTGTTGGAGGGCAAAATGTTGGATAAAGCCTCGCATCCCAAAATGAAAAGCTTGTTTCTTGTCTGCAGGCCCTCAGTGGAATAACAGCAAGCCTGATGAGGACTCCTTTGCTGTGTGTAATCCTGACAGATCAATTTATGTCCCTGCCACCAAATGGCCTATATTTCATCAGACTGCTTTAAGAAAGCAGTTTGACCATTTACACAGAACGGTATACTGCGAGACGAAGGTTCTGTTCATTTTTGTATGAGTGCATGGAGAAGACTTGTTTAATCTGAAGAGCTGATTAAAATTGTCACTGCTGCATTTTTTTCTAATATATTTTGTCATCATTTGGTTAATGTACCGTACAAGACATGTATCTGAGAAATTGTGAGGATATTTTTGTAGATAAGGTATATATTGTTTGCATTTTCTGTTTGTAAAGTTTTTATTTTATTTCATGTTCATTTTCAATTAAGTTTTAGTTACTTTGTTTCTTTTTTTATTATTCATTCGTTCGTTCGTTCATTTATTTATTTTATTTATTTATATATTTTGACTCTTTTTTTGTTTTAATATTTCTAAATAATATAGGTTAAGCTTTAGGTTTTTAGTACTTTATTATTTATTTATTTATTTTGTTTATTTATTTATTTATTTATTTATTTATTTATTTATTTATTTATTTATTTATTTATTTATTTATTTATTTATTTATTTATTTATTTATGTGTTTGTTTGTTTATTTGCTTATTTATTTATTTATTTATTTATTTATTTATTTGTTTGTTTACTTACTTATTTATTTACAGAATGACAAGGCAATACCAATGCAGGCTATCATACAGTGTAAAATAAAAAAAAAAACCTGGTTGCCTTAAATTTTTAAGCTGAATCAAATTAACCCCACGAGTCCATTTAACTTAAATTATGTTTAACTGACTTAAAACAGATTGCATAACTTATAAAATTAAGTTAGAACATAATTATGCTGATTTAATAAGTTACAATGATCTAAAAACACAAGCTTTCATGAGTAATTGATCATAATTTTTTACAGTGTAGGTCATGATATTTATCATTACAAAATGATCACCGTGGAATTATAAGGTTCAATCTGCGTTCTTATTGATTTTGAGATATTGACCTTAGTTTTTGCTCATAGCAAACAACATGTGTGTAACAGTTCTCTTTCATACATTAACATGACAGAGACCATAAATGTACTCTAAATGTAAATGATCAAAATTATCTTAAATTTGCAAATTGGAGTAAAAGCAAAAAGGGCAGCGACACAGTGGCACAGTGGGTAGCATGTTCGCCTCACAACAAAAAGGTCGCTGGTTCGAGTCTCGGCTCAGTTGGCGTTTCTGTGTGGAGTTTGCATCTTCTCCCTGCGTTTCCTCCGGGTGCTCCGGTTTCCCCCACAGTCCGAAGACATGCGGTACAGGTGAAATGGGTAAACTAAAATTGTCTATAGTGTGTGTGAATGTGTGTGGATGTTTACCAGAGATGGGTTGTGGCTGGAAGGGCATCCGCTGCAGAAAAACTTGCTGGATAAGTTGGTGGTTCATTCCCCTGTGGCGACCCCAGATTAATAAAGGGACTAAGCCTACAAGAAAATGAATGAACAAAAAGGGCAAATGCAGATAGAACCTTCTAATTCTAAAGAGTCATTTTCAGCTTGGAATTATAATGTTCAATCTGGCAGATCATTAATTGAAGCATTACTTTTCAAGAAATACAATCACAAAAAAGTAAAATTGGTGTTGTAACAATATGTTGATGCTTGAGAAAGTTCAATTTTTGCTTTCTAAACAATTTATTTAATGTTTTAGGATGAATATTTTTTCTTGTTCAAATTAAGCATACAAGGCTGTGCTAAATATTTTATCCAGTGCAGATGTTATTTTATGTAATTACTATGGTCATGTTTATTGACTTATATGCTTTATATGAACGATTGAATTATATGCTTCATGAATTAAATTAATTATTTGCCCCTCAATTTAAAAACTTTAAAAGGAAACAGACAATGAGTAAATGAGTTTAATAAACACTGAAATCTTTTTCACTGACCATTCATTCACTCAGTGATTCATTCATTCATTTTTTTTTTGGCTTAGCTCCTTTATTAATCTGTGGTCGCCACTGCGGAATGAACCGCTAACTTTTCCAGCATATGTTTTACGGTGCAGATGCCCTTCCAGCTGCAACCAATCACTGGGAAAATTTCACTGACTATGTACACAAATAAAAATATTTCACATTTAATATATGACATTTAAAAAAGAACTGGAACAGTAGGTAGTGCTGTCGCCTCACAGCAAGAAGGTTGCTGATTCGAGCCCTGGCTAGGTCAGTTGGCATTTCTGTTTGGAGTTTGCATGTTCTTCCCGTGTTCCTGTGGGTTTCCTCTGGGTGCTCCGTTTTCCCTCACAGTCCAAACACATGCAGTACAGGTGAATTGAATAAGCTAAATTGGCCTTAGTGTATGTGTGTTTTTCAGTACTATGTAAAACATATGCTGGATAAGTTGGTGGTTCATTCTGCTGTGGCGACACAAGACTGAGCCAAAAAGACAATGAATGAATGAATGTTTCTTTTTTAACAATGTTAAATTTACATTTCATTGCAATGTCAAAAAAATAAATGAAAAAGAAAGCTAATACTGATTGGTCCTTTTGCTTGCATTTGAAATGCTGATTGGTTCACAAAAAGAACCTTACAGACCTAAGCAAGAGTTCAACTTTATAGATAAAACATTTTTGTTTTTAAAATAAAAAGTCTTTTATTGTAAACAACTTATAAAAAACAGATAATGTAAATAAGTTGTCATTTAAAAGGAGTATCATTCATTCATTCATTCATTCAATTATTCATTTTCTTGTCGACTTAGTCCCTTTATTAATCTGGGGTCACCACAGCGAAATAAACCGCCAAATTATCCTGCACATTTTTATGCAGCGGATACCCTTCCATCTCTGGGAAACATCCACACACACACACACACACACACACACACGCACGCACACAAACACACTCACACTCATACACTACGGACAATTTAGCCTACCCAATTCACCTGTACCACATGTCTTTGGACTGTGGGGAAAACCGGAGCACCCAGAGGAAACCCATGCAAACGCAGGGAGAACATGCAAACTCAACACAAAAATGTCAACTGACCCAGCCGAGGCTCAAACCTGCGACCCAGCGACCTTTTTGCAGTGAGGCAACAGCACTACCTAATACGCCACTGTGTCGCCAAAAATGAGTATATGAATATCTAAATTTTGACTAAAATGTCAGATAGAACCTTATATATCTAAGGTGTTGAAATATAAAAAATAAATATTTAAAAATGATTATTATTATTTTAATGACACATAATATGTGTATATACAAGATGAGTACACACATGTATTCAAACTAAAATGAAGGACTTCGCATGTGTTCTTTTGATTAGTTTTCCTAACGGAGACTTCTTGATGAATCAAATACTGTAAAATGCTCTTTAACAGTTGGTTGCACAAACCTGAGCCAGATGGATTTCACACTAAAGGTGTTTGATCAGTCCGGCTTTGCTAATTTAGTTCCTCTATGCTAAACAATGTTCTCTTTTGTCTTGTGCTTACGATGCCTGGAGCCTCAGAAACCTTTTAGAGCCTCTAATTATGACCCACCAATGATTCTTGGCTCTTATAATAATGAAGGCTATGTATTTGCAGAGGCTTTGAAGCATTACTCTACATTTCATTGAACCTGGCACATGGCCTTCGATGACACTGTTAAAGCGCTTAAGACAGATAGAAACTGCGATTATGTCGCCAGGAAGGGTCATCGCTGTTCAGATCAGAGCGAGGTGACAAAACCAAAGTGTTCCAGTCACCTGTGTGCGATAAGAAGATCTGGTGGTGTGAAGGTGGAGGTTAGTTAAGTGTGTGTTTGTGTGTGTATTCTCTCAGAAGAAAGGTACAAAATCTGGAGTGGCATCTTTTCAAATGGTTTTAATACAATCTGTACCAATTCTATATATCATAAAGCATGGTTTATGAGGCCACAAATGAGTATAAAGACACGTGTTACAAAATAAAAAAAAAACTCAACTTAAAAAAAGTGCTCATGTTGCCATAAAATTAAGTTTACTTTACATAAATAGTAAAGTTGTCTTAACTCTGATTTAAGTTGCCAGGAATTGCCAATACAAGTGTAATGAATGTAGTCTAAGTGTAGTTATGACGAGTTCAGACTGCATGATTTTAGCCCTGATTCTGACTCGCCGACAGGTTTTGAGAAATCGCCAACAAATGCCTGAAATCACAAGCAAATTGGTGCTTGTACACGGGCGTAACAATCACACATTATGAGCTGTCAAAGATGCGATCTGAAAGAATCACAGATGATTTGCCGATGCTCGTGAGATATTTGGCGTGCTAAATATCTGAAGCTGTCGCAATTCAAATCATGCCGTGTGAAATGAGTTTTGGCTGAAAATAACATTGCCGATTACCTGCAGCCAATGAGAGAGCAGCATTCACTAGCATGGGTACCTGCAGGCCAGCGGGAGGTTGGGGAGAAGTTAAAAGCGCTAATTTTCTTTGTATTTAAAATTCCTTCAAACCAAGATGAGTAAATATGTTAATTTTCTACCCCATTAAAGGCTTCTTTCTCCTAATGTAGTTATTAACAAAAGATATGCCAAGTGTTTTTGGTTGTGAGACATGGTTTGGGCAAATTTGTCTGCGATTCTCCTTTTGTAAAGTCATGCAGTGTGAAACTCCCTGTCGTTGATCTATCTTGCAGTGTAAATAAAGCAGCAACGCTAGCCCAGATAGACATGCAATGTGAAAACATCTGTGACACGAAAACTTTTAAAATCATGCTGTCTGAACTCGACATTACCTTAAAAAGGTATGTTTTTGTTATTAAAAATGATGTTGATGAGACATTGTAATTCAAGTGTAACGGACATGGTTTAAGTTTAGTGAACTTAAATATTGAAGTTGACTCTCTCATTCACACACTTTTACAACAACCAATTTTGTTTATTCAATTCACCCATACGACATGTCTTTGGGGCAAACTGGAGCACACAGAGGAAACCCAAGCAAACACTGGAAGATCCAACTAACCCAACCAGGACTCGAACCAGTGACCTTCTTGCTGTGAGGCGATAGTGCTAACCACGGAGCAGATTAGGGTTAGAGAAGATAGAATAAACTATGTGTATTGTTTATATGGATAGTTAGCCATAAGATTTGAGAACCATCTCAGACTGGTTTCTTGAACATGACTCCAATAGAGCACCATTGGGATGTGATGAAACAAGAGATTTGCATTATAGATGTGCAGCCGACAAATCTGCAGCAACTGCTTGATGCTATCATGTCAACATGGACCAAAATCTCAGATAAATATTTCCAGTACCTTGTTGAATCTATGCCATAAATGATTAAGGCAGTTCTGAAATCAATAGAGGGTGCAACATGGTACTAGTAAGGTGTACCTAATAAAGTGGCCGATGAGTGTACGTGTGTAGTGTTTTTGTTTTTTGGCCAAGCATGCTAATACAGAATTTTTAGCACCTTTCATGTATCCGTGTCATCACTGTCATTTGTATGTGAATCTTTTCAAAGCACACAGCAAAATCTTTTCCATTTTAGTGCGTTACTGTCCTGTAAACATACCCTGCTAAAATGAACATGTGGGTGTGCATGTGCGTGTGCGTGTGTGTGTGTGTGTGTGTGTGTGTGTGTGTGTGTGTGTGTGTGTGTGTGTGTGCGCGAGTGACTTCATTAGGCTTGAGTTGAGGGAGTCCTGAGGTTGCAAACAGGGAAAGGGCTCCTCTGATTACTGTTAATTACCCAAAGGGCCTTATAACACACACACACACACACACACACACACACACACACACACACACAATCACACACACACTATGCAGCTAGTCTGAGCACATTGCCAGGCCACCCCTGAACTTCCTTTGGGTCCACCCTCATTTCCTATCCCCGGCCATGAGTGATGAGAGCTGTAATGAGATCATATTAAGCGTGTGTGTGTTGGGGATTGCAATGCTTTCTTCTTGTAATCAAGTATATGCTTAACTTAAAATGTTTGTTCTACGTTCTGTTGTTTTACAAGTAAAACGTTTGGAAATAATTAAAGGGGCTGCTTAAAAAATGACTATATTGTTGTTTTTTGCCACTTTTATCAATAATATTAAAAAAGGACTTGATGGGAAGAAGAGACTTCAGGAAACGTTGCAAAACAAACCGATCTCAAAGCATTTTATAACGTTTTGATTCAGTGGCTTAAGTCATTTATTTTTATTGGTATGATCTCCTCCATTCATTTTAGTATGATTTGCTCATCCCTTATTGAGGAGTAGGCTTAGGGGTATGATTTGGGGGCATTCCTACTTTTAAACATCATACTCGAGTGGAATAAAATTTTATGAATTTCTGACAATATGTAGTATGGTTTTGTGAGCACACCAAAAGTCTAGAAAACGTAAAATTCTAAAAATATAATCAATCAATTAATGATAACATAATTAAATAAAAATATCCACTCGGATTTACTTTTTATGCCAGTATAATTTTTTTCCTCACAATATGTAATAACTGTTATAATTAATTAATATATACATTGTAAAAAAAAAAAAAAAAAAGTTCAGCCGGTAATGTAATGTAATGTGCATTTATAAAGAGCATTTATCGTGTATGGCCACACACTCACAAACTGCTTCACAATCATGAGAGGGGTCTCTCCACACCACCAGTGTGCAGCATCCACTTGGATGATAAGACGGCAGCCACAGGACAATGGCACCAGTGCCTTCACCACACAACCATTGGTGGAGTTTTTTGCTTTGTCAGTGTGGTCATGATGTCATTTTACAGTGATGCGAGTTACTAGTTGCCTGCTAATTGTGGAATGGCAAAAAAAAAAAAAAAAAAAAAACTAAATAAATAATTCTATCTTCCTATGAAGTAAGATGCTAAATTTCAGAGTGTGCACTTCCAGGAAGAACGTACCTTTTTACTTCTTTCTTCGATGCTGCTCTTCCAATTCTCAAGGAAAAAAAGCCTTGGGAGGAAATGACATGTCCAGCCTTCCTTGAACCAACCGCTTACAGGTCAACACCAGGGCGACTTATCCTTACAGCAGAGAGCTGAAAAGCAGATGCTAAAAATATCTGAAAAGGTGTGGACTGTGTCATCGGCAGGTCACAAGGTCATCAAAATGGCAGCGCTGGGGTGTTATGATGAAAAGCTTCTTTACTTTTAATAGAAAATCATATGAAAAAAGGACACGATTCAACTCAATTCACCTTCATTTCTATTCCGCTTTTACAATGTAGATTGTGTCAAAGCAGCTTCACATAGAATATTATAGGGATTTGAAATTGTGTCAGTTTAGTTTTCAGAGTTTAAGGGTGCTTTCACACCTGTGAATTGATTCAGTTGTTCCGAAACAGAGATTAAAATTGTTACATTGTTGCTCTTTGCTCTTGGAGCGGTTCGCTTTCACACTGCAAAGTTTCTAATCGGACCAAAAGAGCTAAAACAAGTCACGTGCGAGTAAACTATCCTCACATTGGTCAGAGTGTCAGGGTTTATTTTGCAGCGTCCCGCTCAGCTGTCAGGAGAGGTGGTGGTTTGGTGGTGATTGACAGGGTGCGCGCTCGTGACGTGTCTGAGGATCGGATCGCTTTCTCACTGCAATCGAACCGCTCCAGGGTTCGTTTTAATCTAGCCGAGACCACCTCATTCAAGCGATCTCGGAGCGATTACTTTGGCGCGGAACAGAGCGCGATTGCCCTGTTCACATATGCCAATCGAACCGCGCTAACTGGGCAAACGAGATACGTTCTGAAACAAAAGTGTAGGTGTGAAAGCACCCTAAGTTCAGTTCAGTTTAGCTCAGTTCAATGTGGTTCAATATTCACTGCTGAGAGTCTAAATACCGAGGAGCAAATCCATGAATGCAAAGCTCTACAGGTCCCGAACCATGCAAGCCACTGGCGACAGCAGCGAGGAAAAAACCAATTGGCGAAATGAAGGATAAAAAAACCTCGAGAGAAACCAGGCTCAGTTGGACACGACCATTTCTCCTATGGCCAAATGGCTTGTGCAGAGCTGCAGTCCAGGCGCCGGAGGCTGGAGAACGCTGAGCATCAGCGAAGACTCGTCTGTCCCTGGAGCATCACAGGAATCAACCTCATGCTCCCCATTCCTCCATGAACACCACAGCAGCTGCTCAGGACATGACATCAAATGATTTGAAAGGCACCTATTTTACCTCTTTTTCAAAATTTAAGAGAAGTCTTTTGTGTCTCCAGAATGTGTCTGTAAAGTTTCAACTCATATCACACATCAAATTGTTTATTATAACTTAAAAAATATTACAATGTTCTGCTCTGAACACAATGTAGCTGTTTTGTAGCCTTTGCTTTTTATGCTAGTTCTCACATAATGTTTGTGTGTAATACTAAAGGAAGAATGCTGATACACAGTGTATGCACGTTTAACTTTGCACTGTTTTTGTACAGCAAATATGTCAGGATACACGTTAATATCCACTGCTGTATGGAACTCTGTTATGTTAATGTGTAAACCTGATTTAACGTCCACAAACCGGGACTCAAGCGCCTTCTTTTATAATTTATCTGACAAGCGGATGTGGTAATGAATTATAGAAATTTTACCATCTTTAACTGACTTTATTACAAACATGCACTGTTTTAAAAATGTTTTAAACTTGTAAAACTCATTCATGATCACATTAGATGCTGATTGATGAGAGCTGAACAGATTTTTTATTTCCAGTTGCTTTGCGCACATACTGTCCTGTTGATATGATTATACGCCTTATTACAGAGACTTGTTAATAGGCGTCTGTCTATCAATTCAGTGGGTGGCAAAACTGCATTCATAAGTCAGATTGCAGTCAGCCTCATAATGGTAGTGATTTGGATCCTGTTTTAACGTCAGGAAATTTTTAGAAAAGAGACTTGCTGTCTTTATGCCAATCCAATACGGCTGTGGACACATATCTACACACAGTTCTGTTTTAACAGCTTACAAAAGATGATTCATAGGTGCCTTTTTAAGTTACTTTAACTCATTTTAATCAGTTAATAAGATTAAAAAAACATTAATAGACAAAATTTTACTTAAAGGGATAGTTGATCCAAAAATTAAAGTTCTATAATAAATTACTCACCTTTTACTTGTTTCAAACCTTTATGACTTTCTTTTTTCTGTTGAACATAAAAAAATGACATAAAAAATGCGATCGGCTGTGTGTCTGCTGTCAGTCAGAGAATGGTCGTGTCCAACTGAGTCTGGTTTCAGGTTTTTTATCCTTCACTTTCGCCAATTGGTAAAGTTTTTTCTTCGCTGATGAAGCTACTGGCTTGCATGGTTCGGGACTCCACATTGAGCTCCACATTGATAGATTTGCTCTTCAATTTTTTGGACTCTCAGCAGTGAATATTCAACAACACTAAACTGAACTGAACTGAACTGAACTAAAATGAACTGAACTTAAACTGTGAAAACTGGACTGACACTGTTTCCAGGCTTGTAGGCAGCTTGGTAAAAGGCATGGTTCTTTTTTCTTAAAAAATGGACCCTTTTGAAGTTATTCGCCTTATTTTGTATGTAATCATCAGTGACATTTTATGCACTATTTTTTTGCTGAATTAGCTTGTTGGATGGTCATCATAACCAACCATACTTTCTGATCTGTCAAAAACATTTCCTAAACATTTAGAATAAAGAAATATAACAACTATACTTATTCATATAAATTCCAACGTATTAGCATTTAAATCATTAGAATTTTTAAAATTAAAACTAGCCTATTGTTAATATTAGGCAAATAACAAACTGGCCAGCACATTCAACTTTCCTGAAACAGCAACACAGGATATTTTGCAAGTTTGTTATTTCATATGTAGAACAGGGAAGCTGCTGCATAGAGAGACACTGCAGTGATGCTGAAGATTGTGAGTGTTTACAGGGGTTTGACGGATAAATATGAATTTGTAGCTGAATTGTTAGTGATGCTAAACAGCATTTCCTGTTGTTTACATCCTTGTTTAAGTCCTTGCAACAACATACTGTTAACACTAGAAACTGTGCACGTAATAGATCAATTTTTACAAATAGAAATACTTACAGGTTGTGGCTCACAATTTACAGCTTCGTCTATTATGGTTGGAGCTGCTCCTCCTTAGAGGAGTTTTTAGCCGAATCCAGCACTGAACCTGGATAGATTCTGGAAGCTGTCCTTTGTCAAATGATAACCATATCTTTTTTATATAATTCTTTGGAACATAATTAAAATCAAATTGTAAGCTCTCTTTTCCCAGAGATGGGTTGCGGCTGCGTAAAAACTTGCAGGATAAGTTGGTTCATTCCGCTATAAATATATAATAAATACACAAACAGAAGAAGCTCTGTGGAAAAGGAATGCATTTTAGCTTTCTCTGCTGTAATATTACAACGCCTCTGGCCATGCTCCTTCGCTGCGTGGGGTGTATGTTTGTGGTGAATGCGTGTAACCGGAAGTGTTTGTGATCTCACAAACCCGGAGGTATTTTTTTTTGTAGTCCCCTAACTTATTCGCTGTAGGCTGTGCTAAGCTAACTTTGTAAAAGCCAATGTCTCCCTTTGCATTGAACTTTAAGTGTATTCAGAGATGTTGTTTATGAACACAGCTGCATTACACATGAACTAAAGTTTAAAAATTGATATCGTAGTGGACCACCCTTTAATACGTTAGGTCAGTTTGATGTAAATTGAGATGACTCTAAAAGTTTATTTAAAGAAAAAAAAAGTTGGCAGAAGTATTTTTTTACAGTGAATACTGGATGTTATTCACAGGAAATTCTGTAAATGATCATTCTGCTATATCATACCAAGGGGTTTCATCTTTCTGCCTAATCACTTGCTTACCATTTTAAATTCAACTAAAACAAAGACACCAGACATCCGGCCATGGCATGCAAACAGAGCCCACATCATACAATTCTCAATCCAGTCTCTGATGACAGGAATGCCTTGGATCTTAAGCAGTGACCCAGACATTTGCAGGCCTTTCATTTAGGTCTCACCCCAAACCAAGCAGCTGGACCATCAGGCTTCATTTCCCCTAACCCTGGTTCTGCAGACGGGCCAGAGCGCTGGGGCTTGTGGCAGGAGAGCCGGCCAGCGTTTCCGTACTGTAAGCTGTGGTCTCTGGGGTAGCAAGGCTCATTTGCTAGCTCAATGAAGGCTGTCTCCTGCCCTGTGCCTCACCGCACTCTCCTTGGACTGCAACACGTTTCTTTTCTTTACTTATGAGGAATAGAGAAACAGAGATGGAGGGTGTGCGTGATCCATGTAGGGCCAAAGCTTAAGAGACATAAAGACGGACTTAAAAGAAGGGTGCAGAAAGGAGAAAATCTCAAGCTGTACATCATCATTATCAGCGTCAGTCCAGCTTAATTTCCAACAAAGCAGCACTGCTGTAATATTCATCATTATTTTTGTAGAGTACAATATAAAGGCCATGCAGAATAATGAATTACAATGTACAAGTTAAGAGTTTGTAACAAGTTGGATTATGAAACAGATTGATACTCAGCTAGTTGTTGTGGTAAGACTTTAGGTATAGGGTTTTGTTAGGAGATTTGGAATATTGTCTAGAATTAGGCATTAGGCATTGCCAACTAGGATTTAATGCATTAGGATGCTATGATGCTTTTTTCATGGCATGGTATTGCTTTAATAGTGTGTACAGTGCAGTACTTGAGTTTGATTGACCTCCTCAAGTTTAAACTTTGGACTTCAAAATGTTGCTTTGTTTTCAATGTGCTAACACTGAGGGCTCTATTTTACCGTTCTAAAAGCAGTCTAAATCGCATGATGCAAAAGCATTAAGGGTGTGTACAATAGTGTTTGCGCCGCAGCACATGGTGTAACTGAGTTATGGGTGAGTTATGGGTGTGTTTTGAGGATAACGTGCATTAAACCAATAAGAGTCTCAACTCCAATTCCCTTTAAGAGTCAGTAGCATTGTGTCATGGTACATTTACTATTTACATGGCAGAAAAGTGGAGAAACTGAATGAAAAAAAAAACTGAACGCTTCACTAGTTTGAGCCTCCTTCATTCGGCCTCTTTACTTTCTCTTTACTTTTACTCTTTACTTTACTCCTTTACTTTCATGGAGTAAGGTGTACACACTCTACTGAAGTCATCCATTAGCCTTAGAGTCTGTTTAGAGTCTAAACAGTTCTAATTTACAGCAAATGAATAAATTAACAATAATAACGAAGTGTGGTCAAAAAGCTGAGTAATATCCAAACACAAGTTCTTTTCTTATGTCTCATATGGTGATGCATATGTCTCAAGAACCCAACAGGTGGACAAACCTTAACTTTTTTTTATTAAAACAAGTATAAATATGCATATAATAAATAATGACTAATGCACTCTGCGCTGGACTTTAGACCTGCTTTCAATTGCTAAAAATAGCAACGTTCCAACAATGCGTCCTAACAAACCTTCTTTGTTGTTAGTTAAACAACGTGGCGCAAAACATAAAAATTAGGGTTGCGCTGTTTTGAAAATAGCAACAAATTGTGCCAAGCACTTCTTACACCTTAATGCGCCAGCTGTATGATAGGGCAGAGTGTCTCTATTTATCATGAATGTAATGTAAAAGAGAGAAGAGAGTAATTTTCTGCATAAGTTGTTCATGAATTAAACAAAACTTTACTTAGTAATGCGTGTCAGAAAGTCAGTGATTAAACGCATTAATACTGTTTGACCAATCCATGCATGATTAATGGTTTCTCACTTCTGTGATAGGGTATGATACAAACCATCCCATTGTTTGATGACCACCCCTTTCAGATGGACTGAGATACGGTTTGTGATGGAGACTGCAGCATGGATTTTGCACAGAGACCAAATTTATTTAATATTCCTCCAAATCATATAAAAGCATGGCAAAGTTGCATAAGCTTGTATGTATGTATATATGTATGTATGTATATATATATATATATATATATATATATATATATATATATATATATATATATATATATATATATATATATATATATATATATATATATATATATATATAGTCACGGTATGTAGGGGTAGATGGAGAGGAGGCGAGGACCCAAATGCAAGGAATGAAGAGTTTAATGAAAAATAAAACAAAAACAAAACTTAAATCTCCCCACGTGGGGAAAAACACAACATCACATTACACACTCAACTAGACTAGGTCTGGAACTTGACAAGACAATACTTAAACCACTGTTGTAGACTAGAAATCAGCAGATACAACAGTGAAGGGAACAATCAACAACGGACCAGCACGGAACAGAGCACACTATGAGAATAAATAGGAAAGACAAACCAATAAACAGACAGACGGACAGGTGAAAATAATAATTACAAACAAGGTAACAAGGTGGGTGGGACAAGACAATAGACGGGAGAGCGCATGACACAGAGAGACAATACAAGCCATGCGCTCACACAACACAACACTGAAGCACACGACAAAAGCACGTGACCACAATGTAAACACCGAGCCACGTGCTTTGACAAAAGACGCAAGACACGAGCACACGATGAATGAAAGCACTCACCGTGCGCACACACACGCAGCGTGCATGCTTCATCCCAGCGCCGACCAAAACCGAAACCAACAAGACTGAGACGCTGGGAATGAAACACCACGCTGCTGACAAACGAAAACACAAACACGAGTACAAGAGCGCACGCGTCTGAGTGACGCAGAGCGCGCGCGCGGCCGCGTCAAGCAGGAGCGCGCACACTCTACGTACACCCACGACGGCGCGCGCTCACACAGAGACAGAAACAGGACCCGACATGAGAAGTGTCAGAGCTCTGCCACCAAAACAAGAATTTACAAGACCAAAGTGGCAGAACCCTGACACTAGCCCCCCCCAAAAGGGACGCCACCTGGCGTCCCTAAAGGGAACATCCAACAAGGTACAAGACAGACAAGAAACACTAGAAGACAACAAAACAGGCCACATCAACAGACACAAGACAGGGGGGTGAACAGGCAAGACAACATGAAGGGAGGGAGGGAAGCCAAGCCAGACCCAACAAGACAAACAAGGGAGGGATGGGAGGGCAAGACCAGGGAGGATCAGGCGGGACAGTCCAGGGTGGATTCAGTGGGTCGGGGGCCCCGGCAGGGAGCCAGGGTGGAGCCGGAGGGTCCGTCCAGGGTGCAGAGAGGGAACACCAGGGAGGAGCAGGAGGGACGACCCAGGGAGAGTCTATCAGGGGAGACAAGGCAGGAGGTCGGTGGGGAGCCGGCTGGGCTGGAGACCAGAGGGGAGCCGGCAGGGCTGGAGACCAGAGGGGAGCCGGCAGGGCTGGAGACCAGAGGGGAGCCGGCAGGGCTGGAGACCAGAGGGGAGCCGGCAGGGCTGGAGACCAGAGGGGAGCCGGCAGGGCAGGAGACCAGAGGGGAGCCGGCAGGGCAGGAGACCAGAGGGGAGCCGGCAGGACGAGACGTCTGGGTGGGGCCGGCAGGGCAGGGCGCCGAGCTGGGACCGGCTGGGCAAGGCGTCTGGGTGGTGCCGGCAGGGCAAGGGGCCGGGCTGGGGCCGGCAGGGCAAGACGTCTGGTTGGGGCCGGCAGGGCAAGGAGCCGGGCTGGGGCCGGCAGGGCTTGACGTCTGGGTGGTGCCGGCAGGGAAAGGAGCCGGGCTGAAGCCGGCAGGGAAAGGAGCAGGGCTGGGGCCAGCTGGGCAAGACGTCTGGGTGGCGCCGGCAGAGCAAGACGTCTGGGTGGCGCCGGCAGGGCAAGACGTCTGGGTGGCGCCGGCAGGGCAAGACGTCTGGGTGGCGCCGGCAGGGCAAGACGTCTGGGTGGCGCCGGCAGGGCAAGACGTCTGGGTGGCGCCGGCAGGGCAAGGAGCCGGGCTGGTGCCGGCAGGGCTAGACGTCTGGTTGATGCCGGCAGAGCAAGGGGCCGGGCTGGGGCCGGCAGGGCAAGACGTCTGGGTGGCGCCGGCAGGGCAAGGAGCTGGGCTGGTGCCGACACTGGAGGGCGCTCAGGGGCTGGAGCCGACACTGGAGGGCGCTCTGGGGCTGGAGCCGACACTGGAGGGCGCTCTGGGGCTGGAGCCGACACTGGAGGGCGCTCTGGGGCTGGAGCCGACACTGGAGGGCGCTCTGGGGCTGGAGCCGACACTGGAGGGCGCTCTGGGGCTGGAGCCGACACTGGAGGGCGCTCTGGGGCTGGAGCCGACACTGGAGGGCGCTCTGGGGCTGGAGCCGACACTGGAGGGCGCTCTGGGGCTGGAGCCGACACTGGAGGGCGCTCTGGGGCTGGAGCCGACACTGGAGGGCGCTCTGGGGCTGGAGCCGACACTGGAGGGCGCTCTGGGGCTGGAGCCGACACTGGAGGGCGCTCTGGGGCTGGAGCCGACACTGGAGGGCGCTCTGGGGCTGGAGCCGACACTGGAGGGCGCTCTGGGGCTGGAGCCGACACTGGAGGGCGCTCTGGGGCTGGAGCCGACACTGGAGGGCGCTCTGGGGCTGGAGCCGACACTGGAGGGCGCTCTGGGGCTGGAGCCGACACTGGAGGGCGCTCTGGGGCTGGAGCCGACACTGGAGGGCGCTCTGGGGCTGGAGCCGACACTGGAGGGCGCTCTGGGGCTGGAGCCGACACTGGAGGGCGCTCTGGGGCTGGAGCCGACACTGGAGGGCGCTCTGGGGCTGGAGCCGACACTGGAGGGCGCTCTGGGGCTGGAGCCGACACTGGAGGGCGCTCTGGGGCTGGAGCCGACACTGGAGGGCGCTCTGGGGCTGGAGCCGACACTGGAGGGCGCTCTGGGGCTGGAGCCGACACTGGAGGGCGCTCTGGGGCTGGAGCCGACACTGGAGGGCGCTCTGGGGCTGGAGCCGACACTGGAGGGCGCTCTGGGGCTGGAGCCGACACTGCAGCAGAGGTCTTCCTCTTTAACCTCCGCTTCTGAGTGCGGGTCAGCCCTTGAGGGCTGGACATGGGCTGGGAGGCGGCACTGGTGGTGGTGGTGCGAGGGATCCTCTCCTCCTGAAGGATCCCTTTCTCCTGCTGCTGAACCATGTGCTCTATAAATTGCTGGTATGACCAGCCCACCATTCTCTGGATTTGCAGAGGAAGAAGGGGCTTGTCCAGAGCAAAATTTAGGTGGGTCATAAGCAGCCAGTCATTAAAATTCAGCCCCTCAGCTGCCTTACGGAATTTCTCCGCAAACTCCTCCAAATTCAAGCCACATTGCTTCAGCGACTGCAAATGCAGCAACTTAGAAATGCGGCTAGCGAAGGAGCCATCTTCATTCCGCTGGGTCCTCATACTGGCTGGTCCGTTCTGTCACGGTATGTAGGGGTAGATGGAGAGGAGGCGAGGACCCAAATGCAAGGAATGAAGAGTTTAATGAAAAATAAAACAAAAACAAAACTTAAATCTCCCCACGTGGGGAAAAACACAACATCACATTACACACTCAACTAGACTAGGTCTGGAACTTGACAAGACAATACTTAAACCACTGTTGTAGACTAGAAATCAGCAGATACAACAGTGAAGGGAACAATCAACAACGGACCAGCACGGAACAGAGCACACTATGAGAATAAATAGGAAAGACAAACCAATAAACAGACAGACGGACAGGTGAAAATAATAATTACAAACAAGGTAACAAGGTGGGTGGGACAAGACAATAGACGGGAGAGCGCATGACACAGAGAGACAATACAAGCCATGCGCTCACACAACACAACACTGAAGCACACGACAAAAGCACGTGACCACAATGTAAACACCGAGCCACGTGCTTTGACAAAAGACGCAAGACACGAGCACACGATGAATGAAAGCACTCACCGTGCGCACACACACGCAGCGTGCATGCTTCATCCCAGCGCCGACCAAAACCGAAACCAACAAGACTGAGACGCTGGGAATGAAACACCACGCTGCTGACAAACGAAAACACAAACACGAGTACAAGAGCGCACGCGTCTGAGTGACGCAGAGCGCGCGCGCGGCCGCGTCAAGCAGGAGCGCGCACACTCTACGTACACCCACGACGGCGCGCGCTCACACAGAGACAGAAACAGGACCCGACATGAGAAGTGTCAGAGCTCTGCCACCAAAACAAGAATTTACAAGACCAAAGTGGCAGAACCCTGACATATATATATATATATATATATATATATATATATATATCCATTTTAATCACATCAAAATTATTAGATCTGTTACGCAAAAGTACTTCTCTAGTCTTTTCTCTAGTCTTTTTTTCTAGGTTTCTCTATTTTTATTTTTGCTGCACATGCATATCCACGTATCAGTTATTTTGTGTGCACCACTACCTGATAAACATAGCATGACATTAATTTTTGATGCAAACTTATCTAATATCATTACTGCAATATGAAATTTTCACAAAAACGTTTTATTTCTTGTAGGTTCTGTAATAAATTCAGTTGTAGAAAGAATATCGAAAATTCATTACTTGCCTAAAAACCTAGAGCGAGTAAAAGTATCTGATGTAAATATTACTCAAAGTATGAGTAAAAAACAGACCTTTCAAAAGTACTCAAGAGTATTATGCTGTAAAAAACTGATGGATTTACATGTAATTTGTGGATGTGCGTAAACATAACATTCTGCTGTGCATTTAGTTATTGTTCAGCAGGCACACAACATCAAAAGACGTTAATATTAGGTTAAATTTAGGTTGTGATGTCAAGTGACCAAAATTCAACGACTAGCCAGAGTCTACGAACAATGTTACTTTGATGTTCAATAACGACCTTAAATGGCATTGATATTGGGTTGATTTTAGCTTGTGTCAAGCAAACATCTGAAACTAACATTATATTGATGTCAAATACTGCCATTTATTCGTCAGGTATGGCAACCAAAATCCAACGTCTGACATAAATCATAGTGGTAACGTCCACACAACGTCAAACTATAACATTATTAGACGTTGATATTTGGTTGATTTTACGTTAGACTTTTTCTAATCCCCATAGACAAAAAAAATACTTCATGTTGAAGGAAAATATTGGAGTAAAAGTATTCTGCACTAAAAATGTAATCTTGGGAAAGTTTTAAAAATCAATCATAATATGAAATTATTCTGCTCATAGTTTGTTTCCCAGACACATCATCAAACTCATTCTAAATGTGTCCAGTGCTTAATCCAGTGTCCCCAAAAATCAATGTTGCCCTGTCTGCCATGCTGATCTGTCACCCTTCACGCCATCTGCTGCTTATAATTCCCTACGCTAGTACTTTAGGACCACTGCCTGTCTGTCTGTCTAGACCTTCTACAATGGCCTGATTAACTAAATCTTCACTGATTCAAAGATGGACAGGTAGCATCCTCAATGACAGGACTGGACAAGTTACATCAACATATGCTGCTTGGTTTGTAAGTTGCTCTATGTGTACACTTGTGCGAATGTATAGAGAAGAAAGCAAAAAAAACTAGCACAAGCAGGGGAAGTGGCCTCCCCTCGATCCCTTAGCCCTTCTTTGAAAAGCAAACTTCAAGCCGGGAGTGTTTACCTTGGCCAGGGCAGAGGCAGATCGATGATCTGCAAAGTGGATTTGTTATTGCCTTGTTTGCCTTGGCAGCCCTTGAGAGCAGCCCACTGATTGCCGCCCCAGATGTCTACAGTATGAGCACACACACATACACAGATTCATATACATATATACCACTTGCCTCAAAAGAATCCAAATTTCTGGTGTCTCAGGCATCTTTTGTATCCTGTGAAGTGTTGTCCAATGGTGGGGCATGATGCTTCCACAGTCTGCTAGTTCCCTATATTTATATTCCTTCTCATCCCAGTTCACCATGCTCTTTATCCTGTCGTTTGTCACGGGACAGGGGTTCTCCATTGTGCTCAAAGAGATCTACCTTTCTGAGGAGTAGAGTTCCAGATTTAATGAAACACATCTGATCCAGCTAATCAAGGTCTTTGGGCTCTCTTCAAAATTTATAGGAAGGTGCTTGGAATAACCTCAACCAGGAGCAAAACTGAGCGCTCATGTCTCCAGGTGGGAGATACATTTTTAACCTTATCAACTTAGCCCATAAATATCGAAGAGTAAGTTCTCACTTTTGTTAGCTTTTACTTGTGTAACTGTGCACTGGACATATATTAAACTGACTGCAGTTGGTCTTATGCAGGCAGCATGGTGGCTTAATGGTTAGTACTGTCGCCTCACAACAAAAAGGTCACTGGTTTGAGTCCTGTCTGGGCTTGTTGGCATTTCTGTGTGTAGTTTGCATGTTCTCTCTGTGTTCTGGATGCTCAGGTTTCCCCAACAGTCCAAAGACATGTGCTATAAGTGAATTGAATAAACTACATTGGCTGTAGTGTATGAGTGTGTGTGTGAATGTGAGAATGTATGGGTGTATTAGTCGTATTCCCCAACTTGCAGTGCACACATAGGGCTCAACCTGTGCAGTGCACATGCCCTTTTTAGTCTTGGATAGAAAGTGCCCTTCCAAAATGATCAAAAGCGACACACCCTCCGTCACACCCTTCAGTAGGCGCGCGACAACACCGCTATTCAGTATGCGTGCGGTGACAACAACAGCACTTCCAGAGAAACCGAAATGCTTCCACACATCCGATTTAAAACCCGCTTTAGGTTCGATCATTTCCAGCTCTTTTTCATCCCCGCTACAAGCAGCACACTTCATTTCCTCATTACTGGATCTGTAGTGACAACAGACCGCAAAGGATGATGGCCACGCCTGGACTGATGGGAATTGTAGTTTCCGCTACCTCCTGTTCGCTTCATTCGCCTGAGCAAATTTTCTCAGAAGACCTATAGTTTTATCGAGTCATGCGACTACGGTAATATTGAAAAAAATTGCTATTGCGGTATGACGGTATTTACAACACCGTTACATCCCTACTGTCATATGAAACTTGGGGTACTTATAGTGGCTTAGGAATCGACTGATTGGTGAATCATAAATTGAATAATGCGTGGCCGGCTGCCAGCAACCATAAGCACGTGATAATCTCGAAATTAGTTTATAAATAAACTTCACAAAGTGTTCCAATATATGTTTTTATCGAAATTGCTCACAGTACTTATCCATCCACAGAGTTTGTGATGTAGTCAATGTGTAAACATTTAGCTGTGGCTCGAGCTTCTGTCTTTGGATGTCTCTGGGACAAAAGCAGCTGCATGCATACTAAAGCTTTAAATAAAAGTGAAACCATCAACCAAAGCTTGACAACTTCTATGTTTACAAAAACAAGCGCAGCCATATAGAGGTCATTTCTGGTTAATGATGTCAAAATTTACCTGTATTTTGGTATGGATGTGTGAATGGTCTTTTCCAGAAAAATTCTGGAATGTCCTTGCCTGTGTGAACAGCACTTTTCTAAATACACTCGTAAAGTTGTTCCGGACATTTTCTGGATATTTACTATGACACCATTTTGGAGAGAAGGTTATTTTTCCTTACTGTTGTTACATTTACCAACAATTGTTAGTTTACTTGAGAAGAGACATGAGACTTGATGGTTCCTGTTAGTTCTTTGAGTTCTTAAAGGACACCTATGATGAAAATCATCTTTTGTAAGTTGTTTGGACAGAGCTGTGTGTATGTATAGTGTGTCCACTGTCACTTTCATTAAGTCTCTTTTTTTAATTTCCTGATGTTAAAATAGGATCCTAATGCCTCCTGTTTTAACATCCACTGCAATGTGACGTAGGAGTGTGGTTTCCCTGCCCACCAATTTGATTGACAGCCACGTAGTAACATGTCTCCATAGTAACAAGTATAACATATAGAATATATCGTATCAACAAGACAGGATGTGCGCAAAGCAACTGGGATTAAAAGATCTGTTGTGCTTGCTGTGATCATCAATCATCCTCAAATGTTATCAAAAATTAGTTTTACAAGTTTAATTTGTTTTTAAAACAGTGCATGTTTGTAATGAAGTATTTTAAAGATAGTAAAATCGCTGTAATTCATCACCACACCCGCATGTCAGTACAATTATAAAAGAAGGCGCTTCAATCCCAGTTTCTGGACGATAAATCAGGTTTATTTTGTACATTGACATCACAGATATCCATACAGCAGCGGATATTAACGTTTATCTTGTCACATTTGCCATGCGAAAACATTGCAAAGTTAAACGCGCAAGGTGTGTGTTTGTCTGTGTGTGCGTTACCATTCAATGACATTGTGTGTGATTTATCTTTGCAACTCCACAACAGATACATTACATAGTAATTGGGAAAGTTCTTACTGTATTATTTCTCACAACTGTTATGTGATATCTGCTTCCTTTATATCTGTCACTGTGCTGTTTATCTGATGCAGCCGAGGCAAAGATTGCGGCACACTCTGACACATGGGCAAGGTGGGCGGGGAGACCTAGCATTAAAAGCACAGGCCACAAAAACAGCTATATTGTGTTCAGAACAGAAAATCCCAATATTCTGAAAGGTATAATAAATAACCTGATGGGTGTTTTGAGCTGAAACTTTACAGACACAGGCTGGAGACACAAAAGACTTGTGTTAAATCTTGAAAAAGGGGAAAAAATAGATGCCCTTTAATACTTGGAGCAATAAATGTATAGAGTTTCCCAGAGATGGGTCGGGGCTGGAAGGGCATCCGCTGTGTAAAAACGTGCTGGATAAGTTGGCGGTTCATTCCGCTGTGGTGACCCCAGATTAATAAAGGTACTAAGCCGAAAAGAAAATGTACACCACTGGAAAATGATGTCATACACATGCTCAACCTCATGTCCAGTCTATAGTCATGCACAAGTACAGTACTTGACAACCAAAACAAGATTGGCAGACTACAGGACATGGCATTTCAAAGTGACATTGCCAACTACTGGTCTGGCATGCATAACAAACTGCTTGTTGTTGTAAGCAAAACCTTTCAAAGCATTTTTATTTTTTAGTACAATGCTGTCATGTAAATGTACACTCATAAGTACGTTTTATCAATTGCTACACCCCTTGTCCCAGTGGAAAGACAGCAGTAAGATGGTTTTCCTCTTTCTAGATCTTCAAAATCACATCCTCATCATTGGAGCTGGTAGAGTTGTAATTTCTTTTTACTTGAAAAAAGTATTAGCTTATGGAATAACGTTGACTTTAAATTGAAGGTAATAGACAGTTCAAAGAGACAACAGAGTTGTGTGCGTGTGTATTGGTGTCTCCTCGCTTAGGCTGTCCACTCCAACTCTGCCAGACCTCCAGGGCTTTCAGACTCTGGCCTCAACATTGATGGCTGAGTTGGGGCCCTCTCTCTCCGTGTCTGTGTGGCCAAATAAAAATAACCTCTTGACACTTTTATGGCAGGACACAGTTGTGTGGATTTATGCTGCTTGTTTTCGCACAGTTTAAAGTGAGACTGTCCAGGGCCAAAGGCTTATAGCCTCTGTCAGCACATATTAAATGTTTATGCTGTTTGTCTCACACACTTGTCCTTTTATTTGAAACCAATTGACTCTTAGCCTCTGTGCTAGCAATTTCTATATGAAAAGCATGTTATGAAAAGCATGTTATGAAAAGGTCTTCCAATGAGAGAAAAAAAAAAGTGTTTTTCAATCTCTCTCCATTTTGTTGATCTCAGTAATTAAAATTACATGTGCTATTCAGTCACAACTGAGCCAAAACAAAGCACAGTGGTAGAACTGTGAATTTTCCAACTAGGACATATTCCTGGATGAACATCTTTGTTGGCCATTGAAAAACATTCCTATGAACCATTCTGTTTTTGTTCACTATTCCTTTACTTTTCAAACAAGAATATTATGGCTCCCCTAATAACTCTAATGTCTATATCCAATCATGTGATCAAAATCGGGCAGATCACACAATTTCAGACTTGATCAGAATAGAATGTTACCTCCAGATC
Organism: Danio rerio; assembly: GCF_052040795.2. Classification (NCBI taxonomy): domain Eukaryota; kingdom Metazoa; phylum Chordata; class Actinopteri; order Cypriniformes; family Danionidae; genus Danio; species Danio rerio. The sequence continues at coordinate 62,927,168 of NC_141025.1, read as the reverse complement.
AATACTCGAATATATGTAAATATATGTAGAGATTAGATGCAAAAACCTCTAAATGCCATTTAATATTTTCTTCTTGTGTGTAGAGTCTTGTGTGTAGCCTCAAAAATTGTACTTTTATAGTTACAAATAAGTTCTTTTCATTGTCTTTAAAGTAAAATACTTAAACATAAACATAGGAGGCTGAGAAAAATGCTCATTTTAGGAGAAAACTTTAGATTGCATTCAGAAGTTTTTGCATCTGAACTCTTCATATATATTCTTATAATTTTTTTAACACATCTATAGTCATGTGTTGGCACAGAGTTAGACCTCTTTCTTGACTTCACACAGAAACAGCAATGTGTGTGGCATGACATCAGTTGCACTATTGGTTAAATACTGGCATAGAAGAACATGGAAGCATTCATTCATTCATTTTCTTGTCGGCTTAGTCCCTTTATTAATCCGGGGTCGCTACAGCAGAATGAACCGCCAACTTATCCAGCACGTTTTTACGCAGTGGATACTCAACCCATCTCTGGGAAACATCTATACACATTCACACACACACACACACACACTCATACACTATGGACAATTTAGCCTACCCAATTCACCTGTACCGCGTGTTTTTGGACTGTGGAGGAAACCCACGCGAATGCAGGGAGAACATGCAAACTCTACACAGAAACGCCAACTGAGTCAAGCTCGAACCAGCGACCCAGCGACCTTCTTGCTGTAAGGTAACAGCACTACCTACTGTGCCACTGCGTCACCCGCTATTTGTTTTATATTAGATTTATTTATTTTTTATATTTACTGTTGAACTAAACTCCAAAAGTGAAGAATTGGTGTCATTTATTACTTGATTGTTCAAGCTATCTCAAAGAAGTGCTCTGTTTTAACAGAGTTGTTGAATGTTAAAATCATAGACTGTAAAAGATATGGACGTAGTATCCGAGCGCAAATGAAGCTACATGTAGGCTTGGCCAACCGTCGCCATTTTGTTCACGAGTCATCGCACCCAAGGCGGGATACCAAACAAGGACAAAGAGGCTGAGAGTGAGCGGAGCTACAGACACCTGCTGGCATTTTGCTTAGACCTGGCTTAGACAGACTTTATTTGGGAGAACATTTAGTAATACTTTATTACCTGCAACTTGTGCTCTGACCACATGTGCTTAGTTGTACACTATATTAATAAAATGTTTAGAAAACTGTTGTAGCACATTGAGCCACTAAACATTGGTCTTATGATGTTTTTCAACAGGAGGAAAACGCAAATTACTTCCAAACACTTCAGATATAGCCTGTGTTAGTAAATGCAAGGCTATTGATGCAATCCAGGCATAATGATAACGTTTCAGATGACTGTTCTAGAGCCTACAGCTAATCAATCTGTCAGATTCTGGATTGCATTACAGCTCCAAAGAAAAATAAAAATGATCTTAAATAAAACAAACACATTTATAGAGATGGTATACAAGTATACAACTTCACTCCTTCACTCGCCTGGGAAATGGAGGCAACTTGAATAGTTTGTGAGCACAATTAAGTGCACACAGTATGCCATATCATCTGATAATTGTAGGAAATAATCCCAAAAGGCAATTGGTTGTGTAAAGAAACATTAACCAAAACAAAAAAAAGCTGTATATGCCAAACTCAGCGGCTAATTAGCCGTAATCAGCTGAGGTGACGAGACAGCGAGCACTGAGACCTAGCTGTCACTCAAGTGGCCACGCCCTTAATTATGCAGACTTAATATACCTTAATACAAACAAAATGGATAAGTTATAAAAAAAAATGCACCCCCCCCCCTCCCAAGTGTTTTTATCAGCTGTAAATATGGGCAATTTACCGTTGCAGTCAGAAATCACCTGGACTTCCTGGAGCCAGCCCCCCAAGGTGAGTCGATGAATTAAAATTTTAGTTACTTCCGTATTGGCTTTCCAAAGGGAGAGCAGGAGGTTACTGCTTGGTTAAAATAATGTGAATTAAACCAAATAAAAGGAACATCCTTTATCTGTTTCTTTACTCTTCTTTATTCTTTTTTATGTACAGAAGTATCGGATCGGGCTTCGGTATGGGTAGATACTCAAAATCAAATGACTCTGACTCGAGGGCAAAAAAACCCGATCGAGACATCCCTAATAACAAACTCTTTGTTTTTTTTTTCAAAATACAGTGCTAGTTAGGTCAGGTCACAGGATCTCATTTATGTTTATGCTGAAACATATGCCCTGTATTTATCTCCCAGCATATATTAGCAGAGGCCTATAACTACTTTTATTATTGTACATTCTTTAATAAGTTCTCTTTTTGGCATGTATTTTTGCTTACCCAGCATGATGCATTTATTGTGGTAACTGAGGTTAAGTAGTTTTATCAAAGGTTCCCATATGGCCCTTGAACCTATAACCTCACCTTTACAAGCAGAGATCAAAAGCAGATTCGAGAGCTAAAAGTGCTTTCATTTATTTTGTTAAAGGTTTTTATCATACTGACTTTTAGACGAGGGTGACCACAATGCCACAAATTTTTAAACCACAGGGTCCAAAGAGCTCATAATGGATCACATCAGGATGATAAGGGTTTTTTTCTTGATTTAGTAAAATAATGGAATTATTCGTCTGGTTGCTAATTATTTTACAATTAAACATTATCATTTATTAAAGGCCTTATGGGTACTCAGAAGGGTGCACTGAAAACATTTATGCATTTTAGAACTTTAGAAGCATGAAAATGGTCATAAAAAAGTCAAAATAAAGTGAAAAAATAAAAAAATAGTCATAAAATGATTATGCAATATGCCTATTTATTTAATTATCGTATAGGTGTGCAAGACACGCTAAATGGCTGTGTTTTGGGTATGTGATCTTTTGCAACTGAATTGATATCATTTTGACAAGAGTGTAAACAATCCTACAAAAATGAAAAAGCTTAGCGTAATCTTAGGGTTATTATTTTGATACTTTTTTCTATTTTTAAAGCAGCTACTTAACATCTGTTCAAAAAGCATAGTGGATGATTTTTTTATTTTTTATTTTTTTAACTCTTAAATGCGTTCCACATCTGAAGGCCACTTTGTAGTGAGAACAAAAATGGCTACCATATTGAAGTGTCATTCCAAACCAAAGTTTTCAAGGTGACTTTAAGGGCCCTTCAAAGTGAACCATTTCAAAATGAAGGTAGAGTTATGGACATTTCATTCTTTAAGTTAGTTCGTTTCATATGTTACCCAGATGATGCAAGATATATTAGAAGTGACAATTCTAAGATTGTTTGTTTTTGGTCTCCAACAACCTCAATTCTTCTACAGAACTCACTCTGAAGCTCAGGTGTCGAACTCGGTTCTTGGATTGAACTATAAATCTCATCATGCACCTTACACACACTCCAGTTACAGTACTCTCCCAGATTGCACACACACAGCTGGAAGCTCATCATAGACTGATTACGTAAACTAAATGTACTGCTCTCATTCTCACACACATTGTTGAGTCTTGTTTCTGTTTATGTTGTTTTGCCACCTGTATCGACCATAACAACGCTTTTGGATTTTCCTCATGATACTTTTTGTTCCTGTTTTGACAATTACCTGCATTGAGTTAATTAACTGCATTTGGACCCTCAACTTTGTTGTAACCTGACAACCATTTGTTGCATCCTTTGGGGTCAACTGTGATATTAAATGACTACTTATACATATTTTTGGTCAAAGTAAATTATGGAAGTGTGGTATGGAATGAATAATTGCCTGGAATGCACAAAGTATCTCCTATTATTTTTCTCGAATCCTGCTTTAAAATGTAATTGTATAACCTTTTCCACTTTTAACCTATAGTAGTATTTGTAAAAATGGCAAATTAGCTGAAATATTAAGGACAGAGGACTAGTCCCTCTAGTGTCTCCAAATGTGTTTTTCTCTGTTTATACATTGGTAGGATTTGGGTTCTTTGCCAATGTCACCTTTGGCAAATTTGGGGTCAATTGATCTGGCTTTCATTGAATCATGCCTTCAACGATGAACTGAACCGAATCATCCTTTAACTAATAAAAAAAATGTACCTACAGTAATGTATTTAACTTGTTTTACAGTTCTGTGTTGTGTAAAGCACAGCAGAAACTGACTTGACCTGATTAGGTTTGATTAAGGCAAATTATGTTTCATAACAAAGACATTAATTACTGATGTGACATTTAACACATCCTTTATTGTTGCAGACATAATTATGTCTTTGGGGTATTTATGGTATTTTGAATTCTCTACATACTTTGGATTTTCTGTTCTTCTATGGTTGAATGAGTATAAAAATTTGGAGCAACTGTTTCTTCACTAGAATTTATTCATTCATCCATTCATTTTCTTTTCAGCTTACACCCTTTATTAATCAGGGGTTGCCATAGCGGAATGAACCACCTTATCCAGCTTATCCAGCATGTGTTTTATGCCCTTCCAGCCGCAACCCTGCACTGGGAAACACCCATACACTCTTGCATTCACACACATACACTACAGCTAAATTAGCTTATTTAATTTACCTATAGCGCACATCAACACCCACATCAACACAGGGAGAGCATGCAAACTCCACAAAGAAATGCCAACTAAACCAGCCGGGGCTCGAACCGGTGACCTTACCCACTGGCGATACCCACTGCGCCACCACATCACCTTTTTCAGTAGAATAATAGACATATTGGCTTTATATATTTTTTTATTTTTCACAGAGCAAACTGATGGCTTAAAGTTACTCTCATCATGCATAGTGTTATGGAGCATAGATTCAGACCACTAAGGACTCTAAACCTGTCAATTATCTACTGTATAACCACTTTTTTGTTCAAAGGAGATTTGAGTACGGGTCCAGTTGTATTTCCAAATGGTGCGCTATTTAGTCTTTCTTTCTTTCTTTCTTTCTTTCTTTCTTTCTTTCTTTCTTTCTTTCTTTCTTTCTTTCTTTCGTTCTTTCTTTCTTTCTTTCTTTCTTTCTTTATTTATTTATTTATTTATTTCTGTTATTTAAAGAGGTAATTTAAAAAAGGAGTCCCCCCCAAAAAAACAGAAATAAACATTGAAATACACTCGCATTACTGGTGCATTTGTATCACATTCCAGAGAGCACCTTTATCAGCAGCCCTGTGGAAAATAAACCCGTTTTTGTGCTGACTAGCATGAAATGGTTAAGCAAAATGAAGCATTTAACCTGATAGTGGACGCGCTGCTCATGATTAATATTTTTCAATTAAATGCACTGCCTATGAGGGATCCATACTATATATTTGGTAATACATATATAGGCGGTCTTTAATTAAGTGCATGCGACAAACAAACGTTAAGTCCAAAAAATAAAAAAATAAATGAGACAACCATGGGACATTAATTGCATGTGTGAACTTTGTATACAGAAACAGTTTGGAGGTGACCAAGAGTCTGCATTTTAAACATTAAAATAGTGTCACTTGGAAAAAACGTTTATGTACACTAAGAAGAATGGAGATGCCACTTGCTGTCATCTCCACTTCGGGCATTAAAAGGCAAATCTTCAGCAAAAAAAAGGAGAGCTGACGTGAACAAATGGAAGGAAAGAGTAAGAAAGTCTTTAAGAAATGCTGGGAAAGCATATTTGAATCAAAAAGGAGAACAAAAATCAGGGGAAAATCCACTGAAAGAGGTGAGTGGAAGAACTGTATATGTGATGTGATCTCTCTCTCTCTCTCTCTCTCTCTCTCTCTCTCTGATTGAGCTGAGGAGCGAAAAACACCACATAAACAGTTAACCTATCAAAATAAACCACATACCATGTATAATAAAGCTGTATCAAATTCATACTTCCCGCCAGTCCTGTGTAAACTACGACAAACAGGGTTTATTTGTTTAGATATTTAGTTATTTTGTTTATATATTTTATTATATTATATGTAGGTATTTATTCATGTTTGTTAACGTTAGTTAATAAAAATAAAGTTTCAGTCTTCTAATTTTTTATTGTAGTGTGTAGTCCTGCATGTTTAAATGTCAATTTATTGGTCCCTGAGGAACATTGTTTTGTTTCACTGTGTACTGCACTGTATATTGTTGAAATGACAATAAAGCCAACCTGATTGACTTGACTTGACACAGCTGGAATCTCATCATAGACTACCCATTACCAGGACTATAAATACACGTTACATTCACACACATAGTGCTGAGTCTTGTTTTCCTGTAACATTTCTAAGCACTTTCCTTGTCTTGTCCTTTCATGGTTTTTGATCTTTGTTTTGTTCTTTGTTTATCCTGTGTACTACCTGCAACCAACCTTGCCTGCTTTGCTGGTTACAATTTTATTTCTTACCTTTAATGGGTTTGTTCCTGTTTGACCATTGCCTGCCTGACTTTGCTATTAATAAACTGCTATTAATGTAAATAAATTGACTTATATGGTTCTTCGTCTTAAGGCCCCAGTTAATTTTAGTTAATGCACTTACTAACATGAACAAACAATGAACAATACATTAATTATGGTATTTATTCGTGTTTGTAAATGTTAGTTAATGAAATTAAAGTTGTTCATTATTAGCTTATGTAAACTTACAGTTCATTAACTAATGTTAACAAGAATGATTTTCTTAAATCATTTGCAAGTGTTGAACTATAATTAATAAATGCTGTACACATATTGTTCATTATTAGTTCATGTTAGTAAATGGGTTAACTAATGAAACCTTATTGTAAAGTGTGACCATCTATTCAAAATGAGGCGATTTGTAAGGCAATGTTATGCTCCTGTTAAATATTAGCATTTGTTTCTTTAAAAATAGTATTGAATCTTGTATTTTTGACATACATTAGCCATAAGACTATATGAAGGGACATAAGAAGGGAAGCCTTTGGCTGTTCTAACATAAAGAATGAAGCAGTTCTTTCATTCTTTAGTTCACATGCAAACACACAAGCAATGTGACACATCTCTCACCCCCTCTCTCTCTCTCACACTATCTCTGTTGTGAATATGGCTCATAAATGGGTTATTTGGGATCTCCGCCATGTGTCTTGTTTTCTGTTTGGATTAAGGTGAGAAGGCAGACTACCCCGCCAAACAGAGCACACACTGACACCTGGGAGGCATATGACACCTCTTCTGTCACTGCGAGTTTGTGTGTGTCCCAACAAACCATATGCACGCACACACAACATTTTGATCTTCATCTTAAACATACTCTGCTCTTTTTGAACACACAGAAGCATTTAGCATTGACACATCTGTTGAAGGTTGACTGACAGGTTTCACTGTAGGCGAGAGACAGAAGAGTGCTTTTATGGGGGCCTGTAAGGACACTCGTTGATGTCTAGAGTCAGGCAGCCATCAGGTGGGCTAAACCTGCAGCCTATTTTAATCGTATCACTTTCTCCAGCAGAGTACAGGCTATGACAGATGTCAAATTGGGGAAATCTAATGCTTTCTGACAGGGCCAGTGTTTGTGTGTGTATCAACATGCAGGCAGTGCTGACGGTTGTTGTAGAACTCGTTGTTATGCCTTCCAAGCAACATCTTATTGTAATAAAACCTTAAGACCTACCATACAACTGAAATAGAATATTGAATACCAACTACAAGTTATATTAAATATGGTATTTCCGAAGTATTTGAAAAAACAGTAGGTGAAAAGTATTTAGATGATTTACTAATTCTAAAGAGTCCGTTCAATGTACACTATTCAAGTACACTAAGGCAATTTGAAAGTATACAGTAGATGAGAGCATAGCTGCAATTGGTGATGCATGTAGGTCAGGTGTTAAAGACAATATGGCAGATGTAGTACAACCAAATTATATTCAGACTATTTGTATTCATACTTTCAATCTTTAAATGCAAATGCAGAACAGACAGTAATGAACAACTGAAAATTCTAATCTAATATCTTATCTAATCTATAAGCAAATAAATAAATAAATAAAACAAAAACATACATCACTGCTTACTGCAAATATATTTTTTTCAAAGACAACACTTTGATGTTCATTTTCATCCACTTTTCTGGGGCAGGGTCGCAGGGGCAGCAGTCTAAGGGTGCTTTCACACCTACACTTTTGTTTCGGAACGTGTCTCGTTTGCCCAGTTAGCGCGGTTCGTTTGGCATATGTGAACAGGGCAATCGCGCTCTGTTCCGCGCCAAAGTAATCGCTCCGAGATCGCTTGAGTGAGGTGGTCTCGGCTCGATTGAAACGAACCCTGGAGCGGATCGATTGCAGTGAGAAAGCGATCCGATCCGAGCGCGGTTATATCACAGTGTTTTATGGATATGTAATAGGCTTACGGCTATATGAAGAGAGAATTATGAGAAGGGCGGGAAGTTTCGCGAGTCTCCGGATGCCCGCAAATGAGTGATGATCTCCCGGTAATCTCGCGTCTCTCTCCCAGTCCTCAAATAGGCATCGTCGCGCACCCTTCTCACCCCTCCCCACCGCGTCTCTCCTCAGACACGTCACGCGCGCGCACCCTGTCAATCACCACCAAACCAACACCTCTCCTGACAGCTGAGCGGGACGCTGCAAAATAAACCCTGACACTCTGACCAATGTAAGGAGAGTTTACTCGCACGTGACTTGTTTTAGCTCTTTTGGTCCGATTAGAAACTTTGCAGTGTGAAAGCGAACCGCTCCAAGAGCAAAGAGCAACAATGTAACAATTTTAATCTCTGTTTCGGAACAACTGAATCGATTCACAGGTGTGAAAGCACCCTTAAAGGCCGTTTCAAGGCAATGATATGGTACGGTATGGTTCGGTTCGGTACGTTTTTATGTTTCACTGTCAAAAGGCCTACCGAACTGTACCATACCATACCACTTCGTCGCCACCTTTTCAAAAGGGTACCAAACACGAGAAAGGGTATCAAAAGGCAGAGATGGACGTCATTGGTTTCCAGAGATCCGTCATTTGCCGGAATGAAAACAAAGGAATCGTCATGTTTAAAATACACAGACGAGAGATTACAGAGTAATTATATATATACAGTATACATATATGAACAGCCAAATAGCCATAAAGAAGAGCAGATTTACCCTGTGCACTTTAGTTTTTTACGAGCCAGTCTAAAGTGCAAGCGGTTTCACTTTCTTGCTTGTGCTCGCCGCACGTCTATATCTGAAATAACAAACTTCTTGACCTCATAATAATAACGTGCGCTTGATTATTGATGTGCTTTTGAAACCCGATGCTGTCCAAAACTAACACGAGAGTAAAGTGCGAGTGTGAATTTTATAAAATTTTACTTGCTATCGTTTTGCTATTATGGATAGTTATTATAGATATATTTGGATACTTTTAATTTTTTAGAATAATTTCTACACTCACAATTGTTTACAGTGTTAAACAAGTATTTTTTATACTTTCCATAGGCAAACATATAAACAATTGAAGTCAGTATTATTAGTCCTCCTGAATTATTATATTTTGACCCTTTTCTAAACATAATAAATTTAATTAACTGATTTATTTATCTTTGCCACGATGATAGAACATAATATTTTAATAGATAGAATACTAGACACTAGTATTTAGCCTAAAGTGAAATTTAAAGGCTTAACTAGGTTAATTAGGTTAACAAGGCAAGTTAAGGTAATTAGGCGAGTTATTGTATAACAGTGGTTAGTTCTGTAGACTATCAAAAAAAGATATTGTTTAGGAAAGGCTAATAATATTGACCTTTTTTTATTTTTTTATTTTATTAAAAATGCTATGGTTGTGCTATAAGCTGACATAATGTCAAATGTTCCAAAAAACATTATTCCTCTAGACAAAATTCTATAGGTGAAAGCAGGTGCAGATGATTAAATGTATCCACAGGAATCCTGCAATATGAAAATATTTTAAACAAACAAACAAACAAACAAACAAACAAATAAATAAATAAATAAATAAATAAATAAATAAATAAAATCTAGCACATTTGCACAATCACAAGGCACAGAAGAAGCCAGTAGTATTTAATAACTGAAGCTGATGTAAGATGTTTTTCTAGCTGTCATGATCAGCAACAATCCAGCATGTGCAAACGGCTGGACCACTGCAAATCTCATGATACAACTCACACAAACACCATTTGCAGTTCTCTCTCTGATTGCACACACACACACACGCACGCACACACAAACACACACACACACACACACACACACACACACACACACACACACACACACACACACACACACACACAGTAGTCTGTGTTTTGTTGTCAATTTATGTTGTTTGATGTAGCACCTTGGTCCTGAAGGAACACTGTTTTGTTTCACTGTGTACTGCACTGTATATTGTACAAATGAAAATAAAGCCAATTTGACTTGATTTGACACAGCTGGAAGCTTATCATCCAGGGCCGGGGTGGGACTCCTTTTCAGCCCTAAAGTTTCAAGCCTTGACTGGCCCATCTCAGTTCACGACTGACTATATTAAAATAACGTTATTTTCAATTCAGTTTCTAATGACACTGTCACGTCTTTTTCAAGAAAACAGCTGCTTTAGAACTTCAAATTTCCAACAACCCTAACAGGATTTTATGTCTTAACAATAAAAATGGAAAAAAAAAATTATAATTTTCAGATGAGGTTCGAACATGGGATGGAAGTGTATCAACTCAACGTGCTGACCACTGGACCACAGTGTCGCTGATCTGTTAGTGCGTCAGGAATGAAAAATAAATATTGCACTATGACGTGCAAGACTCTTTTATTGACGGCTTAATCTTTTTCTCTCCTTTTTAGATTTCTGATCAAGTTATGTCAGATTTATTAATGTCGTGAATCATCTGATTTTCACTGAGAAGGTATAATATTCAATAATATTAATTATTCGAATTCTTATATTCACTAAGGTGTCGCTGTTTGGGGTCGAATGATAATTACGTAATCATTAACCTGCAGGCTGCATTTTGCATTTTGGCCCTCGCGGCCAAAAAACGGACTGGCTGTTCTCCCGATTAGCCAATCCGGGCCTGTTATCATCATACTACCTATTAACAGGACTTTAAATACATCTTACATACACACACAGTGCTGAGTCTTGTTTCCCTGCAACTTTTTAAAGCACTTTTCTTGCCTTGTCCTTCCATGGTTTTTGATCTTTGTTTTGTTTTTTGTTCATCCTGTTATCACCTGCACCAACCTCGCCTACTTTGCTGACTACTATTTTAGTTGTAACTCTTAATGTGTTTGTTCATGTTACTGTTTGTTCCTGTTTGACCATTGCCTGCCTGACTAAGCTATTAATAAACTGCATTTGGACCCCAACCTTATTGCACCCCAACCTCTATGCTACACAAGCCTAGCAGAAGGAGACTCCAATTACATCAGTTCCTGAAATACCCAGTGCTGCTTTGGAACACTTCAAAGAAGTCGAATTTTCACATAATTTAAATAAATTGTGACTTCCGTTGTATCTGCCTGCTATATTAAGAGTTTTTATTGAGTAATGGTTAGGTTTAGTGCTAGGAACTTGGTTTCATGCTCAGAAATGTGTTCATAGTGTAATGTAAGCAGAATAGTTTACTTTAAAAAAAAAAAAAATGTCATTTTATCATAATTATAAAATGACCATTGCATTTCACATTTCCATATTGACAACAAAAGTTTCTCATTTAAACAATGGAGGACTCTGTTTTACACTGAAGGGGTATACTGAGATTCAAAGGGATTGACTGACTGAAAATTAAAATATGATCACTCTTCTCTATAGTATAGCGACTAAATTTTTTACAAATTTTGAACAATGAAGATTGAATTGTTTAAGATAAAATTAATTCAATCATAAAATGTAATTGAAAACACTTTTATTTACACTACGATCAGCCTTGAATGTTTCTCACAGGCACGATCTCTGATTTGAATGTGTGTGGTTGGTTGCTGGATGTGAGTAAAAGTAATCAGTCACATGTACACAGTTTAAAGTGTGAAAGCAAGTCCTCACACTCCAGAGATTATTCCCCATAAACATGCAGGAAAGCTAAAAGCCTATGTGCTGAGGTGAAAACCATATTGATGCAAGCAAACAGTGTCACTAGTCCATGAGCTTACTGCTCTGGGACCGAAATAAATGGTTTGTTACATTTTGTTGTGTTGACGGAATATAAACACCCAACGCCAAGGCTGGTGAAGCGGCGATAAACTAAAGTGGTCATTAATCGTGAAAGAGGAGCGCAGCTGAGGTGCCAGAGTAATTAATGTAACAAATAGCGACGGCTAGAATGAAATGAGTGTCAGTTACTTTTCTTCCAGCACCATTTACGTTTCTCTACACATTCTGTAATTGATGTGTTTAGATGTAGAAAAATGTACACAGGCATAAGGCTCTCATACACTTACACAGACACACAAAAGCCATATGTTTGGTGCCATTCTTCCCTATTTCCCCTCCTAAAGTGGGAACAATAATGCTATTGTTTATATTGCCATTTAATAAATCATTTTCATTTGTTGGTGGACTGAGTGTGATCGAACTGTTCTCAATAAATCTCTGTTAGTGGGTCCAGATGAGTGAAGGGCTAGTATTGCCATCCGCCGAAGTGACTGCGGAGTACATTACCAGTTCAACGTAAACACACGGTTGCTCCATCAGCTTTCTGTGTACACCACTTTCACCAAGAGCCATTACTGTCTGGGAGGGTGAAGACTAACACGAGCTTGCTAGGCTTTTGCTAACTATTTATTATTTATGGTGCTGTGAAATTTTAGCGCGCCCCCAACCACCATATTCATTCATAACACAGGAGACGGGGAGAGAGAAATAAATTGTTAGACACAAGTTTGGTGGTCGCCTCGTACTGGACATGCTAGCAAAAAGAGTTGCTTGTGATGACTTAGCTGGGATGTATGGTTGTTTGAGTCTTGTCCTCAGACTGCTCCCAGATGGACTGATTACAGATAAAATGAGATCATCTGTACATTTTGTTAGTTAATGCCATAATTTAATGATCCTCTTGTGGTTGTTTGATACGCTTAGAAGCAGGTAAACTGAATTTTCGTTGAGTATGTGAAATAATTAGAATTTATTATTTTTGGATGGACGTAAATTGTGATTACAAAGTCTAGACATGTTTTCCTTTGTGTATTTTGTGTTTGAATAGTGTCAGGGTTCTTGGAAAGTCCCCCTTGCTTTACTAACCACCCCTTTCAGAAGTTACTGAAGCATACTGTAAACTATGTAAAATTTTACTTACAACTATGCTCAGCTATTATTGCATGTAAAGAACACACACATAGCCTATTAAAGGTCAAAGTCATGGCAATCATTAGACAGATTTTTAAGTCAGTGGAACAGAACGGGACCCCCCGCTTTTAATGCTTTTGTTGTTGTAGGAGTCTCTAACTCTCCCAATCTCCCAGTTCAATTTATCCACAATTTCTGTACATCTGTCTAAAGCTAAGGTTTTTCCAATTTATTATTATGTGCTATTATTAGCAAGTAGTTTAGGTGAACCTCACAACAAGAAAGGCTCAGTTTGAGTGTGCATTTATATTAAGTTTTCCCCATTTTAATGCTGGTTTCTCATACTGTGGTTTTTTTTAGGTCAATTGGACATAGAAAACCAAGCGGTTTGGATAAGACATAAATCATATTAGAGTTGATCAGGCAGACCATAAGCGTTGATCAGACAGACTAATATTTAGTAAAGACATCAGGGGTTTTTGCATCAAGTTTGCACATAGAAACTCAAGGCGGGTGAACAATGTTGAGGGTAATGCGTTATACAGTAAATACTGCACATTACGTAATGATATTACTTTTCCAAAGTAACAAGTAAAGTAATACATTATGGTAACACTTTATAATAACTATACACTGTGAACCTTTTATTAAGCATTAGCAAATAGTGAATTCATTATCTGTTAAGCATTAACTCTACATTAATAAATATTAGTAAACAGTTTATAACTAAATAATAAGGGATTTATAAAGCTTAAATAGTCCTCACTTTAGATTAGGTCACAAAACAGCAAGAAGTTGAGTTAATAAAGCATTTATTAACATACATAGTAACCATTAATATATGTCTGAACAATAAGATGTATAAACATTGTTTTTAATAGTTTATTAATCATTTACTTACTCATTCTGAATGATCTTAAAAAAACAACTATTCTTAAATACAAATGGTTTGTAAATAATGCAATACTTCATTTAGTAATGAAAAATAAATACTTACAAAGTATGAAAATACAATCATTAGGCACATTATAAATGTGGTTCTAAGTCAAGAATAGAGCATTTATAGCTGCAGTTATAAGCTGCTTACTAACGTTTATTAATGTAGAGTTAGTGCATAACAGATAATGAATTCACCATATGCTAATGCTTAATAAATGGTTCAGAGTGTGTAGTTATTATAAAGTGTTACCTGCATGACTTTAAAAATGAGTAATTGTTATTAACTGGGTCAGCCGGCATCCCTGTGTTCACATGGGTTTCTTCCGGGTGCTCTGGTTTCCCCCACAGACCAAAGACATGCACTACAGGTGTCTGAGTGTGAATAAGTGTTTCCCACAACTGGGTTGCAGCTGGAAGGCCATCCGCTGTTTAAAACATATGCTGGATTAGTTGGCAGTTCATTCCGCTGTGAATCGACCATTGATGAATAAAGGGACTAAGCCAAAGGAAAATGAATGAATAAATGAATGAAGTAGTAAGTTTGTGCTTGTCATTTTTAAGTAAAATGATTATAAACTGGATGAGGTGCTAACTACAAATTACTTATCTTGCAAATTTTTAAAAAATCGTCCACTAAACAGAAAAAAAATGAATTGATACAATAGCAGTAACTGTTGCTTGTTAGAAGATTATCTTTATAATAAAATACAATAATCAACATTGCATGGTTAAAACAAATATGTTATGAAGAACTAAAAAACAATGTTTACAGCATCAAGTTGACTTTTTTTATTTTTATGTTTTCTCAACAATGTATTTTTTACAGTGTACTTACTGAAGACAAAAACAGTTCAACAACAACTCTGTTCAATTTAATGAACTGGTTCACTCTGGTTAAAACAAACGATTCATTCGCAAATCGCCCGTCATCACTACAGACAGTTAGAAACAGAATCAATGGCAAGCTGGAGACTTACAGTTTTTCAATGGATCAAAGAAAAGAAGTGGATTGTCGTTTAGTGTAAAACGCTTGATGACTGCAAGAAATACGACAACGAGAAAAAAAAAAAACTGGATGCAAAGCACTACAACCGAACCTCACCGCCAGCTAAACAACAAATTACCGACATCACTTTCTCCAGGTAAAACAATTAATACGACTAAACAAAAAAAAACTGATTATTGCTTTTATTGTTACGGAGATGCAGCCACTGTCTAACATTACTGTAGAAGCGACTATGTTTTGTAATATAGTATGATTTCTTTCTCTTTTGGGAAATGATTTACACATTTGTTAAGGTCAGTCGAAGAAATTTATTCAATGTGTGAGCTTAAGGATTTATTTTGTTATTTTGTCTTACTGTTTGTTTTAATATTATTTTTTTTAACACAATACATAGAAAAGTAGCAAATGCATTACGTTACATTAATCTGTATATACAGCATGTATAGCTCTAAGCTCAGAAAGTTCTCAAAATATATTATCCTACATTTTTTAAAGGAAAATGAAGGTTTGGGTTATATAGGTAGTTGTTAAATACAGAGCTTCTCTGTAAAAAGGGTGAAAAAACATGTGCAAGTTCTGAAAGAGATCAAACTTCAGCCAGGTAAGGAAATGTAATGCAAAAGTTACTCTAAAGAAATATAATGCTTTACTTTCCAGCAAAGTTACACAATTAGTTACTTTTTTTGGGAGTAACTAAATATTGTAATACATTACTTTTAACAGTAACTTTTCCCAACACTGGGTGTGATTTTGTCAAGCACGATGCGATCCTGGATTCACATCTACTTTGATCCTGAATCATCATTTTTGTTTAAAATATTATCCATACATAATCCCTACCCCTAAAACCAACACTAATTGTAAATTATTCTGCAAATCAGATGGGAATAATAGCTGGATAACAATCATGCAGAAGTTCAAAACTCGAAGTGAACACATAATCTGAACATAAACTTTAAACTTATACCTTAAATTTGATTGGCTGATTGAAATTTTGTTCCAGGATCAACACAGATGTTGATTCAGCAACATGTCCTACAAGGTGAAATCACACTAACCATAGGAACCACCCATCAAGCTGTTCCCCCCAAAATAAATTTCCCTTCCGGGCCTTTTTCCTGGTTGAAATCACACCACCTTAATAGGAAATGAAGGTCATGTATGCTGACAAAATCAACAGCCATGATCAAAGCTGTGTTTTTGTTGTGCGATGTGGGTTTTATGATAACAGATATGGAATGCAGACCACAAAGAACACAATGGCTTACACAACTGAGACAAGTAAATGCAGCAAACATTTGCTTGTTTTATGTCTTGGTGTTAAAAGAATTTTAAATGCTGTACTATTGTTTAGTTGGCCTGCATTTGCATAATCATTGTCACTGGTAAGTTTGAAGTAGCAGCTCAATTAGTTTCCACAAAAAAAGTTACTCCAAACGTCATTTGCGAAATGGTTGCAAAATCCAATAGTAGTTCTAGGAACTGTGAAAAATATCTATAAATATTTGTTTCTTAAATCTAGACTGGTCCCAACCTGGGCTGCGTTTCCCAAAAAAATGACACACTGTAACTCGTGAATTTCTCTGTCGCAGATCCGTCGTTTGAACCATGTTAATTATAATGTAAAATGTCCATATAACGATGCTCTAACAAGCACACGCATTTTACATTTTACATTTTACATTTTACATTTACGGTTTTACAAGCACATGCATTAAAAAATTTTTTTGATAAAAACATGCACTTGTTTTCCATATTAATTAAAATATATGTAAAAGGCACATATAGGGCCAATGTTCTTTTACAAATATTATTGAGAATATTTCATATTCTATTCAAAAACATAAAAACCACTTAGCTAACACATATTTTAATCTGATATATAAATCATATATGTTGTTAATGGCTGTACTTCACATTAGATTGTTTATTTAAAAATGTAGAAAAAATATACAAATAAAAGAAAAATAATAAAATAAATAATAATAATTATTAATATTAATAATAATAATAATAATGATAACAAGTAGGATCTTGTTTATTTATTCTTGTTTATTTATTTTTATTTTAATTATTGTAAAAGTCTACTTTTCCATTTTGACACATTCAAACCACTGCAAAACTGTAAACCTAACCCTAACCCTAACCCAACAGGTCCATGTCATATACAGATACATTTCTTAATAAATAACTTACTATAAATAAAAACCATTAACGTATGCTTTATATTTTTGTTTTCAAAAACTTTGGAGACATAATGTAAATTCCACTTTAAAATAATAGGTCATCTAGCTTTTGTTATAAGCCACGGCTGGGTTCAAAATGACATAAATGTTTTCAAAGTGCCCTACAAAGGGAACGCAATTGTCAATATGAAGATCGATAAATCTAAGCTATTAAAAAAAAAAAAACTCTAAAAAGCAAATTACACCCAAGAGAGATGACTTTAATTTTTTTTTTTTTTTTCGAGTTTAAATGTTGGAAGGTTCGAAAAGAATAGGGCATAGGGGGTGTAACTGGAAATAAAACACAACCAGGAACTATGCTTTTAACTAAAGCTCACTCAAGAGGTGTAGTTGTAAGTGTACAAGTTTGCGATGCAGTTTGCAAATGTTCATTGGAACAATGGATTTGGCAAATGCCAAATCATTGAACTATGTTTGTTACGACACAACCTGCGACCAGTTGGCTAACAATGGTTTTCAGAAACGCACCCGTGAGCTGCAAAATGTCAGTGGGGATGTATTTTATGCCTCACAAGCATTTCTCAATCATGATGATTCATATCGACCATCAGAGTTGCAACTAAACGCTGCAGAATCCTTGTCAAGAGCAGTTTTTAGAAACATGATTGAAAAGACAATAAAAGAGTAGAAGTAAAGGAACTCAGTTGTGGCTTGAGTTAATGGACAGTCTTTTAAAATGCCTAGTAGAAAATCTGGAATAGATTGAAACTGAAAAAATCTTAAGAATTTTGTCTAAACAACAAAATTTGTACTTTGCTGTTGGCAAATCTCACAGATTTGGCTGGCTTTATATAACTGATGGCAAATCTTCAAGTGCCATGACTGAGTACCAAGTGATGACTGAACCAGCTTAGCTTGGTGAGTGTGTGCTTCGTGTTAACCGAGTGAATCTCCAGTGTCCTTGCAAGGTCAGGTCTTGTGTATGAAAATTTTATTTTGTTATCGAGGAACTTTAGAACCCAAGAACACTGTCCAATGTGCTAAGCATGGCTTTTTGTCCTCACAGTCTTTCATGAGGTGCTGGACATCCCTTGCACACTTTAAAAGCATGTTGTGATGCCCTACAGCATAGAAGAAAGCTATTAAAACTAAGAGAAGACATCCTCGAGAAAAAAAAAAAAAAAAAGAAAGACACACACACTAGCATATGCACACAAAAAAACAAACATACACACATTTGGCTGAGGGTGCACTCCCTACCATTAAAGCTTCGAGTTCAAACTCACCTCCTTCCCCCCTCAATGTGCTGCTTTTAAAATGAATTTGGCGTGTACATATATGTGTATGTGTGTTGGTGAAGGGAGCAAGCTGAAAGGCAGATGCATTGTGTGAATGGGAGCGTAAGTAAAAAGTCTTTTCACAGATGTCAGTTGATGGGATTACTCACACTCTCTCAGCCTAAGGACAGAAGTGAGAGGGAAAAAAGGGAGAGATTTGGAAAAGGAGAGAGATAGTGTAAATGATTTAACAGTTAGCTCTCTGAAAGCGCTGAAGATCAGAGATCATGTTGTGAGCCGCCCATCATTCCGTTAATCCAGAGGGCTCACATCCGCATTAACACCCCCACATCACACCAAACACTATCTGTGGTGGCGGCTGCCAGGATTTTTTGAGGAATGGGAAAAGAGAGGAGTTTGAGAATGTTGGATGTTGATGGTAGAGTTTTTGGAGTTGGAAAAGAAAGAGATTTATGAGAAAACTTGAGGCTGCTGTCTCATCCTGGTCCACATCAAGGCTTGGCTAGATCAATATGATCTATTCCCACCTCCCACATGTGAATGAGCACACACCGTGTCTAATGGTGCTTCATCGAACCCAATAACACAGACATCCAGCGTTACAATTTACGCCTGTTATTCTAAGTTGATAAATGTTATTTCAAAATGGCAGAACACTCCCCTTTCCTTTTGTGATTTATTTGGTGGGGCTACAAGGAGGTGCTGACTTTACACTGTTTCAAATTGATGTTATTTCTCTTATTTAACTCCTGTATGGTGTGGACCCACCCTTTGGAGACAACTGTAGGTGACTCTATAGCTTTATCAAAAGAAAAAGATAATCTCCCATTTTAAAATGTAATCAAATGGATCAAGAGTTCTTTTGAAGTAGCTGAAGAGAAAGGCCATTTTGTCATAGTTTGTTGATTTTGGGTGTTTATATGAGACAGTCACTGTTGATCATTTTCCACGATAATGTGGGAAAAATAGGATGCTGCTTGGTTTTCGCACTAAAATTCTTCCCAAAACCATTGACTTGCTTTAAGGGCCATGAAACCCCTCCTGTCTCAGCAGGGTGTTTTCACACCTCTAGTTAAAAATACAAAAGTCAGGAAAGTGGGTAAGCTATGGGCGAAAGAGGGAAGGTTTTGCATGAAAAGGGGAGTTTCAGTACAAGCACGCACAAATTTTCACAGAGACAACACAAACACAGACGCAGAGGAGATACGTGACTGTTTACATGGTAATATGTTTACAAACAAATTATTTGCCTTCATCTGAATTAGACAATAATATGATTAAGGTGTTTACATGAGTGGCTTTTTGAATGTTCCTTTCGTGAATGTTCAGTTTTTCATACTATAGCATGTAATTCAATTAACATCATCATATCACCAGTCTATCCACATTTTCTCCCGAGATTCATGTAATTTCAAGTGTTTCATTCTTAATTTACTGACTTTGACAGCAGTTTGGCACTTTTCACTATCGTTCAGTAACATTTAATGCATGTCCCCCATGACAAACAACATATTGGATGTGTGGAACTGCTGAAAGAGTGTACTTTTAATGGAATGTTTGAGACTGCACACTGTATGCAAAGTTGCAAGGACTCGTTAGGTGCAGAGAACAGCGTCAAACAGCCGGGTGTGTATAGACTATACTGTCACAAAATGCTGTGAAAATCCTACATGACTGTAATAGCTTAAGGTGTTAACATGTTTACGTTCAGAGAGCAGCATTTACAGTGAATCTTTCAGTCCATAATATTGTAGTGATATTACTGTAAACTTAGTAACTAAATCATTTTGACTAAAGTGTATCTTTAGAAACTGAAAGAGTACTGCTGACTATACTAACTAACTTTGCCATTTAAATAAACAAACAACAAACATTGATCACACACTTAACAAATCAGAGAATAGGAAGAAGAGCAGTAAATTGGGATTTCACCATTTTCAGATGCGAAAAGCTCTCCTGTAAAAAATGTTCCTTACATACATATTTTTGTTGTGTGTTAGCAGACCACTGTAATCCACACATGTGAGTCCACTCGCTGCACTCTCATAGCAAGGAAATGAAAACAAAGCCTCTGTTGCGTTTCATTTATAATAGTGCAAAATGGTTGCAAAATTCAATAGTAGTTCTAGGAACTGTGAAAAAGTTCCTCTAGTGTAAAATCCTAAAAGGCTCATAAAAGCCCTATAAATATTTGTTTCTTAAATCTAGACTGGCCCCAACCTGGGCTGCGTTTCCCAAAAAAAAAATGACAGACTGTAACTCGTGAATTTCTCTGTCGCAGATCCGTCGTTTGAACCATGTTAATTATAATGTAAAATGTCCATATAACAATGCTCTTACAAGCACACGCATTTTACATTTTACATTTACGGTTTTACAAGCAAACGCATTTAAAAAAAAAAAAATTCTATATATGTTTTGGTAAAAACTTGCACTTGTTTTCCATATTAATTGAAATATATGTAAAAGGCACATATAGGGCCAATGTTCTTTTACAAATATTATTGAGAATATTTCATATTCTGTTCAAAAACATAAAATCACTTAGCTAATTTATTGCATTTATAAATGCAACCCTAATGAACCATGTCTCCAAACAACAAATCTTCTTCTACTTGTTTTAATAGGCAACACAACGTGGCATCTTCGAAGCTAAATCATGCCTATTAATGAAGTTGCACCTCATTTACAATAGAGCATGCTGATTGGTTGAAATCAAGTCTTTCTCTAGAATTAATAATGAAAATTCAAAGATGTTACGTTGTACCGGCCGCTATTCACGCTGGAATGTACACAAGGATCTTATCAAAGTGACGTAGCATCAATTTTTATTTTCAAAACGAGAAAAACAACCAATTTTCACTGTTTTTGTGAAATAGATGTGTCTTAATAGTGTTTTTAGCAGCGTGGGGCACATATATGACTGCCAACATCTCAAAAAATGTGTTTTGGTGTTTCATAACCCTTTAAGATTAACATTTAAATGGTTGCCTACAGCTGTTTTACTGCTTCTGTTTTACAATGAAGAAGATCTGCTTTTGAGCTCTTTATATATAGATAGAATTAGAATTAGAGAAATTATAAAAAATGGATTGGATATCCATAACATAACTAAAATCAATGTTGGGTTGATTTAAACTCATGACACCTACATTAGAGCATGTTCACTAACCACCAAGCCACAGCCTCAAGTGCTGCTCTATAATCTCCTTTTTTGGCCTTTCTCTCATGAGACACATTATTATTTCATTGTGCCATTTTAAAAACCTGGGTGTGAAAGTTGAGGAATGCATTCAATGACTCACTCTAAGACGGTTTGGGAAAGGGAAGAAGCAATGAGACAAGAGGAGGAAATCAGAACAGGGCAAGGGAGACATTAAAAATGAAAAGAAAAACATCTGGGATCAGACAACTCATAACCTCGACATCTAGATAATCCATTTCATCAGCCTGTTTTGGGCTAAAGACCTTCAAATAACTGAAAATAGGCCTTAAAAATACTTTTCATTCTTTTACTTAAGATTGTTGCTCTTTGACAGAGACACAGTGCGGGGTGTAAACAGGCATGGGCAAAAATACACTGAAATGTATTTTAAAATAAAATACCAAATACCTCAATTTTAAGTGTATCAAAATAAACTACAAAATACAGCAACCATATCGGAATAAAATACTGTATTTTTGTATTTTGAAAAAACTACAATACTTTTACAAGGGAGCATGACATTTCTTCGCAAATCTCTATCAATGGGCAAATTCAATCAATTCATTGACTATTAAACTTAATTAAAATTAATTAAATAATGTTTGACAGCAATAACGTTTCTCTGAGCAAGTTTAAGTCTGCTTCTCTGTCAATTCATTCACTTCTACTAAACATGAAAATTTTAACCTGAGTTTCTCTGAGGTTTTAATATAGATTTTCATACTGAAAGTATTGTCTTGAAGATAATCCCTTTAATCACTGTAAAAATCATTCAGTGCAGATAATGAGTTGGAGTATCATACTATATCTCTTGATTGAGAAAATTACCACCATCTCTTAAAATGCTTATATTAAAATTTTTTTGCAATTAAAATCTTCAATAATAATTTTAGAAATCATGATTTCTGAAAATGACTAAAATCTCCAGTTTTGGTAATTTATATATGTTTTTGAAATTGAACTTTACAAGACACAATATAAAACAAACTGTACTGTACATGAAATGCACAAAAAGACATTTACAATACTATCATAGATGTAAATACAATGTTAAAACAATGTAACTACAACGTTATTACATAGTAGTTATTATGTTCTTACATCCAAAATAAAGGTTTATAATTACATATGTACTGCGTATATTTACTTAAAAATACCCAAATACTGTACATGAAATATACAGAGAGACACTTAGGTATTTCAGTTTCAGTTTAGAAATATTATCTTGGATGTAATTTAAATGGGCGAGGCAGTGGCGCAGTAGGTAGTGCTGTCGCCTCACAGCAAGAAGGTTGCTGGGTCACTGGTTCCAACCTCAGCTCAGTTGGCGTTTCTGTGTGGAGTTTGCATGTTCTCCCTGCCTTTGTGTGGGTTTCCTCCGGGTGCTCCGGTTTCCCCCACAGTCCAAAGACATGCGGTACAGGTGAATTGGGTAGGCTAAATTGTCCGTAGTATATGAGTGTGTATGTGAATGTGTGTGTGGATGTTTCCCAGAGATGGGTTGCGGCTGGAAGGGCAACCGCTGCGTAAAAAAAAACTTGCTGGATAAGTTGGTGGTTCATTCCGCTGTGGCGACCCCGGATTAATAAAGGGACTAATAAAGCCGACAAGAAAATGAATGAATGAATGTAATTTAAATGTAATGCTGACACAATATGATGTGATATAGCCATAATATGTTTCATTTCATTCAGCAGGAAAAATGTTTTTCTACTTTAACCTTTATTTCGTGAAGCATTCTTGCTACAAGCCCTTGTAATTCCCTAACCTATTTTGTAGATTACATAATGCCAGTTATGACTCCGAATGATTAATTCAGTTATGCATCTCCAGTGCACTAGTCTATACCTATTTCTATCACTTCCCCTAGGGGTTTTGACGATAGCATCACAACTCTGCAAACAGCAGAATGACTGGCAGACAAGCTCAGACAGCTTTATAGTTGTCTGCTATCTGCTGTCCCGCAGTCTGCTTGCTTGAGTGTTTACCAGGAGATAGCAGTGTCTTCTCAAACTCCGGCCTTCTCTCGTGTATGCAGACAGAGGCTGCTGGTTCAAGGCTTTCCCTGTGTAATAGCAGCTGTCTGAGGCTTTAGTGTGTGGCTGAGGGAGTCCAGGCCCCAGGCACAGGTGTAGATAGCCACTGGGCTCCACATCAAAGTTCCTTTAGATAACCCAGCAGTGTTTCATGTGTGAGGTATCTTTCCACAGAGCAAAAACGTCCCCCTCTCCCCAACCTCCTGCTTTTCTCAATCCTACACTATCTTTGCTGGCTGTCTGTGGGTCTGTGATCCAACAGACCAGACTACTTCCTCTTATACTCCACATTGTTTTACTCTGTCATTTTCCCTACATTTACTTCGGTGATTGTGTATTAGAGTAAAACAGAGCTTTACAAACTTCAGGTTTATGTTGATTCTGGGTTTACAAAAAGATTGTAACTGCACAGTGATTTACAGTCATTTGAGTCAGGGCAGCAAAAAATGTTACATTAAGATATGCATGATAATATGCATTGAGATCTGTGAGTTTAAACTTTTGAACAGAATGAAGATATTCTCAGTTTTTTTTTTTTTTTCTTCAAATATCTTTTTAAATATACAGTTCTTTGGCAGCTGCAGAAAATTTTTCCCAGAATACAAATTATGTTACGTTTCAAATCTTCAAATTCAAAACGCTGTCACCCCCTTGCTCTTAATGTTTTATTTTTTCACCTGGAGCACCAGTGAGCATTTCAACCTGCTCTATTGGTTGCATATTAGTTCCTTATTTGTCTTCAGCGTGAAAAGATAGATGTCAAAATCATGAAGTAATTATTGGAAAGTGTTCAAACACACACACACACACACACACACACACACACACACACACACACACACACACACACACACACACACACACACACAATTTTGAACATAAAGAATTTTTGTGAAGGCAGTTTAACTACTAAGGACAAAGCAGGGAGAGAATGTTTGGTTAGCAACAGTATTAAGTAGCAACTGTATAAACTTTTGAATTAGGGTCGTTTACATTAATTTAACACTGGTTTATTTCCGACTGCTGGGGTGCCGAAAAAAAAAAACTTAAATAACAGCTGTTAAATTGCACAAATATACCATAAAATAATGGAAATTAAATTACAGAAGTTTCCTTAAATGCAAATTTCTGGTATATTTCTGTAATTTAATATCAGTTATTTATGGTAAATTTCTGTTTTTACAGTGTACTATATTCTCTTGTGGACTAGTCACCATATTTCAACATGTAAATAACCTCGTTTCTGTGATCCCATCTTAGGACATTTACTTGAATATTTATTTTCATATTCCTGTAACTAGAAACAACTAATATATAATAACAAGCCATGGTCGACTTAAACAAACCTTGTTGTTGTCTTGATGAACAGCCTTAAAAGCCAAGAAGAAGAGCAGAATCCACCCTGTGCCCTGTAGATTTTTGCAAGGCCGTCTAAAACACGAGTAGTTTCGCCATGTTTGACTTTTATCATCACCTTTTGGACTATTATGAACTCGGAATGCCGGAATTACTCTCTAACTGATGTTACATGTGCTGGCATAATTAAAGACACAGATGAGAGTTTTGCACTGACTGTAAGCTACATTTTGCATGTTGTTTTTCAACTCAAAAACGGACTAAATGTATGCTGTGTGTAGTTTTTCTGTAATTGGTAACAAATCAGAGACTGTAAGGGGCAGTATATGTTTATATATTTTGCATTTATTTATTTTATATAATCGCAGACATTAAAGTAGGCATTTTCGCAAATCATTGATCTGCAGTTATAATCAAATCATGTTCATTAAAAGGTTAGTAATGTACATTTATACACAAGTATATGTGTATAAAGCATCTTTTTTGTGAGAAGTGCTTCTCATATGATATGTGAACAACCTGTATAGCTTTACTTTGAATTTTCCTTGAGCGAGAATGATGTGGACTGGAACTTTCTCTCATACAAGTACAAGAGTACCATTGCTACCCTTTTAGCAGTGGAAATGCAAGCCTGATAAAGATGACCTTTACCGACACGTACCATACTGTACCACTTAGTGGAAAGGAGCCATTTGAATCCTTCTTGTCCAATGCCTGACCCAACAAATGAAGAATAATGGTCCAAAACTTTATATTATATATAAATCATCAATAAATTAGTTTGTTATTACTGGTCACTGATAAAAAATCTATACAAAATAAGTACATTTTTTTTAAATCAGCGACATGGTGGTTCACTGGTTAGCACAGTCGCAAGAAGCAAGCAAGAAGGTTCCTGGTTCAAGTCCCAACTGGGTTAGTTGGCATTTCCACCAGGTGCTCTAGTTTCCCCCACAGTCCAAAGACATGCGCTATAGGTGAATTGAATAAACTAAATTGGCCGTAGTTTATGAGTGTGAAAGAGAGTGTATGGGTGTTTCCCAGTGATGGATTGCAGCTGTGTAAAACGTGCTGGTTAAGTTGGTGGTTCATTCCACTGTGGCGACCCCTGAATAATAAAGGGACTGAGCCAAAAAGAAAACGAATAAATGAATAATCAGTATCAACAAACATAGCATCTAAGCAAAATTCAGTATGTCTCATAGTCATGTCATGTATGCTTTTAAGCACAACAGACAGTAAGACACTTAATAAAGGTTCCTGGGACTCCTTTTCTTTCAAAGAGGCGCAGTGCTGTCTTCCCCTTCCATATGTGAACAATGAGGCCTTTTGATTTGGCCCACTGTAAATTTTGTGGGCAGCAGTGGTGGGAGCGGGGAGGTCACAAGGCTTTAATGTGCTTAGCATTGACTGTCTCTCCCTCTTTCTCTGCAGCGCATCTATTAGAGGGCTGATTTGATTTTGGTCTATTCATTTGCAGTCCCAGCAGCAGCCTGCGGTGGCCCACTCTCTGCCCCTCTAATTGGTTGTGTCTCTGCCTGGCTGTCATTAGATTAAGTCAGACTCCTGGACACTTGTAGTCTGCGCTTGTCCTTCCATTTATTCAAGCTTAATGTAACACAAAATTCATTACTGATCACATTAAGAGTGCAATCGCAGATGTGGACTCCGACAAATACAGTTCTAACCTGATAGAGCAAGCAGGGAAATGGTGGAGAACAGTGAATGAAATGTGAGATACATAGAAATTAGGATGAACATACTTTTGGGTTCTCAGAAAAGGATACGTAGAAGCAAACTCAGATATCAACTGACTTTGTTACAAACAAAAAAAAAAAAAGGCTGAAGATGCATGTGTTGTGTTTATGCTAGTCCTGAATGCTGGAGCATATTTTAAAAAATTGTAAACGAACAGTGTCGGGTCACATGCTAGCTAATTAAATTATTATATGTGATGCTTGTGCTCCGCAGAGGATGTGAATTAAGGGTGATAATGTTGTAAATATTGTTCATTTACTTGCACAGACCATTCGTTTAGCTTCGAAACACTTAGTGTAATTTCATCATGTGCCGTGGGTATTTATTTTTGCTTTTCCTGTACATTTATTTTTTACTCTAAAAGTGGCAGTACACTCTTAGGCACATATTTGTATATTTAAGGTATAATATTAAGCCTTAATATACTGTCAAGGTGCAAATTGTAATGGAGAAACATTGATTTGTAAGATTATTTTATACAATTATAGAGATATGATTTAAATGAGTTATCAATCTAATTACAATTTACAGTGTTTTTCTGTAAAGATTTTAATGAAAATATCTGTAGATTTATTATTTTTTGCACTTTATTTCAACAAAGAATTTTATATTCAGTGTAATTTCATGGTTTTTGTTTGGCGGCCGTCGCTGCCAGTCATTTGACGTTATTGTATAATGATGATTTATTCTGTTGACGATCGAAAAAAAAAACAGCTTAAAGGCTAATAATTTTGTCCTTAAAATGGCTTTTAAAAAATTTAAAACTGCTTTTGTTCTAGCTGAAATAAAACAAATAAGACTTTCTCCAGAAGAACAAAAATATTACCAGACATACTGTGTAAGTGTCCTTGCTCTGTTAAACATTGTTTGGGAAATATTTAAAATAGAAAAAAAAAAATCAAAGGAGGGCTAATAATTCTGACTTCAACTGTATATTATCACACATCATATACAACGAATACCAATGAATCAACAGGAAAGAAAAAGAATTTAAGCCGCAAGTATCCTAATTTTCAAATATCTCCAGCATTCATATCAAAAGATGCAGTCCTATTGAAAGGTTACATTTTATCTAAACCAAACACACATACTCATGCACACAAACAAACAATACCAGACATGTGCTTGAGAAGTAACCATATGCAGGCAGAGAATTACAATTTCTGACAAAAGCCAGAGACAACCAGCCTCTAGTGGTTTTGTTGCATAACACAGTTGCTGCAATAGAATCAAATTCTGCTGATATTTTATTTAGTAATATTATAATAAATGAATATTTCATTAGATTTTAGAACTTGAAAGCATTCAATCAGAGCAGATGATTTTACCATTAATGTCATCATAACTCACGTCTTCAGTGCATTCAGCATCTTCTCATGTTCACAAACTCAACAACATTCTCAAAACTATTGCTTTATTTTGTCTTAAAGAGCCCCTATTATTTTATTTATTTTTTTAATGATCTTTCATGCAGTGTGTAACAGTTCTAAGCGAAGTGAAATATCCAGCTGATGTTTATGTGGTGCTAACCTTGTTCTGTAGCAGGGTTTCATAACCCCAGGTAAAATGTGGTGCTAACACTGCTTTTAAATTACAAGTGACTAAAACATGTCTTTATCCAGGGTTAAAAGTGGTGTTTAGCATGACAATAACCTGTGATTAAGCACAGTGTGATTAAGCTCATTCTGATTACTTACCCCAATATAAATTTTTGGAGAGTGCCAAATATGTCCCAGGAGCTACATTGTTTTGCAGTTTTTGTCTTCGTGAATCCTCCAGAGGTCGCTGTGTACATTTTTTGCGATCTCAAATTTCTCTCGCGAATGCCATTCGTGGTTGCTCTTCTCACATAAAACAAACCAGAGGCCACTGTTGACTGACTCACTAACAGACCAGCCGATCCCCCCGCCCACACCCTTCCCTAAACCTAAAAGAAAGTTTTTTAAATAGCACAGATTGACCCGAAATGCAGCCATAAGTTACTCTGGGTACATAATTTGCGATCTCCAGAAATGTATATAGGGCTGTGTTTTCAGAATGAGCCTATGTTGCAACAGTATGTACCAAGCCAAAACTGCACCTACCATGCAGTGGAAAAGCCTAAATAGACTACACTATTACATACCTCGGCTCAATAGTGACCACTTTTTACAAAAAAATAAAGAACAATATTAATAATTACAATAATTATAATAAGGAAACATATTTTCCTCATTAATCAAATTTTTCTAGTTATTTTGTCTAGAATTAACAGACTGGGTAATAGTTTAAAGGTTGATGTCACATTTGAATAAGGGAAAGGGTATTAATAAGACCTATATGTTTAAGGTTTACTGTTATCATTCTAGTTATCATCCTTGGTGTGAATGAACCTTTAGACTAAAATCTTGAAATGAAACAGCATTTTAGGCAGACGCCACTAAAACATGCATGCATTAAAAAATGTCATCTACAATGTTATGAATTTGACTCACTTCAACTCCACAACACTCGACAAGCTATTGTGAATGCTTCTGTTTCCTCCTGAGGCAGAGAAAATAGTGGCAGATGGTTAAATGCTTACTGTCTGTGCTGGGAGGGAGGGGAGGCGGGGGGGTTTGGGGGTCTGGATTCAGAAGTGAGCTGCCAATATGAGGTCATTTCTGTTTAGGAAGAGCAGGAGGCCTGTAAAGGGGTGTGAGATACTTTTGACATTCTTTGAAGATCCCTTGATAACATTTGAAGAGTCCGCAGAGCATAGCTTAAAACGCTTGAATGATTTGTAAATTACAACTCTGACTGTCAAAGCAATAACCAAACAAATTCATTTGATTTTCACACGTAGCACCCGACAGAATAACCACACATGTCTACACTAATAAGCTCATTACATTAATGCTTACGGGTGTTTTTAGAAATCCCCTGAGTAGAAGCAAGTGAAACTGGAAGATTAAGAGAATCCCTTCCCAGTCGCCACCACAGTGTTGCCCTTCTCTAATCAGATTTCTAAAGCTGAGAAGTTTCACTCATTCGTGCAAATCCGAAGCAAATCACATTTCGAAAATGAACAAATGTCCAGAACGGCTTCCAGTCTAATCACATTCCCACACTATTACTGACAAAGTTACACATTCTGTCAGACTATCATGCTTATCATATTAGCATTTTACAGCATTTCATGTTTATTCACACTCTTGTTGACTGTGGGAAAATTGATAATGAAAATTCTGTTAAATTCTATATTCTTGGTATTTTAGCATTTATCCTTGTGGTATTTTAGTCAAAGATGTTTCATTTGTGTCACATCAAATGACAATTATGTGATTATACACTCACAGCCCACTTTATTAGGTACACCTGTGCAACTGCTCGTTAACGCAAATTTCTAATCCGCCAGTCACATGGCAGCAACTCAATGCATTTAGGCATGTAGACATGGGCTGTGTCCCAAACCGCATTCTTCCATACTATATAGTACGCTAAAATCAGTATGTGAGCCGAGTAGTATAGAATTCATAGAATTCAAAAATCAGTATGCGAGAAGTACCCGGATGACTTACTACTTTCGGCGAGATTTTGGAGTGCGCATCCCATGCATGCTGCGCTATCCCATAATACCCCACGAGAGAATTCATGAATGGAAGTGTGGCGACACAACTGACGCAGGAGGGTCACATGACCATGACAAAATGGCAGATGTAGTACGTCTGAATTCCATTCATACTTTTCACATTCATACTGTATAGAACGTACTTTTCAGACAGCCGAGAAGTATGTTTAAATTAAAATGCAGTAGCTACTGAGTAGTAGGCGGTTTCGGCCGCAGCCATGGTCTACATGAAGACCTGCTGCAGTTTAACCTGAGCATCAGAATGGGAAAGCAGGGGGATTTAAGTGACTTTGAACTTGACATGGTTGTTGGTGCCAGACAGCCTGGTCTGAGATACTGCTGATCTACTGGGTTTTTCAAACACAACCATCTTTACCGTTTACAGAGAATGGTCTGAAAAAGAAAAAATATCCAGTGAGCGGCAGTTCTGTGAGCGGAAATGCCTTGTTGATGCCAGAGGTCAGAGAAGAATAGCCAAACTGATTTAAAGCTAATAGAAAGGAAACAGTCATTCAAATAACCACTTACAACCGAGGTATGCTGAAGAGCATCTCTGAATACACAGCATGTCCAACCTTGAGGCGGATGGGCTACAGTAGCAGAGAACCACACTGGGTGCCACTCCTGTCAGCTAAGAACAGGAAACTGAGCCTACAGAGGCTACAGGCTCACCAAAATTGGACCAATGAAGATTGGAAAAACATTGCCTGGTCAGATTTTTGCTGCTACATTCAGATGGTAGGGTCAGAATTTGGTGTCAACAACATAAGAGCATGGATCCATCCTGCCTTGTATCAACAGTTCAGGCTGGTGGTGGTGGTGTAATGGTGTGGGGGATTTCTTTTGGCACACTTTGTGCCCTTTAGTACCAATTGAGCTTTGTGTCAACGCCGTAGCATTGGTGCTATGAGTATCTGAGTATTGGTGCTGGCCATATCCATCCCTTTATGACTAAAGTGTACCCATCTTCTGATGGCTACTTCCAGCAGGATAATAGCCATGTCATAAAGCGCAAATCATCTCTGACTGGTTTCTTGGACTCAAATGGCTTCTACAGTCACCAAATCTCAATCCAACAGAGCACCTTTGGGATGTGGTGGAACGAGAGATTTGCATCAAGGACATGCAGCCAACACATCTGCAGCAACTGAGTGATACTATCATGTCAATATGGACCAAAATCTTGGAGGAATATTTCCAGTACCTTGTTGACTCTTTACCAAGGATTAAGGCAGTTCTGATGGCAAAAGAGGGTCCAACTTGGTATTAGAAAGGTATACCTAATAAAGTGACCGGTGAGTAAATATAGGTAAGTAAATATGTAACTAAGTACATAGTCTATAACTTCATGCATTCTCCAGAAATCAGTCAAACCCATGACAATGTGATTGTCAGCACCTGTGTGAACTGTAATAATGATTTTAATTATAGTAACTTCTCTTTGACTTGCATAATCTGCATAATTACTTAAAGAGATAGTCCACTCTCTTATTTACTTATCTTTCCAATCTGTAAGAATTAAATTTGGAAGAATGTTTCATCTGCTTTATCTGTGAGATGTCAATACCAATCACCACTGAAAAATGATGAAAAAGCTTTTGCGTTCCGCATGAAACTAATGCACATTTAAAACAACAAAACAATTATTTTAAAGAAAAAGCAGTTGCAATGAAAGCCTTGTCCATAGCAAAACATTTTTAAGTGATCTCATCAAATTTTATTTCGTAATGGTATTCTGATTAAGTAAATTACTCAAAATATGGTTTGCCACTCAACCATGTAGTTACAAACTGATTTGTGTGAGGCCTTCCTGTAGATGTGTAGATACCCCCTCCTTGCCAGATCCTTATCGTTTATCAAAACATCACAATTCCATTCAACTGAACACTTTAACACTGATTCATACTTAACTACATTCACATGTATCCTCATAAAGTTACGATATTTACCCTAAATTGGAGGTCTGCGAGTGAAAAACATTTAAAGCAATTGCATAAAAAGTGTTAAACTTGTTAAGTGCATGTCAAGACTTGCAGGATTTACACTAGCAACCATCAAGGATAAAAACAGCCTTTTATTTCTGTTGAATGCACCAATTCAGATGTTTTATTTGGTGAAGCACAAGGTCAGAGCGCAATTATGAATTGGTTTTGAAGCATAATTGGGCCTTGCAAAATGCAAGATGAGGTTGGCAGAGCATGCAATGAAACCCTTCTTTGTTTTGTGCAACGTTTAATAACGATGAAGTAAGCTTTTTGCAGCACAAGGCTGTTTGCATTGGAAATGTATCTGTTCACATTGCCCCGGCGCAGGGACGGCTTGATTATAGCAACCAATGCAGCGCTGCATTGGCGTGTCCTGACACAGATATGCATCTTTGCTGTGGCCATGCCATGGCTGAGTGCCTGGCCCTGTGCTCTGGGCTTTCTGCGCTCGCTCGCTCGCTTAATCAAATCCTGATTCGGTTCGCCTCTGCGCTTGAGCGCCATGTCACACTAACATAATGTTATCTGGACTTGGCCCTTTTGCTGACTGCCATTTCCAACCCATCTGGAACGGGTGTGGTGGGCTTGAAGTTTTTACAGTCACATTCAAGGAGCCTCTATTTTCTGGGTCCAGCTTGACCGCTTTAGGCTACTGTATAGCTTTTACACGTAATTGGGTGCTGCACCATCTTAAATCTAAACTTGGAAATTAAAAGATATTTATATGATATATATTATAAGTAAGGAAATATTCACAGTGTGTCTGATATTTTTCCTTCTGGTGAAAGTCTTATTTGTTTTATTTCGGCTAGAATAAAAGCAGTTTTAAAATTTGTAAACACCATATTAGAGAGAAAATAAGTAGCACCTTTAAGCTATATTTTTTCTCAATAATTTACAGAACAATCCATCATCATACAATAACTTGCCTAATTACCCTAACCTGCCTAGTTAACCTAATCAACCTAGTTAAGCCTTTAACTGTCACTTTAAGCTGTATAGAAGTGTCTTGAAAAATATCTGGTCAAATATTATTTACTGTCCTCATGGCAAAGATAAAATAAATCATTTATTAGAAAAGAGTTTTTTAGAGTTGTAATAAAAATAAAAAATTGAAAAAATTATCTCTCCTTTAAACAGAAATTGGGGAAAAATTAAACAAGCGGTCTGATAATTCAGGGGGGCTAATAATTCTGACTAAAACTATTTATATATATATATAGTTCATTAAAGTGGCAGATTTGAAGTTCTTCTGCAATCTGCACAGGCTAGATCACCGGTAACCGTAACACATAGATAAATACAATAAAATATACTTAAAGGATACAAATAAAAATAGTTTTTTATTTCATTCTGAGTCTAAGTGTATAAAGATATACCAACAATATCGCACTGCAATTTGTAAATTTTTGATTTAGTGGCTAATTTGTAGGAAATCAAATGATCTTATTCTTACAGTTTAGTATGATTTGCTTCTCCCCAATGAAGGTTGGGTTTTTTGGTGGGCTGGTTTGGTTGGGTCGTCCACGCCTACTTTTAAAAATCATACATTTTCATTCAACTTAACTCAGATTTGTATGAATTTATATGAATATGGATGAATTAGTCACGAAACTGACAATACGTAAAATAGTTATTTTTTCTGGTGAGATCAGGCTGGATAAAAAGTGATTGAACAATCCAATGTCAAATAATACTGGATAGTCTTCATTGTGTAATAAATTCAATAAAATTGATTGCAACAAAGTTTACAAACAGGCAGCACGGTGGCTCAGTGGTTAGCACTGAGGTCACTGGGTCGAGTCCTGACTGGGGCCAGTTGGCATTTCTGTGAAGAGTTTGCATGTTCTCCCCGTGTTAGAGTGGGTTTCCTCCAAGTGTTTCCCCCACAGTCAAAAGATATGCAGTATAGGCTTTACTGTGAATGTGACAGTGCATGGGTGTTTTACTAGTACTGGGTTGTTGCTGGAAAGGAATCCTTTAATAGTTGGCGGTACATTCTGCGGTGGAGACCCCTGATAAATAGGGGACTGAGCCAAAGGAAAATTAAAGAATGAAAATTTACAAATAGATAGAATTATAATACCTGAATACTTTTAAAATCCTAATACAGTCACAGGCCTTAAACACCTATGCAAATGATAAGTTATTACCCAGAGTCAAAGTTGCATTTCCTGTAATGGGACTATTGCGAATGATCACATTGCAATATCGATGCTGAAAGTATGCTGCAGCCCTATACTGTCCTGAGTAAAATATTTTACATAAAAGATGTTTATATATAATCCACAGGGAAGTATAGGCAACCATTGGTTTCCAACCCCTGACTTTTAAGGTATTGTGTTTCCTTCTGGAGCATCAGTGGGCGTTTGAAATTTTTTAATAGTTGTTTTTAGGTTCCTGAGTTGTGGTCAGTGTGAAAAGATAGATCTCAAAATCATTCAGTCACTGAGAGTGTTCAAATCTACAAAATATGCTGGATAAACATAAGAATCTGCAGGACATGGAGGATTTTTCTGAAGAAGAGTATCAGTTTAACTGTTCAGAACAAACAAGAGTGGACACAAAAAATACTAAATGAAAACCATCATAGACCATCCAGGTAATCAAAAACATTATGAATTTTTGTTTGTATTTAAAGAGCGAGGTAAAATGTACTTAATTTATCTCCTGGGAAATATCCCAGCAAGCATTTTTTTTATTTTTAAAAGATGTCTAATAGACATCTAAACAAAGTCATCTTGGCTAAAACAAGGCTAAATATGGGCTGTCAGTGAAGATCTAATAGACGTCTAAGAATAGGCCAAAACTAGACTAGTCATCAAATAAACAGAAATGAATGACTACACATATAAAGTCTGTATAATTTTTATATTTCATGACTAGTCTAGTTTTGCTTTATTCTTAGACGTCTGGGGGGGGTGGGGGTTGGGGGGCTGGGGTGGCCCATGAGACAATGCGGGGGGTTGTTTGGTGATTTCCAAAAATCAAATTCCTTTTTATTAAACTATTAGAATCACTTATTTTTTCCATAACCCACAGAAGAAAAAGGTAGTTAATAGTTACATTTAAAAAACAACATGCACCTTGAAAGCCATCAGCCTTTCGATTTTTTTCTTTTCAATGTATATAAATGTCAAACACTATTCAGAACAGCTTAGCAGCAAGACACCCTCTATTAGTACAACTACTGAATTCTGTTTGGCTCTTGTCAATCACTATGATTGTATATATATTAGAAATGCACTAATATAATATAATATAATATAATATAATATAATATAATATAATATAATATAATATAATATAATATAATATAATATAATATAATTTAATATAATATAATATAATATAATATTAAATAATAGTCTGTAAGTTTCTTTAATTGAAATATACATACACACTACCTGATTGCCACCTATCCAAGTTTAATGAACAATAATAACTTGACTTGTAGTTGATCATTTGGTATAAGATGTGGCATGTATAAAAGGCAAAGGCCCCTAGATTACACATATTTTACCAAAATAAAATATGATCATGCCTTGATTTTTAATTATTTTATTAGGACAGTAAGGTCTGACTTTGCTTAGACAAAAGTCTTGCCACTAAACAGAAATAATGTGCAGAATAGAATATAAAGTCATGGTGCAGTGGAAAAATAATTCATATTGTGCATGACTCCTGTGAGCTTGGACAACTGCATCCATACATCTCTGCAATGACTCAATAAACTTATTAATAAAGTCATCTAGAATGGCAAAGAAAGCGTTTTTGCAGGACTCCCAGAGTTCTTCCAAGATTCTTTGGATTCATCTTCAATGCCTTCTCCTTAATCCTACATCAGACATGCTCAATAATGTTCATGTCTGGTGACTGGAATCAAATTCCTTTTATTAAACTATTAGACTCATGCACCAACAAACAAACAACATGCACCTTAAAAGCCATCAGCCTTTCGATTTTTTTGTGAGCCTTGGGTGATTGATTATGATATATTAAACACATGCCAAGGGGCGTTCTTTAAAATCTAATGATGAATAGACTTGGGCCTATCTTTGCAGAGGTGTGTAAGCTTTATATATAACCTCCTCAGATGATATTGGAGGTTGTGAGTAACTGGCATTGTAATTTTGGGGGCTGAAAAGTTTGGGAACCCCTGGTGTAAAGAGTTATACGCTATCCTTTTAACTAATGTTGACTTGTACAGCTATTCATTCCTAAAATGTATTATTGTAAAATAAAAATCTTGAGTTTAATTAAACTAAATGTTGCGTTGTTAAATCAAAGGCAATAATAGAATAGAATATAACAACAAAAAATAATACACTGTAACCCCCAACAGTCAACTTTATCAAATGAGTGTAGCTAACTCAAAATTTACTGAAAGTTAATTTTACCCATTTGAAAAAGGTTTTGAACTCAGTGTTGAAGGTTATGAGTTAAATAAATACCTCAATACTTCAACTTAAATGGGGCAAGTTCACAGTACTCATATAGATTAGTTATTTTTAACTCAAATGGTTTGTAGTAATTAGTTTCCTCAAACAGTTTGAGTTGCCTTAACTTGTTGAGTTTTACAGTACTTAGTTTGAGTTCTCTTCATTTATTGGGTTTTACTGTGGTCAAATAGCTTCATTTACTTAAATGGATTAAGTTCACAGTACTCACTAGCCGCGTTTCCACTATTGCGCCTAAAGCGAGCAAGCCAGGGCGAGCCAAGGCCTGTGGGGTTTCCACTGTCACTTCCGGGGCCTAATCGGGCCAAAGCAGTGCTTTCTTGGGGCCAGCCGCCGGCCTTTTTCGGCCCGCCGAATACCTTGGGCCAAGGAGGGCCAGCTGGGGCTTCGGCGGAGTGAAAGGAGAGGCGGGCAGTTTTCTGATCGCACATAAGTACATGCGCCAAGCAAATAAAGAAATAAGGGAAAAAAAAAACATCTAGCCTTATAGTCTGGGGTCTTTTTGCGTATGATCACCCTTATGTTTCCTTTTTAAATATAAGGCTGCTGCATAAAATAATAAAGTAGTTTTAATTTATAGTGACGTTTTTTGCTGCGTCCTCCTTTATGTTTCAATAACGCATAATAATCTTTACACAATATTAAAGACATAGCAGACAGTAAAAGTTTTCAAAAGTTTTTGTCAAGTTTAAAATGTTTGTTTGTGCGCGTTTAGATGCCTGTATGTGTGTGTGAGACCGGGCAAAAGCGCTCCTTCACAGCTCTGTTATGCCGCGAGCGGCTTTTTTCTTTATTTATTTTGGAGATAAAACAATATAAATAAAACAGAAAGACATAAAACTTAACAAATTATGTGCACACTTTCGTAGACTTTAAACAATATAGTGTCATATCTTGATAAAATAGCCTAAGCTATATTGAAATATAATTTAAAGAATTACAAATATTGAATATATATAAAATCACATTAAAAAAATTAACCAATATAAAATAAACAAAAGCTATAACAATGTAGGTAGCCTATATACAATACATAAATCAAAAAGCCACATTTTAAAAAAAAGCCACGTTTTAAAGCCACATATATCCTAACTTTCATTTTACAAAGACCTGTCTGAAAAGAAAAAAGATTTTCGATATTTTCTAAAAACTAAACATCGGAGAAGGTTTGAAATATTAATATAAAGTAAATAATTATATAAGTAAATATTTATAAAGTATTTGGATACGATTATATTAATCAAATCGCGCAAACAGAGCATTATTCCGGTGAGTGAAAGCAGAATCTAGCCTATACCTTTTTTTCTGTCACTCAGTCCTATGCGCAGCGCTCGCTGCTTTAAACGCATCGGGGGAAAGTCCAATCACAAAATGTGTTCTATATCCTCAAACAACTGTTTATGTTTTTATATGACGTGGTTAAATTTATAAATGAAACTTTAAATGAAGAGCTTTAGTGAATAGCTGCCGAGCGCAACAAATATGGCTATATTTTATTAGGCTACTCGCTCTTGTGCTGAAAACTTAACACGACTTCTATCAAAACGAGGATGGTATAAAATACATGCCATATCGAGTTATAAAGGAGAATTTCTGTGGCTTTATATTATGGATGTGTGCAATAAATGTAATGAATGGAAATACACAGGTCTGTGCGTATAGACATTTCATGTACTGCTGTACAGTAACGATTCATTTGTTTGTTTCGGTTGTCTTCATTTTAATGGTTTCGTTTTGTGATGATTTTATGGTCTGCTTTATCTGCCTGTCCTCATTCCCGCTGAAGTGGGCGGGTTGTGTGACGTTTGATTCGGGGACGTTCTGTGGGCGGTGTTTGCGTGACACACTGTGAGCTACTAGCCCGACAGTGGAAACGCGACATGATTTTGGCCTCATTTCTTAACCTCCCGGGCTATTGGCCCGGCCCGGCCCGATTAAAGCCCTGGCTCACACTGGCTTGATAGTGGTAATGCGGCTACTGGGATTTGTTTTTGAACTTAAATGGTTTGTTCAAAACAGTTTCCTCAAATGGTTTGAATTACCTTAACTTTTTGGGTTTTACAGTGTAAAAAAAAAATGTTGATCGAAAAAAATCTGTATAATCTATATAAATTAGAAGCTTTTTAACTCAATTATATTTTACATTTTAAAATAGAAAACAAACTTATTTTATTTGTATAATCTTTGATTTTTTGAGTAAAATAAATTTGTTTTCTATTTTATTTTATTTTTATCTGTTTTTGAAATATTTGTGCAATTTATAGAGAAATACATATGATTGTTTATTTATTTGTTTAGATTAAAGTGAACAAAGTACATTGTACTGGGTACATTTTAACCACACTCCGGTCCATCTTAGGATGGTTGAGAGACCATCACAGCACCAGGACTTCAACAAATCATACAGAATTGAACAGTTCTTGATTCCTCTTTCCCTCAGCCGAATATCATTACATTCCAAGCATGTGAACTTTGACAGCCAGATATGTAACGTATCTGTTCTGATCTCAATTCGGTGGTACTGAGCTCATGGGCTGATTTGGAAACAAGATATTTAGCCAGGGTCTCTGGCTTAACTCACGGCTCAGCAGTCCAGTTTTTTTTTTCCTGCCCCAGGCTTGAGCAGTGCCGGAGCAGGGTTTTCATTAAAGCGTAATTGAAAGCGGCTCTATTCCTGCTCTCTAGACTTCCTCCACTTCCACCTGCGATGTCTGGAAGTGTATTTAATGATAACAATGCTCCATGCTACTATAGACTCATTAATGATTCCCCTCTTCCCAACATGTATGATGAGGGTGTATCTGTTTTCAGTTTGTGATTGGTGCCTGATGGGAAAGACGTACCCACATGATCAAGGAAATGGTTCTCAAATGTGGCCAGTCATTGGAGACAGGGAGGGTTCGATGTATATAATTGTCAAACATTATTCAGAACAGTTCAGCAGCAAGTCACCCTCTATTGGTACAACTAATGGATTCTGTTTGGCTCTTGTCAATCACTACGATTGTATATATATTAGAAATGCCCTATTGTAATATAATATAATATAATATAATATAATATAATATAATATAATATAATATAATATAATATAA
This sequence comes from Danio rerio, assembly GCF_052040795.2. Classification (NCBI taxonomy): domain Eukaryota; kingdom Metazoa; phylum Chordata; class Actinopteri; order Cypriniformes; family Danionidae; genus Danio; species Danio rerio. The sequence continues at coordinate 62,887,086 of NC_141025.1, read as the reverse complement.
TACAATATTCTGTAAGTTTCTTTAATTGAAATATACACACTACCTGAATGTCGCCTATGAACTGGCTTGTATAAAAGGCAAAGGCCCCTAGATTACACATATTTTACCAAAATAAAATATGATCATGTCTTGATTTTTAATTATTTTATTAGGACAGTAAGGTCTGACTTTGCTTAGTCACTTAACAGAAATAATGTGCAGAATAGAATATAAAGTCATGCTTCAGTGGAAAAATAATTAATATTGAGCATGACTTTCATGAGCTTGGACAACTGCATCCATACATCTCTGCAATGACTCAAATAACTTATTAATAAAGTCATCTAGAATGGCAAAGAAAGCGTTTTTGCAGGACTCCCAGAGTTCTTCAAGATTCTTTGGATTCATCTTCAATGCCTCCTCCATCTTACCTCAGACATGCTCAATAACCTTCATATCTGGTGACTGGGCCGGCCAATCATGCCTCCATCCTGAATGTAACCCCAAACCATGATTTCACAAAGTTTGACTGATTTCTGTGAGAATTTTGGGTTTGTTTGTGAGAATTGCTTGTTCCAATAGGTCTTCTGCAGTATTTGTGAGGATTGTGGAGCAGTTTAACAGACGATTCGTCAGAAATCTACCTTCTGCCACTTTTCCAAGTGATCAACTAGAAGTTAAGTTATTATTTGTTTCTCTTACAACTGGGATCAATCACAAGACTTTGTCAGGTAGTATTATCAGTTATGACACACTGCAAAACCTAACAGTGAAAATCATTAAATGAAATGAGTTAGTTTAAATAATAATTTTTTTAAAAGTTACTTTGATTCAAAGAAAAAGCGTTATGGTAACTCATAAATTTATTGTACACTGTAAAACCAGATACGTAAAGTTAATTTAAACTGTTTAAGGAAACCAATTGCTGCAAACCATTTAACTTGTACTTTGAGCTATTTTAATGTGACTATATATAGTCATACACATATTATTTGTGTTGATAATTTGTGTTGTCAAACTTTTAGAGTATTAGTAATTTAACCATTTTAGGTTCAGTTATCAAATCGCTACACTGTAAAACCCAAAATGTTAAGGGAACTCAAACCGTTTAAGGAAACTGATTGCAACCAACCATTTAAGTTCAAAAACTAATCCTAATGAGTACTTTGAACTTAATTCATTTGACCAAATGGAGCAATTTGAGCACAGTAAAGCCCAATAAATGAAGAGAACTCAAACCAACTGAGTACTGTAAACACAATAAGTTAAAGCAACTCAAACCATTTGAGGAAACCGATTGCTACATACCAATTGAGTTAAAAAAAAAACAATAAGAGTACTGTGAACTTACTCCATTTAAGTTGAAGTAATGAGGTATTTAACTAACTCATTACCTTCAACACTAAGTTCAAAACTTTTTTCAAATGAGTAGAATTAACTGTCAGAAAATTTGGAGTTAACTACACTCATTTCATTTGATAAAGTTGACTGGGGGTTTACTGTATGTGAATTCAAGAAATTAAGTCCTAATAACTATAGCTACTTAAGTGATTTGGTATTGCTTCTAGTTTTAGTGTTAACACAAAAAAAATTATTTATTCATTCATAACTCATTTATTTTGATTTCTGCTTAATATAATCCGTTCATGAGTTACATATCTCGTTTTCACTGAGTTAAAATAACCTTTTAAAAAATTATAAGCTAAACCAACGTATTTCATTTAGTGATTTTGACTGCTATGTTTTACAGTGTATTAATTAGAACTCTAATTAAATGAGTTAGGAATTAATTATTAATTTTAAAATAACTATAGGTTAAGAATAAGTTAAAATAACTATAATGCTAGAATGAATATACCATTTGAGTAGCTATATAGTTGGACTTAGTTTAAGTTAATTGACTCAAGTTAATTGAACTAACAGGGATTTGATAATAAACTTAAACTGTTCAAGTTACTCATAATCTAAAAGTTTGATGATATCAACACAAAGGATGTACGTGTATGTGACAATATAAAAGTTTACAGTACTTAAACCATTTTGTTTCAAAACTTAAATGGTTTGCTGCAACTTAACTTATCGGGTTTTACAGTGTATTTCCATTAGAATTCATTTTATTTATATATTCATATAAACTAAAATTGCTAGATTAAAATAAAAAAATATAAAACAAAATTCAACAATTACAATTTATCTGTGAGACATTCTTTGTTAAAAATCCACATATTCAATACTTGAGTGCTGATTTTATAACATTGCATTTACTTTTTAAGCTTTATTAACTTCAGTTGATGATATGGGACAAAAATACATTTATAATATGAAGATGAGGAGAATGAACCAGCTTTATTGTGCTGGCCACATGGGCAAATCCCGATGTGACAGATGGGAAATTTTACACTGTATATAATGAGCATGTAACACAAGTCCATCCTGAATGTCAGAGATCTGGTCGCAGGGCACTGAAGGTGAAGATGTCTCCTATAGCTTGGCCCTGTCTAATGGAGCTTGATTGGAAAATATGGAGATGGAGCGCTCAAGCACGATTCATCTTCCTGTGGCCTGATCCACGGAGGGGCATTTTGACGTGCAAGCGCTAACCAGAGACAGCTGGGGCACCATGGTGGGATTATACTTTAAACAAAATGACAAATCAGAGAAAGTAGGGGAGGAGAGGAAGCACAGGACCTTGTGGATGTGGGTTGCTCCCAATGATGGGTAAGTTACTTTAAAAAAAAAGCAATTCATCACTAATTAGTAAGGTTACATTTTATTTTAAGTCACATAACGACTATGTATAATTTAAACAAGTCATTTGGTAAAATGCAATTATAATGTACATACATTAGGATTATTTTTTTATTAATTTGCAATACAGCTAGTATTTCTTGCCATACGGCTAAATTTCCGGTGAACTGTTAATGTGACTTTTTAACATTTTATACAGTTCCTTTTACAACATCAATTTTGTAATGTAATTAAAATACATTTAATTAAATAGTCTTAAGCATTCATTTAGTTGTTCAAGTGTAAAAAGAGGTGAAAGACTGTAACTGCTAGCGCAATCAGAATCAGCAGGCAAGCACAGAAACTCCATTGAAAATACTATAGGGTAAAATACATGTTCATATTTGAAAAGACATGAAAATTGAAAATTGTAATTTAATGCAGTGCCTTTTGCTCATTCTGAGACCCACTTTATATTGTATATCAATCAGGCAGTGGAGATATGAATTATATAGCAACTATAGCTTAAACGCACCAATTTTGTAACGGCATACAGTTCACCTAAAGCGTTTGACCCAAGTTACTGAAAAAGTCCTTTGTGCATACACCCTATTGACCCATCTGTAGCACTTTAGTTTAAGTAACAATTCACATCATTTACAACAAGCTTATTTCCCACTTATTATTGAGATATTTACTGTTTATTAGCACTTTTATTGTATAATCTTAATTTACATCCCAATACATAAACCCAAATACAACTTTATTGCTATCAATAAGCATACAATTTGTAGTTTATTGAGCTAAAAGTCTTTATTAATTGTTTGTTAATAGTGTAAATTGTCAATTAAATAAAAGAAGCATCCCTTACAGTTTAACCCCTGATTTAACCTAATCTCCAAGCCTGTCTCTAACCTTTTTTGCCTATATTCTTCACGTATGAGCAGGTGCTGCCACTGTAATTTCTTTGGCTCTACACTGATAGTCTCATTCACTTCTATTGATTTCTAGATGTTAAAAACAGCTCGCTGATTGATGTTGCAAACAGATGTGTCCTATATTATATTACTCTTCTTTTAAGTATAGTCATAAACACACTTTTGTAGAGCAAGTAGTTTGACCGTTTTCTGACGTTTATTATTATTGGTCATTTCTCCAATAGGCAAAACTAAATCGGAAGTTGTAAAATATTAAATAAAATCGAGAAAAGAAAAAAAAACTCATTGAAGAAGGTCAATACCCATACATTATGGGTTACGTCAACCCATATCTGGGTGTAATACAGACTAAACCAATTGTTTGGTTATTTTTTTTAATAAAATTTATTAGACCAAATTTAACCCAGTGTTTAATTTACCCAATTTGGGTTTAAAGAGCCCAGCATTTCTGAAATTGTAAGCTGTATCTCAGCTTAACTGCCCTACAGGTCTTCTGCAATATAATATGAACAAAATAAGTTCATTGCACTTATTTTTGGATGAAAGTAGTAGTTAATGTGACTTAAAATAAAGTGTAACCATTACGAATCATATTGTTAAAATTGTGTTTAAATTATTTTTCTAACAACTTTGAACAAATAACGTAGTTGCTCAATAAATTTAAAATTACTTGACTTAATACTAAAAACCTGCAAGAATCCCAACGCGTAGACAATAGAAACGAAACTCTTAATTCTTTAAATCTGACTCAAACAGGATCTTTTACGTTTTTTTATAATTGAAGTTAAAACTAATTTTGAGAGGAGCATGTGATATAATTGGTCGCGGTTAGTCTCTTATCAGTAATCAGCAATAATCCAATCAGATTGATTCAAGTTTATAATAAATAGGCTGATTTCGCTCTACTACTCTATCTTCAGTTTGGGAAGAATCCCCCCTTTCACCCCATCTCCTCCTTTTCCTTCCTTTACCAGGGGGAGCTCTTGAGAACTACCTGATCTCAAACCCCCTTATAAGATATTGACCATGTGATATCTAATGCCCCATGCACATTGAGACGTTTTTGGTCGCTTTTTTCTTCGACGTATAACATCTTGTGACTAAATAAAGGACGTCTATGTCATCATGCACACCAAAGAGCAAAACGGCAGGGATAAAAGCGACATTTTTAAAGAAATGCCTCATGCTCTTTATTTATTTATTTTTTATTTTGATGGGGTCAAAACCTTCTCCACCAATCAGATTGGCACTTTTGTTCATGTGTACAGAGTTGCAGGCGCTCAAGCGCAAAACTGTCAATGCGAGCGCACATAAAGAAGATTCCCAGAGATGATATGAACATGGTGCTGCTTATTGCTCTGGTGAACAATAATCATTTTTTCATTGCTAGAGCTGGAGCTGCAACTTGAACCATCCATGACAACAAGTGTGTCAACTTTGTCTTCTTCTCTGTTACAAGCGGGTGTCAGAAGCTTAAAGTTTTATGGCACTATCTAACGTCAGGGAGTGATTTTGCATACTCCTCTGCTTGACGATGACGACACTTGGGTTTGAATCCGGAAAAACATCTTGAAAAACGTTGACAGTAAACGCAAACGAAAAGTGTCCTAGTGTGTACGAGCCTTAAAAATGAACTCTTGAAACACCATATGTATCAAAACTCAAAATGTTTAAAAGAAATGACGTTGTGTTTATATTCATATATTGACATTAATTTTCTAAACATTTTATTATTACTTAAGCATGAGTAATTGTCAGATAAAGCTATACTTCTTCAGTTGAAAAATCTAATTATTTATAATTACTGTGGTTCTCTTAAAATATATGTATTGCCATGAACTCATTTCTCAATTCAATTTTTTCTTAAGCATATGCTGCTGCTTTGATAAATGTAGTCATGATTAGAATAAAATTACTCAGCAAAACATATTTGTAAAATTGAATAAATTTATACTGAGCTGTTGAATTTATGTACGGCATTTAAAGCAAGTATATTCTAAGTAACTGAAATTAGCTAAACATAAAAAGTTATCCCTTACTTTACTCTTTCAGGGGAAAAAATATTTCATTACAGTATCTAGTTACATTGTAACTAATTACACCCAACACTGATTGCCACTGAGGATGGCCAAGACAAGCTGGGGTAAGTCACGAGTTGGCCCCGAGTCCCTCTCGCTCAGGTTTGACACTGGCACAACTCACTGATTAAGAACCTTGTGTGTTTCCCTTTGATCTCAGGCTCAGTTTTTGAGCCTAATACCGCCCTCCATGTATCTCTGTCACAGCGGCGCTTTCATTTGGGGCAATGTGTTCTGAATCAGAGGGAGGGAGAGAGAGAAACCCTTGTGGATGCTGGGGATCTGATCTGAGACCAGATTTGCTCGGGTGTCTTAAAGCGATTAGCTTAAGAGTCAAGGAGGAGGACGTCTTCCCTTGATCAGACACCCGAATGATATGTATATGTCTCAGTTTTACGAACAACAAAGCCATTTTGATGTCATGTGAAAGCAGACGGGTTTATGTCTGCCTGTATGGGGCTAAAAGTGAGAACAGAAAATGTAAGGAGATTTTGTCTTCTGAAGTGTATGTGTTACCATAAAAACTGAACAATTGAAGTCAGAATTATTAGCCCCCCTGAATTATTCACCCCCATTTAATTTTTTTAATTCATCATATTTTGTCAAACTTCCTTCTGTCAGCAGGTGGTGCTATAGGGTGCTACACACTCTTCGACAAAAACTCTAGATCTTCATAATCTAACATCACAAATGCCTTTGTATTATATTGAAATAACTTGGATTCAATCTAATAAAATTTGTAGGAGTTTGTTACAGGGTAAAACATGACATTTCCTGTTGCCAGCAGGTGGCGCTATTACTGTAATGGGAAATTGGCATGTAAACGTGTTCAGGTCAGGACTGTTTTCAAAGGGTGGATTTTGAGGCAGATCAGACAATGCATGCCTGAGTTAATAACAACTTCCTGTTTCGTGGTGAAACATCAAAGGCCGCCATGGACACACTCTTCATCGAAAATGAAAAAACGATGAAAAATATCCGACTTCCTGTTGGGTTTAAGATTTTACTCCAAGATTTTTTTGTAGGTATTGGCATGTTTGACCTGTGAGCCAATTTTCGTACATGTCCATGAAACACGGGGGCCCACTCTGTCAAAACTGCATAGGTGGCGCTGTCCAGCCATTTTGCCACACTCACTTCCAAAACCCATAACAAATGTATATTTTCACCACTTCAGGCACATGCACAATGTTTTGTGAGTTTTCTAGCATGTTTAGACCTTCAAAAATGCGGTTTATTCTACAGAAGAAGAAGAAGAAACGGAACAATTCCAATATAATAAAAAAACCTAATAAAAAAATACAAATTGAGATCTTTTTTTCCAAAGTTTGCATTTTTGAGCCACTAAAACAAACTAACTAAAATGCCACACAACAGGGTTGTAATCGTTTTCCAACAAACCATTCGCATTAAAAGGTTTGTTTACATAAAAATTTTAATTCACACACTATTTACTGACTTTTAAGTGGTTTCAAACTTTTAATTTCCTCATTCAGTTGAACACAAAAGATATTTTGAAGAAAGTTGAAAACCTGTAAATATCACCTTTTATTTATGGAAAAGTAAAATACCATGAAAAGGAATTGTTACAGGTTTCCTCACTTTTTTCTAAATATCTCTTTTTGTATTCAACAGAAGAAAGAATCTCAAATAGACTTTAACAAGTGAAAAGTGAGTAAATGACGACAGAATTTTCAGTTTTTGGTAAACTAACCCTATTGTTCTCAATTCTGTTAATAGAACACATTATTATTGATTTTTTAAAACACTGAAAATAATCATGTCTGCAATACTGTTGCAAACAACTTATATGTGTTGAATTAAAACAAACAAATTAGATTTAGTATGTTTAACTTAATTTGTTTGTTTAGATTCAGTCCAAATAAATTGTTTAGAAACACTTAACTTTAAAGTAAAAATGTGTAAATCCAAGGAATCATTTTTGATTTTTTTTTTAGTGAAGCTGAATTTCCTTCTGTATTTTTTACACCAGTATGTTTAATCAATCGACAGCACGAAGACATTAGTCAAAGAACATTGATCTGCTGATATTGTTTAGATTCTGAACAATTGCTTTTTTTAGGCATAGATGAACAAATGATCAAACTGTGAATTGTTTGAAATTAAAAAGTCACATTCACTTTTTAAGCTCTAAAGCAGCAGACCGATGTGAATTTGGGGGAAGAAAAAGTCAAATAGCTGCAGTCCAGTGTCTGAAAAGTCTCACAATGTGGGTGCATTAGGCCACACAAGAAAGGCTTTTAGGTCTTTAGTGTTGTTCACCAGATTAAGTCCTTTAGAGTAATGAGCCACACTCACATTCCTAGAGCTCAGAGTGGGACTGGGCCTGATCTTTGGCCGAGAAAATGATATCATTGCAGATTACAACCGATAAAACCATACACAACTCAAATTTGTGGAAGCGAGTGTGGTCATTCAGCATGTTCGTTAAGTGTTAATGAAGAAAAAAATACATGCACATACAATTGAAGTGAAAATTGTTTGCCTTCATGTGAATAATCTTTTCTTTATCAAATATTTTCCATGTTTAACAGTCTAAGGAATTTTGCACAGTATTTCCTATAATATTTTTTATTCTGGAGAAAGTCTCTTGTTTGATTTCAACTAGAATAAAAGCAGAATAAAAGCAATTCTGACTTTATAATTAAAATTCAGTTTTAACCCAGCAGGCACACAACATCATAAGATGTTAATATTTGGTTAGATTTAGGTCATGACGTCAGTGGACCAAAATTTAATGTCTAGCCAGAGTCTAAGGACAACGTTTTTTTGGACGTCCAATAACAATGTCGAATTACATTTGTATATGGTTGATTTTAAGTTGTGTTGAAAAGTGACCAAAATTTTACATCTAATAGATGTCAGAGTGTTAACGTCCACACAATGTCAATGTGTAACATGATTAGACATTGATATTTGGTTGATTTTAGAATTTTAGGTTGGACATCAGACACTGACGTCAACCTGATTTAATTTTTCAAACAAAATCCAACGTCCCCACGATGTTGGAGTATGTTGGGGTACATCATCAATATGACGTCATGTTTACTTCCTGTGCCTGCAGGGAATGTTTTATTTCATTTTATTCTTGTGAAATCAAGATGACATTAAATTAAATCACTTGAAGATATGAAATCTTGTCTCTTGATAACTATTTAATTAAGTAGCCTAAAACGTCATACCTCATTGTTTGTTTTTCTTGTTTTAAGCATTTTGCTTTTGAGCAACATGGATTTATTACAGGAAAATTATTTGAAGCTTTGTTCTTACTTTATATTAAATGGCCTTAATTACTGTGTAGCCTACTTTTAAACTAGGTCTACTAATTTGGTACAATGTACTTGTTATGTACATACATGTTTTTAAATTGTACTTATATTTAAAATATATATCTGATTGCAACTACAAATGTAATTAAATTTCAAAGTAGGCTGTTGACTATCTCTTACAACATAACCCAACCTTAAACCTATACCCATACCACAAAAACTAAACCAAACCTTCCCGCCTCAATAGCACTACAGGTGTTGTGCAACACAGTATGAACGCAATAAGTACACCATCACCTATCTTTTGATGCAAGTGTCTAGCAGTTATTCCACTTAATTATATAAAGTGGGATTGAAGTTTTTAGTTTTTTCTCCAAACACTGAAAGTCTATAGGGTCCAATACAACACTGGATCACAGTGACTACTTATTTGGCAAAAAAAAAAAAAAAAAAACAGTTGAAAAGTTCTTCTAAATAACTTATTTTTTAAGGAAAAGGAAGTCAATCTCACAGGTTTAAAACCACATGAGTAAATGATGATCCCTTTAAACATAAATAAACAGCTAAATTGCGGTTCCGTCCTGGCTGTGTTATTTTGCCGAAACATTGTTATGCCCCTGACAGAAATACTCAGTGTCATGAACCGTATATAATCTTTCTTCCTCCCATCTCTTGGCAATCACAGAGTCCTCTTCAATTGTTGTAACATCTAACCTGCTATCGCTTCGCTACAAGCTAACTTCTCATCACATCTGCACGGCCTTTTGTGCAATCCGAGCTACCTCTACGAGCGAAATAAAGTTAATCTCAGTGATGTCTTAGCTTTTAAATAGGATTTCAATTTTACAGTTTCGACCTTGCAGTGACTCCGTCAGAGCCCAGGGTGACCTAACATAATGTCAAATGTGTCCCAGGTGTGGACTGTGACCGGAGAGGTGAAAGCGAGGGAGATTGATGGCCCTCTTCCTGCCTGCGTTCTTCTCTGATGTTACTAGAGATGGAGCTGATCATTCAGGGCTTGGAAAATGGTTGGATGTAGAGTTGCCGGTCGTTATTTCTCTCCAAATGGTGACTGAGAAAATGCAGAACACCTTTTCCGTCCTTTGTGTGTGTCATCTTTCACTGATTTTCTGTCTCCTGTCCTTCTTTTTTCCCAGTGTGCGTTTAAGCAGCCAGTGTACAATTTATTGAGGACAGTCAGGACTCGGGAAGGAGACAGAGTTATATGCTGACCTTGAGCTGTATGAAGAAAACAAACAGACTTACTCATTTTGGCACAGGAAAAAATTGAAGGAAAGTTCTGACTTTATTTGAACCTCATGTAAAATATAAAAATATATTTCAAACAATGCACCCACACTTTTTGTCTATTATAGGCTCTTTATTGGCATCAATGAAAAATCTTCAACATACATAAAAATTTTTGTTTCACAAAAGGTTCTTTACAGTGCGAATAAAGTTTCTTTAGATTTAATAAGTGTACATCACACTATGCAAAAAAATGTTTCTTTAAAGAACCTTTCATTGAAAATGTTCAATTTTTAAAAGTGAATGATGGTCAACAGTTTCAGGGTCGAAAAAGGGCATAAAGGTATAATTAAATTCATCTATGCAACTGATTTTAACCAGTGACCAGACTCAGTTGGAAGGCCAGCATCCAGCATATTTTAGTTCCAAGCTTAATCAAACAAGTCTGAACTAGCTAATCAAGCTCTTTCTAGGTATACTAAAAACTTTCAGAAAGGTGTGTTTAAGTTGGTGCTAAACTTTAGGACACCGGCCCTCCTAGGAGCGAGTTTGGACACCCCTGTTTTAAAACTAAACAATGTGGTCATGTGATGTACAAAAATCAATAGTGTCAGGCATTATTTGTCATTCGTGTCGTCATATTCAGAGCATTCAACAAACAGTATGCAAAGAGTATCCAAATTATTTACAGTGTGATTCTTAAGTGAACATCTGATGGATGCCAATACTCTAAAATAATCTTATTGCAACCTACATTAGGCTAATATATGGACAAATTCAAATGTTGGGTTAAAAATGGGTTATGTACATATTTAAAATTTAACCCAGAAGTTGGGTTTGTCAATTGTTTTATAAATATACCTTTAGGATTTTTTGGAGTGCCACTAGAGGATATGGTTGTGGAGTGTTTGAAATTAAATGTACTTAACATATGGAATTTTTGAAAGTGAAAGACTAGAGTGATCTCACAATTTTCCAATAAACCAAAGTATTTATTTCTATTTTTGTTTTCCACACTTACTTTCTGGCTATTTATTCCTATTGTTTGTCATCTGGTGTCAACTTAATGCTACTTTTTTATTGAATTTGAATCTAATCTCCATCAGAAGAGAGGAGAAGAGAAGAGAAGAGAAGAGAAGAGAAGAGAAGAGAAGAGAAGAGAAGAGAAGAGAAGAGAAGAGAAGAGAAGAGAAAAGTAAAGTAATGTCACATAACCTGTCCTCCCACCTCTTGTCTCAACTCATCGTATGGCTTTAATTACAAGTTATTGCCCTCAGTATCCAGGGAGCCATTCCTCTTGTGTGGGACCTCTGAGATCACTTCCTACATAAGAAGTGTCCTGTCATACGGCCGCAGTGTCAGTAAAGAGAAATAAGCGCGTGTACGTGTGTTCAAGAAACTGCACCAAAAAAAGTTTAACAAAATAGTTCCCACAGATTAGCCTTTGTTGCCAATATAAACCATTCTGACAACATTTCCAACGGATTTCCTTAAATGAACACTCCTGCAGCTAAGTTACAGGCATTTGTAATGACCATTAGAAACATCTATAGAGCATTCCTCAGAGAGGTGTTGTTGATGTAGGGTGAGATTGACCTGTGAAGTTAATACATTCACCTTACAATCCAACTCAGGAGAGAGCTGACTCTCCCCCACACTCCTGCCAGCCTTTGATCACTGGTGAATCTCATCCAGAGGCTGGCTGAAAGAATGACCTTTTTAAGGCATCCCAAACATTTTTCGCCATTTGAAAACCAAACAAAAGGAATAAGGATTTTTTTTTTACCATGCCTAGTAATATTTTTCATCAAAGGCAATTTTAAGCTATGAACAACAGACTTGCATGTATTGTATGCACAAATAATAAATCAATAGGCTACTTGATACATGGATTAACAGAATAAGCAGATGAATGTCTTTACAAAACTGCTTCCTTCTGAATTTATATTGCAATTCGCTCTGTTTAGTGTAAAATTAACAAAAGCCTTCAAATATTGTTGTTTGTTTTGATTGGTTAATTTTTTTCAGTGATATTACTGAAAGCCCAAGGAAAACTGTTGTTTGTGAAATCTGTTCAATGCATACCATGATAATCTTAAAATATAAGCCCATTTTAATAGTGTTATCAAATATATTCAGAAGGCACCATGGTGTAGCCTAATTGTGAAAGCCATAACATGACAATTACAGGGTTTTAAAAGCAGACCTCTTTTGCATTGTAAATAATCAGTACTAGGCAAATTTGTAACAGAGAACATACGTTTTAAGCCACGAATAAACAGAAAGTGCCCGGCAGAGTATTCGGGGTATTTATCAGTTTTGGTTAATACACGTTAGCTCTTAATCCGCAGAGCAACAGTTATGAGTCAACCATTAGATTGTTGTATAATACTCAAATCACATTTATTGGAACGTAAGCTGTGCATTGTCATATCGTTTTTTTTTTTTTGTTTTATTTTTGCATCTTCAAATTCATTTTATTTTTATACATTGATTTATTTAATCAAATGTAATTCACCGCGCTTTTCCAAGTTTAGTTTTGTGATCATATATCTTCAAATTACAAATAACAAATACGGTTCGCACTCAATAGCTTATTAAATATATACGACAGGAGATGATGGAGTTTCTGAAACAAAACCTTCGTCAGTATTTATCTATAAATCAAGTGCAAGTAGAAACATATTTAAAGGCTTTAATCTACCAGAATTTCAATGAATACCCATGTTTTATTAGTAGACTGAATTTGCCTCACCTTCTACAGGTAAAATCGCGATAATGTTCTTTTGTTGAATATAAACAAGAATCAGTAGCATGTTATGTTATTCTATTGTGTTGTGTTTTAATTTTAAATACAAATCTATTTATAAAACAGATGCATGGAAAATCTATAAAAGGTCTTAAACATGTACTTTTCACTGATATTGGTTTATTGGACATTACTCTGCCAGCAGACGACAGGCTACGTGTTGCTTAGTGTGTGTGTGTGCGTGTAATATTTGATCTCTTTTATGTTATTGATGGAAATTTGCCGTATGCAAAATGTAATCGTATTGATTAAATAGTTCTATCTTAAAGAATGATTCGTGGTTGTATGTTTGCACTTTGACTAGAATTCCGCAAGTAAAACCTAATCCTCGACCTGATTGGAAAATTAAAAAAACATATACTGTACTGTTGGACTGATAGGCTAATAAAATTTTGTGCATTGCTGGATGAGAGATGGTCTTTTTAAAAGTTATTTATTTATCTAGAACTAGCCTATGTAGCACAGACCTTATGATGTTACGGGGAACTGAATTTCGAATTCATTAGAAACTTTTCAAATTACTATATAAAATACTATATTAATAATAACTATTTTTTGAGATACTAATAAAAAACAGTTTTATTAAATATTCTAACATATTAAAAAACAGAATTGCTAACATGATTTGATATTGTGTTTTTCTTATATCTGAACGTTTAAATCTTGTTCTCTGTTCTTTTGTGTACTTTGGACGCTGGATAAAAGCTGTTGTGTTTACAACGGACAAGGAGTGCCACCAATCATATAGACCAAATTATTATATTTTATTTTCCAGTCACGTGACTATTCAAAAATGCTATGTTAAAGCTAAAAGGCTTGATGTTATTTTGCATTATCTCCGTAGATAGCAGTCTTAATGATAATAATAATAAAATTTTAGTTATCTTTGCTCTGAGCCAAACAAACTTAGAAATAGCATAAAACAGCATTATTTAAGCTATAATGTGATTTTTGATTGTTGTCCACAGTACATGTCCATGTGTTTTATTGTATTGGCTCACCTGCTCAATCACATTTAAACTGAAAACTTTAAAAGCCAAACGTGAATTATACATCAAAAGTAAAAAAATAAATAAAATAAATAAATAAATAAAACATAAAAAAAAACTTCTTGCAGAACAACATATGACATTATCAATGATAAAAATAGATAAATAAATATAATTAAATAAATACCAGTAGTGATGGTAATAGAAATAATAATAACACTATAAATAATTAAAACCTAATACTAATATATGCCTAATTTTGTTTTAAAAAACAACAAAAGGAAAATCCAACCTATAACCTGCAGCTTAAAACTGATGACGGCTCAGTTAAATATTTTTTTAAAGAGAAACAAGCTGTTGCAGCTGTGAAAATGACGCAAAATGTATCTTGTCATTCAGTTTTGTTAATGATAAACTAAATGCTTTCATTTACAGATGACTGTATCACGATGAAACAACACCATATAAATATATTCAGCCTCTACACAAATTTGAAAACATTTAGCCTATATGAAAAAATTGTAAATTTCGAGAAGTGTCAGAATATGCATGCTCATGCATCAGACGAACTACAGGGCAATTGAGAAGACGGTGTGAAGGAGGGGTTCTGCTGTGGACCAGAGAAATATGAAGAACTTTGACAGGTCTTAAACGGTCTGGCGCCAAGACCTTGATCCATAGGATAAATACAGCGCTGGAGGATTTTGAGTGTGATGCTGTGCAGAGGTGATTGCTTAGGTTTGCAAAACAATATGAAACAAATTTCTTCCATTAAAAAATAAATCAACAAATGCAATACCATTATTCAGAAAAATTCATTAAAATAAATAACATTATAGTTTGTATTTTTATTTGAAAACTTTGTTTGACCTCAGTTATCTAACATAACGGTGATTCAAAAGACTTTTCGATGGGTTATCTAAAATAGTATGCGTTGTGATCAGGATAAAAAGATTATTAGCAAGTGTTTAAATGAAAGCGCTCCCTAAAAACACCTGCATTGACATTGACATTGTTCATAAGGGGTCTCAGCATAAATTTACTTAAACAAATAAATCAGTTGGACTACTACATGGATCTTTGTTTACATAATTAACTTGAGTATATACATGGTAAAATCATTAACTTGCTTCATGTGGGGTTAATCCGTGCAACCTCTTTTTTTAACATATTTTAGAATAAAAATGTGAAGTTGATGTTATTTCTCACATTTGTCTGTTGTGTAATTTATTTGTTTCTATCCTCAAACTCTTTACATACATACCGACAGGCAGAGGAAAATGAAATTAATTCATGTGTTTTTATTTCAATTCAGTGCAAATGTCAATAGACACACTTTCAAAATTCTAATGTTAAAACAAGTTACAATGGATCCTTGTACAAAAAAATAAAAAAAAAACAGCAGCTAAGAAACAATATTTTAAATAATTCGAATTATGTTTAACTTAGCTTACAAGGATATTGCAGAACAAAGCAGTACATAAATTATTTCGCAATGTGGAATTAATGGCTAGAAACAATGCCTTGAATAGATGCATACTATGTTAAAGTAAATACATTACAATTTCTAAATACACCTGCGTTCATTTATACCGGAAATATGAAGCTTGTCCACATTAAATGCTATATCATAGATCTTACCAAAGTTGAAATATCGAAACAGGATGATCCATAAAAATATTCTGATGTCCTCTTCCTGTTGTCTTCGCATATCCGTGAATGAAAATCCTGGACCCGTAACTCAAGATCCTCTCTTATAACTTCAACCCGCAGAGCGGCTTGAGATTTGACGGCATTAAGTCGGAAGCAACCTATGTCCCTCTCTCTCTCAGGACAGTTCTGTTGTTTTGGGTTCTTCAGTAAGTCATTTCTGAAGTCCACCGTAAGCATTTCAGAGAATGAAATGAGTTCACTGAAAGAAACAACGTGTATTTCCTGTTGACATTGTGCAAGATTCCAAATCTGAGAAAAACGTGTGGAATTAATACCAATCCTAACTGTTTTGCGTCCTTTTTTATCAAAGTAGCCTAACTGATCAGACATCTATTCAAAACACCAGACAAATCTTCCATATGTTGGCTTTCACTAGGGTGATTAATTGTTGAAAGCGGAAATAGATTGGCAGAAGAAGAAAAAAAAACTTTCGTTGGATTTTTTTCAACATGTAGACTAAGCAATGGAGAACATTGAGTGGATCGGTGAACGCTGTTTGAGAATTTGGGGGTAAATATGAATTGACAGGGGTAGGTTCTTATTGTGGGACTCAAGCAGACTGGCGCCAAGCGCTCTTTAACAAACGGAGTCCCACTTAATCAAGAATCTGTTGACGAGCCTCTTAAAGGTACACGACTGTTTGTGGAGCTTTAAAGCTGAGATTGTTACTCTGCTGTACCCTGTCGGCCGATTTTACAAACAGTGAATAGCTCTGTAAAATGAAAAAAGATGAATCTACAATTATTTGCTACAATAAAATATACAATGTCTCTATCAAGGATCGATTCATCGATAGTTTGTTGCAGGCGTATATTGGAAAAAAAGGCTATGTGACAGCTCGTTATTCCCTCTAAATTCTTTATTTTCGCTTTTAAATGCGCCCTGCTTTTACGAGTATCCCCCATCCTGAAACCAATGTACGGAAGATCGCTAGGGTAAAAAATAGGCGAATATAGTACTTTAAAATATTACATTCGGTCGGTTTAAGGTCTTCGTAAACACAAATAACTGCATTTGTTGTCTAGAATTATTTTGTTATCCGTGAAATGTGGGTTGCTGCTATATATTTCCAAAATGTTTAAAACAGCGACACTAAATCGACATTAAATATTTTTTGTATGTTAGTCACATACAACTTTAAATGCATTTTCTAAAAGTTTAGCATTGGAGCTTACAGAAAGCACACGGTTCTTATACTGGTGAAACACAAGCCGGGAGAAGCACTCTCTTACACGGCTGCCTACAGCCAGATGACCATTCTTCAGTTAGGTTATGCGGGGGTGGGGTTTCCAGATCCTTACTCTGTCATTGGTTAATATTTTATTCTGTTGACATGTTTTCTTACTGCAAATGCTTCCGACACCTTCCAGTCAACCCCCCTTCCACGATCTTGGCTGGAGCTGTCAAAACCACGCCTATGAAGCTCTACAATTGGTCCAGAATGCGTAAAATCTGCAATCAAGACGGTCTGGTTCATTAGTGCGGAGATCCAGTGAGAAGGGGCATGTAAGACAGACACAGTTACACAGTGGCCAGGGAAGAACCTCCAATTCTTCAACAGTGCTCGTGACTTACGCATCCTTGATTTTGGGGCTGCTTTAAATCTTGAGACTATTGCAGCAGGAAAACTGTAAATCTGAACCGAAGTGTCAATATTGCTCTTTTGAAGGATATTATCACTGTGCTGCAACTGGACATACTCAAATGGTAGTGACATTTCCTACCAGTCCTCTTCAACTACTGTGAAATCAACACTGGCTTTCAGTGGCAAGAGAGCGACAGTCAGTCGGACTTACGAGTTGTTTTTACAGGCGCAATTCTTTTTTTAGAATATTATACATTCATCTGGCTTTTTGGATGCACCGATGAGAGATCCAGTTTTCACAGCGAACGCTATGGCTTATCACCCTTTTCACGCGCACAGGCCGGCCGACTTTCCCATGTCAGCTTTCCTTGCGGCGGCTCAACCTTCGTTCTTTCCAGCGCTCACTTTACCACCGGGTCTCAGTAAACCGCTGGCGGATCATGCGCTCTCCGGTGCGGCTGAAGCTGGTTTACACGCGGCGCTTGGACATCACCACCAGGCGGCTCATCTGCGCTCTTTCAAGGGTCTCGAGCCAGAGGAGGATGTTGAGGACGATCCTAAAGTTACATTAGAAGCTAAGGAGCTTTGGGATCAATTCCACAAAATTGGAACAGAAATGGT
Organism: Danio rerio; assembly: GCF_052040795.2. Lineage (NCBI taxonomy): Eukaryota > Metazoa > Chordata > Actinopteri > Cypriniformes > Danionidae > Danio > Danio rerio. The sequence goes on along the minus strand of NC_141025.1, from coordinate 62,869,109 downwards.
CATCACTAAATCAGGAAGGTAAGGTCTTTACATTATTTAACCTATTGAATGCTGCATAGGGTGATGTTATTATATTACTCTGCGAAGAGTTGGGTCTATTTTATCGTAAAATATACTTTACATTATAAAATATTGCTCGGTTAAAATTCAGATGTACTGGATGCTGACATAGCATCGAAGCCTCTTAAGAGAGTAGACTAAGAATTGTTCCACATAGCATATATTCATGACAGTATTCAAATAAAATTTATATGCGATCTATTAGGCTATTAAATAAAAACACTAATATATAAATAGACTAATGTTTCTGAACCAATGTAACCAAAATCTTTCTGTAAACGATGGGAACGTGTTTAAGTGAAAATAAACAACAACTATTAGCTGGTAGGCTACATTTTATTAATTTATATATTTATTTCGATATTTTATCGACAAGCATGTCTAAATAACAAGTCTACATGAATTATAAAGATGTAAAAAATTCTTTTGACTTTGTAAATATAGTCGGTAAATGTTTATATAAACAATAAATAGCCATGTTTTGCCCTTTTCCAAACAAGCAAAACATTGGCTATTTATTTATTTATGGTTATAACGGGAAAGGTATAGTTAAATTAGTTATTTGCATTTATATCCAATCAGAAATTTATTTAATGTCTTCTAAAAATGTTAAATAAATTCGGCCCCAGACCCACCATCATATCTCTTTCGTCCATAGGAGAATGTTTCCTCCGTTCAAGGTGCGGGTGAACGGCCTGGACAAAAAAGCCAAGTATATACTTTTGATGGATATTGTTGCGGCGGATGACTGTCGGTACAAATTTCACAACTCTCGATGGATGGTCGCAGGAAAGGCCGATCCGGAGATGCCCAAACGAATGTACATTCACCCAGATAGCCCGGCTACTGGTGAACAGTGGATGGCAAAACCTGTTGCTTTCCATAAACTCAAGCTCACCAACAATATTTCGGATAAACATGGATTTGTAAGTTACTTTTTTCTTGTATGTAAATCTAAATGTGTTATTAGAAACTCTTCCTATTTTCTTATTATGTAATTTCCATTCATTGCAAGAACAACAAAGGGTATACGGTGAATAAAGTTGGGTTATCTATGATCAAGAAGCAAAGATGATTGGGAAATTACGCTATGGTCTTTGGACATTTTAGGGTGCATTTGGATTTTTAGCATGTTTTAGGAAGTGTTGACTAAATGAAGCATGAATGAAAAGCTGTCTCAAATGTAATTTTTGTTACTTACGATATTCTAACATACAAAATATTTAAATTGCAATGCAATCTATTTTAGCTATAGCCTAAAACAAGGCCCGAAAATACAAATAATAATAATAATAATAATAATACAAAGATTATACACTAAAGGCCTGTCTCAGCAATCACCTCCAAGATCACATTATAAAGATACATAAAACACAGCAGTCGCCGACATTTAGTGTTTTGTCTCTTTTTAAGTGTTTTGATGTCGCTGATTTTCTTATTGACCGTATAACTTTATTTTATTTTCTTTCAGACTATTCTAAATTCAATGCACAAATACCAACCCAGGTTTCATATCGTTAGAGCCAACGACATTCTGAAGCTTCCTTATAGCACCTTCAGGACATATGTATTCCCCGAGACCGATTTTATAGCTGTCACTGCATATCAGAATGACAAGGTAAGTTGGAGTACTTAAACGTAGCTTAAAAGGTGTGTTTTTATTTGGCTTTTATGATGTTTTTGTTTTTCAGTTATTTGTAGTCAAATTATTGACAACAGAAAACTAACAATAATATACTAACGTTATACAGGCCATTTATTGATAACGGACACAATGCTTGCCTGTATGGAACTTGAGAAGCTAGAGAATATCGATCAAATGTGAAAAAAGGAAGTCAAATGTGATGGTAACAACACAATGAATTCGAATGAACGATTACTTTTGATTATTTAGACTAATTATAAATTGGCAATCTTTCACAATACAATTCAGCCAGCCGTTGTAGAAAAATCAGGACATGCTTTAGGCCACGTTTTTATTTATTATTTAATTAGATAATTTGTTTAATTTGAACTTATTTAAACAACAAATTGCAGCCACAGGAAAAAAAATGTTCTGTTAATTTAATATATCTCATTTCAATGAAAGCATGATCAAATGTAATGACCTAAATGTGATTTCACTTTTTTATTATAGATCACACAACTGAAAATCGATAATAATCCATTTGCAAAAGGATTCAGAGACACTGGCAATGGAAGAAGAGAAAAAAGGTATTTTGCTAAATATTTTTATGAACGATTCAATATGTTCAAAACACAAATATTTGGTTATTACAGTAAACCGATTTCAGTTTAAATTTCAGAAAACAATTAGCCATGCCTTCAATGCGCATGTATGATGATCAATGCAAAGTAGATCGAGATGGAGGAGATTCGGACGACTCATCTTGCGAACAAACTACTGGGAGAGATTCAGTTCACTCACCGACTGGACCAGCAACAAGTCCACTGAAATTTACCAGATCTAGAGGTAAAGGCATGCTTTGCAATGTCACTTGAAATTTTTGTAATTTAGTCTTTAATGTTGATCATATTCAGGCTATTTCTTAATTCCAACAATTAACGCGTTCGAAGTTTTTTTCTTGGCATTTACAACCATGCGTTCGATTAAAGTTTTATAATGAAGAATAATTTTGTTCGGTATTTTAAAATAATTACTGCTATTATTCTATTTATTTATTTTAAATAAGACCCGAACCAAATTATTTTTAAATCTTGTCTTTTAAGTCAAAGCTACTGAAAGAGAATAAATTGATTGATATGTTTACGGAGTCATTGTTTACATCCAGCTGTTATTTAGTTACAGTCTTCTTGAACCGTCTGCCTGGTGTGTTCCAGTATCTGGTTTCTCGCATTATTTCCACCATACTTTATCTACCTTAACAGTTAAAGTTAACTACATTAAACTAATTTATCATTACTATTATTATTATTATTATTATTATTAGGTAAAGAGACATCGAACTAAACTTATAGAAAATGCTTTCATAATTTCATAGTCTTTCAACTTTACCTGGCAGCCCATTCAATTATTGTTGTAATTGCATGTGTTTATCCAGTCTGTTACTTTTAATAATACCTGTCCTATAGGCTAAACAATGTTATAAGAACCTTAAAATACTGTGAAGTGTGGATTCTTTTTATAAGTTTTGCAATGCAGTTAATCTTTATTAATAAAATATTTTAGCCTTTGCCTTAGTTTTTTAGCACTGTCATGCCTAAATATAACATTACCCTTTTTAATTTACTATTTAATTTACTATTTGCACTATTTAGCACAATGTGTTTGGGTGCAAAATATGAATTGTATTCCTGTTATTTAACTGATCATTTTTTTTATACATATGCTTTACATAAATTTAAGCAAGTTATGACTATGTTTTATACTGAATGATGATATGAAATTTGCTGGGAATAAGTTTGGTTAGTAGAATGCATTGGTAAGTAATGCACAAAATATAACTAGATACATATATGGAAACAAACTGATATTTGTAAAAATTTGCTAAAAAAGACAATACCTATTGAATTCCTATGAGAGTAGGATCACTCACTAAGTTATTAATCTTCAAGCCACATCTTAAGTTCATGATATACAAAAAAGTGCCATGGAGAGAATGTCTCATGCATTGGGTCAGCTAATTTTTCTTCTGAATTTCATCTCAAGCAATTAAGAGCTCATTAAAATGTTTCCTTCAGACTACCCAAATGTCAAACATTTCATGAAATCACACTCATTGTGCCGTGGAAGAGGAAGGAAGTAATTGGCACGGAAAGCACATTTCATCCATCCTTGTATAATCAATGGGAGTAATTAAACAGATGCAAGTTGGTGTGTTATTTAAGGAGTGGAAATAACTATGTAACTTAATAAAGGAACAACTCCTTTGGTTTTTAAAATCTGATGTGCCTAACATTTGTTTTTCCAGAAGACAAAAACTTCAATGAAAGTGACAATGAACTTGACCAGCACGATGATGGAATGATCAGAGTCAGTAGTCCAGAACAGAGACCACAATCACCATTCAGCCCACGTTGCGAGGACAGAGTCAAGGACAGATTGAACCTAGAAAAGAAAGGGGACTACTCAGATTCGAGGAAAGAGAATGACTCTGCCTTTAGCATCAGACACTTGGACAAGGACAAACTGGATGCTAGAAATGTGAAAGATCAAGATTCCTCCAAAAAGGAAGCAGACTCTGTAGGCATGAGCACAGTCAAAGATGGCTTTTCTCCTCTGATGGTTCAAACAGAGAACCCATCACATTTCAGCGCAAGTCACTTGCAAAGTCTAGCCCTCTCTGGTTTACACAATCAACATTTCTTTAACCCACTGAGTTCAGGACAATCACTCTTATTTCACCCCGGGCAATTTGCTATGACTCCCAGTGCTTTCTCAACCATGGGCATGGGACACTTGTTAGCCTCCATGTCTGGAGCAAGTGGACTAGAGAATGGCAGCCTCTCCTCTCAGAGTACAAGCTCACCCAATCCTTTCCCATTCCACCTATCACAACATATGCTTGCATCTCAGGTATGATATTTTTATGATATGCAATATCATTATAGATAACAATGAAATATTTTTAATAGATATTTTCTAATCTCTAGCATATTTAGTAGAAATAGATATTTCTGAGCCTCAGACTGTTCTATTTGTTTTCTGACAATATTACATCTGAAAAAAAGTTTAAAAGCTGAATTTGAATTTAGTGAATTTGAATTTGTTTATAATTGGTAACAATATTGTACATTATTTTATGGCTCAGTAAATGTGCAAAGAATTGACTGCGGTTGTCTAATATTCATTTATCCAATTTCGTTTGATAATGACTTATCTTCTTTTTTTTCATTTCAGGGTATTTCCATGCCAACGTTCGGAGGATTGCTTCCCTACCCATACACCTACATGGCGGCTGCAGCTGCAGCGGCCTCTGCTCTCCCCGCAGGCAGCGCCGCGTCCTCTCTCAGTCGGAACCCCTTTCTCAATAACACGCGGCCAAGGTTGCGATTCAGCCCTTATCAGATCCCAATGTCTTTTTCGCAGAGCTCCGGTCTGCTCACTACCGGCATACCAAGCACTATGAGTGCGGAATCAGAGTCATCAAAATCAGGCAGCAGGGAGAGCAGTCCTATGTCAGAGCACCACAGCCATAAAACCGGAAACGGCCAGAATACGGGATCTCCTAAATCGTCAGGGAAGGATTCCATTAATGAACTGCAGAATATACAAAGATTAGTCAGCGGACTGGAGAAACACAGAGACGCATCACCTCGTAGTGTTTCACCAAAGTGACTCCATGATACCACAACCACCGACGATTTCTTTCTAACTTCCTAACTATAATTCAGTGAAAAGATACAGTTTGCCGTTTGAAGATATGGTTCAGACATCGGAACATATTCTATGGGCCCATTCCTGGAATTCGATTAGAACTTGTTACGCACCATTTTTGGATCTACATTGCTAATTATAAAGAAGGAACGTCTTTGATTTGGCAAAGACATATTGTGACATAAAGCGCAAAACTTCTGGACTCTTTGTATTAAGTATTCATCTATATTGAAAACCTTTTAGAACCACACTTTTCTGAGTATTTTAAAAAGGACCGTAAACGCAGCAATGCGAAAACAACTGAGAATGATCTACGTTTAAATTGCTTGTCTGGGACTTGTTTTTTTATTATTTATAATAGCTAATAAAAGTAGGCTAAAACACGTATGTAAATAAGGTTAATGGACTGAATGAGAAGAATTTTAATTTATTCTAAACTGTACATTGGTGTGTAAATACTATAAGGTCTTGATTTGTTACATTTATATATTTTACCATTTACAAATATGAACATTATCTAGCGCTTGATAGCAGGAAAACGAATGTGTTATGTTTGTGGTATCCTGAAAGATAGGCTATAAAGAAAAGCCACTGTAAATTTAAATCTCTGGTGACAATTAACAGCTATCACATTTATAGCTAAATTCAACAAAAGATGTTTAAACTCAGTGATGGTCCATAGACAAGGAAAACTCAGGTTTCTTTATAATCTCGCATTGAGAAGGTCATGTGCAGTCTTATGAGACCTATGTTTAAACATCTAGGTGCTGGATTTTCGGGTAAATGATCGTTTTTGTTGCATTCTCTCGGTTTAAATAAAACGAAAGTGTTTTAGTTCGTTGTATCAGTTTATTTATGTGAATTTGAGGATGCATATTGTCTGTAAAAACGAGGCAGTGCAAATAAGACTGCCGCAATGTTCAGAAGGCTAAATCGTCATTTTTCAGTCTTAGCGCTACGAGATGCATTAATCTCGTATGCTTTTTTGTTGCGTGATACTGGAATTCTAAAATATTTGTGAAAATGTATAGGCCTATCAAACATTTTACTCACTTGATTAAATAAAATGCAGCGTGTGTGCTGACTAAACACATAGGTCGACGTTTTGCAGTTATCAGAAGCTAAATCTGATGCAGCTGCGCCATCTGTTGATCAGGGATGTAGTTTACTGACAAAATAGCGTAGTTGAGACAAATCAATTAAAATTAAAATCAAATGTTTATAAAGTCGCTCTTTTAAAATCCAAATCGGGGTTTCACGGTAATAAGGAAAAATAGGTTCCACAAATAACCTTTTTGCAAAGTGTAAAAAAGAGACTGGAGAGCATTTTGATTAACCGAAAGTACTTCCACATTGCAGAACCTTTTGTCGAATTAAACCATGGACGTTAAAGGTTCTTAACGCATGAATTAGATACTGCTTTATGTGGTAAAGTAAAAATTAGACAGAGGTTGGAAATCTTTTTTAAAACTTTTCCATCCTTGATTTCATAAGAACTCGTTTACAACTTGGATAAAAAGGGTACAAGGTGTTGTTTGTGGGTTAGGACTATAGTTTAGTATTCGTCGTCTGTGCAACTTAGTCACCTGTTACATCTCTACTGTACCATTATTCCACGGGTGGGGGAGGACAGACAGTCGATAAAAAATGTCACCGTCCTGGTGGAAGGGTTAATCGCTGCGTCGGGGACGCCTCACAGCCTCAGCAGCAGACAGTCCTTTGTCCACAATCCGGCGCCTGTCGCCTGCCTGCCGGCCACACAGCCTCTGCACACCCGCGCACAATGGCTGACGGGATCTCCAGAGTCCTGGCTGGTAATTAGAGAGCCCCCTCGCCTCTTTTCTTCTCTTTCTAAAACCATAATCACAAAACTCGTTTTATTGAGAGCCCATTGTTACATTCTGTTACGTCCAATTAACAGAGCCAAATTCTCGACCTTGTACTCTCATGGAGAAAAAAATGTTTGTCTGAAACAATTAGTCAATGACTGATCACTTGGCTCCAATAGCCGCCTCAGAAGAGTCCCACACAACTGAAGAATGAGTGCATGTCTATCCCTCTCAGCTCTACACACGGCAAATTCCTGTGCTTAAAACCTAGGTACACTGTTAGTTAATTTACCACATACAGAAGTTAAATATCAGTATGCATATTATAATTTGATTATTATTCATTACTATAACAACTACTCAATGGTATGTTTTGTAAGTCTATCTGGTAGCTATATTTTGTAAGCGTGTAGCTTCTGACACCCTGAAAATTACTGACAGAAACTCGTTCATAAGTCTAAATTATGAAACATTTGATAACCTTAAACTGTGCTTTAACTTTTAATGACGTTAGATTTTTCTGTGGGGAAAAAAAATCTGTTTGTTACCTTCAACCGAGTGATCATCAAGCACTGCTTCAGGTTATGTAATTACGCTACTGATAACCAAACAAGGAAAAGTATGACTGTCGTAATGTGTATAGTTTAAGGGTCTTTTGATTATTTGTTTAAGATTAAATTTCTGTGCTTAATGCATTTGCATTACCCACACTAAATGCATAGACTGCCTGCTATTCTTATGATTGAAGTGTTGGTTATCACAGTTTTTAAAATCATATCGCCCTCTGCTGGTAAGCAATGTAACATGAACCATATTTATTGGAGGTTCATTCATTCATTCATTCATTCATTCATTCATTCATTCATTCATTCATTCATTCATACATTTTCTTTTCAACTTAGTCCCTTTATTAATCTGGGGTCGACACAGTGAATGAAATGCCAACTTATCCAGCACGTTTTACGCAGCGGATGCCCTTGCAGCTGCAACCCATCACTGGGAAAGTTTATTTGTTTTAGTATGATTTTAAACAGCTGTTTGTGCATTTATTCAAATTGTTCACCAAGATGTGTTAATAATTTAGAGAACAATATGACTTTTGATTCTCCATATGTAATAAAGTTACATTTAAATACTTACATGTAAAAATAAATACATATGCATCAGTCACAAATTAGTCAATGGCATTAGATGGTTCAGCTTTTTTTGAAGTGATTACTGTCAGATTCAAGGAAACCTCTAACCATTTTTGTTTTTGTTTATTTGTAATGTATGCAAATCTGACAGTATAGTTTGCACATTTATTTAGACCAGCAGCTTTTGACTAAGCCACATGGGACTAATGATGTCAATTTAACAATATTTGATAACCTAAACATCAAATGATTTCATTTTGAGTTGGAAACCAATTACAGTTTAGCCTACTGAGTCTCTTAAGAAAAATGGCTTAAAGCTCCGTATATCAACATGCAAGGCCAGAGTTTTTGGTCATACATTCAAAAATGTAGCTTTAATTTTTAGCCTTAAAAATTAGTAAATGTTTTTAGCCCTGCTTGTGTTTTCAAACATACTTTAAACATTACTTTAACTATTGTGTTTGCTTGGGAATACAGTCTCTATGTAACTCCGATCTTAATTAAATTATATTCATTAAAGTCTGGTCACCTATCATATTTTAGAATAAAAATATTGTACCTTTCAATTCTAATGAGTTGCAAAAAATAAAAATCTAAACTTTAAATGTTCGACTAAATCTAATATTTTAATGGTTTTCTTGATCTTTCTTTATGATTGCAATTTTATTTAATATTATTACCTTACATGTGTATTGAGCTGTGCTAACTTTAACATAATCTTAAGCTATTTTGTTAAATTTAATCCAACATACAGTATATAGTGCTCACCATAAATGAGCACACCCCTAACAGGTCTCTCTTATAAGTCAACACTTTCTACAGGATGCTATACAATAAGATGTTTGTGTACATAATCAGTACCAAAGCTGGAACTAATTTAACAACATAACTAATGAAGTAACCTGATAAAATCTATTAATCTTTAGGTGAAAAGAATTCTTAGTTGTTATTCTCATATCTTCTGTTTGTATATACAGTACACAACTCACAAATCTCTAATTTAAATGAATAATTTAAATGAATATTTACAGGATGCTTTACAATATCATATTTGTATGTAAACATTAGTTTAGTCAGTACTGAAGCCAAATTTAAAACTAATTTAACAAAATAACTTACAGTGATGGTTCAACAATTAGTAGCCCAAATTTAAATGTTAGGGAAAAAATAGGAAACAACAGTTTAAAAAATATCAAAAATCAATAAAAACAAAAAATATATACAATTTTGCTGAAATGTTGTAGTTTGTAATTTTGCAATATTTTGCATGCGTTTTAATGTATTACCTTTTCATTTCAAAAGTTGCTCTGTGACTAAAATATTATTTTAATAAATATATTTGCTTAATTTTTGTTTAAAGGCAACATTGAAACGTTATAGTTTTAAGTAAATACTTTTATTCTGAAAAAAAGATTGGTTCTTCATTCAGATTCTTTAATCAGATTTAAACATTACAAAAATATCTAGTTGAAGTCAGAATTATTACCCCCCTCCCAAAAATTATTAGCCCCTTTAAGCAAAATTTTTTTTCCGACTGTCTACAGAACAAACCATCATTATACAATAACTTGTCTAATTACCCTAACCTGCCTAGTTAACCTAATTAACCTAGTTGAGCCTTTAAATGTCACTTTAAGCTGTATAGAAGTGTCTTGAAAAATATCTAGTCAAATATTATTTACTGTCCTCATGGCAAAGATAAAATAAATCAGGTATTAGAAATGAGTTATTAAAACAATTATGTTTAGAAATATGTTGAAAAAATCTTCTCTCTGTTAAACAGAAATTTGAGAAAATAAACAGGAGTTAATAATTCAGGGCGACTAATACTTCTGACTTCAACTGTATATATGGCTTTACAATGACAAGCATGGTGAGAGCATGTACAATATAATATAATTTTCTTTGCGGATTAACCCCACCCCTAATTCCAATCATCACTGGGGAATGAGCAAATCCATGGTAAACTGCAGAAATGAGATCATACAATGAGATCAAATTTATCCGAATTAGCCACTAAACCAAAAATCTATGAATTGCTGTGAGATGTAGTATGCATTGGTGAATACATTCAGTACATGTCTCAGATTGCGTTAAAAATAGAATATGTTTTTAGTAGATTTCTCGATTTCTTTGACATTGTTAACTAGTGATAAAACTAGTAGAAACTTTTTTTAAATATGATGATAAAAACCAGTTAAGATGCCAAACTAATTAGGATCTAATCGATTAAAGCACAACTTTTCATTTATACAACTTTTCACTGTATTGAATCGTTATATCCCATTCCCTATTTTTATTTGTTATTGACCCTTCAGTATTGCAAATTTAGTACTAGAACTCGAAAGTAAAACCCCACATGAAAACATTCTGTGACAAAACACTTCAACAGTTACTTCGAATGTTATAGCAATCCTATGCAAAAGTGCTCAAGGAAATAGAGAATTACATCACAAATCTGCTACAAAATGCTCTAGAAGTCGCCAAGAGCAACGGCCAGTCACAAAACATTTTATCTCTACACTAAGAGTTCTCCTAAATAACAGTAAAAGCTTTAAGCCAAGAGCTTTCTGTTCACAAAGCTGCTGAGACAAACTTTTATTAAGGATTATAGATAAGTTTTAATCTAAGAAGGTCAACCTTGTTGGTATGGATGATGCCAACATGATTACTATGCACACAGTGATTGGCTTTTATCAACCAAGGATTCTCTGTCGGAGATTTAGTTATAAAAATGATAATATGTTGCCAGGCTAAGAGAAGAATTACATTCTAAAAAGAATGTTTCTTGATTATAGTGTTTTAGACATTAAATAAAGATGTTCTTCAAATGTAAGTTAAGTTAATGTGTTTTGTTGGAAAATAATTCTGTAAAAATGTTTGAAAAAATTAATTAATATTAAATATTTTGGTCTTAATAAATGTGTATTTACAAAACATATATATGCTTAAATGCAATTTTGCTAATATAATTGTTTGTACAATTTGAAATAAATGTTAAAAACCTAAAAAACTTAACTGAAAGCAAATTAAACTAGTTAAAAACGTAGTGTGTTAAAATAGTTTTCAAATGTTTACATTCCAACTTAAAGCAGATTGCTTAAAACCGCAAAAAGAATAGTTTGTGATTTGGTATTACTTATTTAGTCATCCTATTCACTTTTTCTAATGGTTCACTGTTTAAGGAGTTATTTTTCTGCTAAAATGCTATGAAAATACTTATAGACAAATGTTTAGGACTGAACCGCCCCTTGTTTTAAGACTTTCTAAAATGGGCAAGCTAGGAGGTACTTTTAGCCTTAAAGGGGTGGTCCAGAGTGTATTTTTAAGGCTTGGTTATGTTTATGGGGTGCAAAGCAACCTGTACCTATGCTTTATTTGTACAAAATCACATTATTCTTTCATATACTCAGCTAACATGAAAATGACTGTCCTATTTCCTAGTTCCTCTGAAGACCCACCCTCTGATTGGTCAGCTAACATTATGTTCTGTGATTCGCAGATGAGCTCCACATCACCAGGAAGTATCTCTGTTATAACATTACAGCGCCTCTGACTACACCTCTTCGCTGTGCGGGTGTATGTGCGTTATCTGAAGGCTTTTTAACACCATTAACCCGAATGTATTTTTTGTAGTCCCCAAACTTTGTTCGCTGTAGATTTTGCTAAGCTAACTCGGTAAAAGCCATTGTCTCCCTATGCATTGAACTTTAAGCGTCCTAGGGTGCTTTCACACCTGTGGATCGATTCTCGTTCCGAAACAGGGATTAAAATTGTTACAATCTTGCTTTTTGTTCTTGGCGCGGTTCGCCTTCACATGGCAAAGGTTTGAAATGGACCAAAAGAGCTAAAACAAGTCACTTGAGTAAACTCTCTGCACATTGGTCAGAGTTTCACGGTTTATTTTGCAGAGTCCCGCTCAGCTGTCATGCGTCCTTATTTTAATTTATGGCGATGAGCAATTAGACAATAAAAGCGAAAAGCTGCCCTCTCATTTTGAACAGTGACACAGACGTTACTAAATATAGATCAGAGGTAAGACTTTCTCATACATAGCAGCTGGCTTATGCATTATAGACTTTACATTATAGAGACAAATAACAGATAAACCAAGACTGCTGTTCGGTCATTTTCAACGGATAAACAGCTCTCGTTAAAAGTTTAGCATGCTTTCACTTTCGCATTTGAAATAAAATGCACATTTACAGGTAGGTATGACATCTCGCCCTACTCATAATTCTCTCTTCATATAGCCATATATGCCTATTAAATATCCATAATACACTGTGATATAGCCTGACTCGGATGCTATTGCTTTCCCACTACAATCGATCCACTCCAGAGTTCATTTCAATCAAGCCGAGGCCACCCCATTTAGACTATCTCAGACTGATTGTTTTGGCGCGGATCCAAGTGTGTTTGCCGGATTCACATATGCCAATCGAAGTGTGTTCTGGAACAAAAGTCTTGGGTGTAAAAGCACCCTTAGATTCAAAGAGTGCTTTACATTACACATCAACTAAAGTTTCAAATATGATATTGTGGTGGACCACTCCTTTAAAAAATTTTTTTAACACAAGTCACTATTAAATAACTGATGAGTAGTAAAAGTGGCTTTGAATGAAACGCATTTATCGTCCATATAAAACAAAAGTTACTGAGACTTATCTCAGTATGTTGATGTACTTGCGCATGACACAGAATATTGCCTGTGTATTGCCTTTTGAGTATTGCCTTGTGTTCTCGTGTAATGTCATCATCAACCTCCAAAGTTCAGTTCCAAAACTCAAGGCTGCAAGATTGAAGGATGTGTGAAAGTACCTGGATTTCGTTCTTGTTATGGAGGATGCACCGATGCAGACTTGAGCACCGAACTTGCTCTAGAAGTCCCAGAAGTCATTGTGGCTGAATAAAGGAGGTGGGAAGCGCAGTATTTTATATAGGTTTATTAAAGTTCAGAGATGTAGCTTATTTATCTCAGGAGTTTCCCTAAATTAGATGGTAAAAGTAAACATTACTATGAAATCTTAATAGAGGCATTAAAATAGAGGCAAAAAAAAAAACAGATTAGGGGTGGTTATTTGCACAAATTCATACTACAATCTGTTTATTTGTATTATGTGCAAAGTATATTTCTAAGGTTTTAATATATATATATATATATATATATATATACAGTTTAAGTCAGAATTATTAGCCCCCTTTTGATTTTTTTCCTTTTTTAAATATTTCCCAAATGATTTTTAACAGCGCAAGGAAAATTTCACATTATGTCTGATAATATTTTTTCTTCTGGAGAAAGTCTTATTTGTTTTATTTCGGCTAGAAGAAAGCAGTTTTTAATTTAAAAAAAAAACATTTTTGGGACAAAATTATTAGCCCCTTTAAGCTAATTTTTTCCCAATAATCAACAGAACAAGCTGTAATTATACAATAACTTGCCTAATTACCCTAACCTGCCTGGTTAACCTAATTAACCTAGTTAAGCCTTTAAATATCACTTTAAGCTGTATAGAAGTGTCTTGAAAGATATCTATTCAAATATTATTTACTGTCATCATGACAAAGAGAAAATAAGTTTTTAAAACTATTATGCTTAGAAATGTGCTGAAACAATCTTCCCTCCATTAAACAGAAATTGGGGGAAAAAAAATAAACAGGGGCGCTAATAATTCAGGGAGTTAATAATTCTGACTACGTTATATATATATATTGAAAGGAAAAAAAAAACATTAACTCATTGTATGAATGCTGAAATGTTTAAATCATTGTCCATTAAATACTGTATGTGTGAAGGTCATGTGACTATCAGGAAGAACACAGCATCTCATTTCTCACTGGACACATTCTGTGTTCCAGTGGTCTTCACAAGACCGCAAGTTCGTTCTCTGCACTCTTTGAATTGAGAAACAGCCATTGAGTAGGGGGCTAGGCTTTCTTTTTGGGAATCATTCACTTCTAGCAAACTAACGGTAAGAGAAGTGTGGTTGAAGCCATCCAACGGACGTCAATAGAGAAGGACTACTAATCCAAATGTGTGAGCAAATGTTAGACTTTGATTGAAGATTATCAAAACAAACTCTTTTTTTTTAGTGGATTAACTTGCATTGATTAATTGTTGGCCTAAAGAATAACAATGCATGCTAAACACTCAAAACAAACAGTATAAATTTTGATTTCACATGGTAAAACAAAGCTAAGAAATTTCTTGCTTGGGAACTGAAGTTATCTAGCCTCTTAGCAAAACCAAGAATGGAATTCTGCAAAACTACTAACATCCTTTCTGTAACGAACGCTGCTTAAAAACAACTGTTTTGCTTGGCATTATACTGTCACTATTCGTTTTGTGCCAGGGTACCCACCAACTCCAATTATTGTATTGAGGCTTCACACAAGAGCCTCCATTTCCCTTTGCCATGTGTGGGAACCTTTTAGCATCTAAACCTTTGCCAGCATCGGTTCTGAGTTTCCTCAGCGCCACCTTGGTGAACAGCATGATCAAAAGCAACGCTAATGTCAAGGCACCCTCCCCCAGTCCCCTGTAATCATTCCCACAATATTGTGGGCAGCCAAACCACGCGTGCTTTGTGTCTGTCATTAATAGACATGTGTTCCATATAAAATAAACCTGACTCACAATAGCCTGCCACTGAACCTTACTGCTGGTTGCGTGACAGAGGAGAGACTGTCTGCATGTGGATCCATTATTGCAATGTTGTGATGCTAATGTTCAAGTAACATTTTAAAGAGCAAGGGAGCCAAAAGAGGGAGAGGGCGAGGAAAGAGTGGAGTTATGGTCCAAGATACTGAGATGAGAGAGAGGTTCAGGTAATTTGAACTCCATAAAGACTTTCATTTACACACACTTTCATTATACGGAGAAAATGGCACGAACATTAAGCTCTTCTTAAAGGTATTTTATGGGGTATTTTTTTTTTCACCAACAGTGAAAAAGGTTACATTGAAGAACCAAAAATATAGATTAATACAGATTAATGGTTTATCTGTAAACGCTAAACTGTCTAATATAGATTGGACATAAGATGTACACAAGAAGCAAACATTATTTTAGAGTTGCTTATGTTTTTGAGTAAAAAAACCTATATCCAATATACAGTATTGTCTTTGTAACATCTTAAACCTAAAAAATGCAGTATTACACTTTTAACCAAATAATTACAGTCAGATTGTAACATTTTGCACCAGCACTAAATGTATTTTACTGTAAAAATTGGCTAATACTCACAGTATTACTAAGACTTTTATTTCAGTATGTTTATGTAATTGCAACTGAAACAAAATATTGATTAAGGAGCTGGGCTTTATTTTTGTGCATCATTCACTTGTAGCAAATTAACGGTACGAACCTAAAGGCCTGTTTCCACTTAGGGGTACGGTAGGGTACAATACGATTTGGCATGCTTTTATGGCTGTTTCCCTGTCAAAAGGTACCTAAAAGCGAACCATACCATACCACTTTTTGGGTACACTTTGCAAAGGCTACCTAGCATGACACTGTGAGACGCGCAGCTAAACACTACTGGTTTACGTCACTTATGCATACACAACCAAGAGAATGAAAACAAAGAAACCACCATTTTTAAATTCACAGTCAAGACATTACATCGTAATACTATATACCACGTAATACTATATACCAACGAGCCATGGTCGACCTAAGCTCAAACAAACCTTGTCGTTATCTTGATGAACAGCCACAAAGCCAAGAAGAACAAAATCTGCTGTGTACTGTTTTTGTTTTAAAAAGTGCGAGCAGTTTCACTTTCTCCAGAGAGCTTGTGATCACTCGCAATTACATATATATTAAAAATAACAAACCTTTGAGCTGATAATAACTTATGCGTGATTTCTGTGTTTCTGACACCCGATCCTTTTAGAAACGGACAAGCGCAAGAGTGTAGCGCAAAAAAAACTAAGGAGAAGCCGGAAAAAACAAAGTGAATGATTGTTTTGACAACCCAAAACATGATCAAACGGCCATGTTTAACTATTATTATCACCTGTTGGCCTATTTTAAACTCAGAATTACTTTCTAAACGAGGTTACATGTGCTGGTGCAGATTAAAGATACAGATGAGAGGTTTGCTCTGACTGTAGGCTATATGTTGCATGTTGTTTTTGAACCCAAATAAGAGCTAAATGAATGCTGTGTGTAGTTTTTCTGTAATTGGTAACATATCGGAGACTGTAAGGGTCTGTATGTGTTCATATATGTTGCATTTATTTATTTATTTATTATAATTGCAGACATTACAGTAGGCTGCAGGTAATTGGTCTGCAGTTATAATCAAGTTATGTTCATAGAAAAGTTATAAAAACATTTATACAAGTATTTATGTGTATAAAGCATGTGTTTTGTGAGAATGGCTTCTCAAATGATATTTGAACGACCCGTACAACTTTTTTCTTGAGCGAGAATGATACTAAAACTTTCTGTCACACACCACACCATTGGTATTATTTTGGCAGTGAAAACATAAGCCTGATAAAGGTGACCCGTAACGACCTGTACTGTACTGTATTGTACTGTCCCAGTAAGTGGAAATGGCCCATAAAGGAACAAAAATATTAGTGCTGAAAAAGCATGGGAGTTATTTTTGTGGCTGAACTTGTTGCATGTGCATTCACTGATGTTTTTATTTTATGTACATCAAGTATTTAAGTATGTCAAGCAAAGAATAACGCCTTCATTAGGCATGGGACAATAACAATAATTTTCAACTAACCGCGGTTTGGAAAAGTTAAGATTTTAAAACTGCCACCATCGTTTCCTATACTATTCCTACGATATATGTAAGATTTTAAAAAAAGTTTTTAGGACAACAGTATCTCCAGCAAAAAAAAAAAAATTTAAAAGATGTCCTATGATGGCATTTCAAATTATAAAGAAATCTGTGTTTTTAAAACTAATGAAGACAGCCGAAGTCAATGATTCATTTGAGTTATTTAGCCTGACATGTTTAAGGCTGCAAAATACATTAAATGCTACTCAAAATATTTTAAAAAAAAGATTGTTCAAAGGGGGAAAAAAGCTTTTTTTTTTTTTTTTTTTTACCCAGACATTTAAAAAGAATATATTTTAGAGCACTTATCACAATACTGGGAAATACTAATAAGTATCTTAAACCGACTCATGCCTAGTCTTAATGTATTTTGCTAGCAGCTCAAACAAATCAAACAAATAGGGTAAAAGTTTAACCTAAAAAGATTTAAACGTGTTAAACAACCTAGCTTTTTTATAATGAATCATGCAGGATTGGAAAGAACCATCAACAGCATTTCTTACAGTGTTCTAAATTAAGAATTAGATTAGGGCATAACACCGGGTTAGTAAAATTTACTTAAAACTTTCAATGAAGTGCCTAAAATATCCTATTATTTTTTTGTGGGAATTCATTTTATGCAATAGATGCCATCAATATATCTCAAACTGCGTTAAACCTGGAGTACTACTTTAATCACTATACCAATGCGCTTACTCTTAAAAAGGAAATACGGCAGGTCATATCTCACATAATCTCATTCTCTGCTAAACTGTGATTGTTGTGTGAAATTATTGTATTAGGGCTGTGCTCATTAGCTCTATGGCTGCTGGAGCCTCTGTTAGTCCTGCACTGGGATGGACTGTCAGATCCAGTGGAATGCTTGAGAGGTGATGGGGTAAATAATGAGAACAGAGGGGGCAAACAGACCCAGATGGAGCCCCTGCACACATTCTAAGTGAAGCTGGAAAACAGAACAGGACTCTGAGTCCATTGCCTTCTGGGTAATTGGACAGGCTTGATCTTGCATTCCACAGAAGTAACTAAAAGTTGTCTACATTTATGCACAAAAAAGCAAAATGTGATGTATGTTAGTCTTTTTTTCCTTTTTTTGTTTCAATGTTGAATTATTTGGTGCAACAGATTCATCGGAAAATGTTTCTCTACCTACATTGTTAGCAGTAAACAACTTTAACAAGCATGTTCTCGTACTCCAAAAACGACTATACTATGCAACTACTAGACAATTGAATGCAGAAGGCAGTAAACACCAGAAGCTTTTGTTGTGTTTACCAATTGTAATACAGCAATACATAGGGCTGGACAATTTGGCCCAAAATCAAAATCTCGATTAATTGAACATTTTAACTCGATCACAATTAATAAACAATTATTTTATGTATTTGTTTAATTTTTTTTGCCCTCAAAGTTTACTGATAAATTTTCTACAGTAAATATGCTCACTTATTACAAGTGAGAGATATTAAATGTTGAACAACTGAAATTAAAACACATTTCCTAAAACGTCACTTTTTTCTCATACAAAAGTGAAAAAAAACAGTGCATTTCTTGTCTCGTCTGTGAACAAATATTTTAATGTAAATAATAATTTGATTGTATTAGAAAATATGCTGTCTCAAGGCATCTCTGGTGCAGCTTTCAATCATCGTCAATGTAGCGCAAACGTGTAGCGATGTGTAGTAAAATTTTTTGAGAGGTGCGCAGGTATGGGACCATGCAAAAGCTGCGCCGGACCATACCCATGTGTTCAAAACAGATGTATAAATCAGCCTTAACAGAGTGGAATCACGTGACTTTACACGCGGTATGTAAAGTAATTTAAAAAACTGACCTGGCAACTTTCGATCTATCATAGGTTCTGAATGTCGACTTTGAGTACTTTTTAATTAATCACACAGACTTACCAATATACCAATTGTAATTACACAATTAATTGAAGATTGTTGATTGATAAACATTTCCATAATTCCTTATTATAATTTGCTCTTATGATGTCATAAAAACTTTCTGATTTGTAAACAAATTATTTATGATCTATGAATTGAGGGCGACGCAGTGGCACAGTAGGTTGTGCTGTTGCCTCATAGCAAGAAGGTTGCTGGTTCGAGCCTCGGCTAGGTCAGTTGGCGCTTCTGTGTGGAGTTTGCATGTTCTCCCTGCATTAGTGTGGGTTTCCTCTGGGTGCTCTGGTTTCCCCCACAGTCCAACGACATGCGGTACAGGTGAATTGGGTAAGCAAAATTTTCCGTAGTGTATGAGTGTGAATAAGTGTGTGTGGATGTTTCCCAGAGATGGGTTGCAGCTGGAAGGGCATCCGCTGCATAAAATGTCTGCTGGATAGGTTAGCGGTTCATTTCACTGTGGTGATTAATAGGGGTCTAATTAATAAGGGACTAAGCCGAAAAGAAAATGAATGAATGAATGAATCAATCAATCAATCAATCAATCAAACAACCAGCTACTCTGTTTTTTTTCTGGAATTTGTGCTAAATTAACAAAAAAAATCGGTCATCTTTGGAACAAAATGTTTTCCTGCAAATTAGTAGTGATAACTTTTTTCAGTGGTAAAATAGAAGGCTTTAGACAGAAAATAGGAGATGCTAAACTTTCTGCACCGCCTTATACTCCAGATCCAGTAGACATTTCACTGAATCATAATAATCTACGTTGCTTTAAAATCATAGAACAGGAAGAGCTAGATAAAATTATAAAAAGCTCTAAACCAGCTACGAGTATGTTGGACTCAAATCCAACAAAATTACTAAAAGAATTGCTACCTGCTATAGGAGAACCTCTTCTTAACGTTATCAACTCTTCTTTATCTTTAGCCCATGTTCCAAATTCTTACAAGCTAGCTGTTATTAAGCCTATCATTAAGAAACCGCAATTGGACCCAGCAACTTAGCTAATTATAGGCCTATTTCAAATCTTCCATTTATGTCTAAACTACTAGAAAAAGTGTTCAGGGCTCATCACTGTTCAGAAACCGCATTAGTGAAAATAACCAATGATCTACTCCTAGCTACTGACCAAGGGTGCATCTCGCTATCAATTTTACTTGATCTTAGTTTGGCATTTGACACCAATGAAGACAGTATCCTTATAAATCGCTACAGGTCTACACTAAAGTCTCAGTAACATAAATCGCTAAAGTCTACAGGTATCCAGGGACAGGCTCTACAATGGTTTAAGTCATATTTAACTGACCGTTACCAGTTTGTGAAGACATGGGACTAGCTTTCACTGCTACGCAGATGATACACAATTTTCTATTTCAACTAAACCTGATGAGACGTCTGAACTGTCTAAGCTAACTGAGTGTATTAGAGATGTTAAAGATTGGATGACCAACAATTTTCTTCTCTTAAACTCAGACAAAACAGAATTATTACTTATTGGGCCTAAATCCTGTACACAGCAGATGCAGATCTCACAACTCGATCTACAATTAGAGGGATAGAAAGTTAGCGTTAGCTCTACTATAAATGATTTGGGTGTCATATTAGACAGCAATCTAACTTTTGAAATTCATATATCCCATGTCACAAAAACTACTTTCTTTCATCTGAGAAATATCACTAAGTTACGAAGTATGTTATCCATCTCTGATGCAGAAAAACTAGTCCATGCTTTTATGACTACTAGGCTGGACTACTGTGATGCACTGTTTGCTGGCTGCCCAGCACCCTCTATTAACAAACTTCAGTTTGTACAAAATGCAGCTACCAGAGTTCTTAAATGGTCTAGAAAATCTGATCATATCACCTCAATTTTATGCTCCTTACACTGGCTGCCTGTTAAGTTTCATATTGAATTTAAAATATTCCTTCTTACATATAAAGCTCTAAATAATCTAGCTCCAGTTTATCTAACCAACCTTCTGTCTCGCTACAATCCAACTCACTCTTTAAGATCTCAAAACTCCTGGTAGTACTTAGAATAGCAAAGTCGAATAAAGGACGTAGAACCTCCTCATTTATGGCTCCTAAACTCTGAAATACCCTTCCTGATAGCGTCCAAGGCTCAGACACACTCTCCCAATTCAAAACCTATCAAGACCTATCTGTTTAGAAAAGCAAACACTCAACGGGTAGCTTAGCGGGTTTCTACACAGGTTTCTGCATCTTGTTTATATACACTATGAACAGCAGCTACGCTAATTATTCTCTTTATTCTCCATTTCCACCTGGGGATACTCTTCCAGAGGCCCTCAGACTATGCAGAGTCATTTGATCCAAGATCAGCGATGAGGTGATCCCAGGGTTTCCATATCCTGGACTAGGCCGTATCCTGAGCAGCTGCTGTGGTGGTCATCCAAGAGTGGAGAGAATGAGATTCCTGTGATGCTCCAGGGACAGACAAGTCTTCGCTGAGGCCAGATTCCAGCCTCGGCCGCTGAGTTTGCAGCTCTGCACAAGACGTTTCGCCAGCGGAGAAATTAACATGTTTGTGCCCAACTGAGTCTGATTTCTCTCGAGGTTTTTTTCTTCACTTTTGCCAATTGGTGAAGTTTTTTTCCCCCCTCTGCTGTCGCCTCTAGCTTGCATGGTTTGGGATCGGTAGAGCTACGCATCGATGAATTTGCTCTTCATTGTTTGGACTCTCAGTAGTGATTTTTTAAACCACACTAAACTGAACTGAAAACTTCACTAAACACACTAAACTTAAAAACTAAAAAAAAAAAAAAAAAACTAAAAAACTGAACTACACTGTTCCAATTTACTATGACCTTTTATGTGAAGCTGCTTTGACACAATCTACATTGTAAAAGCGCTATACAAGTAAAGGTGAATTGAATGCTTTTCCAAAAAGCCTGAGTTAATATTTCTTGTTCGCATAGTTGCCATGATTTCTACTTTCTGGTTGTGCTGTAGTAATGTTTTCAAGCAAAGAAACTGTTGAAATTAAACATCTATTAACTTAACATTTTTTATCCAACTGGTAAATCAACATATTTTTTCAACACTGCATCTTCCAACATGGTGCTCCTGAATAAGAGAGTCTGTTTAAACATATCCAGATCATCTCAATAAGAATGTTTCTTAAAAGCTGTATTAGCCCCACTGTCATTTCTGTTGTGTGTTATAATGGTGGTGAGAGGAAAGAGATCAGCACATATTTACCTATTTATCCAAGCGTTGCTCTCTGTGTGGATGGATATCTGTTGTCAATGTATGTATTGCTGCAAAGCTATTTCCAACTTCTTCATCTCTAATAAAAAAAACTAAACAAAGAAAACATGCTTATTAACATGTTCAATGGAGGTTCTGTTAAGCAAAACTGCCCATTAAATACCCAGTTTGCTAAACTACACATTTACACAGAATGCTACTGTGTGTCCATAAAATTGGTTACATTTAGAAAAACATTTGGTCCCACTTTATATCATCTGTACTTACACTGAAACAAGTAATTTGTTACAATGAACTTATTGTGCAAACACATCTTTTTACATTGTACTTAAGATTGATTAAATACCTGCATGCAATTACATCTACAAATTAATTACATAACAAATTCAATTCTGTAATTAAAATCTGTAATTAAATTGTAATTACGCTGCTAACAGTTTTTTACGCCGTAACCCACTTTCTTCTTAACCCATTTCAGCATTGGCACCACAATTTGTACATCGGCAATAGTTACATCATTGCAGAAAATGGATCCTAGATAATAAGGACCCACAGCTCAGGACATTTGTAACTTTAATCAAGATAAATTTTGAGTCATTAAAACAATGAAGTAGTCTATTCAGGGTTTTTACATCTGATTATTCTAATTATATAGCTAAAACCATAAAGCATTGTTTATTTCTCTTTTTTGCTCTATTGTAAAGATACCCAAAGTATGGATCGCAGGACAAAGTTGGCCTATTGTAAACTTTGATTTGGCCCACCGTCCCATCTGAGAAGAGAGTAAGAATGATGGGGAGGGTTGGGGCGAATGAAATGAGATTGTCATTTCTAATTGACCCTTCACTAAGCCACTCTCAAAAACCGGGGCTCAGTCAAGCTTTCGAGCGAGGGAAACAGGCCAAAGGATTGTGCAAATCTGACATCCGGTATCCTAAAAGTTTGAACAGGGTAGTGAAATTTCACCTCTCTTGCTGTGCATAAGCTAAGCTGTTGAATGGTAAGCTAGCCTAAATTTTGATTGAATTATTTTCGAATCGGTTGCCTATTATGTTGTGAATATACTCCTGTAATGCATACTGCAGTCCTTTTTTTGTCTGTATTTCTTGGATATCTCACCTGTTTGCCAAAAAATTGTAATTACATTCCTGGGAATGTCTGACACCAGCGCATATTGTAAAAGATGTGCCAGGCACAAAAGCTTGACAGGCGTAGCAACAATAACTAAGTAGGGTGGGGCATAGTGAAGGGTCAGTTTGACGTTATTTTTGTTTTCTTTATTGCTGAGCTACAAAAAAAAAAAAAAAAAACAAGTTTCAATTAAATGTTTGAATGAATCTGATTTTTTAAAATGTAAATAATGTCTCAACGGATAGAGGACTATGCAGAACACAACGATGAGTTAATCAAGGCAAAAACTAGTTTAATTCAATTTTATTATAAATGAGACTGTCTTTTGTTTTTTACTATAATACATTCATTATAAAATGTAAAAGAAAATGTTGTATCAGTTAATATTAAGCAATGTTTTCTTGTTATTTTTAATTATTAATAAATAAATTAGGAAATTTCCCATGGCAACTGCTTACCTTCGGCTCACTAGCCTCAATCAAGTTTGGTTTTTGGCCCTTCATAAGAAAAAGTTTGCGCACCTTTGCTCTACTGTATTTATCTGTCTGCGTATAGATTATATCTTATACATGTTTCCCTCCAGTACAGAACCATCCTGATCAATTCATAAATGCAATCAATTAAAGAAACTAATAAATGCAATCCAATAAAGCTATCCAATCTACAGTTGCAATCAGAATTATTAAACCACCTGAATTTTTTGCACCCCCCCCCCTTTCATTTTTTTCCCAATTTCTGTTTAACAGAGAAGATTTTTTTCAACACATTTCTGAACATCATATTTTTAATAACCCATTTCTAATAACTGATTTATTGTACCTTTGCCATGATGACAGTAAATAATATTTGACAAATTTTGAAGACACTTCTATACAGCTTAAATTGACATTTAAAGGCTCAACTAGGTTTATTAGGTAGTTTAGGGTAATTAGTCAAGTCATTGTATAACGATGGCTTGTTCTGTAGACTACCGAAAAAAATATATACCTTAAAAGGGCTAATAATTTTGACCTTAACATGATTTTTAAACAATTAAAACTGCTTTTATTTTAGCTGAAATAAAACAAATAAAACTTTCTCCAGAAGAAAAAAATATTATCAGACATACTGTGAAAATGTCCTTGCACTGTTAAACATAATTTGGGAAATATTTTAAAACAAATAAAAATAAAAGGGGGTTTAGTAAATCTGATTGCAACTGTATCTGGTAAAATTTTATTGATATTAAAATCGTAGAAAATCAATATATAACAAAGTCAGATTTTTCCAATATATTGCCCCCCAACATTATGAACACAGTAAGTACACTGTTTACTTTTTGATGCAAGTAGTAGTTAAGGACACCTACTATAAAGTGGGACCAAATAGTTTATGCAAACTGTAATGTCTCTTTATACAGTAAAACAATGCTTTGAAAATCAAATGTTACATGAATCAACAACAGATACTGAATTAGATACCTTTTGCTAGGTTGTGTAAAATAACAATTTAAAATAACAATTTCCAAAATGTATTCACATGTGATTGCCGATGGTCTGAATGTGTTTTGCTTCTTATTTTGCTTCTTATTTTGCACATTGTGGTTAGAGTACAGTGGGGTTAGTAATCACAAGATTACCACAGAAAATAGACTTGATACTCATCTCTGAGGAAGCGCTCTGTAATGCAGGAGATCATGTGTTTGCTCCGTACGTGTCTCTTTTGACAAATGGGGATACAGACAGATTGAAGCAGGGATTATTGAAAGACTACACCAAAACGGATAAGGCATCAAGCAGAAGGTGATTATTTGTCTAAAGAAAGCCACAGAAGTTCGTCAGGCCATCTTTGTTTGAAGATAAGCCGTTGTTAGGTTGGTCAAGCTCATTATAATAACTCAAAGCGCTTCTCCATTAACATGGCAAAACCCTCCTAACATTATGACACGCAAGGTGATTTGCCCATCCTTCATGTGAAGAATACAAATATCAAAATGCACTCCTGTGCAAACATTAAAATTAAAACTTCAGAAAAGCCATATTCTACCTTTGATAGTGTTTTAAGTTAGCATAGCTGTCTAAAGCATTTCTATTGGAATAATAAGGCCAGTTGCTGGCAAGGATTACCAGCATGTGACCTGTCCTATTTCAACAGGCCAGGCATTTCTTAGATACCTGCAGCTTTTCTAACCGCAGTTACTTAGTGATCACCTAAAGCTGCTGTAGGAAGTCAAACTAGGGGATTTATTGCCTCATCCCTGGTTTAAGAAGGGCCTTATCTGAGGGATGAGCCACAGCTTATGGCCTAACAGCTCCATCCAAGCTGCTCCCATCTGACAATTGTCTCAACCGTGTCAGCCACCGTGTGCACACACTCAAGGCAGAGCAGGGGACATTTTGCGACAGGATTTACTGTGTACCTTAAGTTCAGATGGTTAAGGGGTCAAGTACTTGCCTGTCACTGGGGCTGTTACACGTTTCAGGGTGATACAACTGTCCTGGTATCATAATGAATAATGAGGCACGATTAAAAGGATTAAATGCTTTAATTTTTTTATTTATTTATTTTTTTGCATTACAAAAGTCTGTACTTTAAAAAAACTTCACTGATTATTAGGACTGATAAAATTAGTTGACAATATTAACAATTGATTTTTTTTATATAATTTTTGGAATGAAAAATGTTTTAAGAACCTTTAAATCAAGGTTTGAAAAAGGTTTTATTTAGTTCAATACAATAATCCAGCTTATCTGGAGACAACATAATTCAACATAAGACAAAGATTAATCAAAGCCAAAAATAGTACAGTGGGATGCATAATGAAGTTTTACTGGTACTCTAAAAAAAATTGTTCTCCCAATAAGGACCATTCTGTAATTAATTACTCACTGTCATTTTGTTTAAATCCTCTGTAGCCTTTGTGCATCTTAGGAACACAAATTAGGCTATCTGAATTTTTTTCCCAATATTGATGACAGATGTGACAGATGTCATGCACCATGGTGTATTTTAAGTCATATGTTCATATGCCCTATGTTACAGAATTATTGGATTAATTATTTTACAATTATGTCTAAGGTGTTGCAGGTAAATAGACCCATCTTCTGATGTTGCCATTTTTGAGGTTCCAAAGATTTGGTCCAAGTTTTCATTCTAAACACCTTGATATTTTGGCCTGTAATACATTATTAGCTAGGCGTCATATTCTACTTCACTGAAAAATCAAATAAGCCAGCAAATACATCCCAATGGCTAGTGGATACTATGTATTTTCTAAAGTTAGAAAATGTTAAATGCTCTGGAAAAACTAATTCCTTTAAAAAGTGGCAATGTTTTATAACTTACTTTACCTCTCCTAACATCAACAATTTAGCTACAAATTCATATTCAGAGCGATTTAAAGAAACATTGGTCCCGCACACAAGCTTCTTGTGCTACACTCGTCTACAGACAGTTCATACACACACACACACACACACACACACACACACACACACACACACACACACACACACACACACACACAATGGCGATCTCTCAAGGAGCCGCACCCCATTTTCACTTGTCAGATTTTATTTTAGAGAGCGGACATCACACAGCACAAAAGTGCTTTTATGGGCGTGACATGGAGCTGATCCACGAATCACAGCACATTATGATAAATGACCAATCAGTCAATTTAGGGCGGGCTTTTCAGAGGAACTAGGCAATATGACAATCATTTTCATGTTAGCTGTGTAGCTGTATAATCAAAAAGATTATAATCAGTGAGAGTTATGAAAAGAAAAAATAACATGATTTAATTCAAGTGAAACATGAGCACACATTGCTTTGCATCTTATAAACACAACCAAGCCTTAAAATTACACTCTGGACCACCCCTTTAAAATTTTTTTACACGATGTCCCACTCTCTGCACCTATAAAATATTAAACTCATCTGAGAATAATTTCCACGAGATTTAATAATGTTTTTTGTTGATTTTATTTTTCCTCTAGTAGACTGGCTTGTGCAAAGTCCTGACCTTAACCCAAAAGAATATCTTTAGGATAAATTAGAGCAGAGACTGCTAGCCAAGCCATCCCATGCAAAATCAGTGCCTGACTTTCAGTCTCTGCTCTATTTCATCCCAAAGATGTTCTATTGGGTTAAGATCAGGACTCGGTGGAAGCCAAGTTATTGGGACTAAACGCTCTAATTCACATCTCCATGACACATGATGTGCAGTCATTTTGGAACAGGAAGGAGTCATTCCCAAACTGTTCAAACTAACTTGGGAGCATGCAATTGTTCTAAATGTCTTGGCATGCTGAAATATTAAGCGTTCTTTTCACTTAAACTATAAGGGACCAATCTCCATCCCTGAAAAACAACCCCACATCAAATCCCTCCTTCACCAAACTTTACATTTGACAAAATGCAGTAAAGAAAAGTACCATTTTCCTGCGAACTGCCAAACCCAGACACATACATCAGCTTGCCAGACAGAAGCTTCCTCACTCCAGAGAACACATCTCCACTACTAGAGTCCAGTGGGGACTTGCTTTACACCACTTCATTAGACAGTTAGTGTTGGCATAAAGCTTGGAGGCAGCTGCTTGGCCATGGAAACCCAGAAACTCTCTTGACAATGTTCTCAAGCTAATCTGAAGGCCAGATGAAGTTTGGAGGTTTGCAGCTATTGACTTTGTAGCAAAAGCTGACCCCAGTCTCTGATTTTTATGTGGTCTACCACTTTGTGGCTTCAAGTTTGTTATAATACCACTAACTGATGACTGTGGAATATTAAATTACATGAATGGACATCATGCACAGGTGGCAACCTATCATAGTTACATGCTTAAATTTGCTCAGTTTCTGAAAGCCACTCACTCTTCAAATGAATGCAGTAATAAAAGAAATAAAAGCAGTTTGTATGTTTAGGTGCTTCATTTTTTACGCCAGTGGTTTTGGAAATGATTAAAACACCTGAAGCTGAATAATGATTAAGCAATAGAAAATTTGGAAATATTCACCTTATTCTCCGTGTATGAGGGTGCAGCCATTAAAATCTTTTTAGCTTGACTTCCGGTCTCATCCACTTCCATTCTTTTTAAGACGTTAAAAACAGCTCTTTTTACTGCTTGATGTTGCAAACTGATATTTTTTTGTTATTATATTATTCTATTTTTTTTTCGGAAGTTTTAAAACAATCAGAAAATCGAGCGCACTTCCGCATCGCAGAATAAGGTCAATAGAGTACATTAAAAATGTGAAAACATTTGCTATTGCGTGATTGCACCACACAAGTTTTCAAATTAGATTTAAACATTCCCTAACAAAGGTATAACCATGTATTTTTAAAATGTGTTCAATGAAAAAAAAAAAAGGAGTACATTCCTAAAAACTTCACAAACTGGCACAGTTTTTCTCTTTTTTTTTTTGTCATGGACAGTCTTATGTAACTGACTTATGTCTACAGTCTTGCATCTACTGCTTTATTGTATTGTCCACATTTTAAAGTAGATTAAAGGTCTTTCGTCTTCAAGAAATATTCTGGGCTCCAGAATAGTCAGCTCAATTTTTAATTTTGTGGCATAATCTTCCACAAAATTAAATTAAATCAACTCACTATGGGTGCGTTTTGGAAAACCATGGTTAGCCAACTAAAGATCCAAGTTGCGTTGTTACAAACAGTTTTTTGATTTGGCGTTTCCCAAATCCATTGTTCCAAGGAACATTCACAAACTGCGTCGCAAACTTATATGCTTGCGACTGCACCTCTAGAGCTGTAGTTAGAAGCATACTTCCTGGCAGTGTTCTATTCCCAGTTATCCCCCCTTCGCCCTATTCTTTTAGAACAGGCATGTCCAAGCTCAGTCCTGGAGGGTCGGTGTCCTGCACAGCTTAGTACCAACCCCAATCAGAGGGTGGTAAAACTGAAATTGTATTTTTTTTAAATGCATGTCCGTGTAAAACAATATAATTTGCACAAAAAAATATGGGGTTCTTCTCTAAAGAAGCTGTTACCATCTCGTTTAGAGCATCATTATAGGCAATTTATGTTATAACTAATGTGGTTCAAACGATGGATCTGCGACTGAGAAACTACGGGTTTTGGGAAACACTTGTCACTACATAGTTCTCTTCCCAAACAATGCATCGTACTATGATAGTTCAGCTGCGAGTTACGTCGTTGTTCACCCCAGAAATTGTATCATCAACTAAAACTATCAAAAACATTGGTTGTTTAAAAAAACCTGAAATAAAATATAAGGATCAAAGTCATTACATTGTAGTGTTTGCACCAGATAAGATTTACAAACGTGATTTTACACCTAAAATTCCTTTTAATTTTGAATAAAATTTTAAATTAATTTTTTTGACATTCTAAATGTTCATATATTTACAGAATTCATGCATAGAAGACAAATTATTTATTTAGTTATTTTCTTTAGAGTGATTTCACACATCTCTTAACAATCAAGTATTTTTCAAGTCAAAACCAAGTGATATAAGCATCAAAACAAGAAGTAGATTCATAAAAACTGGACAAACTGGCACAGATTTTATACTACAGTATACAGTTGAAGTCAGAATTATTAGCACCCCTGTTTATTTTTTTTCCCTAATTTCAGTTTAACGGAGATAAGGTTTTTTCAACACATTTCCAAACATAATAATTTTAATAACTCATTTCTAATAACTGAATTATTTTATCTTTGCCATGATGACAGTAAATAATATTTGACTAGATATTTTTCAAGACACTTTTATACAGCTTAAAGTGACACTTAAAGGCTTAACTAGGTTAATTAGGTTAACTAGGCAGGTAAGAGTAATTAAGCAAGTTATTGTACAATGATGGTTTGTTCTGTAGACTATCGAAAAAAAATTGCCTAAAGGGGCTAGAAATTTTGTCCCTAAAATGGTGTTTAAAAAATTAAAACTGCTTTTATTCTAGTCAAAATAAAACAAATACGACTTTTTCCAGAGTAAAAAATAATATCAGACACACTGTGAAAATTTCATTGCTCTCTTAAACATCATTTAGGAAATTTAAAAAAAAAGAGAAAAAAAAGGCTAATAATTCTGATTTCAACTGTATGTTACTGACCCTACTGCCTTAAATGGTCACCACATTTCTCTTTGCATTGCCTTCTTGTACCATCTTTTCAAACGATGAGATATCGACATTTTAATGTTTGTATAATATATGAACAGAACCGAAAAAAATTTGAGTTGAAAATCCCCCTGAAGCTCATTTCTCCTCTCGATGCACGGCTCTCCTTTCAGGTCCGTAATTTATGACTGATAGAGGGCCTGCTCTTAGCCTCTTTGATAAGATAAGACACAATCAGCCCTACAGATAAAAGAGGGCCTGCTGACCCTGCATACAGGCTCCAGATGTACCATGAGTCACAAACATACCGCTGGAATGAGAGCAAGAGAGAGAGAGAGGCGAGGGGCTGATATATATCAGTAAGCATTTGCTGCAGGCTCTCTTCCTGTTGCAGGACCAAACAACAGCACGGGACACAAACTAACGAACAGGATCGGGGAGTAACCCAATACATGCAACTTATTTGTATATTAAAAGTATTGTGCAGAAGTCTTAGGCTACTAGTAGTATTACTCATAGATATCGCAATGTGATCATCACAGTAATGTTAAGTTTGTATTATAATTTAACATTCGCATGTATTTTTGATGCCTGATTGTATAATGATTTTAAAATTATTAATTTTTTATTATTCAATTACTGTACCTGAATACTGTTAGACTTGGAAAACTAAAAACAGTGTTTATTTAAATTGTATCTTTTTCATTATTCATTAGATTTTTTGCAGTTGAACTCCCTCTGCAGAATCACCCCAATCAATCTAACATTATAAAGTCATCTGGTGAAATTGTATTCATATCAGATATATATTGCACTTGCAGATATATAAAATAACACATTGTTAGATTTTTCCAATATTGTGCAGCCCTAGCTACTAGTATTTTCACCACCAGGAAAAATAGTCAGCTATTTTTATCTTCTGGTGTTAATTATTATGATTATAAGTATTTCACTGTGTTCATTTGCAAACATTATTTTTGCTATTATTACAATAATAATAATCCAGTGCACAATGAGTCTGATTTCATCATCCAGTGAAGAAACAAAACATATTGAGACAAACTAAATCCAGAGGTCTTGATACAATTTATGAAACATAGCTACAAAGCTGTTTACAGCTTTTCACAACCATGCCTAAACTGTAAAGTGCTTCAAAATAATGTCATAACCAGATTTAGAATTTAAATGAACTTCTATAAACTGTATTAAATCAGCATTTGTTGTGACCGCCCTGTGCGTTTAGCTCTAGTCATACTAGGTCTTAAATATCAGGGCTTTTGAGTCTATTAAAATAGGGCAAGCCTTCTTGTTTATGGCTCCTAAACTCTGCGTCCCTGATAATGCAGATCAAAAAATATCACAATGTTAGATTTTTCCAATATCGCACAGCCCTAGCTACTAGTATTTTTTATCACCAAGAAAAATAGTCAGCTATTTTTATCTCATCATCCAGTGAAGAAACAAAACACAGTGAGACAGTCTAAATGCAGACGGATCTGATAGAATTCATAAACCATAGCTGGAATGCTGTTTAAAGCATTTTTACAACCATAAGTGATTTATAATAATGCCTAAACAGATTTAAAATTTCAATTAGGTTCTAAAAACTGTATTAAATCACTATTTGTTAGGACTGCCCTGTCAGTTTAGCTCTAGTCACACTAGATCCAAAAACTCAAGGCTTTTGGTAGTACCTAAAATAGCAAAGTCAACTAAAGGAGGTAAAGCCTTCTTATTTATGGCTCCTAAACTCTGCCTCCCTAAATAGCTTCCATGATAATGCAAAAATATCACAATGTTAGATTTTTCCAATATTGTGCAGCCCTAGCTACTAGTATTTTCACCACCAAGAAAAATAGTCAGCTACTTTTATCTCCTGGTGTAAAACAAGTAAAATGATCTACCAGTGTGGTAAGTGAATTGATCTTGTTTTTGCTTTGAAATGTATTGCAATTCAGATTTATACAATTTCTGCAAAAAAAAAAAAAAAAAAAAAAACTAAGTAAATACAATTCAATAGCTCCTGGTCAACTATGATTAAGATTCAACATTATCTTGTGATATGGTTAATGCAGATGCATACGTTGTGATGTTGATGCTGAAATTATATATTATGCAGGCCTAACACATACACTACACTTTCACAGCATTACAAAACTGTTTTAACATGATTTATGCATCTTAAAAAGCATTTAAAAGTTGTTAAAGAGAAAGAGTTTTTTTGCTGCATGGGACAAATCATTCCACATCGAAAAAAATCTGTAAACTTCTCCTTATTTTTATGATTCATGTTATTCCCCCCATTTATTAATGTTTTTAAAATTGCATTACGGGACCTTAATCTTTCTTCCAACAGCTTTTTATATTGAAAGGTTTGAAAAAGTGACTTATGAACATTTTTAATAGATCGCAGTCATATATTATCTGGGTTGGTGTTGTTTATTACTGTACAAACCCTCTTATAAACTGCCAGCACATTTTCTTCTCCTTTTTTAACTAACACTCACTCCATTTTAGCAGTAAGAAGCTACAATACAGATTATTGAGCTAAAGCCTGACTGCAAAATTACATCGCAAATCAAATCGAAATCGCCAATGTCAATGAAAATTGTCAATGAAATTAAAAATGTCAAAAAAAAATTATATATCGCAATTAGATATTTTCCCCAAATTCGAACAGCCCTATATATTAAAAATTATCTTTTTAAAGAATGTATTTTATAATAGTGAAATCTCACTTAAAAAAACCTCCTAAACCCTGCTAACAGACTCGGGCTGAAAGAGAGTTATGCAATGCAGATGAAATCATGGCAAAAGAAGCGAGTTATGCTTTCACTATCAGATAACCTCTAGAGCTCTGCAGGCTATGAATGACTGACAGCTCAGACATCTCACCCTGTTAAAGTCCTTCTCTCAACACAAGTTAAACACGTCGAGTCGTGTGTCTGAGCCTGTGTGTGTTCATGTACAGGGGTGTTAAGGTGAACTACTTAAGCCGGCGGGCCTCTGTGTTGTGACAATTGTTGCTGATGTGCGTGGCTGAAGATGAAAGCTGAGATAGTAGCGTTTGCTTGCTTTGTGTCTTGTCTCTTGTTTTCGGTTCTGCGACGCCAGTGTGCAAAGAAAAAAGCAGGTAACGCGCACAAACACGCTGAAGTGCTGTCGGGAATGATGGATGTTCGGTTGTGGGATACTAACACCTCCCATCCTCCACCACCAAAAGCCAGCTAACAGCCTAGTTAAACACTAATTTGTCTAGAAAGACAGTTTAACATCAATCTGGGTTTGCAACAAGTGATTTTTTAGGCCCGTGGGATTCTTACATGCTTTTGATAGCGATTAAAGCTTTTGTTGTTTTATCTCACTGATTAAAGTGAGAGGAGGGTGCTTATTTTTTCTTATCCGGTTGATAATGGCTTTCCTGGGTCATGAAGAAAAGTTAAGCTGAATGTAGTATATACATACGGTTGAAGTCAGAATTATTAGCCCCCCTAAATTATTAGACTGCTTGTTTATTTTTTCCCCAATTTCTGTTTAACGACAGATGATTTTTTCAACACATTTCTAAACATAATAATTTTAATAACTCATTTCTAATTATTGATTTATTTTATTTTACCATGATGACTGTAAATAATATTTTACTAGATATTTTTCAAGATACTTTTATACAGCTTAAAGTGACATTCAAAGGCTTAACTGGGTTAATTAGGTTAACTAGGCAGGTTAGGGTAATTAGGCAAGTTATTGTATAACAGTGGTTTGTTCTGTAGATTATCGAGAAAAAAATATAGCTTAAAGGGGCTAATAATTTTGTCCCTAAAATGGTTCATAAAAAACTCAAAACTGCTTTTATTCTAGCCGAAATAAAACAAATAAGACTTTCTCCAGAAGAAAAAATATTATCAGACATACTGTGAAAATGTCCTTGCTCTGTTAAACATCATTTGGAAAATATTTAAAAAAGAAGAAAAAAATAAATCTGACTTCAACTGTATATATATAATATTGTTTTCTATAATATTGTTTTCTATTTTGTATGTTGAGAGTTACAAAAACAATTCTAACATAATTAAATATAATTTAATATACAATATAAACAATCAAATATTATTTTATTAATAATGTAATGTTATGTAATAATAATAATAATAATAATAATACAAAATAAAATACCTATCATAGAGCAGTCCAGCAGTAAAATTCATAAATGATATTATTTTTTTAAATAAATTTGGAAAGAACATTTTTAAGGGATAGTTCATCCAAAAATGAAAATTTACTCATTTACTCAGCCTCAGGTGGTTCCAAACCTTTACAAGATTCTTTACACTGTTGAACGTTAAAAAATAAATTCTTAAGAAAGATGGAAACCTTTATATATTAGCCCTTTCACACAGTGATACTGGTAAATATCTGGAAAATTTCAGGAACGACTTTACCGTAAAAAAGTGCTGCTTACACAGGCGAGGACGTTACGGAATTTTTCCGGAAAAGACCATTCACACATCCATTTAAATATACCCGTAAATTCTGACATCCTTAATCAGAAATAAGCTCTAAACGGCTGTATTTGTATTTGTAAACATTTAACTACATTACAAACTCTTTGGATGGACAAGTGTTGTTAACACCTTCGATGAAAACGTATGGAAACACTTTCGCATATCGAGATGTACAGTATGTGCTGGAGCTAGTTTGATGCAACTGAAGGAAGAAGAACTTGAAGGTAAACAAACAATGGCTTATCATAAGCATTTTATCGATTATTTTATACAAAGTTGGTATTAAGAAGGACGTTATCTGACTATCATCTAGCAGATAAATGTGTCGGGAAAAATATTCAAAGGCTTTTATTTTCATATTTGGTCTGTTTTTGTAAAAGTAACTACTGTAGTATTTGTGTTTGGTGTTTTCATAGTATTTGTCAATGGTTACAGCTTTCCTGCATTCTTTAATATATTTCCTGTAGTGTTCAACTGAGTACAGAAATTTATAAAGATTTGGAACCACATGGTGTAAATCCATAGTGAGCAAATGTTTGGTTTTGGATTTACTAACCCGTTAAGTGTTGATTTTTTGTTTATTTATTTATGTGCAGACTGCTCTCAATATGACATTGATATATTAAATAATCACTGCATTTATCAAACAAATATCAAAACAACTGATATATTTACAATAATTTAATAGCAAAACTCACTTCAAGGATCCATTAAAAATACTTTGGCACCAAATTGCTTAAAAAGTAAACCCAAAACAACAACTTTATTAGTGTGTCATTATGTCAGGTGTTCAGAACTAAAACTGTGAGATACGAATCTTACCTAATTGTTTTCTTTGCAGATTGATGGCAGTGCGAAGCAGTTGTGTAATTGAGCCAGACAGGGTGTGTTTAAAGCTGGAGACCCTTGTAAAGTCACCTGTGAGAAGCAGGTCGGACAGTGCAGATTATCCCATTAGATTATCCAAACTACCTCCTGTACCTGAGTCAATCCCCACTAATCCCATTCGTGTTTACCAAAGATAAATATCACCGTACTTGTGGAGATAACACAAGCTTGTTCTAATCCACACAATGGAAAAAAAATGTATATCTTTTTGTTACGTAATGCCATAAAAGTGGAAGATGAATGACAAACACAGTGTGATACACATGTTCATCTGTATCTCAAGTGATTTGAGAGTCAGATAATAGAAAATTGATGTACAGTATATAACTTGTTTTATTTACTTAAATATGTGCATTTTGTACAGGTGTTTTTATATTGTATTACATTAAATTAAATTGAAATCTCTTCTCTTTGTTTCATTTTGCTAATTTACACATGTTCAAAAGTGTCATGACTAACAAAAGGGTAATAAAAGAAAGTTAAAGAAGCTCAACAATAACATATATTAATAGGCCAGGGTAGATTTTTTGATTTGAGGCCTTAAAAAGCAAATGAATGAAAATAAAACACAATAAAATATATATTTAAAGGAACCATTTACTTTGTACTGTAGTTAATTACAGCCAACACTGACCATGATGAGTCACTATACAAATATCATACACATTATATTTTATTGTAAAAAAAAAATCAGCTAAAGCTTAAAAAAATAAAAGATTTAAAATGGTCATGCTCACTGGTCATGACATGCACATGTACTCATATTCCCTGCTAAAACTTCTGTAGTGGTCTGTGTACAACCAAGTTCCAAACCTCAAAAAGTACAGTATCATATATCGTATAATATCTATATATTATACAATGACATTACACCTACCTGTATCAAATACACTATGGATTAAATATGAAATTTTCACTTAACGTAACACTAAAATGACTAATATTAGAGCAACAAAAAAAAAAAAAACTGTAAACAATAACACTTAATAATTACATTTTTATTCTTTTAATTTGAACTGTAATTGTTTTCCAGTGTATAAAGTAATGCAATAATAGAATAATGTTAAAGAAGTGATTTTTTTTAAATACAGTAATTTTATAGTCTGCAAAAATAAATCCAAGCAATCTAACTGCTTTCCACAAAATGAAGCTTTGTTTATTTACTTATGATGTTGGGTGTATTTGTATTTTTCTTATTCTAATAAAAACTATATATCTAATATTTTTTATATAAGTAGTTATCATAATAAAAAAATTATTGTATCTATTTAAGTAATCATAACAAAGTGGGCGACGCAGTGGCGTTGTAGGTTCCTCCGGGTGCTCTGGTTTCCCCCACAGTCTAAGACATGTGGTACAGGTGAATTGGGTAGCTAAATTGTCCGTAATGTATGAGTGTGTGTGTGAATGAGTGTGTTTCCCTGAGATGGGTTGCGGCTGGAAGGGCATCCGCTGCGTAAAATCGTGCTGAACAAGTTGGCGGTTTAATCTGCTGTGGCAACCCCGGATTTATAAATGGACTAAGCTGACAAGAAAATGAATGAATAAAAGAATGAATGAATAATAAAATTATAAGTTATTGAGATATGCCTACCAATGATATAGAAAGCCATAATTCTAAGTGGCAAAATTACTTTTCACATTTTAAATCTTAATAGTCAAACTAAATCATAATAAAAACTTACAATTGCAAAAATAACACAATGGAGACTGCATTTTAATTCAGTATTATTAGATTATGAAATTATTTGTAACATTATTAACATTATTATATTCATAGCAGCATCAATGTAAAAGTAAATCCATTATTGAGGAAATAAATTTAATCATTATGGGAAAAGGTTTTAAACATACTATCCTTGATAAACAATAGCTTATTCCTATTCCTAATAACTTAAAGAATCATTTTCAAACTCAGAAAGCAGTTCAGTATTGAAAGTGAAACATTTGAATACATACTTAATACTGTAATAGCCCTAAATCACAACGTGTAATGTTAATATTTTCAGTCGTAAATTTTCCAGAGAAGTCTCCAATTGATACTAAAGGTAAACCGAAACTAAAAACGCACTGCGTGGCCAATAGGGGGAAGAGAACTGACGTAAGTGGGTCTATTTATCTTTTCTAAAAGCGAATTTGGATGTCATAGTGGTATAAAGACAACACAAAGTAATTTTTCTCTTTAACTGCAAGGGAGGTAAGTCAAATATTTAGAAATTTAGTAAGCTGGATGAATTGGTTAACGTACCTTTGTTTGATGCTAACGTTTGATTAGGCTAGGCGGTAAACAGTTAACATTACGTTACATCAATGGTGTCACAAAAACGATTCTTACCTTTGGTAGTTTTGCACCCCCGTTTTCTCCTTTTTTGCCACTCCTTGCTTAGCTTTGCTTAATTTTAGCTTTGTTTGCTTGGTCCACTGTCTGTCAATCATCCCAGCAGTTAATGGAGCAATGACGTCGCTTAACTTCCGCCTTTCCGTTTGGAAAAATACGCATCCTCGATTTATTAAGAAGTAAGCTGTTGTTTATTAATATTTGTCAAGTAATGTTAAGTAACACAGCCTTACCTTATTAATTCAGTTTGTTATTTCCTTAATGAATTTATTTTTCATTTGATGCTTCTATATCAATTTAAATTATTGTAAATGTCACAGACTCCAGCACAAGTAAAATTCTTTGTTAAATCTTCTCATATAAGCTGCAGGTATATCGTCTATAAAACAATCAGTCACTGACCCATACTCAATATTTAAAAGGTTAATAAAAAAAACATGCAAATAAAAAATCATTAGCCTTTGGATTCCAACCCCTGTGGTTATTAAGCTATATTAACATCACAGCAATTACATTAGTTGTAGCAGATTGATTTTACGGTACAATGTTAAATTTTGACAGCTTTATGGCACTCACATACATTAAAAATAAAGGCCACAACTGGTCCGTGTAACGCTTTGCAGTGCTTTGTTTAATTCACACTGTCAAGGAGGCTGATTTTAGTATTGTGCTATAAACTTTGTGCTCACCATTCTCATTAAGTGAGATTAATATTATATTAAACAAATGAATAATGATTATAAAAAAATATAACCTTGCACTTTTTTGTGTCGTCAATAAGCTTGCTTATATAGTTCCTATTGGTGTGTGTGTACCATTGTGTGCAATATTTGTATGCTTATAACCACCTCCAAGCATAGGAGGAGGTCACAAGTCACTGGTGTTGTTATTTTAGGGGTCGCGGGGTGAAATGTTTGTAATGTACTACCCCTATTATACTGTATAGTAAAAATATAGTTGACTAGGTGATTTGTGTAAGCGAAAGGATGGCTGGACAATATGGCAAAAATGTGATCTTTATATTTTTTTCATATTGAACAATACCAATATACACCACCTGTTTTTTGTTTGTTTTTTAAGAAAATTATTCTGTCAAAATGGATTCCTTTAAAACTCTTTTGCTTTGGAACCTTTTAAGAGTGTAGTATAATGTTGTATTTATTTATTCATTACATTTTTAAGGAGTGTAATGGTGTTATTACAAATAAAATCAATTTTATGACTGTGGCCTGCTTACCACATTCAAAATATTCCGGTAAGAATTTGAATCTGGTGATTTTCTGATCATTCATGCTATTGTGTTAGTCAATACAAAATAATAAATAATAAACACTAAACAATTCTAACATCTCAAAGTGAACACTGCAGTACATAGTGACATCTACTGGCTTAAGATCTGAAGCAGAATCGGATTTCACCTAGTAAAACATGTTGCTGTATCAAGATTTTTATTGATTCTGGAACAACATTTCAATCAGCCAGTCAGATCTGAGAGACACTTTATAGTTTCTGATAATCGCAGGCTTATAATAAGGGTATATGGTGCTTCTACATTGCTGTTATTTACCAATCGTATCCCTATATTATTCATTCATTCATTCATTCATTCATTCATTCATTCATTTTCCTTCAGCTTAGTCCCTTTACTCATCAGTAGTAGTCGTCACAGCGAAATGAACCGCCAACTTATGTCCAACATATGTTTATGTTTTACACAGCTTATGCCCCTCCAGCTGCAAGCCAGTACTGGGAAAGACCCATACACTCTCACATTCACAAACATACACTACGGCTAATTTAGTTTATTTAATCCACCTATATAGCATGTCTTTGGATTGTAGGGAAGACTAAAGCACCCGAAGAAAACCCACACGAACACAAGGGGAACATGCAGCTGGGATTCAAACCAGCGACCTTCTTGCTGTGAGGTGACAGTGCTAACCACTGAGTCACTGTGCTGCCCTATACCTTTTATTTTAGAAATAGTTTATAGGTATAGGGCTAGGTTTAGGGAATTAGGCTTGGATTTCAAACAGTACTGACTCATAATATAGTCTAATCTCCACTTAAAGGGATAGTTCACCCCAAAAAAAGACAATGTTGGAAATTTAATCACACTTTATTTGCTCCAAACCTGTCTGGCTTTCTTTTCTTTTTTTTTTTTTTGGCTAAACACAAAATAAGATATACTGAAGAAAGCTGGAAACCTGTAACCATTGACTCCCACAGTAGTTGTTTCTTCTAAGCCAACAGCTGTTTCCATCCAAAGATGGTAATTAAACTTATGTGCAACACTGGAACATCGCATAAAACATTTGTGAAGAAAGCACTATACAATGAGTCAAAAATAGCAAAATCGTCACTTCCTGATAAACTAGCACCATATATCAAAAATAGCATTTGCTGTGGTAAGAGAAGCCACTAACAAATACATGTCAGTATTTTTGACGTCAAGATGACGTTGGATTAAGATGCTGGCTCGCTGTTGGATTTTGGTCACTTTCCAACACAACCTTAAGTCAACCAAATATCAACATCATTTTGACGTTATTGGACTAAGTTGGTTAAACTACAGTAGTTTAAAGTAACAATTTAACAAATTACAAACATTCAAACTACTTCAATTGAGTAGGTTTTTCTCAGGTATTGTAATTTACTAAATCGCTTTTTAAAATGTGTACTTTTACTTTCCCTTGAGTACATTTATAGTGCAGTATTGGCATTTTATCCCATGGATGGATGTCACTGATGAGAAGATGATGGATGTTTACTGTATGGTGATTGAAATGGCCTTAAACATCCAGCAGGCACAAGATGTCAACATGATGTTAGATTGACGTTCTACCCCAACATTGTTGGAACATTGCATTTTGTTTGTAAATGAAAATCGGGTTGACATCAAAACTTAACATCAGGCCGATGTCAATGTCCAACCTAAAATCAACCAAAATATCAGCGTCCAATTATGTTAAAGCTTGACGTTGTGTGGACAAAACCACAATGACTTCTATCAGACGTTGGATTTGGCTGCCATACCTGACGTCAATTTGACGTCAATTTGGTTTAAGATGTTGGCCTGACGTTGGATTTTGATCACTTTCCAACACAACCTAAAATCATCCAAAATATTAACGTCATTTAGACGTAATTTGACATCAAAATAAAGTTGTCTTTAGACGTTGGATGAACATTAAAATTTGGTCACCTTATGTCACAACCTAAATCTAACCTAATATTAA
Organism: Danio rerio; assembly: GCF_052040795.2. Classification (NCBI taxonomy): domain Eukaryota; kingdom Metazoa; phylum Chordata; class Actinopteri; order Cypriniformes; family Danionidae; genus Danio; species Danio rerio. The sequence continues at coordinate 62,827,628 of NC_141025.1, read as the reverse complement.
AACATCTTATATCATTGTGTGCCCGCTGGGACAGTTCTGGGAGGTAATAACACCAAACCATTTTCATGAGTGAAAACCTGAAAGCTGAAAATCATGTAACCATGTTTCGATCAAGTTATTTAGTTAACATTTTGGAATATGGCTTAAAATGCTTAATGGAAACACCAAGATTTCATTTTCAAAGGACACATGGTTACAGGTTTTCAGCTTTAAGGGTGAACAAATAGTGGGAGTGGGGGGGTGAACTTCAGTGGCGTAAAGTAACAAATCACAAATACTCAACTGTAATTAAGTAGTTTTTCTCAAGAATTGTAATTTACTAAGTAAGTTTAAAATCGTGTACTTTTACTTTCTCTTGAGTACAGTTTTAGTATAGTATTGGCACTTTTACCTCACTACTTGCAGTCACTACTTTATTTTTTCTTGTCTGTGCGGATTAGAAAAATCAGACCTGCGATATCCGTCTAATCAAATCACACATAGAAGTGCAGAACATAGAAGACAGGTAATAACACCAAATCATTTTAACACACCAAACACCAACCTGTAACGATATGTTTCCATCCCCTATTTTTATGGATATTTAGGAACACGGCTTAAGAAATGCTTAATGAAAACACCAATATGTGCATCTTCAAAAACACATGGGATCACATTGGGATCTTCTTTTTTTGCGGGGTCAACTATCACTTTAACTCGAAGGCCTCTGCTTGTAAGGATAAGCAAGTATTCTTAAGTCCAGACAAACACTTGTGAATGAATCCTTGCAGGGAGACAAATTTAAGCACTCTCACCCACAGCAGCCAACAAAAACGACCTCTGCGACTCTCCCACTGACACTCTCAAGTGTGTGCCAGTCTGTGGACAGCACATCAGTCTCAAAGGCAAATACAGTTCCAAACACAGAGTGCATTAGGGCTGTTTAATCAGTGGCTTTTTTTTGCAGGGAGTGTCCTTTTATGCTCTGGCAGTGACGAAGGCCTCTGCTAATTGTCTGCCTCATTGTCTCTCGCCGTCCCGAACAAGGGGAGCTCTGTGAACTGGAGAGAAGCAAGAGAGAGAATCTGTGTTTATCTTCCAGGCGTTTCTCTCATTTCCCGTACGTCTGTGCTGCGCTTTGTGTGTGAACCGCCACTATTATCTGTTGGCACGATAAGTCTCCGTGCCTGGAGGGCTACAGATGTGGTGAGCTCTATTGTTGTTTTCCACCTGCTCCGACCATCCCTACCTTCATTCAGTGAGAGAGAGAGTAATCCCATCATATGACAGGACAAACAAAAACATACAACTCCTACTCTATTCAAGGGCAAAGTAGCTTTTATCCACCCTTTTGCTAATTGAAGTGGTATGTGTCTGTTTAAAGGCTCTGTTTAAAGGCGGTGTCTTTTGTACCAGGTTGGCGAAGGTTAGGCATCCATTCTGTCACATTGTTGTGACTGGTTATCAGCTGGGCCATTGCTTTACACAAAGCCAGTCAGTTGTTAGCAAAAGGCTTGTCATATTTTGAGAGGCTTTTGTGATGTAAACAACACTTTTTGAAAAGCGCATGGGAAAACGAAAAGTGATAAAAGTATGCTAAACACTATTTGGTTGTGTGCCACCTTAAAAAAAATAGTTTTAATTTTGGTATTAGACAACACAAAGGATCCTGTGATTTTCAATGAAGTAACAGACAATTAAACATGATGGGCTATATGAACACAGACTTTTCATTTTCAGCCAGGCAGCCCAAAGGTTTCCGGTGAACTGTCTTTCCATTACAAAATTGTCATGTTTAAAATCTGATTTCTTCAAAAATCAGTGATCTTCACTGCCTGTTAGATATGGGTAAAGCTACGGGCACTTTTATGTCCTTTAATCATATATCCAAAAATATTTATCATATTGTTCAAATTCCTCTTTCTTTGTTAAACTAACAATAAAACCTACAATTAAAATTTACTAGCTTTCTATTATATATTTTTTTCATATCATTTAACCTCATTTTAGGTGTCAAAATCACTGTTTACACCTTGTCGCACACCCAGAGTTTTAAACCTCAACAATAAAAATAACAGTTTAAAAGACGATTTATCTGGTATTTATTAATGTATCTTATTGAAGCACTAGTGAAATAACTTAAATATTTTTTCGTTATTAATGTGAGACTATCAATATTATTTTTTAAACAAAAATAGCTGTCGCACAGTATCAGTGTCATTTCCACCACAACACTGTAGTGTCGCTTTTAAAAGTTTGTGTGAAAGATTATTTAGGTGGTTTCTATGAAAATGAATTGTGCCATCTGAGAACATGTTAGAGATGGACGAAATTTAAATTGTTATCAACAACACACGAAAAAAATTCAAGGTAAATATTGCTTGATAAGTAATTACATTTATTCTATGTCATTTCCAAACATGTTGTACCTTCAAAGATGTTTTTAAAAACCAAACAAAAAGAAGGTAAATAAGAGGGTTTTGTATTAAGGCTAGTATCAATTCAAAACTAATCGGTGAAGCTTTTTTCATTTTTCACCTTAAACTGTTTAAATGTCATTTTCGCCACTGTCATTACCACACACATTTTTAAAAATATTTAAAAGTTCTCATCATACATTAAAAGTGTATGCACAATGTATAAGTTCATGCTTTGTGTAATATACAAATTCAGTTTATTTATTTTCTAATAAACTCTTAACCAAATTAGTATTAAATTTTAGAGTGTGGCAGGTGTGCAATTCGGCATACAACTAATTTATTTTAATAACAAATGTATAATTATATTATATTATAATTAATATTATTATTTATTTATTTATTTATTTATTTTATTTTTTTTTGAAAAATTGGTTAAACTGGATACAAAAATTATCTTATAAAAGTTGTATATTGAGATGGGGTGGAATTGTCATTTGTTCAGTTCACGGTGGAAAAAAAATTTCTTTTCTTATCTAAGTTTTTCCTCTTACAGATCTTAAACTAGACAAATTGTTTAAACTTATGAGGCTGTTACATTAATTTTGAACAAGTTTTTTACTCAACTTTAAAAGGCTAAAAGTGCCTATAGTTGAAGAATGGCCCATAAACGATACATATATACGACACCAGTCTTTCAACTCGTTTTATGCTTGAACAACTAAATGAATGCTTAAGTCTATTTACCTGAATGTTTTTTAATTACATTACAACATCGATGCTGTAAAAACAACTTTGTGAAATTGAACATAGTCATATTAAGCTTTCACCTGACGTTTATGATTATAAAACTCTAGCTGTACAGCTGTCACCGACTCGGTCCCAGTCATTCCCCTCGCTGACCAGCAGAGGTCACCATCTCCGGACTTCTATCCATTACGTCATCCTTCACACTCAGATCCCAGCACACCTGTTCTCCATCTCACTAATGACCCACGTACCACATATAAGCAGCTCACACACACACTCCATTGCGAAGTCTTGTTTAGCCCCGGCCAGCATTTCTGAGCGCTCTATCCTGCCTGATCTCCCGTTTACCACTTCAGCCCGTTCCTCGACTCTGCTCTGTCTTCTGCCTGCCCTTGACCTAAAGCCTGATCACACGGACTCTGATTCTCGCTGCCTGCCCCTGACTAACGCCTGTATTACGGACTCTGAACCACGCTGCCTGCCCTTGACTCAAGCCTGGTAATCACTCTGCCTCTGTTATCTGCTAATCATCGTTGAGTTGTATGTTGTATGTTCGCACAACCGTGCGAGGTGTTGATGTTTAAGTGTGACTTAATAAATACTGCAAAATGGATCCCTCCGTGTCAGTCTCCCCGTTACAGAAGACTTCGCCCAACACGGATCCCGCAGCCATCCAGGTTTTGTCTCACGAAGTCACAACACAAGCTCAGGTATTGTCAGCCCACCAACAACAACTAACACACCTAACTCAGTTAACAGATGAACTGGTGAAATCCCTCCAAAACCTGCAAGCTGCTGTCACTGCGCAACCCACCGCCAACTACTCTCCAAGTCCACTTGTTGTTGCACAACCCCCGATGACTTCCGGAGTTCGATTGGCTTTTCCTGACAAGTTCTCAGGTAACCCAGCAAAATGTAAAGGCTTTCTATTGCAATGCAAACTGTTTATCGCCCAACAACCCCATCTGTTTAAGGACGAGAACGGGAAAATTGCTTTTGTGTGCTCACTGCTCACTGGGAAAGCGCTAGACTGGGCTACTGCAGTTTGGCCAGACAGTACCCCGATATTTCCCTCGTTTAATGACTTTCTCAAACGTTTCTGCACTGTGTTCGATCATCCGGAGGGTGGTCGTAACGCTGGCGAGGAGCTATTGTGTATCCAACAGGGAGATCGCTCCGCAGCTGAGTTCGCCCTGCAGTTCCGCACCTTGGCAGCGCAAACTGGCTGGGCTGACGATCCGCTTGTCACGCTCTACAGAAGGGCTCTAAAGCCAGAATTGCAGCGAGAGATGGCATGTCGTGACGATGGGAAAACTCTGGATCAACTAATCGAGCTTTCCATAAGGTTAGACACTCTCCTCCGCACTCGCAATCCGCTCTGCTCAATTGCTTCCAGTCCTGTATCCCCTGAAACCTCAGCTGAACCCATGCAATTGGGTAGAACCCGTCTGAACCCAGAAGAGCGAGAACGACGGAGAAAAAATCACCTATGCATTTACTGCGGACTTCCAGGTCATACGAAGGTTTTATGTCCCAACAAGCCTCTCCCTAGAACCCTCTCGGTGAGTGCAACCACTATGTTCACTACCACTAATAATGTTGTGAATCTACCTGTCACTTTGAGAAACGATGGAGATGAGATTGAGACTATGGCCATGATCGATTCAGGAGCCGCTGGTAACTTTATTGATTACACGTTTGCCACCACTCACTCCATTCCTTTAACCTCCTGTGATTCCTCCATAGCCATCACTGCCGTAGATGGGCGCCCTTTGGGAGAAGGACGTATAAAATTCCAGACCCTGCCAATCTTGCTTCAAACAGGCTCTCTCCATGAAGAAGAAATTTCCCTTCTTGCCATCAACTCCCCTAAACACTCTGTGATTCTTGGGTTACCATGGCTACAACAGCATGACCCTCAAGTCTCTTGGAGAACTGGTGAGATCATAAAATGGAGCAATCAATGCTTTACCCAATGTCTGCAGCCTGTTTCCCCTATCCAGATCAACACAATTAACAAGACCGAAGACTCTGAACTCCAGCATGTTCCTGATGCGTATCACGATCTAACTGAAGCATTCAATAAGCAGAAGGCTACTAAGCTCCCTCCTCATCTTGATAATGACTGTGCCATTGAGCTGCTACCCGGCACCACGCCCCCTCGTGGTCGCATCTTCCCTCTCTTACAACCTGAAACTGAGGCTATGAAGAAGTACATCTCTGAGGAGCTAGAGAAAGGATTCATTCGACCATCTACTTCTCCCGCTTCAGCAGGGTTTTTCTTCGTTAAGAAGAGGGATGGCAGCTTACGCCCTTGCATTGATTACCGAGGCTTGAATGAGATCACAGTCAAGTACCGCTACCCATTACCATTGGTTCCTGCCGCCCTTGAACAACTCCGATCCGCCCAGTATTTCACTAAGTTGGACCTCCGTAGTGCCTATAACCTCATCCGCATACGACAGGGAGACGAGCGGAAAACCGGGTTCTCTACAATTGACGGCCACTATGAATATCTCGTTATGCCCTTCGGCCTAGCAAACAGTCCTTCCGTGTTCCAGGCATTTGTAAATGAGATATTTAGAGACATGCTCAACAAATGGGTCATAGTATATATTGACGACATCCTGGTCTATTCCAATTCGCTATCTGAGCATATCCAGCACGTTCGGGCAATGCCCAAACGTCTCATTAAAAACCAGCTGTATGCAAAAAGCTCCAAGTGCGAATTCCACCAGACCTGCATCTCATTCCTGGGCTACATTATCAGTCCAGAAGGCATGGCCATGGACCAGCAAAAGGTTGACTCTGTGACACAATGGCCGCAACCCGAAACCATCAGGCAACTACAACGATTCCTGGGCTTTGCTAACTTCTACAGGCGCTTCATACGGAACTTCAGTTCAGTCGCTGCCCCACTGACCGCCATGGTCAAAGCCAACAATGCTCGCCTTAAATGGAACCCCGACGCTGTCCGAGCATTCACCCAGCTAAAGACTCGCTTCTCCAGTGCACCCATTCTGCGTCATCCTGATCCCGAACAACCCTTTGTAGTCGAAATTGACGCGTCCAACACTGGAATTGGAGCCATCCTGTCCCAACGATCCCTAGTGAATAAGAAGCTCCATCCCTGTGCATTCTATTCTCGCAAGCTTAACTCCGCGGAACGGAACTACGATGTGGGAAACCGAGAACTCCTCGCCATGAAAGCTGCGCTAGAGGAATGGAGACACTGGCTTGAGGGCGCAAAACACCCTTTCATCGTCATCACTGATCACAAGAACCTAGAATACATCCGGTCTTGTAAACGTCTGAATCCTAGACAGGCAAGATGGGCGCTGTTTTTCACCCGATTTGACTTCCAAGTCACCTATATCCCTGGTTCGAAAAACATCAAAGCAGATGCTCTGTCCCGCCTCTCAGACGATGAGACCTCTGAAATCCCTGACGAGCCCATAATCAAAAGTCCTCTAATTGTCGCTCCCATCCAGTGGGATATAGATCAGGAGATCCTCCAAGCCGCCGAAAATAATCCTTCTCAGCAGCCCTGTCCGGAGAATAAAATCTTTGTTCCCCCGTCGCTTCGAGAAAGACTCATCTCCGAGGTACATGACCACCCCAGTTCCGGTCACCCAGGCAGCACAGCCACTGTGCAAATGATTCAATCCCGCTACTGGTGGTCATCCATACACAAGGATGTAATCAACTTCATTAACAAATGCTCACCCTGTCAGATGTCCAAACACTCCCGTCACCGTCCAGCTGGATTACTCCAACCCCTGGAGGTGCCACATCGCCCCTGGTCACACATCGCTATAGATTTCATCACCGATTTACCCATATCTCAGGGCAAAACCACCATCCTCACCGTAGTGGACCGGTTTTCAAAATCCTGTCGCCTTATCCCCATTTCCAAACTGCCCACAGCCATGGAAACGGCCGAATTACTCTGCGAATGTGTGTTTCGGTACTATGGTCTCCCCGAAGACATCGTGTCGGATAGAGGTCCCCAGTTTACATCCCGACTCTGGTCAGCATTCTTTAAAAATCTCCAAATCAACGTTAGCCTAACATCCGGCTATCATCCCCAATCCAACGGGCAAACAGAGCGCTTGAACCAAGAAATCGGCAGATTCCTCTGCACGTATTGTCATTCGAACCAGAACGAATGGGCCAAATTTTTGATGTGGGCAGAATATGCTCAGAACTCCCTCAGAAAGGCATCTACAGGATTAACCCCATTTCAATGCGTGCTGGGCTTCCAACCTCCGCTCTTTCCCTGGTCCGGTGAGACCTCTGAACTCCCTGCGGTGGATACCTGGTTTAAAAACTGCGAAGAGGTCTGGAACGCAGCTCATACTCACCTCTCTCACGCCATAAGGCATTTCAAGGAACAAGCCGATCGACACCGACGTCCTGGTCCCATGTATTCCCCAGGACAATGGGTATGGCTTTCCACCCGCGACTTACGCCTCAAGCTGCCCTGCAAGAAACTCAGTCCCAGGTACGTGGGTCCTTTCCAGATAGAAAGACAAATATCTCCTGTTTCGTTCAGACTGACACTCCCTAATCATTTTCGTATTTCCCCAACTTTCCATGTCTCTCTGCTCAAGCCTGCTGCTGGTCCAGCCGAGACGGATAGGGAGGTGGCAGCCGGTGAACAGGGTCCCCCGCCTCTCATGATCGATGGCGAAGAGGCTTACCAGATCCACGAGATCCTGAGATCCAGACGCCGGGGCGGTCAACTCCAATATCTCGTTGATTGGGAGGGGTACGGTCCGGAGGAGAGATCTTGGATTAACCGCAAGGACATCCTCGACACCACACTACTGGAAGAGTTCCACTCACAACATCCGGAGATGCCGGCCCCTCGCCCCCGTGGAAGACCCCGGCGTCGAGAATTGCCTCACTTCAGGAGCCGTTCGTTGGGGGGGGGCTCTGTCACCGACTCGGTCCCAGTCATTCCCCTCGCTGACCAGCAGAGGTCACCATCTCCGGACTTCTATCCATTACGTCATCCTTCTCACTCAGATCCCAGCACACCTGTTCTCCATCTCACTAATGACCCACGTACCACATATAAGCAGCTCACACACACACTCCATTGCGAAGTCTTGTTTAGCCCCGGCCAGCATTTCTGAGCGTTCTATCCTGCCTGATCTCCCGTTTACCACTTCAGACCGTTCCTCGACTCTGCTCTGTCTTCTGCCTGTCCTTGACCTAAAGCCTGATCACACGGACTCTGATTCTCGCTGCCTGCCCCTGACTAACGCCTGTATTACGGACTCTGAACCACGCTGCCTGCCCTTGACTCAAGCCTGGTAATCACTCTGCCTCTGTTATCTGCTTATCATCGTTGAGTTGTATGTTGTATGTTCGCACAACCGTGCGAGGTGTTGATGTTTAAGTGTGACTTAATAAATACTTATTAAATACATATTCCTTATGAAATTCATTTCTGACATCTAGGAGGACACCAGAAGAAAGGCAATGATTGTGTTCAGAACTGACTTGAGAATTTTAAATGTTTTGGACACTGAGGTAGCAAACAGGCGAATAGATGAAAATTTTAACTTTAGAACTTAAAAGTAAAATAGATTTAATTAGTTATTTTTAGATGCGATCACGTGATTGGTTTCAGACTCGATTGGAATCGGACGTTACCTCCCAATCATGACACAAATATATATATATATATATATATATATATATATATATATATATATATATATATATATATATATATATATATATATATATATATACATATATATTCTCATTATTTTTCAACACATCTATGGTTATGCGATGGCACGGATTTAGACCTCTTTCTTGACATTACACAATAACAGCAATGCATGCGGCATGACATCACTTTGTTGAAGAGATGCTATTGATTAAATGCCAGCAAAGTAGAAAACAGAAGCAGCTTGAAGAGGAAGCACGAGTATGTATGCAGTCTGAAGGTAATATAAAGTTAACATTGCAACAATGCAAACTGTGAGATATGTAAACTATCCTTGCAGGTATTTTAAGTTGAGAAGCTATTTGTTTTAATATTAAACTTTTTTTTTTTTAATATTTACTGTTGCACTGTTGCAAGTCCAAAAGTAAAGAATTGGTGTTGTTGAATATTAAAATAAGGTGAATTAAATTAAAAATAAGGGACATCCTGGATCTGTTTCTTCACTCTTCTTTATTCTTTTTTATGTATTATAGAAGTATTGGATCAGGTTTCGGGATCGGCAGGCACTCAAAATCTAATGACTCGGACTCAGACTCGAGGGCAAAAAACCTCATTGAGGCATCTTTAGAATTACCAGGATGTCTGTTGTTGTAAAGAAACACATTATATACTCCAGCAATTGATTTTATTTTTTAGTGTGCACACAATAACATTGAAAACAGACTTAAACTGTAAACAGTCCAAACATGTGCTATAGGTGAATTGAATAAACTACACCGGCCATACTGTACAGTATGTGTCTGTGTGAATCAGTGTCTATGGGTGTTTCCCAGTACTAGGTTGCGGCTGGAAGGGCTTTTGCTGTGTAAAACATGTGCTGGAATAGTTAGCGGTTCATTCCACTCTTGGGACCTCTGAAATAGAGACTAAGCTGAAGGGAAAGTACAGTAAGTAGAATTTTATTCATTCATTCATTTTCTTTTCGGCTTAGTCTCTTTATTAATGTGGGGTTGCCATAGCATAATGAACCGCCAACTTATCCAGCACGTTTTTACGCAGCGGATGCCCTTCTAGCCGCAACCCATCTCTGGGAAAAGTAAGTAGAAGTTGTTTTATTAAATTAAATTTCGTTGCTTTTTTATTTTTACATTAATTTGTTTTGTTTGTTTGTTTTTTTGGTGTGAATAAATCAGGGAAGGGCTACAAGGTAACTCAGAGGTTAGCTCTGTCACCTCACAATAAAAAAGTCACTGGTTGGTCAGTCTCGGCTGGGTCAGTTGGCATTTCTATGTTCGTGTGTGTTTCCCCCATAGTCCAAATACATGTGCTATAGGTGAATTGAATAAACTAAATTGGCCATAGTGTATGTGTATGAATGAGTGTGTATGTGTCCCAGAGCTTAGTTGCTGCTAGAAGAGCATCTGCTTTCTAAAACATATGCTGGATAAGTTGGCGGTTATTTTGCTGTGGCGACCCCTGATGACTAAAGGGACTTAGCCGAAGGAAAATTAATCAATGAATGAATCAGGTGGCATGGTGGTTTACTGGTTAGCACAGTCACCAGACAACAAGAAGATCACTGGTTCAAGTCTCAGCTGGGCCAGGAGGATAAACTCCTATCATGCACAAAATTTATTTTAAGAAAGATAAGATTGTATTACTGTACTAATCAGAAATGGCAGTTAGCATTTTGGAGTGCAGACATATGTTGCTATAATTTACTCTATATTGATATACTCTTAAATAGGTCCAGTTGTTATTTACCCTCATCATTTTGGTGAAATTGTATGGAAATGTATTGGATGCTTTTAAGGTCATTTTTTAATCGCCCAATTCTTTAATGAATATTTGTTATTTATTATTGATTTTATTTGCTTTAGCACTACAAAGCAGAGTGCAAATTGAGAAAAACAAATAACAGGATAAATAAGCTGTGCTTTGTAGTAAATGACTGTGCGTGGCTAATGTATATATTTAAAAAAAAAAACATTGTATGGAATACATGATCATTTAGTGTCTATTTTGTTTGTCAGTTTTTCACGTAACAAAGTCATATTTTACATAACATAATGTTTAGTATATGAACATATAAACAAATTAGGATGGCCATGTAAATGTAATGAAACAATGGCATATATTTAATAATTGCGTGAATTGAATTATTATTTTTAAAATTCTTTACGTTTATACATTAATGTACGTTAATTAGTTTGATTAAAAATAAAGTTGATATCTATGTTACTAAATACATTTCCTATAATGTAATCTGTAATCAGTAACAGACATCCCTTTGCTAGTACATCAGCCCAGCACTGTAAATAGATGTGTTTAATCAAAACAAAATGTCAACTGTTGCACTCCTCCTGTAATTCTGATACCAGCTTATTGTTCAGTTGTCTGTTAAAGAGATTTCTGTCATATTTTACTTACCCTTTAATTGTTTCAAACCTTCTGTTGAACAAAAAAGAAGATATTTTGAAAAATTCTGGAAACCTGTAACCACTGACTTCCACAGTATTTGTTTTTCCTACTATAGTAAGTCAATGGCTTTTCAGCTTTTTTTCAAAATCCTTTCTTTTGTGTTCTTTTGATTGTGTTTGGATTTGAAAACCTCTTGAGGGTGAGTAAATAGTACATTCTCATTTTTGGGCGAACTATACATTGGGTGAAAGTTGTGAAACATGGATTAGTCTACTGTTTCTGGGTTTTTAGCCAATCGAAAACATAAAATGTTAATTTAAATAATCGTTTATGATGTCAAGTCAATATTTTATTAAATTATAGTGTTCACTGTGGACTTGCTGGTCCCTGACATAATATTTGAATGATTCATTTAAGAGGATACACTATCTGAAAATATGAGATTTGTCATGAATATAAACATTATAATTCTGATTTAAAATGAAATATTACAGCACACTGCGAGCATAGACATCTGACAGAGTGTTTAGACCATTGGTGCATGACATTAAATTTACCAAGCAAAGTGAATACTGTAAGAGCACAAGAAGCTCTGGCAGAGACTGTGGATGAACAGCTGTCTGTCTTCGTCTCAACGCTGTTCCAGCTGAGCGTGTTTTGACATATTAAGCCCTCAGCGCGCCTCCTGTTTACTGAGACCACCCAGACAGACAAACTCCACTCTGCGCTGATTGTAAGAATAAAACTGTTTTATCATGTTGTTCAAATGTAAGATAAACAGTCTTAAATGTGTGTACATTATCTTTAAAAAGCATCATTTGAATTTCTGCACACACTATGAATTATATACATTATATTTACACCTTTTTTGGTGCACCATAATAAAACCTTCAAGTAGCAATAGTTTTATTTTTAAACATATCTTTTATTAGATTTTTATATTAAAATGCTTTTTGCATAATTTTATTTGCATTTTGCATACTTCTTTTCTTCTTCGTGCACACATAGGGCTAAACCTGTGCAGTGCACATTCCCTTTTTAGTCTTGGATAGAAAGTGCCCTTCTAAAATGATCTGAAGTGCCCCCACTCACTGTGTGAATTATAGCCTCAGTTTCGTGTTTTTAGCTGACAAGAGTGGCAGTCTGTGTGGTCTTCTGCTGCTGTAGCCCATCTGCCTCAAGCTTGGATGTGTTGTGCATTCTGAGATGCTCTTCTGCATACCTCGGTCATAACAAGTGGTTATTTGAGTTGCCTTTCTCTCAGCTCGAACCTGTCTGGCCATTCTCCTCTGACCTTTGGCATCAATAAGGCATTTGCGCCCACAGAACTGCCACTCACTGGATATTTTCTTTTTTTTGGAACATTTTTTGTAAACATTAGGGATGGTTGTACGTGAAAATCTCAGTGGATCAGCAGTTTTTTTAAAAATACTCAGACCAGCCACTAACAGCCATACCACATTCAAAAACACTTAAATCACCTTTCTTCCCCATTCTGATGCTCGGTTTGAACAGCAGATCTCCTTGACCAAGGGTCATCAACATGGTGCCTGTGGGCACCAGGTAGCCCGTCAGGTTCACATGAGTTGCCGGCGTGCCTGTTCTAAAAATAGCTCACTATAGCACCACATATGAGTAAGCTGCATCTAATATTTTTATAGGTATTCTTTTTAAATCACACTTGCATTGCTGTAAATTTGAAAATTAATTCATATATTAAAAAAATAAATAAAAACAATTTCAGACAAATGAAGTGTTGCATATTGATATTTATCTAACTTGTTAAATCATTGTTGACAACTACTGTGAGAAATCATTAATGTGATCATTGTCTTCACATAGATGAATATTACTAATTATTAATAATAACATATTAATAAAAGTAAATTAAGAAAAATGTGTTATTTAATTACTGGTAGCCCTTCACTCTAATCGGTACCAAAGAAGGAGCTCTCAGTTTGCAAAAGGTTGGTGACCCCTGGCCTTGACCATGCCTACATGCCTAAATGCATTGAGTTGTTGCCATGTGATTGGCTGATTAGAATGTTGCGTTAACGAGCAGTTAGACTAGTGTATCTAATAAAATGACCGCTGAGTGTATATGTTAGCATACTGTAAATGTTCATACCAAATATAAAACATTAGATTAAGAAAGAAAGAAAGAAAGAAAGAAAGAAAGAAAACCCATTTATCCAGTCACATCTAAGTCACTAAACTAGTGAGAGTTCTAGAGATAATATAAGATGACATATGGCATCACACATAAATTTATCAACATAACCAAACGACTCCAATTCTAATTGTGTCATTGTGTTTAGCATGGTGAACTTGAACCCGTCCCATGGAGCCCCATAAGACATAGGGCGCATGCAGACTAAATAAAAGCACTCCCCCACTCATGGGATCACATTCAAATTAACTGGCGCTTTTGTAAACCAAAATGAAAAAGCCTGAAAGAAATGTGTATATATTAATGTATCAATTAACAACCGAAATCTTCTGACAGCCGCAGATGAAAGAGAGTAAGACTTTTAATATGTCTAATTACATCTATAATCTGCTAAGAGGCTTCAGATTTAACGTCCAATAGGGCTCTAAAATCTGGCATGGAGTCAAGAGCTGTCAGCTGCCACCATAGACGGATTAAACAAACCTCCAGCCGCTGCATTCAACAATAGCAGATCTCAGCTTGTTGAAGATCTAAGAGTCTCACTAAATCTTACATATGAGTAGGCCCATGTGGAATTTGTGTTTGCAGAAATCCACATGAGTCTATTGATTTACATACAAAAATGTGTGTAAATATATATTTATTCTGTTTAATTTCAGTAAAAATTAAATAATTTGAAATTATGATACATTTTATATCAAGTTAATATTACTTTACAATACAGTTTTATAGTAATATTTTCAGTTTTTTAGTGGATATAATTTATGAGACTTGCTTTGTCTACCCAAACAAGTCATTGAATTTGCATTGTAAACCTTAAATAAAAGTTAAAAAGTTGTCATTTTTTATTTTATGATAGGCTAATATACTCCCAAAATAGTTCCAGATAAATCTGCAGATTTTTTTTTTAATTCAGCAAGGAATAGAAAAAAAAAGTCCACAGATTCTGTCTGTCCCTAAATATGAGATATTCGTAATTTGTTATAATCAGATTTGCATTATACTAAATTAGCATTTCAAGGTTGTAATATAGTGTAAAATATCCAGCATAAAGTATTTTACGTTTTGTCAGTTTAGTGGCTAATTTGAGCAAATTCATACGAGTTCAGTCGTACAAAAATTTACGATTTTAAAAAGGAGGCATGGCACCCAACCCCTAAACCCAACCGTCATTGGGGATAAGCAAATCATACTAAATTGAAGGAATAAGATCGGACAAATTGAATTTTGTGTTGTGAAAATTGTGTTGTAATATCAACTATTTCCTATATGGTTCAGGTTATGTTCATTTCACTCATTGCTATAACTATGCACGATTTTTATGCACCTTTTCCCCTTGAAATGTCATTCTATTTTAGGGTGACAGATAAATAAAGCTATCAGTGTTGCAAAAACCTTGTTACAAAACCTCAGATGAATTCATCCTGCTGGAATTTCAATAGGAACCATTTGGAAGTTACGGATTTATGAGCATCGAACTATCTTATTATTGTTCATTTTAAATGCATTTTGAACAAATGGGATGATCTAACTGGATTTAAACTGAGATTTGGGCCATACCTAGAGTCACATCTTTGAGTGCTTTCACACTTGTTTCAATTGTCTGGACTGAACCCAAGTTTGATTATCTCCCCTTGCCATCTTCTTGGCTGGTAGTGTTCACACGGAGACCAGCAGGCATTATCACTGTGTTTGCACTGGGTCAGTCCTGCTTGTCACCAAGGTAACGTTGATACACAGACACACATACACAAATGAGTGTCCTGAAAACTACAGTTTGTTGTACAGTTGTCAGTTCACTTCTGTTATTTGGTACGATTGCATACATATCAGACATGAACCGGACCAGAGTTCGCAGGTGCGCACCCGAGTTCACAAGGCAGCGTTCACACTAGCTAAAGTTACCGTGCTTTGACGTCAAACAAACCCGGGTGCGGACCAAAAGTGCTAGTGTGAAAGCACCCTTTTACCCTTATATAATAGGGCACTATTTGAGTGAACAGCTATTTATAGTGGTTTCCAAAACCATTCTGAAGTGCACAATCCATCCCAGTTATCCCACAATGCACCACAATAACAGTGTACAAGCCGTGTACTGTGCTCTCAACAGTTGGGAATTTCCACATTTGACCACAAGATGGCATTCACAGCGGAATCCAATAATATCTCACGCCAATTTGTAAATTTTTTGTTTTAATGCCCGATTGTTGGAATTTGTCTGATTTTATTCATCCATTTTAGTATGATTTCCCAATGATGGTTGAGTTTAGGGGTGGGGTTTGGTGCCACACCTCCTTTTAAAAATCATGTTTTCATATGACTGAACGTATGAATATGTAAAAATTAGCCACTTAACTCTCAAAACTAAAAATAGTCACGTTTCCTTGTAAGATCAGGCTAGCAGAATCTAGTTGGTGTAAATTTTAAAATAAAATAAGTTAAAGTGACATTTGTCTAGGCCTATATGACAGAAATCCTAAAAGATTGAAAATGACTCGTTTCAGTGTTTTTGCTATTTGTATGGTTTTTGTACAATGTATGTTTGTTAAGAAGCTGATAGGATTGTATGTTATTGTATTGATGTATTGATGCAATGATATTTAGTAAATGTTTTGCCATGAATATAGCCAATGCTGCTCATATGGCATTAAAACATAAATAAATGAATAAATAAATAAACAAATAAACATGACAGAAATCAAAATACCTTGTTTCAGTGCTATTAGACAGCTCACTAAGTGTTAAAAACACAGCGTCTGACAAAAAAGTTAAAAAGTTAATCAACCAACACAAAACAACATAATCTAAACAGCATCCCTTCTGTGCACTCAGTACCTGAATTCACTTACTCATTTTCATCAGTCAATCACATAGACGATATTTTTGAGCTATAGGGAGTAGTGAAAGAGGGTATAGGAAGCAGTTTTCGATGCAGCATTACATTTAGGTCAGAGGTGTTCAATTAGCTTGATTAGCTGCTTCTGGTGTGTTTTATTAAAGTTGGAGTTGAAAATTGCAGGAGTTGAACCCCCAAGAGTGCTGTGTTTTAGGTTTATCCTTTTTGGAGATTTGGTTCATCTTGCGACACACAACAGGGGGCTGTGCTTAAAATGAAACCTATTAGGGGTCAACCCTATTAATGTCTCTGATTATCTCTGTTTTAGGAATTTGTCTGTTTTTCAGTATTACTCCGCTGCGTAAAACTTTTAATAGGGATAAGCTCAGGAGGCTGATTTTAAGGACTTAAACTATCAAAATCTGATTCAGACACTGAAAAAAAGGCCAAGTGTGTTTTTTTTTCTTTTTTTCTTTTTTTTTTTCTTTTTTTTGCAGAATTTGGTCAAAATAACAATTGTTTTCATTTGTTCAAAATGACCAAAAGTTGCTTACCTAATCTTTCTTAAGTTAAAACATTGGTATTTGGTCCACTGGTAAAAAGTCTGAAAATATGGCATCTGTTTTAAACATCTTTTGTCAACATTTTTGTTTTAGATTTGAAAGAAATTTCATTTGTAGTATAGAATAAAACAGAATGTACAACTTACTGTAAATTATTAAATAGAAACTGGAAAATATATTCATTTACATTATTCATGTTTTTTTTCTGCAAAAAAAGCAAAATAGCTAATTATTAAATAATAAAATTACATTTCAGTGTAATCTTAGATTATATACAGGTAAGTGTATAATTAGAATATGCAGTTGTGTTTCGGGTTGTGTTTAAGTTGTAATTGTGGTTTTATTCTGCAGATATTTATTTCAACTATTAAATAAAACAGTTAACATTTAGTCCTTAAAATGACTATTGGTCAAAATAACAAACAAGTTGCCACATTTTCAGATGTTTTACCAATGTAGCAAATACCAATGTTAACTTAAAGCGACTTTTGGTGAAATAACCCTAAATTTCACAACAAATAAAAACAATTGTTTTGCCAAAATTTTATTTTCTTTACAAAATGAAAAAAAAAAAAAAACTTATAACGACTATTTTATTTGAAATTTGGGGAAGGAGAATATTATATTTTTTTTATATTTTAATTTTAGGTTTTCAGTTTATCAAAAATTACAATTTACAGTTATTTTTCTGAGTAATGTGAAATTTATATGTGGTATTAATATGTAGAAAATTATTTCAAAGCGAATATTAAATTGTTCACATTTAATGTGTAAAATGACAATTCATCAAAATAGCAATACATATTTTTGAATTCAACATATTTAATTTTATTAGACTTTTTAAATAATTAGATTATTTTTTATTAGACATATCTAATAATTATAGCGAGACAACAGTAAATAGCTGAGAAGTGATTGCTTGGAAATTTAACAGAACTCAATCTGTTCTTCAGTAAAGAAACAATGTTTGGGTATGAGTAGTGTTAGCTCTCAAGGAGTGGACCATATGGAATAATCTTGGTTTTAGGGTTTTAAAGGTTTATCCTTGGTAACAGATCAGCTAATCTGTTTATTTGTCTGCATTATATCTATGAGAAGGCAGATTAACTGTCTAAATCTGTAAATATGGCTTTTTATTGCCAGCTAAAAAACATTGACTTGATACTAGACCATCATTCCTCGATTTAAAATGTCAGTCATTGCCACCTGGTCTAAATGGAGTAAAATACCATGTTATTTTTTTATTATTTGACTGCTAATGATTTGAGTACTGGATGTTTGTTTCAATATGATGAATTTGTAAGTGTCGAAATTAAGTACCTAGACCTGTTCCAGTGAACATAAGAAAGCTTGTATGTGAGCAAACGGCTACAGATTGTAGAAGTCTATTGTAGAAGTCTGTCGAAGTCAACAGGTGTTTGTTGTGATCTTGCATTCTAAGCATCAGGCTTTGATTGAATGCACCAGTGAGCACACAGTGCCATTTCCTTTGAAGGAACGTTTCTTTGAGGTTTTCCAGATCCTTATCTCTATCCACCTCACTAGCCACATGTTGGAACTCAACAAAGGCAACACAATACCAATGTTGAACAACTTACTAAAGGTAGGGACACAGCTTTTACTGCAATTTTAATAGGGTTAAAGCTGAACTGTACAATAAAATAGATCCTAGTGGAAGAGTTGAGAAACTGTAGGCAGTGTGAGCTGATGAGTGACGATGCATTTCCCCTCCTAAATTTTTGTTGTGTCATGGACAAAATATCATGTCAGACTACACATTGCTTCCCAACCAGTTATAACTTGCCACCTTTTTAATGGGATATGTGTCCATAAAGTGTTTTCAAAAGCACTGATTTATCTGCCCATCCACTTTCTTAAACCCAACCATCAGTTTTAAAAAGCGAACCAAAACAAAGAAAAGCCCCCACCTGATTTTTACCAAGTTTTCAGATTTTACCACATTTTCACCGTTATTTAATTGTTTGTTTTATCTTTTGGCTTGTTTTTGTCTTACCCTGTTCTTCACCTGACTTGAACCTCATTATTGTGGTCAACACCTCTCTGTATCTCAAGTCTGCCAACGTACATGGCGAGCTACTGAGCAAACTGGTAACAGTGGGAAAACCATCTATACGAAGGTAAGCGGTCAGCTGGTAAGTGTGAACAGGAACGCTGTCATATCTCTTTGTAGCGTTCATTTTAAATATGAAATCCAGTTATACATCATTTTGGCCACATAATTCACTATCTCCAGAAATGGATATAGGGCAACGTTTTTAGAATGAGCCTGTTGGGATTATTCATTAGCACACCATCAACATTCAAGCAGCCGAGTCATTAAAAGATTTGCAGCCAAAACACAGACTGCTATGCTGCACATTTAATATGCATGCCTCAGGCTGCATTTGACTGGCCACAACATCTGCTAGTGAGATCACAGCAATGGTAATTTTCAGTGTTGGACAGTAGCGACGCTACAAGTAGTGACACTACTAGCTTAACTACATTTCTCAGTAGCGTGGCGGTTACGTCTCTACTTTACAAATCAATAAGCTTTTCAGTGGCGAAGCTATTAGTCAAGTAGTGTAGTCGTGTCCATACACGCTACATTTACAGATCGCGAATCAATAAGTGACAGCACCAACATTCACAGAGCTGTGAGGCTGGTGTCTAGCGGTAAAAGTAAATATGGTGAGAATGAAGATTTCTTCTTCTTCCAGTTTTATGGTGGTCAACAACAAACTTTTTGGTGTGTTTTATTAAAGTTGGAGTTGAAAATTGCAGGAGTTGAACCCCCAAGAGAGCTGTGTTTTAGGTTTATCCTTTTTGGAGATTCGGTTCATCTTGCGACACACAACAGGGGGCTGTGCTTAAAATGAAACCTATTAGGGGTCAACCCTATTAATGTCTCTGATTATCTCTGTTTTAGGAATTTGTCTGTTTTTCAGTATTACTCCGCTGCGTAAAACTTTTAATAGGGATAAGCTCAGGAGGCTGATTTTAAGGATTTAAACTATCAAAATCTGATTCAGACACTGAAAAAAAGGCCAAGTGTGTTTTTTTTTTTTTTCTTTTTTTTTTTTTTTTTTTGCAGAATTTGGTCAAAATAACAATTGTTTTCATTTGTTTAAAATGACCAAAAGTTGCTTACCTAATCTTTCTTAAGTTAAAATATTGGTATTTGGTCCACTGGTAAAAAGTCTGAAAATATGGCATCTGTTTTAAACATCTTTTGTCAACATTTTTGTTTTAGATTTAAAAGTAAAATGTAAAAGGTAAAAGTAAATATGGTGAGAATGAAGATTTCTTCTTCTTCCAGTTTTATGGTGGTCAACAACAAACTTTTTGGTGCATTACTACCACCTCCAGCCTGATCTCACGAGAAAACGTAAGTATTTTATGTTTTGCCAGTTTAGTGGCTAATTCTTACGAAATGATACGATTTAAAAAGGAGGCGTGGCACCTAACCCCACCCCTAACCCCAACCGTCATTGGGGGATAAGCAAATCATAGTAAATTGTACGAATTAGATCGTACGAATTCATACGAATTAGCCACTAAATAAAAAAGTTTCGAATTGCCGTGAGATTGTGTTGCCACCTCTCACTCTTGTGACGTCGCCAACCACTTAGGCTAACATGAGATATTTGCTTGAAAGAAAGATGACTGAGGCAGAGAAGTTATTTCTAAAGGACTCCTCATGACCGTACCTCGAGAAGTATGTGTTAAGATGACACAACGTTAATTTTGATGCTTGAAAAAAACTTTAGTAATTTAAAGTAAGTATAATGTTTTTTAACTACACAAAAATGAACTATTTTATATATGTATATATATATATATATATATATATATATATATATATTAGGGATGTAACGGTATCAGAATTTCACGGTACGGTAATACCTCTGTATGAATGGCACGGTACGGTATTTATTGAATTATTTACAGGAAAAACAAAACTAATAAAAATACCCCAAAAAAAATGCCAAAAGTGTCAATGACATACAAATTAGCCATCTATCTGTAAGCTTTGAAACAGGAACTTCAATTTTTCAATAACAAAAAATTATTAAACCATGTAAAAAAATTAAGTTTCAATTTAGTAGTGTTGAAAACTCATCACATTCAACATTTAATAACTCACTCACTCACATAGATAGAGATGGGTTTTAATGAAAATTATCATATAACTATAATCTGGTAAAAGCTGGTATCTCTGAGCATTTACAATGTCCCCTGCAACAGAAAAAAAACCCTCTCATTTGGGAGGTTTCTGGGACAGAGACAGAGATATGACTTGGCCCAGGTTGACAGCAGTGGGTAACGTTGTGCATTGTCTTTCCCCCACTTGAGAGGACAAGCCATGAGTGAGATAGAGGTCTCTTTGCGGTACAAGTCAATGTCTGCATCAATCTGAACAGTGTGCTGTATTCTGCAGTCCCCATGACTGTTATTAGTCGTATTCCCCAACTTAAAGGCATGTGCACACATAGGGCTCAACCTGTGCAGTGCACATGCCCTTTTTAGTCTTGGATAGAAAGTGCCCTTCCAAAATGATCAAAAGTGCCCCCGCGACGCGACACACCCTCCGTCCCACCCGACGCGACAACACCGCTATTCAGTACGTGTGCGGCGTCAACAACAACACCCCCCCCTCTCTCTCTTTTTAGAGAGAAACCAAAATACTTCCACACATTTGATTTAAAACCCGCTTTAGGTTCGATCATTTCCAGCTCTTTTTCATCCCTGCTACTAGCAGCACACTCCATTTCCTCATTACGGGATCTGTAGTGACAACAGACTGCAAAGGATGATGGCCACGCCTAGGCTGATGGGAATTGTAGTTTCTGTTAACTCCCGTTCGCTTCATTCGCCTGAGCAAATTTTCTCAGAAGACCTATAGTTTTCTCGGTTTTGCGTTTAAATTATTTATGTGCGTTTTATATCTCCCCTGAATTGACTTTGTGTGCCTGTAAGTCCATGAGCTGAGATGAGGAAACTCCTCCCTACAAAAAAATATTCAATCACTATGCTCTAAAGTTAGGGGGTTCTTGACCATCATTCCACACTTTAACATTGCGAGCGGCGGTGAAGTGAGGCTGAGGCAACAGTACAAGGAAGCCCCGGCGAAGTGAGGCAACAGTACGAGAAAGCATCAGCGTCTTTCAAATCTGCGGTGTGAGGACAATTAGATTTTGCCGGTAAGTATAATGCCAATTTTTAAAAAAAAAAACTGTGTGCACATCTGCAGCGCCATCACCCAGCAATATCACTGTCTAAAGGCAGGATAGCAGAGAAGGTAATAAAGTCCTTCAAATAGCAACAATCACTCGCTGAATCTTTCAAGGAAACATACCCAACTGGTTCCGAGAGACATATAAAATAACAAAAGCAATGCGAATGTTTATTGCTAAAGATTTGCAGCCGTTTTCGGTGATAGGAGATGCAGACGTTTGTCATTTTAGAAAAGCACTCGATCCGCGAGACTACAGTCTCGAATTTTTTCAGCAATGAGATAATTAAGATGGTTTATTTATATTTACTTAAGTACAAATATGTTTATTTGGAATGGCCGATTTATCTTCATTAACTTCACATGTATGTTTATTTTCAAAATGTAGGATTTTGTGTTCCCCAGTTTGTACATGGGCTACCAGTAGCAGTCAGATTTCTGTGTGTACATATATATATATATATATATATATATATATATATATATATATATATATATATATATATATATATATATATATATATAAGTGTTCTATGGTAATTACTATTAGTTCATCATCGTTACTAATGATACTACATTATGTAGTGTAATTCATTAATAAAGATTATTATTTCAAATTATTTCCCTTTAATATAAATTACTATAGTATTCTAAATGTGTAACATTTTGGATTGTTTATTTTGCTGATATATAATATAAATTGTTTCTGTTTATTACAACATATGATTTGAGTAAATAATTTAACTGAACAATTATGCCTCATATGTTTCATTGACAGTTTTATTGATCCCTAAGATATGATTGACTTGGATTTCAGTTGCTTCGATTTACAAATTAAAAGCTTTTAGCTTAGCTTGCTACATTTCCTAGAGTGTAGTTTTTAGGGCCTACTTACACTGTGCTATCCGAACCGTGCCAGGCCTATTTCTCAGGTCATTTGGGAAGTGTGAGTGCTGTAAATCGGGCTCAGGCACAGTGAGCGTGGTTCACTTGGGCTTTGGCGTGGTAAACTTGTGTGTGCAAAATGCGCCTAAGCCCAAAACTGAAAGTGAGACGTGACTTTTAAGGGACTGTTTCACATGGATTTATTAATCATTCTTACTGTTCAATGAATGCAAACTGTCATAGATTATTAAGGACTCAAACCCCTCACTGCACAACACCTGCGCATCTTCAGCAAACCTCCTAATTCCTACAACTTTTATGATTGTTTATGAACATCAAAAGTGTGTTCGGCAAAATATTTGATTGCGTGTCACTGCATATCAAACGACTTAAACAATATAACTGAAGAAATCCCCACTGTGCTGAGCAAAAGCGCTTACTGAACAGCTCATCATTGATGATGTAAGCGTGCCCAGGCCCGAATGTAATGTGAGTGCAGGCTGTCGGGGGCCCAATTAAAGGCAACTGTACATAGTGTGAGTAGCCCCTTAGTGTATTTAAGTTACATCTTAAGTAGAGTAGCTAATAGCTCAGCTCACTACATTTTTCAAGTAGCTTGCCCAACACTAATAATTTTCCTCCCTTATGCTTATGTTTATCTAAATATACATTAAACTTACTATGTATATAGGACTCTTATTTTGAAAATTAGAGACCCAGTAAAGTTCCTTTGAATAAACCCAATGCCAGCTGCACCAGTTTGTGTTGCTAAACAACAACTACTCAAGTCACCGCTTTACAGTTTGTCAAAAAAAATGCAGGATATACAGATTATAAATGCTATTTAATTTAGCTCCGCACCAATGAGGAATAAGGTGTGTTTAATTGTTTAATAATTTTGTTGATTTATCATATTTATTGTGAAATTAGCCACGTATGTTTGTAATGAATCAAACACACACATGTAGACTGTCAGATTTCTCAGGTCTGCCTGAAATAATTTCAAAATTTGTCAATATGTCCAATCAAGAAGACCAATCGAAGGTTAATGACCAAACATAAGCTTTCTCGGCATAAAGTGTTCTTGTTTGAACACAGTGACTAATTTTGAGATTTCTTACTTATTGTTCCACCATCACTACCTCCTTTCGCTTGTTCCCAAACTCATATGAAAGAAACTTACGCTAACACATAGAAAACTTGCAAACATGAAAACATGGTCTTTAGCCTCCTTGGAGGAGCGACCGATTTTCATGCAAAAGGTGGCCGGTTCGATCCCATCTCGGAGCGGGTTGGGTGGCGTAGGACAGACGGGGTTATATTGGTGCCATGACCCGGATGGGATTGGGGTTTAGGGGGGTGAGTGTAACGGAGGCCAGCTAGTGAAGTTCTGTGCAGGTAAACCTCACTCCTCTGACCATTAAAGGTGCTCTAGTGACAGACACTAGAAGTTATGGTCTTTAGCCTACTTGGTAAAGCAATCGACACCCATGCGGAAGATTACACTTGCCGGCCTAGAACTGAAACATTTTTTTTTTCTTGTTGTGAGGCAACAGTGCTACACACTGAGCCACCATGCCACCACAATAAGGACACCATATGTGATTGATATTATTATTCTATATCATTTTTTATGAAAACCATGTGATATTAGTAGCAGCTGGACTAAGGGATTTCCATCATTTTCTTTACACAATATGACTGCATCACTGACAGCCACAGAAATATCTCGTCCATGCAGTGTGTCAGCTTTAACAAGCAGATGTGACAGGTGGCATATGTCATACACAGCATCTGGCATCTCTGTGTCTTTACAGTTATGACATCTTATATGACAAGCAAAAGGTAGTGGCAAATATGAATTCAGGCAGATCTCAGTGCCTTCTACTGCAGAGACAGCTTTACTGGGTATTGAGGCAAAAATCCCTATAATTCAAGCAGTCAAACAGTGAACCATTAAATGCCTCTGTTTTCTGGCAAGAACATTTCAATCTTTGAGCAACTGGTGGCTGCAATTGCCTGCTGTGGGGATTCATTCACCAAAAGAAAAGGCCAATAGCCCAAGGGATTATATCATCCAGATTCTACCAGAAAGCAGCACATGATTCAATTTGACAGCTAGTGGTATATGGCAGTCCTCACCATTGGCAGTGGTCCTTAAGGGTATCTGAAACCACATGCAAGCAGGGACTGAGATGGAATATCTGTCTGTTCGTCTATCTATCTATCTATCTATCTATCTATCTATCTATCTATCTATCTATCTATCTATCTATCTATCTATCTATCTATTCCTCTATCCATCCATCAATCCATCTTTCTGTCTGTCTGTCTTGGAACTGAGGACAGGCTATGGTAGAGCAAAATTATAAATGCCCTTCCTGCCAATGACAGGACAGCTTACTTGACCATGACTTGGACGGTCTCTGTGGCTGTTACAGTTTTTCTCAGTAGCTTTGTTACATTTCTCAGACAATAATTGAAATTTGGAAAACAGTAAATGCGTTTCTCAAAACCTGCTAAAGCCAGTCTCTTGCTCAAAATCCTTTCTTCTTAAATTTCTGTATCGATGAACATATCAGTGGCATCAGAATGATGAATCCTTGTGTCATTGTGTACAGATAAGACAGCCAAATGACTTAGTCATGTTGTTAGTATAACAGTGTACTCTGGAGGGATGTTCTAATGTAAACTATGGCAATTTTTTTGTTTCGCTGTTTGTTTTGCAATATGTCAAAATATTATGACAACTTGTTCAACCATTTTGCATGTAAAGACTTAAGGCTGGTTTATACTTGATCGGCATGACCCACAGCGCATACATTTATTTTTCTGTGTGCTGTTTGTGTTGCTCTGCAATAACACTTCCAAAATGCTAATTGGCAGTGAGGTTTTATGCTCCTCTGTGTTTCTTTTCCGAACGCTACCTTAATGTACAAGCAGCTAAAACTCGCTCATTCAAAGACAAGAACCAGTGGACGTGCAACAACAATAATCATAAGGTAAACACAAAACAGCAGTCTCCATCTGGAGCTCCTTCACGGGACTCGACACTTGTAAACAGTCGCTCCATTGGGTTCGTGTGGCTCTCGGTCCAACCACACTGGTCACAGCTACCAAGCAGACCAATCACAGAGCTTGCGCTACATGTCGTTGGGACATATAGTTACTTTTTTCGAGAGGTGCACGTCAGCGTCGTTTAGATCCATGGCGAAGGGTATGCGACTGCACAAGGGCTGCATGGGGACATACATGTTTGCTTGACGCAGAAGTATAAATCAGCCTTTATGTTATAAAAAAATTATCAAATGTTGTGAGAGTGAGACTATTCAACAGACACCAAAATAATACATTTTGATCAACATGGCATAAATAATTAATAATGTAGGAAACATTAGACAAATGTACAGCACTCTCTCATGGCAATTCGTAACTTAGATTTAGTGGCTAATTTGTATGAATTTGTCTGATCTCATTTGTACAATTTAGTACTATTTGCTTATTCCCCAATGACGGTTGGGTTTAGGTGGGGTGTTGGGTGTCACACCTCCTTTTTAAAATCATACAAAATAGAACGAATTAGTCAATAAACTGACAAAATGCTAAATACTTACATTTCCTCGTGAGATCAGGCTGGAAATGTACCAAAGCGACTGAGAAAAACTAATTGGAGAAAATAATCTCACATATAATGTAATGTAATGTAATAATCAAACAGTTTTTCTCAGTCACTTTGGTCCATTTCTCAGATCAGAATTGAAATTCTCAAAATTCAATTTTCAGATCATCGTGTCATTTGTGCACATCAAAAACAGTTTCTCATTTTTTTGAAGTTTTTGCTTGGATGTACAGATGTTTTTTTCACATCCATGCAAATGGTAATCTGCAGTTCTCTGATATTTCCTACATTATCAATTGCTCATGTCATGTTTATTAAAATGTATTATTTTTGTCCCCCCCCCCCCGTCAATACATTTCCATTAGACTTTTTTTTCTAAATATGTCTAGAACTGGTAAATTTTTTCCCAGATAAATCTTGACCTTGACCTCTAAAAAGGATTGTCCTATGTTCACATTTTTACTTTTGTTTTTTCTTTGTGCTACGCAGTGCTGTCTTTTCCTTTCAGTGTCGCAATGACATGATAAGTCAACAAATTGCAGTACAAACAGCCCAAAAAAATTTTTTTTTTAAATATATATTGTAGCGAGGCAGAGGGAAAACACAAACACAGTTGATGAAGTTACAAACAATGCCCCGGAGGGTGCTTTTATTTACAAGTGGTAATGGGGTGAATGAGTGCTCTTCTTAGAGGTGCGTGCTCAAGTGCTCCGGGGAGAAGGTGAAGACTGGTGAGAGGTATGGTGTTGGATCGGTCACGAGCTGGATTCGGCTGTGGGAGAGACAGAGAGAGACAAGCGTTAGCGCAGGGAGTCATGTGAAATGAAGCTCAGTTCCTTCCTGTGTGGGGCTGGCTTATATCTCTCCCTGGCTGATGAGGTCCAGCTGTGAGCGATCCGAGGTTGATGAGAAATCCAGCTGGTGTGGATTTGTGCCCAGGGCGACGTGGTACTAGACGACTCGCTACATTCCCCCCCCCCTTAGCGTCGTCCTGGTCCTGGGTATCCTGCGAAGGAAGAGCAGTGTATTGAGAGGGGGGGTAGAATGTTTCGACAGACCTGCCCATCCTGACCAGAGCCGTGAGAGTCCGTCTGCGTTTCCGTGGGAGGCCCCGGCTCGATGTTGGACGTTGAAGTTGAAATCCTGGAGCGACAGGAACCATCTGGTGACCTGAGCGTTGTTGTTCTTCGCTGTAGCCATCCATTGTAGCGGGGCGTGGTCGGTCACCAGAGTGAATTTCCTGCCAAGGAGATAGTACCTTAGCTCCAGGTACCTTAGCCTCCTTCTCCACCGTTGCGTAGCGGGTCTCTGCGGGGGTCAGCTTCCGACTCACGTACATGATGGAATGTTCTTCATTGCCGTGGACCTGGGAGAGGACCGCGCCCAGGCCCGAGTCGGAAGCATCCGTCTGAAGAATGAAGGGGCAGCCGAAGTCAGGTGCGTGCAGTACCGGTGAGGACGTGAGGGACTTCTTTAGGGCTCGGAACGCATCGTCGGCTTCCTTGGTCCATCTTATCCTCTCCGGCTGCCCCTTTCTGGTCAGGTCTGTCAGAGGGCTGGCTATGGATGAGAAGTTAGGTATGAAACATCTATAGTAGCCCGCTAACCCCAGAAATGCACGTACCTGGGTCTTTGTGGTGGGTTGTGGAGTTTCTTGTAGTGCTTGGACCTTGTTTTGTTGTGGCTGTATGAGACCTCGTCCAATGTGGAACCCGAGGTATCTGGCTTCGGCTAGACCCAGGTGGCATTTCTTGGGATTAGCTGTGAGCCCAGCCCGTCGAAGATCTAAGAGCACCCTCCGTAACCGGGATAGGTGTTCTTCCCATGACTCTGAGTGGACGATGAGGTCGTCCAGGTAGGCTGCTGCATATGGCTGGTGGGGCCTCAGCAGGATGTCCATCATTCTTTGGAATGTGGCTGGGGCCCCGTGGAGCCCGAAGGGAAGAACCCGGTATTGCCAGTGCCCACCGGGTGTGGAGAAGGCGGTTTTCTCCTTGGCGTCTTCACTGAGTGGTAACTGCCAGTAGCCTTTAGTGAGGTCGATGGTGGAGATAAATCAGGCTCCACCCAGCCTATCCAGCAGCTCGTCCACCCGAGGCATGGGGTATCCGTCGAACTTGGAGATCTCGTTGAGTTTCCTGAAGTCGTTGCAGAAACGGAGGGTGCCATCGGGTTTGGGGACCATCACTATTGGGCTGGACCACGGGCTACGGGATGGTTCGATGATGCCTAACCTTCTCATCTTCTGGATCTCCTCGTCGATAGCCAGCCTGCGAGCCTCTGGAACTCGATAAGGCCTTTGCCGGACGATGGTGCCAGGAGGAGTGATAATGTTGTGCTGGATGATGGTGGTTCGGCCCGGTTTCTCCGAGAACACATCCTTGAACTGACCAACCAAGGCTTGCAGCTCCGCCTTCTGGTTTGGTGAGAGTTGCTCACCTATGTGGACAACGGGAAGAGTTTCTTCAGTGAAGGCGACGAGATGACCTGGAGCTGCAACCCACTTCTTCATAAGATTTATGTGGTAGAGCTGTTCTTCCCGTCTTCGTCCCGGCTGACGGACTCGATAATTTACCGGCCCTACCCTTTCTACCACCGTGTATGGTCCCTTCCAGGATGCGAGGAACTTCGAAGTTGTGGTAGGTATGAGTATCATCACCTTGTCCCCTGGGTGGAACTCTCTGGGTTGGGCGGGCCGGTTATACAATCTCTGCTGGGCGCGCTGGGCTTCGGTCAGGTGTTGTTTGACGATGGGCATGATTTTGTCGATGCGTTCTCTCATGTCCCGTACGTGTTCAATCACCGACCGCTGGGGGGCTGGCTCCTGCTCCCAGGCTTGACGAGCCACATCCAATAGGCCTCGGGGTTGGCGGCCAAACAGCAGTTCGAAGGGGGTAAATCCTGTGGAGGCCTGGGGAACTTCCCTGATACCAAATAACACGTACGGGATCATGAGGTCCCAGTCGCGCCCGTCCTCTGCCACCACCCGTCAGAGCATCTGTTTCAGAGTCTTGTTAAATCGCTCGACAAGGCCGTCAGTCTGTGGATGGTATACTGAGGTTTTTAGTTGTTTTACCTTGAGGAGGTGACAGAGGTCTGCCATCAACCGGGACATGAAGGGGGTGCCCTGGTCGGTCAGTATCTCTGTTGGGATTCCCACTCGACTGCATAGCAGAAACAGCTCCTTCGCGATGGCCGATGACGTGGCTTTCCTCAGGGGAATCGCTTCAGGGTATCTGGTGGCATAATCGAGGATAACAAGGATGTGCTCATGTCCCCGGGCCGACTTCGGCAAAGGCCCTACTAAGTCCATACCAATTCGGGTGAAGGGCACATCGATGATGGGTAGTGGTATTAGAGGGCTGGGGGGTGGTCGTTGGGGAGACGTTCTCTGGCAGATGTCACATGCCTGGCAATACCTCTTTACTTCCCCGTCTAGCCCCGGCCAATGGAAACGATCGCGGATCCTTTTCACCGTGTTGGCCGCTCCCAGATGTCCAGCCATCGGGTGGGTATGTGCCAGTTCTAAGACCGTCTCCCTCTTGGTCCTCGGAACGACCAGTAGTGTTTTCTTTTCCCCCCGCCTCTCTGCGACACAGTACAGCAGACCATTTTCCACAATAAAGTGTGGGAGGGGGTGAGGGCTGGGAAGTCGCTCATTACCGTCGATGATCCTTACTTGTGGCCAGCAGTGTTTGAGCGTTTCATCTTCCCTCTGTGCTCTGCCAAAATCACCTCCTGCGGTTATCTGTTGAAACAGATCAAAATATAAATTAGCGGATATTGATGACTCACCCCCTCTGTCGCTCTCGGTGGTCATCAGCGCTGGTTTGCGGTCCCGATGAGCCCGTGGCTTGTTCTTCTTCTTAGAACGAGCCGATGGAGCGTGGTGGTGAGTTAGGAGTTCGTCGAACCCCGGCCAATCTCTGCCCAGTATGAGGGGCACAGGAAGATCCGGAACAACCCCGACTTCGATTCGCCAGCTGCCTGGTTTCGCCGCGATGGTCACTCTTCGGGCGGGTACGTGGCGGGTATCACCATGCACACAAGTATTTTAAAGTCTTCGGGTAAACCAGAGTGATGGCGCTTCCTGTGTCTAAGGTGGCCGTTTGTGTTTTTCCCTCTAACTGGACTTTATGGGTGGGAGCTTCGGGAGGGATATTGCGGTGTACCGTGCACCCTGCTGTCCAGGCCGGGGTCGAGTGCGTCGTCGGCGGGCATCGGCTCGTCCATCGGGCTGGGGACCGCTGTTCTGCCGCCTGGTCGCACTTACCCTCCGGGGTGGCAGAGCCGCTCTCTCCCCATTGTCTCTGGCGATGTGAGCTTCAGCCAGCTCGATCGCCTCCACCAGGGTGGCCAGTGACTCAGGATTTCGCATGCTGGTGAGTGTTCGCAAACGTCGGGGTAACGCTCGCATCATCCTCTCAATAATCACCTTCTCAGCGACCTGGACCGCCGAAGGATCTCCTCCCAATAACCATAGCCTTCCCAGGCGAGAAAGTTGAGCTGCTTGAGTCCTCACTGGCTGTTTCTCGTCATAAGACCACTGGGAAAACTGTTGGGCTGCGCTGATTGTGGATAGCCCCATTCTGGCTAATATCTCCTTTTTTAACGCTTTGTAGTCTTCATTTTTAGGTGTCTCTAGTGAAAAATATGCTCGTTGCGCTTCTCCTGTGAGAAACGGAGCCAACATTCTCGCCCAGTTTTCTTTTGGCCAGCTTTCTTTCTCGGCAATGACTTCAAACGTATGTAGATAAGCGTCAATATCATCCAGGTCGCTGAGTTTAGTGAGATGATGATGCGCACTCACTTCGGGAGTCGGATGGTGTCTGGCCGCCTGGCGGAGCTGCTGTTCCAGTCGATCCTGTCTGGCTGTAAGTTGCTCAGAGATGGAATTCTGTTTACTGGAGATCTCCGCTAGGTGGAGCAGTACCTCTTCCAAAGACATGGCGACGGGATGTTGACAGCATAGTAAGAGGAAGCGTGGGAGAGAGAGAGAGCGGATGCCTGTCTGTAACAAACAGAAAGAAAAATTCAGCGGTTATTTTCTTCTTAATGGTGAGTGTTTCTTCTGAATTTTTCCCTCTGCAATGCCCGCATTCTCCACCAGTTGTAGCGAGGCAGAGGGAAAACACAAACACAGTTGATGAAGTTACAAACAATGCCCCGGAGGGTGCTTTTATTTACAAGTGGTAATGGGGTGAATGAGTGCTCTTCTTAGAGGTGCGTGCTCAAGTGCTCCGGGGAGAAGGTGAAGACTGGTGAGAGGTATGGTGTTGGATCGGTCACGAGCTGGATTCGGCTGTGGGAGAGACAGAGAGAGACAAGCGTTAGCGCAGGGAGTCATGTGAAATGAAGCTCAGTTCCTTCCTGTGTGGGGCTGGCTTATATCTCTCCCTGGCTGATGAGGTCCAGCTGTGAGCGATCCGAGGTTGATGAGAAATCCAGCTGGTGTGGATTTGTGCCCAGGGCGACGTGGTACTAGACGACTCGCTACAATATATATATATATATATATATATATATATATATATATATATATATATTGCCATCATTTAAACCACTGTCATTTCCATACACAAAGTTGTTTTGAGAAATGCACTTATTGTTTTGCGAATTTCAATTATCTGAGAAATAATGACTGAAAAAAACTAACAGACATAGATGACTTTCATGTACAGATCCGATCATGTAATCAGAAACCGGGCCTGATAACATGGTTTCAGACTAGATTGGAATCGGACATCGGGACTCAAATATATATATATATATATATATATATATATATATATATATATATATATATATATACAGTTAAAACCAGATGTTTACATACACTATATAAGATTGTTATGGCTCTGAAAAAGCTCAGATGATGCTGTTAAGGTATGTGTCAATGTTGCAGTAATGTTTTCAGATCTAATCTGTTGGCATCAAACCTCTCACAGCGTTACACGTGCAACTGCTAATGGTGATTGTCTAGTGCCAAAGTGTAAGACCTCTTTTGGTCAATCTTTTTTTTTTTCTGTTAGAGAAAACCAAATTGTGGAATAATTTACCTGTTAGACTAAAATTAGAAAGTAATATAGATATTTGTATTAGTGTTCTTAAAAAGTGGTTTGTAGTCTATTACTAGTTTGTTTGATCATGCTGCCTTTGATTTGCCTTATAGTAATTTTATGCAAAAATTATAATGTGTATATGTCTATTTTAATATCTATTTTATTTACATTTTGTCAAGCCTTCCATGGACAGGTGTTGAGAATTAGCAAGTCTGCCAAAACACTTAAACAAATGCATTTGGTTGTGAAGAGTTATTGTGATGTCCATGCCAAATAAATGAAAACAGTAGAATAAAATGTGGCAAAATCTGAAAATAAGTTAAAAATCAAACGAGGTTCACCATATCTTGGTATACAAATTTATACAGGTGTACATTTCAATAATGAACCTGGGTTGGATATACCTGAGATTAATCAATGAACCATTAAGCAATGAACCATTGACATGGCAGAAAAATCTCTAGTTACTACAAAAGAAAAGGCATTATACCTAGAAAAGAATTGAAAAACCGATACAAGATTTATATAATTATACTTTTAAAAGATGTCCTAATCTCACCCAATTGAGGTGTCCAAGTTAAATGATGGTTATCCTAGTTATCTTTTTCAAAGGATGGTTGTGGGCAACCATAAGATCGGGGTGAGCTGTCAAATGTAAATGAGATGCAACCTGAGTGTTCTGCCCTACATCTAGTGAAGTGGAAGATGAGGGTGTTTTCCCTTAGGTCCTCCTGTCACTTCAAACAAGACGTACTTCAGCTGATCAGTTATTTTCACCTCCTCTAGTGAGCAGGGGAAAAGGACAAATATGAATTCATGACACTTAGGCAATGAATTAGTTTATTCCACTTAGGCAATAAATAGTCAAACTTGAAAAATAATTGAATTGAACTTAATCTTTATAGTCACACAGAACCTGATAATAGTGACACAGACATTGAGAAATTCACCTTTTTGCTTTCCATACTGCATTTACTCTGTAAGTAAACCCTCGCTTTCCCCAACAATGAAATCACTGGCAGTTTTATCATGAACAAGGTCCATGCTTAATGCTGTAAAATGGGAAAAGTCAGCAGTTCTCCAGGGGAAAGCATTGATCTAAAAGCCTCTGGACTCTGTCGATCTCTTCTCCTGTCTTCGCATTGTGGATTTTCCTCTTCACTGAGCGTGCCAGAGCAATCAAAAAGCATCTTCACTGGCTTGGAAATGTGGCAAAGAGGTCAAGTACAAGTTCCTCTCACAGTCAGCAGAAAAGTTCTCTCGGTAGTGCTTGAATGCTCCTTTTGGCACCACTGTTGAATTTGAGAAAAACAGATAGTATAGACCTCCACAAGACTCACAACTCTGAGTTTTGGATTTGGAAAAAGTTTTAAGTTTGGGATAATTACAACCAAGCTTGTTAATACAAACAGCACAGTGATTTAATTGCTCATTTATTCATCGAAATTACCAGCCTTATGTCCTTTACAGTAATAAACAGTGCGTCAAGTATGACTTCCTCTTTTATTTCCCATCACAGTTATGGTTGACAGAGTAATGCACAGGTAATTTTGACCTGCAAGACTAGCAGCTGGAAAGTCAGTGAATAATTGATGCTGAACATTGCTGGCTGCAGTATTTATCAGTGTGAAGCTGAAAGTGTACTGTGTGTAGAGCTTGTAAGGAGATCCAGGGGAACTGTGACAGCCGTTGTATTCTGATTGTTGGAAATACTGTACTTTCACAAATTCTTATCACATCTGCAGTGAGCTAAAAACTCCTGAATATTTGGTGTTGTATTTGTTTCAAATGACTCATAAAACACTGACTATAAAGTGTGGGTGTAACCTCACGAAATGCAGTGATGTCTAACTTTACTGTAGTTTTCAAATGGCTGTGCAAATAGTATATGTTCCTGTCTTGAGCATCTTCAGGAAGTGTCACCAAAATCTGCCTTTTTTGCATTGGAAAAAATGTAGAGTAAACTGCCATAATGAAAACATGACAAAGCCATTTGACTATCTTGTTTATAAACAACGGTGTCAGGACTTTTCATCTTGATGACACTGAAACTTACATTGACATCAATACTTGCTTTTGAGGAATGCGCTATTTTGAGCAAGTTACAAGATTTTGCAGTTTGTACTAACTGTTTTGAGAAATACATTATCTGTTGTGCAAATGTAAATAGTCTTGTGAGAAATGCACCAAAGGCACTGAGAAATACTGTAGCTGAAGTTAGGAACCTTCAGTTTGATTTAGAAACATTTCATAAAATGTCCCCCGTGACAAACAAGATATTGGATGCGAGTTTGAACTGCAGGAAAAAGGTTGTTTTAATGGAATTTTATACTGCTCGCCGTATGGGGAAAAAAAAGTTTTCAGGGGTTTCATTTCAGGGGTGCGTTTCCGAAAACTATCATTAGCTAACTAAGGTTGTAAATTCTGTTGTTACAAACATAGTTTGTTGATTTGGTGTTTCCCAAATCCGTCATTCCAATGAACATTTGCAAAATGCATTGAAAACTTGAACTCTAGAGCTGTAGTTAGAATCATAGTTTCTGGTTTTGCTCTATTCCCCATTATCCCCCCTGTGCTCTATTCATTTAGACCAGGGGTGGCCAACCCTGTTCCTGGAGAGCCACCTTCCTGCAGATTTCAGTTGCTACCCATATCAAACACACCTGCACCAATTAATTAGGACCAGAACACCAGGTGATAATTACAGGCAGGTGTGTTTGATTTGGGTTGCAACTGAAATCTGCTAAGGGACGCTAAGGCACTCGGCTTGCGGCCTCATGCCAACGCAGACCTCCCACCAGTGCTGAAATACAGCCATATCGCACTGCTACTCATGTGATATTGCTCATATATATAGCATATGTTGGTGGTACATATGACATGGGCCTATTGGTTAGAACATTTCTGAAGTGGTTTCAAATTGTAAAAAGTAGACTTTTCAATTAAATTAAATTAAAAAAAAAGCACAATATCTTACTTAATAATAATGATGATGATTATTAAGTAAGATTTCTTTTTCAGTTCTTAATAGCCACCTGTAAATTAGGCCTATAGCCTCTAACGATTTATATGACTTGTATATGAGATTAGAATACGTGTTAGCTAAGTGGTTTTATACTGAATATTTTCAATAATATTTGTAAAGGAAACATACTGTACATTGGCCTTATATGTGTCATTTACATATATTTCAATTAATATGGAAAACGAGTGGATGTGTTTACCAAAACTAATATTGGTATTTTTTTTATGTGTGTGTGTGAAACAATATTAATTGCAAAAAAAAAAATTTATTTCTTCTCTAAAGAAGTTGTCCGTTTAAAGCATCATTGTGGGCGTTTTACGTTATAAAACGTGGTTCAAAGGATGGATATGCGACAAAGTAGCTGCAGTTTTGAGAAACACTAGTCACTACATAGTTCTTTTCCCAAACGATGCATCGTACTATGATAGTTCAGCCACAAATTATGTCATTGTTTGGGAAACACACCCCAGCTTGATTTGAATTGATATGAAGTCAATATAAATGTCAATTTTTTGTGACATACAGTGCATTCGGCATGCATTCATAACGCTTCACTTTTTCCACATTTTTTTACGTTACAGCCTTGTTCCTAAATTTATTAAATTCATTTATTTCCTTAATTCTACACACAAAACCCATAATGACAATGTGAAAAAGGTTTTTTGAAATTATTGCAAATTTAGTCAAAATAAAAACCCTGAAAAAGCACATGTACAGTAATTACAGCCTTTGCTCAATACTTTGTGAATATGATGTCACAAGCTTGGCACACCTGTCTTTGGGAATTTTTGCCCATTCCTCTTTGCAGTACCTCTTAAGATCTATCAGGTTGGAAGAATCCTGGTGGTTTCAAACATAATCCACTTATGGATGATGGAGGCCACTGTGCTCATTAGAGCTTTTATGCTGCATTCACACCAGACGCGGAACGCACAGATAAATTGCGCTATTCACGCATAAATAGCCGCGTGAACATTTGAGTTTACTCGCTTCATTCGCGTGTCAAACCCCGCTTCATTCGCAAAACTGGAATGACGCCAAAAAATAAAGCAGCGTTTTTATCCAAAGAGAACACAATCATCACTTCATGATTAACTTGCGCCAAATATCAACAGTAAAAACAGAATTTACTGTGGTAGAATAAGCTGCGTCAATGATTTTTTATTTAATTAATGGACTTGCGCCTCAGAAGACAAATGACACACAATGAACACGTGGGGGCGTTTGAAACCAGACGCAGAGATCTTGACATGCTCCAGACGCTGAGTAATTAATAATATACACTAATACTGAAACAGTTAAGGCATTTTAGAATGACTAAAACATCATTTAAGATGTTCTGCAGTGTGCTCAGTCTGCTGGTTTGTCCATTCACACACATTTTCATCATCATCTCTTCATTCTCATTATCATTTAATGCACATACTGTAATTTGTTAAGTGCACTTCGTAGTTTGTGCATCTTATCAAATAAAAGTTTAACCTACTCAGTTATGCACATGTTTTATTATGCGTATTTTCAAAAGTTATGTGAATCATGACGTTTCCATCAATTGTTTTTATGGGCATCTCCAACATGAGCTCTAAAATAGGTGTGTGGAGACGTAAGGCTAAGGTGAGAAATACGCTTCATCTTTAAAAAAGGGGAGGAGACCGACAGAAACTCAGTTTAGAGAATAAAACCTGCTCCGGACCAGGTTAGATTCACGGAGTAAGTTACCACAGTAACTGACTCTGAGTTAAAGTTACCTTTCTTTCAGAAACAGGCTTGACTTACCATGATTTCTCGAGTTTAACAAACCTGCCATTTTGAAAGGGAAAACCCAGAGTTTCTCTCATTTCAGGGTTAAAATACTCTGAGTTTTCACTTAACCTCCTTTCTGAAACAGGCCCCTGGTGTGAACGCAGCATTACAGTTACATCGCTCAGAAAATGGCATCATTTAGAAAGCAGTATTAAATACTTCTGGATTGTAGCATGAACGTTCCTAAACCGCAGCAACAGAAATGTGGGCACATTTACAATCTGAACAAGGAGAATCCTTTAACAAACATAAATCCACACATGGTTATAAATCATTGCATTGGTTAACAATCCTACTTACAACCACATGCAAAACACTCACCAAACAAGAATGGAAGTGCTCTTATACCAAATCCGCTGATTGATATAAAGTCTCCAACCGCGCTGAAACTGACAGTGGGTCAGTCAGACATCCAATCAGTCAAAACACTGATAGAAACATGTACACAAACCAGGCAGGCTGGAATGCAACAACACAGAGTAAGCATTCACCCCCAGCTACTGAACAATTAGCAAACCGCTATGCTTACTGCACCTTACCTGGAGCCATTGCCGGCACACCCTCACAGGAAGTGGAATTCAGAACATGCCTCACGACAGGCTACAACCCTTAGCACTAAACAGGGGAGTATACTTTGCACTGATTAGTCATTGCAGACATCAATCACCATCACCTACCTCATGCACTCTATCACACACAGGTGAACTCCAATTAAGCTGCTGAAACATCTCAAGAATGATCAGTGGAAACAGAATGTACCTGAGCTCAATTTAGAGCTTCACAGCAAAGACTGAATACTGATGTGCATGTGATTTTTCAGGTTTTTTATTTTTAATAAATTTGCAACAATTTAAAAAACTCTTTTTTTCACATTGTCATCATTGGGTATTGTGTGTAGAATGTTGAGGAAATAAATGAATTCAATCAATTTTGGAATAAGGCTGTAACATAGAAAAATGTGAAAAACGTGAACCGCTTTGAATACTATCTGGATGCCCTGAATATCAGTTGCTTCCCAGATCCCATACCTTCTTTGACACTCATTTGGATACCATGAATCTATTGGATTGAGCCATATATCCCTTAACATTCCTTGATTCAAACAATATCAACAAATAACCCTCTGACACTTTTCTTAATTATTATTTTTTTTTGATTCCACGGCAAACCACCACAGAAACTAATGTTGCACTTCGACATGTGTTGCTCTACAACAGCCGAGATCAAACTGCCTCCATCTCCTCGTGGAAAACCAAGGGGTTCAGTTACCCACACTCCTGCTCAAGCTTGTTTGCCATTAAATATTACAATGTGCCATAGTAC
Organism: Danio rerio; assembly: GCF_052040795.2. Lineage (NCBI taxonomy): Eukaryota > Metazoa > Chordata > Actinopteri > Cypriniformes > Danionidae > Danio > Danio rerio. Next base: position 62,788,853 of record NC_141025.1, on the reverse strand, counting down.
AGAGGTGAAAGTGAGCCCCTCTGAGCTGCCACTCACTGGAATAAAGGACCGGCCTGATGCGGCAGGTAAACAGAGAGAGCGAGAGCCACAGCTTGGGTTACAAACCGGCTGAAGAAGAGGCCCTCTCCGGCTCCGGTTGCCCATGATGGGGGAGATCGCTTTACCCGCGGCTGCCACATGAAATGGTCCGGTCCAAGTTCCCAACCCGCCTTTCGGATGGAACGATTACTTATTCATAGTTGAAGGGAAGAATAGGAGGGTCGATAGTGAATGGGGGTCCTTGTTGTCAGTGGTGGTATAAGGAACAGGTGACAGGAGGGTATCTGTTACCTGCTTTTGCACATCCACCCATAAGCCCTCTCTCTCAGAACTATCAGCGCACATTGTTGTCGACCATGGAACGCAGATAGCAAAGTCTACAGTAAGCTTTCCCTTTCTCCATCGATTTCATCACCAACACATCTGCGCACTGCAAGAGTGCCTAGCTTCAAAGCCATGGCGGAGCGTGAGCATTCAAGCTCAAAGACGGCCAGGGGGTTCAAGGGTCGCACCAGCGGGCGGATGGATTGCCGGTGGCTTTATCACACTCCTGCAAGCCCACACAGGTAGCCTGACACCCTGATATCAGCCCCAGTGGATAGAGAGCTGATCCCGCCTCGCTCTAACACTGCCACCCTGACACCAGAGAGTCAGTGCCATGTTTCGACCGTGTGAAATCTCACACTGCCCGTTACTCGGGGCCACAGAGGCTCAAGTGTGTTGGCAGAGCTCACTCCGAAAGCATCCAGAGGTACTTTCTTCACCAGGCCCCAATATAAACATCTGTAAAACTGTCAAATTCTGCCCTAATCCTATCTGTTCCCATCGCGCCGTGGACACTAGTGGATGAAGTCCATTTAGTATTTATCAGCAGCAGACTTCGCTGCAGATCTCTGGGCAAACGCTTTAATTAAACTGGAGCCTCGCATCAAAAGCTGCATTCAGGGATGTCAATCAGCACCAGCAGGATGGAGTGAAACCAGATCGTGGCCTTATCATAGAGATGTAGGGAGCAGGGCCTCTGTGGCCATTGTTACAGTCTGCCGGTCCACAGGAACGTGTAACTAAAGTCACCCAGTCTCATTGTGCCACTAGTAAGCAATATGTTCCACTGTGTGACGGGTGAAGACATCAACACAGATTCTTTTCAGCTATGTTTGTGGCATCTGCGTTGAGGGAGCACTATGTGTAATGTTGCCATGAAGCATTTAACATTTTATGCTTAAGCGGATAGAGTAGTTCCCCCAAAAAATTAAACAACTGGTCATTCCAAACTCGTGGACCAAAACAAACGAAAATATTTTAAAGAATGTTCCAAAAGCAGTGTCCACATATTTAATGTCATTGCTGTATAAAACAAAACTGGACCACAGTAGTCTGGTTTCTGTTACAGATTCTTTAAAGCTCCTAGAACCAATATTTTTATTAATTTTCCTTTAACTTTGTCCCTTATTTATAGAATATCTAAATTATTCTATATTCATTCATTCATTCATTCATTTTCCGTCTGCTTAGTCCCTTTATTAATCAGGGGTTGCCACAGCAGAATGAATCATCAACTTATCCAGCAAATGTTTCACTGTCACGATCACCAGCGATCCAGCCTAGGCAGATCGCTGGTAAACACACAGAATTGCATAGAACTACAAACCCACCATTAAACAGACTACAAGATCCAGTCATGCACCTCTCATACACCTGGCCTAGATCACTATGATTGCAGAAAGACACAGTTGAAGCTACTCATGAACTGATTACAAGGACTATAAAAACTGCACAAACACACACATTGTTGCTGAGTCTTGTTTTACAGTTTTGTGACATTACGACATGTTTTTCATGTCTTATTTTGCCGTGTTTTTTTGAGGTTTGTTTGTTTGTTTGTTTGTTTGTTTGTTTACGCTGCATTCCACTACAATTCTGGATTTGCTTACATACATCTGTTTACCCGTCTTTACTGTTGCTTGCCTGAACATCTCTGTATAATAAACCCTGCATTTGGATCCTCAACTCCCTTGCATCCGCTTCACAATTACATTTATACAGCAGATGCCCTTCCAGCTGCAACCAAGTACTGGGAAACACCCTTACACACTCATCCACACACATACACTACAACAAATTTTGTTTGTTTAATTCACTAATAGTGCATATATTTGGACTCTGAGGGAAACCGGAGCAATCCCACACAGCACAGGGAGAACATGCAAACTCCACAAGGAAATGCCAACTGACACAGCCTTGAACCAGCCACCTTCTTTGCTGTGAGGTGACAGTGCTAACCATTGAGCCACCGTGTTGTTGTTTTATATTGCATTTCTTTTTCCTATTCCTTAATTAATTTCTTAATTTATAGTCTTTTGTTTTTATCATACAAGCTTTTCACTACATACCACACCATGTATGATTGTGTATGTGACTATTTAAATTTGAATTTGAAATGTAAACAAAATGTTTTCCTCTTGGTGACGCGGCCGCACAGTAGGTAGTGCTGTCACCTCACAGCAAGAAGGTCGCTGGTTCGAGCCTCGGCTAGGTCAGTTAGTGTTTCTGTGTGGAGCTTGCATGTTCTCCCTGCATTTGCGTGGGTTGGTGCTCCGGTTTCCCCCACCGTCTAAATGAGGTACAGATGAATTGGGTAAGCTAAATTGTCCGTAGTGTATGAGTGTGAATGAGAGTGTATGGGTGTTTCCCAGAGATGGGTTGCAGCTGGAAGGGCATCTGCTGTGTAAAACATGTGCTGGGTAAGTTGGCGGTTCATTTCATTGTGGCGACCCCATATTAATAAAGGGGCTATACCAAAAAGAAAATGAATGAATGAATAAATGTTTTTCTCGTGTTGTCATTCTAAAAATCATGAAGATGGATAAGCTTAAATTTATTGCAGCCGCCACACTATATTATATAATAATTAGGGACCAATTATACTTGGGGGAGGCCAGTATGGGGAGTTTCAGAGAGGTTTATCACAGCTATCACAGAGGAACCGTGGATTCAGAATTTCTCAATGAACAGATGTAGTAGAACTTTTTATAGCAGCTCCTGAATCGTGCTCAAGTAACCCCGTTTCTACAAAAAAAAAAAAAAACTGCTTTAAAGAATGATCAAGTGACTTTTATGAATGTCAGGTTGCCTGTTAATTTATTTTATTTTATTAACAATTTAGGCCAAACTCAATTCCATTGTAAATCTTTCACAATCTGACTGTGAAAGGTCAGATATACAATGAATCAAATATAAAGCCATACGCTTAAACAAAAAACAAAACAAACAAAAAATAATAATAAAATAACTTAAAAATAACAAATATACCATGCAAACAACAAACTGCACAGGGGTTAAATAAAACCATATTCTTGAAACAAATCATACAATTTTTTTTTTTGCCTTCTCAGCCTTTATTAATTTAAAAGCTTCTGCATAACTTTTTTAAAGACAATCAATTAAGGAACTGTTTAAGATTTTGCATTTAGGAATGAAGAATGTAAATAAAATAAGTAAACAATTTGCAGTAAGGTCATAATTTTTGTTGTTCAAATGCACTTCAAATTTCACCAATTGTCCCAACAAATAGAAGGAAACATTGAAATATATTATTTTACCCAGTTGCCCAGACCAGAAAGGATTAAGGTGCCCTTTAAATGTGGAAAAAAGAAAACTGTTTCAATATATTGCTTTATGAATTGCCTGAAAAGCTTCCTCCTACTTATTAGAATTTTTCATTTATTTTATTTATTTATTTTTCTTTTTTGTGAAATGGATATATGGAATTTCTTGTGAAACTTATGCTCATTGTCAGGCCACAGCTATTGACTTTTATTTTTGTGGACAAAATACATTCTTTAAAAAATCTCCAAAATAAAGTCACACAAGTGTATAGTGACAGTGAGAGAATCAAGCTAAAATCCAAATTGACAAATGCATGTCGTTTCTAAACGTGTCCAACTAAACAGTGGTCCTCAGTGAGCAAGGTTGGACAGTCCTAGTTCAACACGGGTTAGTTACTTTTAGATAACCGTCAGCATTTAGAGCTTTAACAGTGGTGTCTGCTGGCCTCTACTGGAAAAAGTAATTACTGAAGAACATCTACTCCAAAACCCAAAATGTTAAGGTAACTCAAACCATTTGAGGAAACCGATTGTAACAAACCATAAGTAAAAAAAAAATCCTGTGAACTTAATCCATTTGGGTAAACAAAGCAATTTGAGCACAGTAAAACCCAATAAATGAAGAGAACTCAAACCAACTGAGTACTGTCAAACCCAATAAGTGGCAACTCAAACCAATTGAGAAAACCAATTGCTACAAACCATTTAAGGTAAAAAAAAAAAAAAAAAAAAAGTAATAAAAAACTACTCCATACAAGTACTGTGAACTTTATTCAAGTTGATGTACTGAGGTATTTAATTAACTCATTACCTTCAACACATGAGTTCAAAACTCTTTTCAAATGAGTAGAATTAACTTGTTTAGTAAATTTTGAGTTAACTACACTCATTTCATTAGATGAAGTTGACTGTTGAGTTTTACAGCAGTTGGATAACAAAAATGTAGAAGCACATAACCCTAAATGTAAACATAAGCCTAAAATAAACGGTAAACGTATCCCCTAATCTGACTGGCTAATTGTAATGTATGCTGATGCTTCAGTATCCACATAGATTTTGATCTGGAATCACAAATATCATTGTTAAAAATGTAATCCATACCTAATCCTTACCCCTAAACCTACTCTTAACTAAATTCTTTCCAAAATAGAAGAGGATAACAATTGATTTAGCAGCACATAACCCAAAAGACTAAATTTGACATGGACTGTAAACTTAACGCTCAAATCTGACTACTTGACTGGAATTCTAGGATGAACAAAAAAGCACACTTTAACACAGTCATTATTACAAAAAAAAAAAAAAAACCTTGAGTTAAAAAATACAGACTGTGGAATGTGTTTTTAACAGAAATATTCTGTAAACTGAATTTATGAATGTTAAAAACAGCAGATTACTGGCAACCACAGCTGCCGGTATTTTTCCGTAAAATTAAAAAAGGAAAAAAAAACAGCAAAACGTTTTTTGTGTCACCATTAGAGGATAGTGTCTGTGTTCAAGTCCAAGTTGAACGGAGAGTATTTGATGTTTTGGTGCATCTTCTTTTGTTTAAAGGTAAATGTGTAGTTACTAATGCAGTGACAATCTGTTTGCTAATTGCAATCACACATGAATACATTATTGCATCTAATGACTTTACATTTTTGTGCACTAAGCTATGATTTTGTACACTGATCATTATATCAGTTCATGAAATATGGTTATTTTTCATAAATTTATACAGTTCTATAAAACTTCCATATTTTTCGCGGAAAAATTCTGGCAACCACAGCTGCTGGTATTTTTTCGGAAATTTAACAGATGTCTTACACAATAAGAGTTTGCTAAATAACACTCTTTTAGTGTTGATAATGTTAACACTTTCAAAAGTGTTATTTTTAAAACTTTTATAGTGGTTCCCATATGAACTCTGAGGGAGTGTTAATTTTAACCCTAAGGTAGTTCAATCTACAGTACTATCTAAAATTTGCAGTGTTTGCACTAGGCTCAAAAGGGATTTGACTTATGTGATTGCTCAGAAGCTGCTCTCAGATATATTCAAAATAATGCTGAATTACATTTACAAAGGGTTAATGTGATTCAGTCATTTTATGGGGCATGCGCAAAAGTAAAAGTATATAAAATCTGTCACTAAATCAGTAATATGGAAAATTCCAGCAGTTAACCAGGATGCATGCAGCATGGGATGTTATTGCTGTTTTGTTGGTCCTCAGAATGGGAAGCAGCAAAAGTGCTGGTACTGTACAGACCACGAAAAAACACACCTGAAACAGCTAATGTACATTGTTAGTCAACCATCATGTTTTCCCTTAGGATTCGCCTGTATTGTTCTATTCTGCTACCATCCAGTATTTTACTTTATGTCTCAAGAATTATTATTATTTTTTTTATCTTTCTATGAAAGTGCACGGCAATAACATCAACACAGAGTCGGTGTTCCTTGTCAGATTGTCCTACCTCCCATTTTAAAAGTAGGCAGCCTTAAATTTTTAAGCTGATTCAAACTATCTTTATATGAGTCCATTGAACTTATATTGTTAAACAGAATTAAAACAGCTTGCGTAACTTGTACAATTAAGAACAAGATTAACTTAGTTTAATAAGTTACATTGAACTAAAAACAAATGCTGTCATGACTAACTGATCATGTAGTTTTTACAGTTTACCAGGGTAATTTTAATGTGGAATATAGTGTGATTTGAAGCTGTAATGTTGCCCTAATCCACTAAATCCCTATAACCCCAACCTCAGAACCATTCAAATACCATGATGGTAGTCTGATTGGTAGGATAAAATGTCAGGACACCAGCTCATAGTAGCCTAATGGCTGTTAATTAAGTGAAGTTCAGCCATCTTCGTCTTGAAGAATTCCCCCCTTCCACCCCTACTCCTTCCATTTCCTTGTCAGGGCAGCACTGAGGCCTAGTGGTTAGCACCACAGCCGCACAGCAAGAATGTCACCGGCTCGGACTCTTACTGGCCACCTTGCTCACCGGTTTCCTTCCACTGACCAAAAACATGTAACATAAGCAAATTGACAAATCTAAATTGACAGCATAGACACTTCATAGCATTAATCTACTTCCAACATTATCAAGCAGGGGAGTTCTCGAGACCTACCTGAACTCGGACTCCCCTCTCGCCCTGCAACTGGAGGGAGCCCCGGGTTCGAGGATCTCACGAGTTCAGGGCTCTTTCCCGGGACAGCATGCCAAACTAGCTTTAAAATCAATCATCAGCTAAGGGCGAACTCTTGATACTGCATGCGAAGGGTCAATTTAAAGAGCTGTTCAAGACAATTAAGCTTTCATTTTATTTGGGCTTGACAACACTTTAAAGTTAAAATAAAATAGGCCTCAATTATTTTTTTTATGAAAGCTATGCATCTTCACCTTTCCTATGCCTCTTTCAAATCAGTCAATTCATGTAGCTGCTTCTGTACGTAATTTGAAGCTGAGCAAAAGTGGACTCTTGGGGATTTAGGTGTGTGTTTGAACATACTCCACATAATTATATGTAAGCATATAAAACTAATTTTAATTGAAACTAATTAACTAATTTTGTCTACAATGAGTTGTGGTGAAAAAAATCATTTTCAGTATTACTAAAACATTGATTTCTATAAAACTTATCTTCCTTACTAGAAATATCATATATAAGAAACATGCCTTCCTAAAGATGATACAAAAACAAATATTACAACAGGGGTCAATCAGAAAGTGTTCATCAGCTTTTATAAATGCATTCAATATGTATAAATCTTGGCTCTAAAATCTTATGCTTTAAAGATAACTGGGTGTCATCTGTGACAAAGTGGGCCTTGAACCAGGGGAAAGCAGATAAATGCTGGTATCTGACTAGCCTGGGTGTCGCGCTCTGCAGCAACCGGTGTTCCTGTATGACTGTCAGACCTATTCTTTGCAAAGAATTTTTTTTTTTTACATAAATCTTGTAAGACTTTGTCTCTTGATAATTAGGAATCTCTTTCTTTATTTGAAATTGCCACGACAGAGCATAAAGAGTTTGTTTTGTTTTAGCTTAATAGATCTATTAATGTGACACCTTATCTGGCACAAATATGGTATTTAATCTTAATCAAACATAATTCATTCATTCTCTTTTCGGCTTAGTCCCTTTATTAATCCAGGGTTGCCACAGCGGATAGAACCACCAACTTATTCAGCATGTTTTTACGCAGCAGATGCCCTTCCAGCTGCAACCCGTCTCTGGGAAACATCCATCCACACACACTCTTCACACAATACACTACGGACAATTTAGCCTACCCAATTGGCCTGTACCACATGTCTTTGGACTGTGGGGGAAACCGAAACACCCGGAGGAAACCCACGCAAATGCCAGGAGAACATGCAAACTTCACACAGAAGTGCTGAGGTTCGAACCAGCCATCCAGTGACCTTCTTGCTGTGAGGTGACAGCACTACCTACTGCGCCACTGCGTCACCCTGTTAATCAAACATAATATCAAAATAAGAGATGCATTCGCAGCTCTTTACTAAATAGTAACTTTAGCTAGTATGCATCTATATTTAAATTAATGGATTGTTTTCAATTAAAGTTTATTTGTATTGTGCTTTTCACAATAAATATTGTTCCAAAGCAGCTTACATGTTATTACATTATTGTCAAAATTAGTAAGGTTAAAGTGCATCCGGAAAGTATTCAAAGCATTTCACTTTTTCCACTTTTTTATGTTACAGCCTTACTCCAAAATGGATTAAATTCATTTATTTCCTCAGCATTTTACCCACAGTACCCCATGACAATGTGAAAAAAACCTAAAAAATCACCTGTACATAAGTATTCACAGCCTTTGGTCAATACATCGCTGATGCACCTTTGGCAGAAATTACAGCCTTATGTCTTTTTCAATATGATGCCTGATGCTTGGTACACCTTTCTTTTGGGAATTTCTGCCCATTCCTCTTTGCAGTACCTCTCAAGCTCTATCAGGTTGGATGGGAAGCAATGGTGTACAGCCATTTTCAGATCTCTGCTGAGTGGTTTAATATGATTTAGGTCTGGGCTCTAGCTGGGCAACTCAGGGACATTCACAGAGTTGTTGTGAAGCCACTCCATTGATATTTTGGCAGTGTGGTTTGGGTCATTGTCCTGCTGGAAGATGAACCTTCGCCCCAGTCCGAGGTCAAGAGCACTCTGAAGCAGGTTTTCATCCAGGATGCCTCTGTATATTGCTGCATTCATCTTTCCCTCTATCCTGACTATTCTTCCAGTTCCTGCTGCTGAAAAACATCCCCACAGCAAGATGCTGCCACCATCATGCTTCACTTTAGGTATGGGATTAGCCTGGTGATGAGCAGTGCCTGGTTTTCTCCACCAATTTATCTTGGGAATTTCTCCATCAATTTCTGCTAAGGAGCTAGCCTCTAGAAATTACCATCAGAACTTCTCATGAGACTGAAGAACGCTTCTGCTAAAGCTGACTTCCAGAGAGAACAGTACTACTCACCAGTGCAGGTGACGGCAGTAGATCTGGGCTTCTCGTCCCCTTGGCGTTTCGCTGGTGCTTTAAAAAAACAATTATTACTACAAAGAGCAGAATTCCCTAAGAGAGCACACGCGTCTTTTTAAAGATGTTGTTCCGACCGTGTGTTTCTGGATGCGGTGGTCTCCTTGCCCCGGATGACAGGCATGAGCATTGCATCACATGTCCAGCATGTTGTGGTGATGCTCGTGGACAGTTTTTGCCCTCACTGTGAGGGCTTGACTGTTGCGCAACTGAGGTTGCGACGTACCCTTGCATTAGTCTTCAGCTGTTGCAGAGTGATCTGCTCTTCAGCTGGCAAATTCTAGAGGCTCGCTCCTCAGCAGGCACTAATATATAGGTGCTAATGACTGATCAGTATCAGCTGTGGAGCTGAGGTCTACCAATTCATTTGTTAACAGCTTGAAAAAGTGTTTGCCCCAATCTAATTTATTTATTTATTTTATTTTATTGTTTTGCATGTTTGTCACACTTTAATGTTTCGGATCATCAAACATATTTAAATATTACTCAAATGGGTAAAATACAAATCTACATAGACCTGGGTAAAAAATTGTTTGCCCTCTTTACCTAATAACTAATAAGCCACACTTAGCAGCAACAACTGCAGTCTTTTTTGATAACTTGCAATGATTCTGTCACAGCACGGTGAAAGAACTAAGCCCTATTAGAGGGTTGTCAAGCATGAACCGCCCTTTTAAGGTCATGCCACAGCATCTTAAATGGATTCAGGTCAGGACTTTGACTAGTCCACTCCAAAGCCTTAATTTTGTTTTGTTTTTTTCTGACATTCAGAAGTGAACTTACTGATGTGCTTTGGATCATTATCCTGCTGCAGAAGTTTGGAGGTCACTAACAGAAGGCCAGACATTCTCCTTAAGGACATTTTGGTACTGAGCAGAATTTATGGTTCCATTTATTACAGCAACTCTTCTAGGTCCCAGCAAAACAGCCCTAGACCATCACACTACCACTACCACCTTTTACTGTTTGTATGGTGTTCTTTTTCTTCAGTGCACTGTACATATCTTCAACTTTTGTCTCATCAGTCCACAAAGAATTTTCTTAAAAGTCTTCATCAAGGGATCATCAAGATTTTCTGGCAAAACTGGGACAAGCCTTTATGTTGTTGTTTTTCTCAGCAGTGGTTTTCACCACTGAACTGCGCCATGCAAACCATTTTTACACAATCTCTTTCTTATGGTGGAGTCATGAACTTAACTGAGGCAAGTGAGGCTTGCAGTTCTTGCATGTTGTTGTGATCTCTTGGATGACTTGTGTGCTCTTGGGGTAATTTTAGTTGGCCTGCCACTCCTGTGACAACTCAAAGTAAATTTAATAATTACCTCTTGTTTTCGTTTTCCATATACTGTACCAACTTTTTTTCTGATTTGGGGTTGTATATATTTGTAATTAAGTCCAATGGTTGAAAAATATATGTTTGCAATAAATAGAAATATATATCATCACCTTAGAATTATAAGGTTCTATCTGACATTTTTGTCAATATTGAGTTATAGATATATTCTTATTAAATGACAACTTATTTACATTATGGGATGTTTTTAGAAGTTGTTTACATTTTAAGACTTTTTTATTTAAAAAACAAATGTTACACACATACTGTTTGCCATGAAATGCAAAAATGTGCATAAACATCTGTTTTATATATGTGAAATCCAAATATGAATGTAATTTGCAATACTGTCATATATTTTCATGTGGGAATCGAAGCAAGGTGCATCTCTGCAGGACAGTATTCCTAAAGGAACGGGTCTGGTTTGGACACTCCTTTCACACTATAGTATCTGGATGGAGCCTTTATGATGCAAGCTACAAAGGGCTTTCAGTCCTATCCTGGAATAATTCATTTATTTAAAAAAAAAAAAAAACTTACCGATAGCCAGAGAGCTAAACCATAGTCTGAGTACCAATGTTAATGAAAAGTGGGAGGAATAATCACAAATGATGCAGCAAATATAACTAGTTGTGTAAAAATATACAAGTGAAGCACACGCAGCTCGTGTGAATTAGACTTTTTTTTTACCGTTAATGTGAAGATAGTGCCAGCAGATGGCAGTGCTAATTCATGTTTTGTTCCAGTTCAGATCAATTGCTGTCTTGTCTCCGCTGCCCCGCCAAGCCCATGTTTTGCTAAAATTGCTTTTATAACGTTGCTATTTGACAAATATTTCCACTCCAAAAAGTCCCACTCCATTTACATATCTAAAATCGAGTACATTTTGTCATCAAAGTACATGTTGCTACATCTCAGGCTTTGGTCATTCAAAGTAAATAAACCAATGTAAAATAGCCATGTATGCTATTCGCCCGCGGTTATCTTGTGTAAATATAAAATGATCTGTATTATAAAATGAACTTTATTACACTTTGACATTTTATGTATTGTGTATTTTTTTTTTTTTTGTGTGTGTGTGTTTTTTTAATTACCTCCTGAGTTTAACTCCCTGAGGTGAACTGGATAAACTAAATTGGCTATAGTGTGTGAATATGAGAGTGTATGGGTGTTTCCCAGTACTGGGTTGCAGCTGGAAGGGCATTTGCAGTGTAAAATATATGCTGGATAAGTTGGCGATTCATTCCGTTGTGGCGACCCCTGATAAATAAAGGAACTAAGCTAAAGGAAAATGATAAAGAATTATTGCTAAGAATTTAATTTGGACAACTTTAAAGGCAATCTCAATATTTAGATATTAGATTGCAGAAATTCAAATAGTTATATCTCGACCAAGATATATTGCCCTACAAACCATAAATCAATGGAAAGATTATTTATTTTAAAGTTAAAGTCAGAATTAGCCCCCCTTTGAATTTATATATATTTTTTTGTTTTGTTTTAAATATTTCCTAAATTATGTTTAGCCAGGGATTTTTCACAGTATGTCTGATAATATTTTTTTCTTCTGGAAAAAGTCTTATTTTTTTTATTTTGGCTGTAGGATAAAAGCAGTACAAACCATTTTAAGGACAAAATTATTAGCCCCTTTAAGCTATTTTTTTCCTGATAGTCTACAAAAAAAAACATCATTATACAATAATTTGCCTAATTACTCAAACCTGCCTAGGTAACCTAATTAACCTATAGGTAAACCTATAAATGTCACTTTAAGCTGAATAGAAGCGTCTTGGAAAATATCTTGTCAAATATACTGTCATCATGGCAAAATGAAAATAAATTTAATTTATACTTATTTAATTAAAATAAGTTATTAGAAATGAGCTATTAAAACTAATATGTTTTCAAATGTGTTAAAAAAATTCTTCATTAAACAGAAATGGGGGGAGGGGGGGGGGCAAACATGAGGGCTAATAAATCTGGGGGACTAATAATTCTGACTTTAGCTGTATGTTTAGATGATGTTTCAGAAAATAAATCTAAATTTTGAAAGGATTAACACCTACAACTTTGCTCCAGGGTCACATGCAGCAGTGTAAATTATTAGTCAAATTGCATGAATTCAGATTCTGACTCAAATGTATGATGTTGCAAAATGTAAACAGATACATCATGACTTTCAATCAAATGAATTACCCAATACCTGGATCATGCTCCTGTCTCGACTGCAGTCAAGGTTAGGCCTTTTGAAATACTCTGATCAAATCTTCAAATTTGCTTACAAATCAGACAAATGTTCTAAAGTACAACAAAGAGTGTCAGTATCAGGGATTTGATATGTTGCGTTGACGGATCATTTTATTGTGCAAACACGGATTACTTTTTTCCTAAAACTAATATGACATACATAAAAGTATGACTTTTTTGTCTTTTGAACAACAATAGATATCTTAAGCAGTAGTATGCGTGTGTTTTAGCACATGACATCTTCACCACTGTGGGGGTAAATATCTTTTGAAAGTAATGCATTACAATGAGTTACTCCTCAAACAAGTTAGTTGCGTTACATAAGGTAAGTAATGTGTAATGTTTAACTATTCCATACCTGCCTTATAGGCTTGATCTCCTTTAAAACTTGCTGAGTTTTTTTCTTCATTTTTTAATATGGGCGCTATTAACAATGCACTGTATAATTGTCCTTTCCCTTTCAAAAACACACAAAACAATGAATAATAATAATACAGGATAATGTTATCTTATGAGAACTTCCTGACCCCAGAGTTCTACATGCCACATATACAGATTAATGATAGTTTAAAGTAAAGCGTTTGCTACTTTTGTACTTTTTGTTTTATTAAAAAGTAAAATCACTGTCTATGCAGATAATCCTCTTGTCCTTTGCTCCCACGTGTGCAATATAATGAGAATATTTCCATCGCAGAAATGTAAGGCTCTGCCATCGTCCTTTCTGTCTGTTTCAGCATTCTCTCATTGTATGCGGGATTCAATGAGACTACAATCATTTTAATTCAGCAATTAATTTTTGAAAAAAGTAATTCAAATATTCAAATATAAATATATATCAAATAATAATAAATTTGAAAAATAAAATATTTAACATTTTTAAGGTTTCAGGGTTAATTATTAACCCCTTTAAGCTATATATTTTAGTTTTTTCAATTGTCTATAGAACAACCCATCAATATATACAATGACTTGCCTAATTACCCTAACTTTCCCATTTAGCATAAACTAGTTAAGCCTTTAAATGTCACTTTAAGATATTATGTCATCATGGCAAAGATGAAAGAAATCAGTTATTAGAAATTAGTAATTAAAACTATAATGTTTTGAAATGTGTTGAAAAAAAAACTTTCAGTAAAACAGAAAATGGGGAATAAAATATACTGGGAGGCTAATAATTCTGACTTCAACTGCATATAGTGCATTTCTTACATAGCTGTATACCTCATGGGACAGCTCACCTAATGCTGAAAATTCTGACATTATTTACTAAGCCCCACCTTTTCACAAAAAAAAGTGGAATGAAATGGATTAAAAGTAGAATAATATAATAACATAAGAAAAGCTGCACAACAAACTATTTTTTAAACTTAAAGAATTGACTTGTCTATGAGCAAGATTGTAGATTTTATCAGAAAAAAAACACTATTTTTATTTACAAATGCTTATTTTGCCTTATTGACAGTATTCTTCACATACGATCTTCACATAGATTTTTAGACGTTAAAAAGAGGTTGTTGATGCCCTATTGATGACATCCTTTTAACAACCTACACGTTTTTTTTTTTTTTACATCAAATCTTAGCCTACCCTCCAAATGTTGCAGCAGAAATTTAAACTCTTCAGACTAGACAATCATTTTCTATGTCTTCTGTGTTCAGAGATGCTTTTCTCTGGCTATTAAAATTTATTATTTAAATCTGAGTACCTCCTCTGACCTCTGTGATTTTCTGATCTTTCTTTGTTAACTCTGGCTATTTTCACACATGTAAAACAATTTGTAAAAAGTCAATTTGCCAACCCCCCTTTTTAATTAAACTTCAGCAGTTTGTCTTAAGAATATCTACATTGTTTGCATCTGAGTGCTAAAGTATAATTAATCAAAATAAAATATTCAAATAAGTAAAATAAACAATTTAATATAAATAATAAATGAAACTTAAAATAAAATGATTGAACCATTATAATAATTTCAAAAAGAAAATATGATTAGGAGATTTCAGATAAATTGACCAAAAACTGATCACAAATTTGGTTAAATGAAAAACAGTCAAGTAAATACAAATTTTATTAAAATAAATAACTTTTTGATGAGAATATACACAATGGTCATTTAAAATTTTTAATTAAATTCAATAAACTTAATTGTCTATCACAGGGCTTAGAAAATTGTCTTTAGGCTCACACACAACAACAAAAACATAAATACACTTACACAATTATTTTAAAAAATCCTATTTAAAAATTCCCAGAAAGAAAAACAATGGCAGTGGGAATAAATGTCTTCTTGTACTCAGTCTTTTTTGCTAAAAGGGACTTTATACGTACCATCTACCAGACAGAAGTACAGAAGGAACCATGTACAGCAAGACTCTTGTCTTCCACAATATTGGAGGTTTTTCTTTTTGTCTTGGCTAGAAATCAATGAGTAAAAGGTGTTTGTCTCTCACCAATCATTTTACTCCAACCTTAAAATTTTATTTTTTGCTTTTAACATAGAGGGAGTTTAACAAGGCTACAATATTAAAAGTAAGGACATAGTCAATAAGGAACGTATATACAACAATCAAAATATTTGTGATATTCTGTCTTTATGAATAACTATTTCTATTTTTTTTTTTATATATAAATAACTTTAAAAAAGTGGCAGGAGAATAATGGTCATTCAGACACTTGGCCTATGATAAGATACTTTTGAGTTGTCTGTCGAGTACTTCAAGATTTTATCTGATTTTTCACGTGTCGTTTCTGAAGATACAGACCAATTATGCAGGCATAACAGATACAACTATAAATTTCTTTTCTTTTCTTTTTTTCAGTTAACTTGATTAATGAGCAATTAACAAACGTCAATTACAACAACAGTTAATAGAATAAGATAACTGCATCAGTTAGTAAAATAGTTGATGGTGTGCATGTAATGTATTGTAAGTCGTGTATTGTAAGTCCTCATTTGTAAGTCACTTTGAATAAAAGCGTCTGCTAAATGACTAAAATGTAAAATGTAAAACGACTAAAAACTCAACTATTTAGTCTCCACTTCACTTCCTAATCTGCAATTGCCTCTCTGAATATCACACTAACTGTACCCCCCCCCCCCCCCCCCCCCCAAAAAAAATAAATAAAAATAAAAATAAATAAATAAATAAAATACTAATACTACTAATACTTTCCTTCTTAGACTTTACAGACCTGAAACTTGCCTATAGCACTTATTCATTGTTGCTCTTAGTTGTGTAAATTGCTTCCTTGTCCTCATTTGTAAGTCGCTTTGGATAAAAGTGTCTGCTAAATGACTAAAATGTAAAATGTAAAAATGTAAATGTATTGTATTTATATTAGGACGTATTTCTTTCTAATGTTTTAGGTTGTCTGTGTGTGTTTGTGTACAGCAGACCTCTTCTTCTAAAACAAATTTCTTCTGAGGGAGACAATCCAACCTTTAGACAAGAAACAATATAGACAGAACTGATGGTTTATGGCATTTAAAGGACTGAAAGCCAATTAAGCGACTGACTTGGAAAAAACACAAGCGAACACAACTTTCAACAAAAAAAATTAATTAGACCTAAAATATGTTAGACTTTATGATTATTTCCAACGTTCACACAAAGCTTTATGAAGCCAAACTTTAAGATTTGTTTTGACTAACTTTAGTAGTTAACTCTCAATAAAATCGTTTAACTTCATATTGGTTTGTTTAACTGCATCAACAATAGCTCAGACCTCTCTTTGACAGAAAACACGTGCGTCTAACGAAGTGACAATTCATTGGGCGCTCCTTCCGATTTATTTGTGTGCGTGACCACGCCTCAGCCGTATCGCGCAATCCGATTGGTCCACTGAAGCAGCGTGAGTGGTTGCATCGCTGAGGTCAAAGGACGACGTCCAGAAGTAACCCCCCCTCCTCGCATCACACCACCGTGATGCTGCTGTCAAAGAGGCTGGAACTACAGAGCCTGTATCATTATGCTGCTATATAGCCAATAAACCATCACCGAGGAGGAGATGGCCTTCAGTTAGGAGGGAATTCACTCAGCTGAAATTAAAACGTCCGTCTACACGCCTCAGAATTGCTTGCAGACTCCTTACGCACGGTGAGTAACGTACATAAGCTTATTACCGGGAGCAAGTTTCTGCTAGCTGCACATGACACTGCACATTCTGGATGGATTTATTCAATACCAACAGCGACTTTTTTAGCCAAACAATGCAGACAGAGGGGTTGTGATGTTATAAGTTAGCATATGTGCTATGCGAACATACCGCACTGTTTCTCGCTGTAAGTCAACAGACAGCTCAAATGTTTGAAGTATGATAAAGTTATGACTTGTATGCGCACTAAATGGAGCTTCGTAATGGACTGATCATATAATTGAGTCGTAGTGTCTGTGTTACATGGTTTAAAAGGAGTGTTACACATGGTTAAGGGTACGCGATGCTCGAGACTCGTTTGTCAGGTTCATCAGGCTGGATGAGGTGCGGCTGTATTTTTACATGTGTCAGTCCTGCATTAGTTGCTAAATCAAGGTAACGTTACAGTAATCGGACGTGATTCAGGTAAAGCTGGTTTTATATTGGCACATTCGAACTTTATGTTTAATGATATCATTTCAGAAAAATAGTTTTTGCTAATTTTAAATGGGGAAAATCATGTTAGCAGCCTAGTACAACAATGTTCACAGTCAATTAAATAATGCTAATGCTGTTTTGAAGTCATACCTACATGCGATTTCAGACTGAATATTTTAAAGTAGCGTGGTAAACAATACAGGCACAGTGTCACATGTTGTCACTTTAAAAAATTAACGAATTTGCGAACATAAAACAAACTACTTCAAATCGGACGTGTTTACATGCTGTCATACGTAACATACACTAGCTCTACTCTTTCAGATTTGTTTATACATTTATAGTATGAGAATAGAGTATTATATCACACAATGGCATTTCAAAGAATTACAAAAAACATATGTTGTCGTCAGGTTTGTAGAGTATAACTTGTTTATAACACCATAAATATATTAAATTGAATGTAAATGGTCTACTTCGATGATTCAGATAGCTTTTGTGAAAACAAAATGTCATAAATATTGATGAAGTGAAAAATTCCAATTATTTTAATCAGCTTAACGGATATATTTTTGTAAAACTAAAGCAATACACATATTATGATCTGTACTTATTAAAGTGCATTAAATAATAAATAAAACAACTGAGGGTTTATGGCATCTGAAAGACTGACTTGGAAAAAAGTTAAAAACGCATTCGGACATTCTTTTTGATAATCAAATTTCGTAAAACATATTATTTGCTAATTCTAAATAGGGAAATCATATTAGCAGCTAATTATTATTAAAGTACAAACATGTTTTCAGTCAATTAAATAGTGCTAATGTTGTTTAAGTCATACCTTTCAAAGTAGCGTGGTAAAAAATACAGGGACAGTGTCACAAGTTTTCACTTTAAAAACAAACCAATATGTGAATGAAAAAAAAATTACTTCTATTTGGACGTGTTCACACATGTAGTCATACGTAAGTTAACATACACTAAGCTCTACTCTTTCAGAATTGTTTATACATTTACAAAAAGAAAATAGAGAATTATATCACACAACTGCATTTCAAAGAATGACAAAAACATATGTTGTCATCATATTTTAGAGTATAACTTGCTAATAACACTATAAATATGTTAAATTGAAAGTATAATGTCTATTTCATAGTTCAGATAGCTTTTGTAAAAAACAAAATGTTATAAATATTGATAATGTGCAAAATACCAATTGTTATTCAGCTTAACAGATGTATTTCTGTAAAAAATGAAGCAATACACATATTATGACCTGTACTTATTAAAGTGCATAAAATACCTAATCATAGTAAATTATATAACATTTTAAAAGGCCCTGCTGACAAATGGGCATACTGGGAATTGGGAAAGTATAAGATTTAATATGACACTTCACCAATATTTTAACGCTGCACAGTAAGATTTTAATGTCATTAATGGTAAATGATTCATGTTCATAATATGCCAAGACATTTAGTTTTTAAATTCTTTTTGTCTTTGCCCCATATTTCAAAAGCAGTACAGATATAAGGTATCCTCCCATCAGGATTTTCGGAGCCAATGCAGAGTACCGATTCCTTGTCATGCTGATCGGCCATTACCAAGTACCGATTTTGATGCTTCAAGCTTTATATAACTGTAACATTGCATAAAGCACATTTTCCCTTTAAGTATGATACTTAAGTGGAGATCTCTTCTTTGCTAAGAGATTAAAAAACGTCTCTTAGAACCATTTAGTGTGGACATGTCATGGTCAGAAGTAGTTTACAGAAAATAATAGATAAAACAGATTAAAAAAAATTGGTAAGAAAAATGAATAACAATGCAATCTGAAAACATTTCAAATGATGGAAAAAGAATTCAACATGCATCTATGAAGAAAAAGTTTGGAATGCTTATGTAGCACAGTGCTTCCATTAGATGATAAATAAATAAATAATTTAGTTTTACTAGCAGTTTATATATTTATTTATTTATTTTTTTATTGAAAAAAGTTTATTTGTTGTTGTTTAAAAGATTTATATGTATATTATTGTATTTCTTTTTGTTTGGTTACATCTTTGTAAGCCACTGACTAACCAACACTGTCAAATGTGAATTTATGTTTTCATATTTAAATTGTATTTGTTAAATAAATAATACAAGTGATTTAATTTAAACAATCTCTTTTTCTGGGTTATTAAACAGGCATACATTTTGTAAATATATCAAGGCAAAGCTCTTTGTGTCATTTAAAATTCTGTGGTTATAACACAGGGTTCCACAAATAATTTCGTCGAGAGACAACCTAATTAGAACCTGGGAGTGCCCTAAGTGCACAGTAACTAATTCTGTGAGATAAGAGGGCGCCACACATATTTGATGCATAAGAAGTTAACATGCATCTTTCTCTGCTTGTAAACCTAAACAAACACTTGTGATCACTTCATCTGATCAGCCAGATAAGCGAGTACCGATCAAGTAAAAAAAGTGTACTCTATACTTTACAATGGGCATAGTCTTTTAGATAAGATGTTAAACCGGGGTTCTGACTCACTGTGGTCGTTAAACATCCCATTTTGCCCACTGGCCTCTGTCCATCATGGCCTCCTAACCATTCCCATTTTGTAATTGGCTTCATCACTCTGTCTCTCTCCACCAGCCCGCTGGTGTTTGGTGTTTGGTGTGTGGCCTGGCACAATATGGTTGCTTTCACAATGGTGGAACATGAGGAAATTCCCCCAATGTGTTAAGCTCTTTGAGTGTCTAGAAAAGCGCTATATAAATATAAGGAATAATAATAATTATTATTATTATTACTATTATTATTAATATTATATACTTTTGTCTAATTAAATACTAAATGATTGTTATTTTATTTTTACATTACTGTTGTTTAACTAGGAAGTTTCATTGAGATTTAAAATCTCTTTTACAAGAGAGAGACCTGACCAATGTAACAGCCATAGAGTAAAACAATTTTAAAATACTAGAAGACCACATTACAACAACATTTCATCAGTCCTCTCAACAACAGCAATCACATACATCTAATACAACTCTCTTCATAATGCCTTTAAATTCATCGATCTCGTTTTAAGTCTTCTGCAACTGATTCCATGCCCAGGCAACACAATAAGAAAACGCAGTTGTTCCCAGTTATGTACAAACTCAAGTATATTTAAAAGGTATATTAAAAAGCAAACACTTGGACAAGTGTAGCTAGTAATTGCCAGAACTAAGACAAAGAACTTTAAAAATCAATTTTTTTGCACCTTCTCTCTTCTTCTGTAGTGCTTGCAGCCTGCCAGCGTGGCCGAACAATGGCAGAGCAAGACTCCACCGAGAAGAAACTTCCAGCTGTGGCTGCGCTGCACTCTCACTTCATCGTGGGCTCTGTGTCTGAGGAAAACTCTGAGGATGAGACCGCAGGGAAGCTGGACCTGCAGCTGGAGGACAATCCACGCTCCCTTTCCCCCTCCTCCGTCAGTTCAGATAGCACTTATGAGATGGGCTTCGACAGCCTGGACGGACCCTTGCACAATATGAGGTCAGACATGCTTTGTGCTCTCGTGTGCATTCTGTCATCGATGTCCACTTTCACCAACTTTGTATCATGTTTTCTCTCTCTATTGCAAGAAATCAGGGACATGGCCTTTGAAAAGGCTTGCTTGCAAGATAAAACTAGGGCTTGTTGTCTAAATAACAGATTACATTTCTAGGCCCGAATGTGAATGAGAGAAGTAGGCAGCAGCATTGTGCAAAGTGGTGGCTTGAGGAGACTGGGTTTGTGAAAGGTCATCTGGGTTCGTCTTTTTGCTGTGTGAAAATGTGCACAAGCAACTCTCTGTGTGTTTGGTTAAGTTCTGTTGGATTGCCAGGCTTTGGCAGCGCTTTCGTCTCTATGCCTACTGGGGTCTCACACAGACATGTCAGAAGAGTCTGTGTGCGTGAGTTTGTTTGTCTAAGTGGTAAGGCTTCAGAAATGGGTTGGAATTAGCCTGGAAGTAGGGCTACACGATATTGGAAAAACCTGTTATTTTGATAAATATTGTGATATGAAAACAGTTTGAATGCCACTATTTGATCGTTTTCTGGGGAGTTTGCTTTATCTCGTTTCTTGTTTGTAACAAGAAGGTTTTGTTTTCAACTTCAAATGAAATAAGTAAATTAAAAATTAAAACATGCTAATTTATCTGCCCGTGTTGTAAGTGAAATAACCTTGTTTTTGCTTTAAAATGTAGATATTTGCATTAAAAAACTTGTAGGCCGATATAAGATTCTGACGGTATGATTACCTTGGATAAAAATATCATGGTTTCACAATATTGTGATTACTGCTCTAAAATATATTCTTTTTGTATGTCTTGGTAAAAATCAAAAACTTTTTTTCCCCTTTGAACAAAGTTTATTTTATTTTGAAAAACCTTTATAATATTTTAGAGCAGTAAACATGTTAGGCTAAATAATTCAAATAAATCATAGACTTCTGCTGTCTTCATGTCATGTTAAAACACAGATTTGTTTACTATTAAAATGGCATCTTTGGATGTATTTTCTGCTGGATATACTGTTGTCCTAAAGAACAAAACAAAAAAAAAAGAAAGAAAAAGAAAATCTTACACATGCACTTAGGATCGGTAAAGCAGATAATTTTGCCCATTTTAAAACCTTGAATTTTCCAAACCGCCATATACCTTGAAAACAGTTTTCGTCTCATGCCAAGAAACAAGACAAAATTCGACGTAAGAGAAGTATTTTTTTTGCATATATTGTATAAATACGATAATTAAATACACTCCTGTAGCTTCTGGTTACCTATAATTCAGACTCAACATAATTGCAAATCTTGTGATGTGACTATTGCTGATGAGCACTTGGCTATATCGATGGTAAAATGAAGTTTCATAAACTAATTTCAAGAGGAGCATGTGATATAATTTAGCACTGCTGGCCACTCATCTGTAATCAGTAATAATCCTGTCAGAGTGATCCTAGCTTACTATAAATGGATCACTTTCTCCTTATTGCTCTATCTTCATTTTGAAAGAATCCCCCCTGCCACCCCATCTCTTCCTTTTCCTCCCTTTTTTAAAGGGGGAGCTATCGAGACCTACCTGATCTCGGATCTCCTGATATGCTTATTCACCGGACGGGAGCCCTGGGCTCAAATATCTCCCAGCTCAGTGTTGTCTCCCGGGACAGCATGCCAAACCTGCTATAAATGCTAAGCATACCTAAGTGGGAACTCTTGAAACGATATATTGTGCTTGGAGGCATGACAACCTAGACAGTTGTACACTGGTCCATGATCTGGGCTCTGATTTATAAATCTTGCTTACAAATCCTGTTTAAAGTAAACGTACATCAGAATACATTTAATTTTTTATGAATGATTTTTATTATGGCTTATTTGATTAATTTCAGTGGTTAACTTACATCAATATTTAAGTATGTTTACTTACAGCTGCTAACATTCTCCGCTCAAGTTTGTATGTAATAGACAAGTTTTGGGTGGGAAGTGGAGTACACGTGTGTGCTTCTTTTATTTTAAACAGTATACTATTAAATGAGACCCGAGGAATGTTGGTGTTGGCAAATAGTTCAGTCTAGGTCCAGGCAAACCTGCCAACACTCCCCTTTTTCCCGGGAGTCTCTCGTACAGTCCCCATGTGCGCCGAACCCAACACGCAACCATCTCCCCGCTGTTCAGTTCGCACCTCATGTATTTTATTTACATTTTCAAGTAAATAATCATGAAATATAAATATTAGGCAATTTAAATTTATTACCATGATATATACTGTTAAATAAATATATAACTCCTGCATTTTATTCACTTTCCATAAAATAACTACCACATATTTATATTAAACCACACAGACTTCAGTCTTAAACATTGCCTCTCAGGTCTAAATTCTGTATGTCTGTTTTGGCTTTTACTGATGCTATAAAAAATAAGATTTGTCTGCAATTTAATAAAACTGTCTGGTTTTTACATCGGGGAACACGTGGCTACCCTTTGTACTAATTACCAGACCACATGCAGACAGGCCTGATTTCTCAGTACGGCAAATTTCCTGTTTAAATGCTGCCTCACAGGAACACACACCATTTATTTAGCAAAATAATAAAGTAATACTTTTTGCAGTGTGTTTTTGTATTTGTGAATCAACTTACTATTATTTAAATTGATAAATGTGTCCTTGTGTTTAACTCTGGTCTCTTATAAGCAGCTCAGAGACGGGTTACTGGATGGGGTGGCGATGCTGAAACTGCCTGAGTGGGGCAATACACCCCTCCTCCACATAAAGCTCCACTATTGGTCAAGAGGAGGGGCTTGGGTGGGCAAGTGTTAAGGAAGTACAGAACATTCCTTTTGCCGAGAGGTTAGAGTAGGAAGATCGAGAGACACACCAGCCCTTCCCCCTTACAGGATCACCTTGTGTGTGCCAACACTTCCGACATGACGCAATACTGTAACTTTAGGCTAAACATTAAGGCCGTGTTAGGAATACCATGCTGATACTTCTTTTTCTGCAGTATGCATTTTCTCTGTCCTAAATTGACACATTAACATGTATTTTGTAAGTTTCCTATGATTAGGCCTGGGCGATATTGCCTTTAAAAAAAAAAATCCCTGTTTTCTCTGTCTTTTAAATAATAATAAAAAATCACCTCACAAAAATGCTTGGAGTTGAATGTTATTAACCTTACCATAATTCTAATTAATTATAGGATATAAAAATGCTCAAAAAAGCTTTTAAAAATTAGTCTAATATTTTTTAAAAATTAGTCTTAGTCTTTTTATTAATATGGGGTCGCCACAGCGGAATGAACCGCCAACTTATCTAGCACATGTTTTACACAGTGGATGCCCTTCCAGCTACAACCCATCTCTAAGAAACATCCATTCACACTCACTCACACTCGTACACTATGGACAATTTAGCCTACCCAATACACGTGTAGCACATGTCTTTGGACTGTGGGGAAACCGGACCACATGGAGGAAACCCAAGCGAAGGCAGGGTGAACATGCAAACTCCACACAGAAACGCCAACTGACCCAGCTGGGGCTCGAACCATCGACCTTCTTGCTGTGAGGCGACAGCACTACTGCGCCACTGCATCGCCCGCATACAAGACTTCATTTATTCATTCATTTTCTTGTCTGCTTAGTCCCTTTATTAATCTGGGGTCGCCACAGCAGAATGAACTGCCAACTTATCCAGCAAGTTTTTACGCAGCGGATGCCCTTCCAGCCGAAACCCATCTCTGGGAAACATACACACATTCACACATACACTCATACACAACGGACAATTTAGCCTACCCAATTAACCTGTACAACATGTCTTTAGACTGTGGGGAAAACCAGAGCACTTGGAGGTAACCCAAGCGAACGCAGGGAGAACATGCAAACTCCACACAGAAACGCCAACTGAGCCGAGGCTCAAACCAGCGACCCAGCGACCTTCTTGCTGTAAGGCGACAGCACTACCTACTGCGCCACTGCTTCACCGCATACAAGACTTATATAATAATTATATAAATTAATCCATTTTATGCAATTGAGCAATTCCAGCATTATGGATGTGACATTTGCAGTAAAAAAAAAGAATAAATTCAAAAAAGTATGTTAACATTATATTAAAACATCTGTTTATATTTTCAAAAATAAATACCCACAGTTATCAGAAAAGGATCAGAAAAATATCAATCTGTAAACATTTTTTTTAACCAGGCGTTATGGATGTGTCGAAAAAGATTAGCGAGATTACAGTCTACCACAAACTTACTGTGAATTAAACTGCACAACCCAAAAGAATCAATGCTAGTCAAATGGATAAGAGTTACCTCCTGATAGATCAATAACGATTGTTTTTATTTTATTTGGCATTTTTTGCAAACAAAAGGAAAAAGCTTCACAATGGATGTGACACCTCACCGTTATGGATATGACAGATGTGAAATTGGCACTTGTGTGACTCTGGTAAATCAAATATAATTGTCTGAAAACATTACCAAAGACATTTTTGAGTATTTGTAAAGCACTGTTAAATGCTTGCTTACACAAAAAGCAATTTTGGATATTTTGGCCCAAACCTAATTTTTTTCATGGCAAGGTTGACCGTTGCATGGAATTGCTCAGCTCAGCGAAAGTCAACAGTGAAAGTACAGTGAAAGTAAGCTCATATGATTGTTAAAAAGGGGATCTATTTCAAGAGGGTTTTTTATTAACATCTATTCAGAGTTTTATAAATTTTTAATTCGTGTTATATCAGTTCATGTAAATTATTACTCATATTAGGCTAATGAATTTTCAGTGTTGATATCTACTGTAATGAACATCTTTGTTGCTGGGTCACATCATTTATTCGGAAACGGCAAAATTGGATTCCATTGGATTCCAACATTTGATCAAAAAGGGTTCCTGTCATATGTGCGTCTTTATATATATATATATATATATATATATATATATATATATATATATATATATATATATATATATATATATATATATATATATATATATATATATATATAATTATTTTTTTCCTTAGAGATGGGTTGCGGCTGGAAGGTCATCCGCTGCGTAAAAACCTGCTGGATAAGGATAAGTTGGCGGTTTATTCCGCTGTGGCCACCCCAGATTCGGATTAATAGAGGGACTAAGCCGACAAGAAAATGAATTTTGCTTTGACTTGAAATGGGCCGGTATAAAATTCGTTGTATGATTACCTTGGACAAGTGTATCACAGTTTCACGGTGTCTTACTTTAAAAACTTTTTTCACCTTAAACACAACATATTTTTTAAGAAACAATTAAAAATAGTTCAATAACATTTTAGACTAAATAATTAAATAAATAATTTTTGTTTTCTGCTGTCAATTCTTTAAGGTTATAAACAGTTTTCTTCTGGAGATAATTTTTTCTAATAAATTTAATTAAATAGCCTTAACATACACAAAACCTAACAAACAATTATTATTTTTTTTTTTTTGCAGTTTTAAAACCTTGACTTTTTCCAAACGATGGTAAACCTTGAAACAGATTATCGTCCCATGCCTAGCTCAATGAAAAATTTGGTCTGTATACAGTCCATGAGTAACACTCCCTTGTGAAAGCAAAACTTATATGATAGTCATATGATTGTAATGGTTTTAATCCTTCTTTCACAACAAAATACTACAATCCACAGGTATCAAAATTCTTCCAATTAAACTTTAGGGCTTAATAATGCAGAGACCTCCAATATTTTGTCATGTATCAAATGTGTTGTGCTGTCTTTTGCCATTTTATTATTGTCACTCTTCTCATTTTTGCAGTAAATTCTGAATATTAGCGTGTTAATTCTGAAACTTTTATCTGTGTCTAGCAGCATGACAAATTAAACCTTCACTGAAATGAAAAGTGCTCTCTTTATAGTTTCTAAAAGCTGTCTGCAGTAGCGAAAGCAATTGCTCTTTTAGCAGTTCTGTCAGAGTCAGCAGTGCTGTCAGTTGCCTAACCTAGCTTTAGTGTTTAGTCTTGTTGCATTTATTGTTTCTCAGGCAACCTTGGGAATTATGATGGTGCTTTTGTGTCTTTCTTAAGGCCTAGCATGTCAGGACTTCACCTTGTGAAGCAGGGTAGGGACCGCAGACGTATCGACCTGCAGAGGGATTTTACTGTTGCTTCTCCAGCTGAGTTTGTCACCCGCTTCGGTGGAAACAAAGTTATTGAGAAGGTAAGATCTTTCACTGGCATTTTATGTGCAGCTATTTACAGAATGCGTTGTGTAATTGAATGTTATTTTTGCAATCTTTTTTAGTTATTGTTGTTTGTTGTTATAATATTTTGTTTTTAATTATTATTCCTTTATTTATATAATAATTTTTATTTGTTTTTATTATTTTTATTAACTATTTATTAAGTCTCATTGTCTAAATTTAGTCACATATTAAGTAATTGCGGGCATTACCTTAGTTAATATTAGCTAAAAAATGTAAAAATATATTATTTTATTTGATTTTATTATTTAATTAAAAATATAATTGATCATAGCTCATGTTAGCTCAGAATCATTAAAATATTAATCAGATATAACCTTTGATTTCAGCGTTTCTGAAACATATTGAAAATTAATGTGAGGACTAATAAATGGTTGAAAACAAAATGCATAATTTTGTAATACATGTGATGTAATGTAATGTTGACATTGATAATTTTTGCTAATGTTTAATTATATATAGGGGTGTAATGGATCACAGTTGATGCGTATGAATCACAACCCACAGTTTGGAATGTACCTGACCTGTGGATTAATAACTTTTTTTGAACTTTAGTAGTTTAATCCAACATTTATAACAATTGCAGAGATATCGCCTCCCACGTGCCTTCCACATCCAAATCACGTGTATGAAAGCATTTTGGCTTCCCTGTAAAATACAATGATGATGGAAAAAGTTGTGGTGGGACCTAAATGCTTTCTTAGGTTATTAATTAAAGGTGTTTTCTGTCACTGTTTGTTTAGCCTGCATAATGTGTTCAGTGTAAGCTGCACAATTAAATATTAAAAGATCAGGATCTCAATTCAAACTCGCGCAACATGATAAATGATAGTGACTTCAAATCTGTGTTTGATCGCGAGAGATTTATTTATTTTTACACTTTTTTTTAATTAGTAACAAACAATGAAATGACACTGAAGTACTGGGAGAACAGTTTATAGTTCAGATATAAACACTGATGTTTATGGTAAAGATTAAAATCCCTGTTTAGTGGAACCTGACGCTGCTGAATGTAGCAATTACATTGTTTAACCAATAGGTGGCGACAAACAACTATCAAAATTACGTCACTGAATCGGTTTATAAAAATTATCCACCTATAATTAAACATAAGGTTTTATGTTTGAATTTTTAAGTCATTCATTGAAAATAAATATGATATGTTGTGCAAGATGTTAGATTTCTATGTTTACCATTATCAGCAACAGTAGCAAAGATAATTTTTTGTATTTAATATTTTCCTTTTATCAGCTGGTTCCTTCTGGGTTTTCTTTGTATTAAAATTACTGCTTCTAAGTTCTGTTTGTTAAAACCAATGGTTTTTGCAGTAATATTTTTTTAGAACTGGAAAGCAAATGACATTTGTCTCCTCTCTTTTTTTGCTGATCTGAAAAATGGTCCGATCCGTGACTCAAAAACCGTAGTGTGATCCGAACTGTGAGATTTGTGATCCGTTACACCTCTAGTTATACAGAAAAAAATTGTATTATAATTTATTTTTAACCATTAACCGGTTATGACATTAGCATAATATTATGATACTCTTTTGACAGGTCCTTATTGCGAACAATGGCATTGCTGCAGTCAAGTGCATGCGCTCTATCCGACGCTGGGCTTACGAAATGTTTCGGAATGAACGGGCCATACGCTTTGTTGTCATGGTGA
This sequence comes from Danio rerio, assembly GCF_052040795.2. Classification (NCBI taxonomy): domain Eukaryota; kingdom Metazoa; phylum Chordata; class Actinopteri; order Cypriniformes; family Danionidae; genus Danio; species Danio rerio. The sequence goes on along the minus strand of NC_141025.1, from coordinate 62,760,079 downwards.
CCCCAGAGGACCTTAAAGCTAATGCAGGTAAGTTCAAAAATTCACCAGAGGAAACCTGTAATAAATAAACCAATGATGCACTGAAATTCTGTATTTTAACAGAAATACAGTACATTGATCTTTTTTTTTTATTGTTTAAACTATGTCAGTAAGCATTGTTGGCACAGGCCTGGCCTAATTTGCATACAAAGTGTTTAGCGAGGCAGAAGTGATTTGTGCACACAATTAAAAACTTATGCAAACATAACTCAATCCACAGAGTACATCAAGATGGCAGATCACTATGTGCCTGTGCCAGGAGGGACAAACAACAACAACTACGCTAATGTGGAACTCATCTTGGACATTGCTAAACGAATTCCTGTTCAAGTAAGTGGACATGAGCATTGATAAATGCTGTTTAGAGCTAATAAAGTATTTGGACAATTATAGAACACATTAAGAACAGTTCACCCCCCGAAAAAAAAAAATAAAATTCTATCATCATTTACTTATCGATCATTTAATTTTTACTTGTAAATTAAAGTTGTACACCATATAAACAATCAAACATATCTCTTGACATGAGTTAAACCGCTTGATTATGGATTGGTTTTTACAAAACCTCATATCCTCTTTGTATCTTGTTTTCTGTGCATTACCAGAAGCTTCTAGATGTTAGAGGTCTTGCATGTTTTAAAGGGTTAAATAAAATTTTGAATATAATATAAGCAATTTATAATTTTACAGGGATATAAAATGATAATAGAATTTTTGATGTCTTATGAGATGAAATGTTTATTATATTATACTTCTATACAATAGACAAGGAATAATAAATGTATTACTGTGTGTTAAAGAATTTACAATGCAGAGAATGCACAAATGCATGACAAGCAGTCAAAGATCTGCCCAATGCAGTGCGGAGGGTGGTAACCTCTGCTTTGAAAATCCTTTATTAAATGGCTCTCAGGAAATCGCTTGTTAAGTGTGAAGTCATGCAAAGTGGCTTGCAGGTCCAAACGCTCTATCAAACTGTATGGGGAGACTATGGTAATGGTAATGGTAACAAATAGTAATAATAAATATTTGCAAAGCGTTGTAATACTTTCGAAAATCATGATCGCATTATGTATACTTTATATATGCCTAATAAGGCCAGAATGGGATTCATTTTTATAAATTGTAAAAATATTGCTGTCAGTGATGCAGCAAGTCCGGATACTGCTGTGTACGCTATGATTGCATATAAAATTTGCTTTAATGTGTGATAGGACTAACAAGTGCTCAAAAACTAATATTTTCTGAATTCAAATTAGTAGCGGCTTGGACCCGGAAACAGTATTCCATACGTCACGAATTAACAAGCGGATACTTGATTCTGATGTTATTCCGAAAGCGGATACATGTTATTCCAAAATAACAACCACTGAATTACACAGGCTTATCCGGGTATTTTGAATCATTCACCATCAGTGAATACATTTACATGGATTTATAAGCTACGATTCTTTTTCTCCGCTGCTGTTTTTCGGTGCCATCTTATGATTGAATTATATGCATATTAGTGTATGCTCCATTCAGCTGTTTCATTCCAACTTTGCCTTTATATAAAGAATTAATAAACTATTAGAGTCGGCAAGTAGCGTTTTGTGGCAAGTAGCCATGCAAAACTAGAAACGTACTATGGCCAATGTTTTTACAGAATAAAGGCCTTTAGGCTGAAGCCTGGTTTATACTGCGTCAAGTGATCGGCGTGACCCATGGCGTATGCAATGCGCGTAGCCGTACATTTATACTTCTGCATGCTGTTTCTGTTGCTCTACAATAACACTTCCGAAATGCCAGCTGGCAGTAGGTATTATGTTCCTTTGTGTTCAGTTTCATCGCTGATGTTTTGTTTTAATATGATTGCTACCTTAATGTAAAAGTGGCGCAAACTCGCTAATTTTGAGGCAGGACTCGGTGACAAAGCAATAACAGTCTCTATGTGGAGCTTCTTCACGGGACTCCGCACTAGTAAACACTTGCTGCATCTGGCTCTACATCAGCGCTACCAAGCTGACCAATCATAGAGCTTGCGCTACACGTTGTTGTGATGTGTAGTTACTTTTTTTGAGAGGTGCGCATCAGCATCTGCGAGGGCTGTGTCCACGATTATGCTACAGCGCAGCCTACGTGTGGGCGCATAGCCCTCTTGCGCTTGACGCAGAAGTATAAATCGGCCTTTAAACAGCAGCCCTCTTCGATTATTGCTATCTTGTGACTGAATAGTGCGTAGGTTGGTGTATGCTCCATTCAGCCTGTTTTATATCTGTCAGCTTTGCCTTAAAGAATTATTAATTAAATAATTAATAAAATAATTTATTATTAGTTATAGTAATTAGTAAATAATTAATAAAAGAACACAGTTTTGTGTCAAATTTTTCATATTTTGTGGCAAGTAGTCATGTAATAAATGGTATAAAGTACATCCAGGTGGTTGTTTTCACAGAATAAAGCCTTTCAGTCTAATGCAACCGCCCTCCATTTTGCATTTGGCTTTTTTACTGTGATAACAACTACCTGGATGTACCTTATTTCTTAACGCAATGCAAACTGTTGATTATCCCATGTATACTGTGGTCATATGCTAAGTTATAGACAAGCTATCCTGTAAGTTTGCTCTTTTAAACAAAATATTTTACTGAATTACCACCTCTTCATGTCCCTCCCTGCATTCAATCAAGCTAAAGGGGGTGTGTGTAAATGAGATCATGTGTGTGCATGTTAATGACATGGGAATATCTAACAGCTCATATTGACATATTCTGGAACGCTTAATTTCTTTTCTGTGATTGTTTTAGTAATTCAGATTTATTTTTTCTATGGGGAAAAGACGGAGTAATAAACAATAGGAGTAAATGTTCAAATGGTATTTGCTCTACAAACAGTTGTTTATGGTGACCTATAAAAATATAAATAATATAATTAGAAATTACAAGTTTGTAACATCAAGCAGTATAATGAGTTGTTTTATGGCTAAAAGTCAATGTAAGTGAATGAGATTGTACGTGAAAGAATGAAGTCAATAATGTGTAGCTACCTCTTTGCTTTGAGATTACTCAGAAGAATGAAGGCTCTAGCAACTGTCACTCAAGAACTACCTTGGTTACTACTAATGTTTGAGGGAAGCACATTTGGTATACATGTTGTGCATTTTAAACTACCTGTGCATTAAACTATTTTATTGCACACCTTCCAGCCAATCAGAATCAAGAATTTCAACAGACCATGGAATAAATAACAATTTATGACAACAACAACAACAACATAAAAATAAACATTAGTTATTTTTACCCACTGTGTTTAGGCTGTGTGGGCTGGCTGGGGTCATGCCTCTGAAAATCCCAAACTTCCTGAATTGCTGCACAAGAACGGCATCGCCTTCATGGGTGAGCTATTATTAGAAGTCTGACAGCACAACATTGATTAAATGAATCACATACAGTGCTGTTACTCGAGTGGTTTGTGTCTGTTATTAGGTCCTCCAAGTCAGGCTATGTGGGCTCTCGGGGATAAGATCGCTTCCTCTATTGTGGCCCAGACAGCAGGCATTCCCACACTACCCTGGAGTGGAACAGGTCAGTTTCAGCCTAATTTCAGTTCAAGGACTGTCTGATGTGTATATGCACAAAACATCCTTTGTCAAACACAGATTGAGATCAAGCAGAGGGCATTACGTAATCTGTTTATGGAGAGGTTTAGCATTGTAAATGCTTAAAACTAAAGAAAACATTTTGCTAGAAAGCTAAGTCATCTTTTTTCAGATTTTATAAAGCAGATTTATGGGAAGGCCACTTTCAGATGTGCTCTGTTTGCAGTGTATGCAGTCTGTATTTTTATCTGTGCTTGCATAAAAGGATTAGAGCTTTCACACTGCATACATATGCGGTCTGGCACTGCATCACCACAATATTTACTGCAGCAAGTATATTTTAGCTTTGCTATATACGCTAAATTGAATTGACATAGCATTTATGTGCATTATTCAGTTGTAATTTAGCAGTTGTAAGAGATTAAGAAGTAAATAATTAAAGTCTCCCTTAAATCAGTATATTTTTTTGTTTATGTCTTGTATCAATATGCTAGTCTTAATGTTTTCTTTCTTTTTTTTTCTTTTTCTTTTTTACTTTTTTAAACATTAAAAAGGAATACATTTTCACTGCCAGTTATTTTACTTTTTTAAACAACATAGAAAGCAACAAAACACAATGTACAAAAATTTAAATGAACAAAGTCAATAATAACAATAACAATAAAATAAACAATATTAATTACAAAATGTAAACAATTCAGGGAGGGTGAAATATAATTATAGTCAAACTCTGTATTAAATAAAATAAAATCTATGTTCTTAGTCTGAAGAGGAGACTGCGAGAGAAAGCTTACTGGTTATTAAATTAGAATATGCATATCTTGTGGATTAAAACTAAGTAACAAAGCCTAGATAAAGTAACCTTAAATATGCAGTGCATATGGTCCAGAAGTGCACAAAATCTTCTAACCTTAACCTTAAGTATTTAAATGGCATATTTTTGAACTGGAATGTGTCTCTCTTGTTTACTTGTGATCTGATCGAGCAAAATATGTCTTATTACTGTGTAAACAGGGCAGCATCACTCATGTTACATTCACAGACTCCCTCTGTCTCATCTGCTCATCCTTGCCTGCTCATGGTAGTCTTCATAAACTAGCCTACGTAAGGCACGTGATAACCTTTGGTTAAAAAAAAAAGAAACGCACACTGCAGCATGCAGCACAATGAGGGAAATTAGAGTGATTGCATCGAGAAGGTGCTCAAATTGCGCAGCGACAAGAAATAATAAAGATTGCGCCACCAAACACATGAAAATGAAAGTGACGACCATGGTTTAAAAAGTTAAGGAGTAGAAAGTACAGATATTTGTGTAAAAAATGTAAGAAGCAAAGGTTGTCAGAAAAGTTAATTATTGAGTAAAGTACTGATTCCAGAAAAATCTACTTAAGTACAGTAACAAAGTATTTGCACTTCGTTACCTCCCATCTCTGTAAATATGTATTCCATTCCATTTTAGACAAATGACACAGTTTTTAGCTCTTAAATGATAGTTTGCTTGCATAATGATATTTTTCTGTGGCATGATCAATGACATATTGTGTTCTCAGTTTTGAACACTTTAATGCAGTTTACAAAAGTCAGTAGTGTTATCATCTAGCTCAGTTCAAAGCAAGCTTTGTGTTTACTTGGTGTACGAAAACGAGAAAGAAAGAAGTGGTTTTCTGGTGGAATGAGTTTGAATTAAATACAGCATGAATGCATATCCCACACTCTTTTTTTTTTTTTTTTCTTCTTGCAGTTATTTCCTTGTCTCATCTGGGGCTTTGAAAATTGACTACTGTGATGGTGTTTTTGTACAGGACTGACTGTAGAGTGGACAGAGAATGACCAGAAGAAAGGGATTATTAATGTTCCTACTGAGCTATACGAGCAAGGCTGTGTGCACGACGTGGAGGCTGGATTGAAGGTATGCTATGCTTCCAAACAGTTTTTTTTTTTAATTATACACATACAAATTATATTTATTTATATGCGTTGTAATTGTAAACAGACTTTAAACATTGATTTTTAGCATTGGATGTATCCTATTTGTTTAATAAAACAAAATAAATTTATATATTTGATCAATGATAATAAAAATGTAAGTTCCTAAAAGTGGGGAAACCACACTAGCTCTGTTTTCTCCATAATATGTATGAATTTTTCCTCAAAGTGGCAGATGACACACTTGCATTGAAATGCTTGTGTTTCTAGTTTGGAAACACAGTCATCTTTAACAATTCTGAAAAGACAGTTAAACTAAACCATTATGCTTTTAGACTTTTGTTTAGATACCTTTAGAATGGGTAAAACAGCTTGAGTGTGATTTTTTTTTTTTTGATAATAATGCTGGTTAGTCTATTCAGTCATATCAATGTTGAAGCAAATTTATCAATTGTGTAATGTATTATATAAATAGGTTGCCATCAGAGTTCCTGGGTATCTGATATGAAAAAAAAATAGACTTAATTGAACGCATACTTTATCTTCATACACATTTGTACAATTTGTATGCATCTTGTCATCAAGAAATGCTCTGAAATGTGCATAAAACAGATCCTGTTTTGATTGGCAGGCTGCTGAACAAGTGGGCTTCCCTGTGATGGTGAAGGCATCTGAGGGCGGAGGAGGAAAAGGGATCCGGAAAGTCAACTGTGCAGAAGACTTCCCCAACCTCTATAGACAGGTCAGAGTAGATATTCAAGTCAATCAGTCTGTGAGGTTTTGTATGATTTGTAACTTCCACAATATATTTTCATCAACCTTCTTCCAAAGTTTTTAAAGAAACAATTCACCTGAAAAATTTAAATTATTTAATTATTTACTCACCACTTACTTGTTTCAAATCTGTGTGTTTCTTCTGTTGAACTATTGGTAGGGTTGGGCGGTATGACTGTATACAGTGCATCTATAAAGTGTGTATTTAAATTTTATATATATATATATATATATATATATATATATATATATATATATATATATATATATATATATATATATATATGTACATAATGTATATATGTATATACCATAATATACCATGTTATAACCTGGTTTGTTAGTTCATTGGATTGTATTACTGACTTACAACAACCGAACTAATCTAGAGATCGTTTTAATCAAGCTAAGACAACCTCATCTAGGCAGTCTGAGACAAATTGATTAGACTCAGATCAGTGCTTGATAGCGAGGTTTACATAAAGTATACCCAAATAAACCAAGTTAGGGGGCAAACACATCATGTTCCGAAACATCTAGGTGTGAAACCACCCTTCAATATACATACAATTCATTTTTTATATTTTTTTTATGAAAAAAATGTTTCAGAATGGGGAAGAAAAGGGATTTTGGGACTTTTAATGTGGCATGGTTGTTGGTGCCAGACTAAGTCTGAGTATTTCAGAAACTGCTGATCTACTGGTATTTTCACACACAAACATCTCTAGGGTTTACGAAGAATGGTCCGAAAAAGAGAAAATATTCAGTGAGTGGCAGTTTTATTGGGCACAAATGCCTTGTTGATGCCAGAGGTCAGAGGAGAATGGCCAGACTGGTTCGAGCTGATAGAAAGGCAACAGCAACTTAAATAAGCACTCGTTATAACCGAGGTATGCAGAAGAACATCTCAGAATGCACAACATTCAACGTTCTGGCGAATGGGCTACAGCAGCAGAAGACCACACCAAGTGCCACTCCTGTCAGCTAAGAACACAGAACTGAGGCTATAATTCGTACAGACTCACAAAAATTGGACAATAGAAGATTGGAAAAAGTTGTCAGGTCTGATGAGTCGATTTCTGCTGCAACTTTTTTATGGTAGAGTCAGAATTTGACATGTTCATTCCTTTACATTCACTGTGCACTAATTTACTGATAGCTACTTCCAGCAGGATAACGTGCCATGTCATAAAGCATGAATCATCTCAGACTTATTTCTTTAACATGACAATGAGTTCACTGTACTTAAATAGCCTCCACAGTCACCAGAACTCAATCCAATAGAGCATCTTTGGGATGTGGTGGAACGGGAGATTCGCATCATGAATGTGCAGCCGATCTGCAGCAACTGTGTAATAATATCATGTCAATTTGGACCAAAATCTCTGAGGAATGTTTCCAGTACCTTGTTGAATCTGTGTCATAAAGTATTAAGGTAGTTCTGTAGTTAAAAGGGGGTCCAACTCGGTACTAGTAAGTTTTACCTAATAAAGTGGCCAGTTAGTGTATATAATAATAATAACATGTAACAGAAATTAGCTCATTTTATGAATATTAATAATCAACAATAACAGTTTATTCTTAATTATTAATATTCCGGCTTAAGCTTCAGTCAATTTGATCAAACAAACACATGATTGTAATATAATCTTGCCCGCTCGACCGAGCGGGCTCTCAGATTATGAATATTAATTATCAACAATAACGAATTATTATTAATCATTAATATTCTGGATCAATTTATTGTCAGTTTGACCAAACAACGCAAGCAGAGCCGCCGCTCTTCCGAGCGGACACGGTAATGATCTATTCATTTAGAAAAAGGGAATTTAATTGCTACAGTACTTCTTGCGAAGTAGATTAATCATTCAAAAGTTTTAACAACTTATAATAGCTAGGCAGGGGAATCTGTATTTCAGTGACATTTTCTTGTGAGGCAAACAATACAATTCATTTGATTATAATGGAATTTATTGACTAGTCAGACGTAACGAACAAACAAACGCACAAACATACATTAAACACAAAACAAAGGTAAACCACGTGGCGATATCGGGTTTATAGAACGTGTAACAGCAAAGAGAAATAGTAAAGCTAGGAAATATACATTTCAGATAAAAGGCTGACAAAACTTTCAGTTCCACACGCACCATTAAGGATCACCAAGATTATAAAAAACACCTTTTTAATAAAAGGGGCACAGCTTAATCGCATAACTAAAGAAAATACCTGGGCTTTCATGTCTGGAGGTCTCTTTCTTTATGCGGGTTTTTTCCTTATGAAACTCCTTTTGATGTCCTTCTTGATGCGTGGAGTTTGTAATGCAGTTCGGACGAACACGATCGCAAACTTTAAACTGAGTTTACTTTTGCCGGAAAATAAAGAAAAGCTTGGCGGGAAAAAGTCCATGCGGCTGTGAAGAGTCGTGTTGCCCTTAAAGGGACCATGTTTGATGGGTTCTCTGTTCGGACCTTCTCTGAAGATGTTTGGGGGGAAGTCTGGTTATACCTGCGGGTCACGTGACAACCCGTACAGCATTCTGACCAATGATTTCAGGGGAAAGTTTGCGCGCGAACCTTCCTTTGTCTCGAGGCTGCTCGTATGCAAATTTGAGTGTCCGCCTAAAGCATGCGGACAGGCATTTAATACAGGGGATTAAATAATAAAGAAATGCTAGTTATGATCTTGCTCTATGCATCATGTGTTGTAAAATGTCAGCAGAAACCCATCAGTACCAAACATGGGGGGTTTAAAAGTACATCAACATGATTTTTCACATCCTCATATTATTTATGACTTAAAAAGGCCTAAAATGTACGAATTTGTATAAACTATGAGGAATGGTACACATTACAAAAGTTAGATATAATTAAACAAGAGATTTGGGTTCTAAATGTCTTTGTTTAAATATACTAAAACACTGGAGAGGAATGTATTTTTCTTCTGTGAGGAGAGGGCTGCTAGATGGGTTTTCTCTCTAATATGCCATGTCCCTTTGAAGTCGGCAGAGAGTAAATTAGGACTGCTCTGTGGAACGTCCCAAACTCGTTACTTGTCAGCAGGAATTTTTTTAGGCCAGACTTTTTGTCACCGAGTGATCTAAGTTGCCACGGAAATTGAAACCAGACCATTCTCATAAAATGTTAAACGAAATGTTTATCTCCAGCATACATATATGTTACAAATAATAATAATAATAATAATAATAATAATAATAATAATGTATGTCCACTTAAAACCTTGAAATGTGACATACAGTGGCATTTGCTGTTCGTCTAAGGTCCATATTTGGTTTACTATATTTATAAGGTTAAAGAAAAAATATACAAAGTAATCAAATAAGATAAAGTCCCTTTCCTTTTTAAAATATTCAAATTGGTTTTTTATATAAAGCTCTTTTGTATATTTTCTGGAATAGTTGACTTCAACAAAAAGTATATTGTGAAATATATAATTTTTGTAAAAAAAAAAAAAATGTTCATACTGTGAAATAAAATTTGGGTCATCCCGCCCAGCTCTAGTTAACAGGTTTCCAACATCCTTCAGAATATGTTCTCTCATATTCAACAGTAAACAGAAACTCTCAACAGTTTGGAACCACTTGAGCATGAGTAAATAATGAGTACATTTACATTTGTGGGCGAACTCTATCCTGTTAATCATTTTTGCACATCCATTAAAGAACTGCAACTACAATACTGTGTTTTTGGTTTTACTCAGGTTCAAGCTGAGGTTCCAGGTTCCCCGATTTTTGTCATGCAATTGGCCAAACATGCTCGTCATCTGGAGGTTCAGATCTTGGCTGATCAGTACGGTAATGCCATCTCTCTGTTCGGCCGTGATTGCTCCGTGCAGCGCAGACACCAGAAGATCATTGAAGAAGCCCCGGCTACTATCGCTACATCAGACGTGTTTGAAGATATGGAGAAGGTATCATATCTTTAGGCCTCAAATTTGGCATAAGTTGAATGATGATGTTAAAGTAAGGAATTGTGTCTGCTGCCATAAACCATTGTCTGGTATGTTTCAGTGTGCTGTGAAGTTGGCGAAGATGGTGGGCTATGTGAGTGCGGGTACAGTGGAGTATCTGTACAGTCAGGACAGCAGCTTTTACTTCCTGGAGCTCAATCCACGTCTTCAAGTGGAACATCCTTGTACTGAGATGGTGGCTGACGTTAACCTGCCAGCAGCTCAACTGCAGGTCTGTGTTTTATACCTTTAAGTTCGTTATTCGTTCCTTTATTCGTCGTTCTTTCTTTCTTTTGTCATTCTTTTTTTGTCTTTTGTTCCTTTAATACTTATTTATTTAATTATTTGTTTTATTTAGTTTTTTTTGTGTCTTTAAAGATAATTAGCAAATTTGTTCCCTTGTTTCTTTTCTTTTTTTTTTAGGTTGTATGTAGTTATTTATTTGTTAGATTTTAGCAAAGAGCTTTATTGATGAATTGATCAATTTATTCACCAGAATTTAGAAAAGCCCTTCCTTCCTTCCTTCCTTCCTTCCTTCCTTCCTTCCTTCCTTCCTTCCTTCCTTCCTTCCTTTTTTCCTTCCTTCCTTCCTTCCTTTCTTCCTTCCTTTCTTCCTTCCTTCCTTCCTTCCTTCCTTTCTTCCTTTAGTCATTGTCTGATTTAATAGTGCTGTTTTATGGCTCAGCGTTAGTTGTGTTTGTTTGTTTGTTTATTTATTTATTTATTTTTATCTTTCTACCTATCTATTTATTTATCTACCTGCCTATTTATTTATCTATTTATTGTTTGATTTATTTATTTTTTCTTTTGTTTTTGTGGTTTGGTTGTAGTTCGTTGTTTGTTTTATTGTGTACTTATTGTTGGTTGTTTACTTTCTATGTGTATAAATAAAAATAAAACTGTTCCTTGCTATTATGTTCATTTAAAAAGAGTGTTAATTAATGTAAAAAAAAAACACAACGTTGGATTTTAAATTTGCACGTTTTAATAAATACATTAACTACATATAGGAAAGTATTATAAAAATTATTACAATTACCAAAATCTTAGTGGTCTTACTAGAAATTAATTAATGTTCTTAAAATTGTAATAGTGTTTTTAAAAATATTTTATTTAAAGTGTTACTTATTTAAAAAGATTAAAGATTGCCACAGAGCATACTGTAAGACTCATTCAGGTCTCCACAATCACTTTCACTAGCAGCGTTTAGTGAACAATGTAAGACAGTCTCTGCGGTAGACACTGCTCACGTGACCACATGTCTGTGCTATATAGGTCACTTGTCTGATGGCAGTGTGCTTTCGGTCCAGTATGAGTGGGAGAGAGCTCTTAATATGCTTATGTAACATAAACGCTGCACAAAATGAATGAGGGGGAATTGAATGAAAAGGGCATTAGGGGAAGAAAAACTCAGTAGGAGGCACTCATTACTGAAAAAGAAAGAGAGTGAAGAAATTAGAAAAGTGTCAATATGAAGGGATATCCATCTAAAAATGAACATTGTTACTATTTCCTCACTTTCAGATTAGGGCTACACAATGTATCAAAAATTATCATTAATAGTGTATGAAATATTCATATTGCAGAGAAGTGCAATCAATGAAGTTAATTTTACGTGACAAGCATTTTTGTGCTGCACTAATTAATTGGTTATCCAAAGCTGACCTATGAGATGGCCCTTTTACTATTTTTATTTTCACTTCTTCCATATACAGTAGGTGTTTTTAGGGGAACCTAAAGTATAGCTGAAAATAAATATTAATGATAGGAGATTAGAGAGTAAAATGACAACAGAATGTAGAATTTCTGGAGAGGTTTTCTGTAATTTCTGATGTTGTAAAATCTAAGGGCTCCATTTTAACGATCTAGGTGCAAAGTCTAAAGCTCATGGTGCAAAATCATTAAGGGCATGTCTGAATCCACTTTTATTATTTTTAAAAGTACACTTTGCGCCATGGCACATGGTTTAACAGGGTTGTGCATATTCTCCTAACAAATTATGGGTGTGTTTTGTGCATAACGTGCAATAAACAATCAGTCTCATCTCCCATTCCCTTTGCGAGTCAGTTGTGCCGCCGCATGGTACATTTGCTATTTACATGGCAAAAAAGCAGTTAAACAGACCATCTGCACGAGGATAAAGATTGAGCCTCCTCAATTCGGCCTCTTTACTTTTACTCTTTACTTTACTCCTTTACTTTCGTGGAGTAAGGAAACAGTGGAAACACACTCCACTGAAGACATCTATTAGCGTATATATTTAATTCTAGTTTAAGTGCAAAGATTTCTTTCAAAACTATTTCTAAATTCAGTTCCAATTTCCAACAAACTAATAAATGAGCAATAATAATAAAGTGTCGTCAAAAGTGTTAAAACACGCATCTTATTCTTATTCCCCATATGGTGATGCATACGTCTCCAATACCTGACAGGTGAACAAATATAAACTTGCTTTTATTAAAACAAAAATAAATATGCATATTTCCCAGAGATGGGTTGCGGCTTGAAGGGCATCCGCAGTGTAAAAACTAGCTGGATAAGTTGGTGGTTCAATCCGCTGTGGCGACCCCGGATGAATAAAGGGACTAAGCCGACAAGAAATTGAATGAATGAATGAATAAATATGCACAGAAATAATACTGCTAATAATAATAGCATCATAATAAAAATGCAAATTTTCATAAATAAACTGAAAAAAAGCCCCCCCGAGATGAAGAAGGCTTGGAGGTAGTTTTTTTTATATCTTTGTAATAAATAATCATTTTTTGTCATATGTAAAGATTTTTGTGTGTTGCTCTATACCCTGTGTGTATTAAGCAATGTGTAAGCGGTACATAACTAACGGGCTCTGCGCTGGAATTTAAACCAGCTTTTAGATAGTCAGTGGCCTGATCTATTTCAGTTTCTCGAAATAGCAACTCGCCTGCAATGCGTCTTAACATACTTTCTTTATAGACCAGCACACCTATGAGTCCACAAAGCAGCTGAAATGGATTTGCTATTTAAACAACATGGCACAAAATGTGAAAATTACTGCTGTGCTAGTCTGAAAATGGCAACAAATCGTGCCAAAAACATATTGCGCATTATTGCTCCGGGTGTATGTTAGGGCCCTAAATGTTGCATCTTGACATTGTATTTTTAGATGTAATTAGCTCAGAAAAATATCCATTGCCTGCTTATTTTAATACAATCAATTTCAGGATTTTTTAATTGGTGATAAATTAGCATTTTGCGAGCTGTATATTTTCCCAGCATAGTGTAGCTGTTGTTTAGCCATTGACATCCACAGTAGATAAATGTTTGCATTGACAATTAATTTGACAAATTTAGAAAATATGAACTCATGTCTTTTCGTCTACCTATTTAATCATATCTAGGAGCGGGATTATCACATTTTTAAGTTTGTGAAATGCAGTAATTATGTCTTTAGATGTTTGTCTGTGTGTGATGGTTTAATATTTGGATTTTCAGATCGCTATGGGCATCCCACTTCACCGTATTAAAGACATCAGAGTGCTGTATGGGATGCAGCCATGGGGAGATTCCCCCATTGACTTTGATGGACTCTCTACCACCCCCTGTCCACGAGGACACGTCATCGCAGCTCGAATTACCAGTGAGAACCCAGATGAGGTGTGTGAGTTTGACTGATATTTTAAGGGTCGCAGTGTAAATATGTAGTCACTTCTGGTCTCAATCATGATTGCGCATTCGAAGGGGATAACCAGGAGGTTGTAAAGTAAGCAATAAAATGTCTCATGTTTCATTCTAATAATTAAAAGGTCAAAATTATCAAACAATTTCAGCAAGTAGTGTAATGCAATATAACATGATGTTTTTTTTTTCCATAAAAGAAATATTAAACAAAAATGACTACGTAATCAAACAAAAAGTGTTCAAGGGTAGCTTAACTAATGTGTCGGTGCTCATTGGGTAAGAGATTTATCAGAATTGCAAGCAAAGGTAAGTCCAAGGCGCTTGAAAAATGTAGAAAAAATATTAAAAAGACTTTATTGACATGGCTATAAAACTGCACTTACATGTTTTGACAAACGCTTGCTTTCGTCTGGGTACATAGTTGCCCAAATAAGTGCTATTTTTTAATCATCAGAGAATACTGAAACCATGTAACTTGGGTAAATAAGACAACTAAGGCCTTTATCTATTTGGATGGTTTTCTTTTTAAATGCTCATTCACATGACTAAATGTTTTGCTTTAGTTTATGTAAATTTAATTAAAATGGCGTTGATGTTTTCGAAATGTAAAGTTGACATCAATTTACAAATGGAGAATAAAAAAAAGTGTTATTTCTAATACTATTAGACTAATTGTAATAGAGACTAGACTATATAAAAATGTTGTTTGCTGCACACATTAAAAAAAGTCAGCTCCAAGTGGGCCATAAACCTGGAGTTTTTATTAATTTAATGTCTCGTACGTGACACAATATTCACGCGAGTCCAATATTGTGCTTTATGAATGTTTACACCTGCCCCAACCCCAAACCTAACCTCACAGTAACCTGTTGCGTTTTATTAACCTCTACACCTACCTCAACCCTAGGGTTAAGTGGATAGACGTTGGCCGATAAACATCACGATACTGAGCTGGCATCACTATCCTCTGCCCTGCCCTCATCACAACAGCAACCAACTCATGAAAAATACACACTTAGGCCCCATTTGCACTAATAAATCTTTGTTTTAAAATGGTATTTTAGAACAAAAACGATCCACACTGGCATTTCTGAAAAGTCCTCGTTCCACACTAAACATAAATCACATGACAACAAACAACAAATATGGATCGTGTCTCATAGTTGTTAAACGTGATATTTAATTCATCTTGTCTCTATCTAACGACTCTTCGGTCAGCGTCAGTACACTGCTTCAATCTTTAGCTATCACGTTTAGTAATTTTAGTAAAAACCTCGGATATACTGTGGGTTGGTTCCTGTTGATTGAGAACCTTTTTTTACCAACCAAGTTTGTCGACACAATTATAATGACGCAGATCACTCTGCCTATTCATTCCAGAGGAGTCCTCCGGAAAAAGTGATTGACAGGTGAAAATTTGTGTATAACTTTTCTCTCTCTCTCTCTCTCTCGCTCTCTCTCTCTCTCTCTCTCTCTCTCTCTCTCTCTCTCTCTCTCTATCTCTCTCTCTCTCTCTATCTCTCTCTATGTATGTATATATATATATATATATATATATATATATATATATATATATATATATATATATATATATATATATATATATATATATATATATTTATGATTTGGTGATGGTTAAAACAAAGACTATAGGGGTCAGGTAATTGAAATGAGGCAGGCTACAAATAATTAATTCATTATGAATTAATTAATTAATTATTCATAAATAATAAATTCACCGCTGCCTACAACAATGATCGACATCGCCCAAACCTACTCAACCCTAATCCTTTAAGTCCTCCCCACTTGGAGGTCATCCAACCTACTTGCGGTAAAATCCCTCCTGCTTGGAGGTCTCCAGGCTGCAGCGAAACCTACTTGAAAAGAATAAATCTCAGCGTTTGAGAATTAATATTTCCATTTCAGAAATATATGAACTGCTCACTGCCAGTTGTGTACAGTAATAACAATTAGTAAGTAATGGGATATTTTACTTCACTAAATATTAGAATGATTTCAATTATCATGTAACACTGGTTGCTGTAAAATGTAGTTGTATTAAATAAATCATCAGTAAATCAACAGTAAATTTAACATTTATATTGAAATCTTTTTAAAAAATCCCAATACTATTTTATAATTTTCTGAAACCTTACTGACATCAAAATGTGTAAATATTATAAAGTAATTTAAAATACATACCATGCAATAGGGTTCTATCGATGCATTAATTGTGTTGTCTTTTTTTTGTGTGTGTCAGGGTTTTAAACCCAGCTCTGGAACTGTCCAGGAATTAAATTTCCGCAGTAACAAGAATGTGTGGGGCTACTTCAGCGTGGCGGCAGCTGGAGGACTGCATGAGTTTGCAGACTCTCAGTTTGGCCACTGCTTCTCCTGGGGAGAGAACCGTGAGGAAGCCATCTCGTGAGTACTTCCAGTCATAAGCATCTTCATTTTTGAGATGTGCAGAAGTTAACTTTAACTACTTAAACTCTGCTGCTATTTGGGGATTTCCGCCTGGATTTTGCCGACCCAAATTTAAAAAGCTTCCCAAATCCACATAAAGAGGTGTAAATGCAAAAATTTGGCATCATTTTAAAGAAAACCCTTTGAATTTTCATAAAACACTGGAAACACCACAATTCATTCAACAACTGTTTGGCATATGAATATAATTCTGTAAAAAGAATGCTAGAACTGTATGAGCACTGGCAAGAGCTTTCATTTGAGCTATAACTTGTACATGTGTCATTAAAAAAAAAAATGAAAATCAACCAATGTAAAATACCCAGCTTGGGTATCCAAAATACTGTGTATTTAAGTGTAAATAACTTTTATACAGTGGAATACCAAAGTGATGCATATGTGCATAAAATATAGATTCTACACTTTCAAACGAAACCACTTACGAGGGTCTGGTGCAATGCTAGCCCTTTAAATCTGAAAGCGAAAGTCGATGATGTCACGGACCTGGTACCGGGTCCGCAGAGTTTAAGTGGTTAAACATTGAAATCTTTTCTTTGAATTTTTATCATTTTAATAAATGCTAAAATGCTCCTATTTTACCTTTTACAAAATGTTAGATAAAAATTCTCCAGAAAGTAGCTGTAAAATTTCAGCTCTAAATACCCATCAGATCATTTAATATACACTGCTGATTGTCAATTTTGTAGTTAGAGAAAAGTGTAGCTGTTTTTTATAGCCTGCGCCTTTAAATGCAAAGCTGGTTCTGGATTCTGTATGTATTCAATAAGAAAAAGCATAGAGAGATGTATTAAGGATTTTCTTGGCTGTGTCATCTCAGAAACATGGTGGTGGCCCTCAAGGAGCTGTCCATCAGAGGAGACTTCAGGACTACAGTGGAGTATCTCATAAAGCTGCTTGAAACGGAGAGTTTCCAGCACAACAGCATTGACACAGGATGGCTGGACAGGCTCATCTCTGAGAAGATGCAGGTGTGTGAAACTGCCTCTTATGACACTGCCTATCTGACACTCATGTACACACCATTTGGGCACATCATTTAAATCACCAATTAATGGCTTATGACTTCCAATGTCTTTAACTGTCTATGTGGTTTTGTCTGTGTGTGTGTGTGTAGGCAGAGCGTCCTGATACTATGCTGGGGGTAGTAAGTGGAGCTCTGCATGTGGCTGATGTTAACTTCAGGAACAGTGTGTCCAACTTCCTGCACTCACTGGAGAGGTTACAAATCATTTAACAGATTTCGAGAGCATGATAATTAAATTCAATAATTAAATTAAATTAAATTTAGTTTCATTTCATTTTAATTTCATTTGACTAAATTTCTTTTAATTTTGTTTCATTTATTATAATTGAATAGAATTTTATATCTTTTAATTTAATTTATTTTTTTTTTCTTTTAATTAAATGTAATTTATTTTAATGTCTTTTAATTTAGTTTCTTTAAATTATTTTATTTAATTTCTTTTAATGTCTTTTAATTTAATTTTAAATTTAATTTCTTTTAATGTCTTTTAATCTAATTTCTTTTCATTTTATTTAATTAATTTTACTTAATGCAAGTTAATTTAACTTAATTTCATTTAATTTCTTTTAATTAAATATAATTTAATTTATTTTAAATTAATTAAATTTATTTTATTTCTTTTAATTAAATTCATTTTCTTTTAATTTTATTTATTTTCTTTTACTTAATTTATTTTAATTTACTCAGTGCAAGTTAATTTAATTTAATTTCTTTTAATGTCTTTTAATTTAATTTCTTTTATTGTCTTTTAATTTAATTTCTTTTTAGAAACTTTTTTAATATAATTTCTTTTAATGTCTTTTAATTTATTTTAATTTGATTTAATTTATTCTAATTAATTTATTTTAATATAATTTTATTTTATTTTGACACACTGCTGTTTTAAGTTTTAGAACAGTAATGTTTTTAAAGAAGACTCCCTAAGCCTTCATTTATTTAATCTAAAAATACAGCAAAAACAGTAAAAAGTGATTATATTTTAACTTAAAAAAAACTGATGTCTTTTTAAATATATTTAAAAATCTAATTCTTTCCTGTGCTTTCAAAGCTGAATTTTTAGAATTAATACTCCAGTAACAAAATCTTTCAGAATACACTATAATATTCAGATTTACTGCAAAAAATTTTTTTTATTATTATTATTGTTTGTTTTCTTCGATGAATGAATATTTATTTTGAAAAAACACATTTATCTTAAATAAAACTATTTTGTGATGTAATAAATGTCAGTATAATCACTTTCGATCAGTTTAAAGCATCCTTGCCAGAGAAAAGTATAATTTTTTTTTTTATATTGTCTTCATTAATAAAGGGGAAAGGATGCTGAATCGTTCAATGTTTCAAAAGCTTCCTAAATTAATTTTATCAGCTTTAATTAATCTTTTGGATTTTTCTATTCATCAAATAATCCAAAACAAAATGAATTAACAGTTAATTAATAATAATAATAATAATAATAATAATAATAAATGTTTTTCAAATCTGCATATAATTATTTTTTTTAATTCGTACTGAACTATAAAAAAACATTTAGGACTAATAGAACATTTTATAAATTATAGCAATCAATATTAGTTTATCAAAATAAAAATGGATCGAAGATAATTCAGTATCACCCACCTAGCTCTAATCAGCATATGTTTGAGTGTGCACTTGGTGCATTGTTTGTATTGTAAGGAGATTCTCACCCTTTTTCTGTGTTCTGTATGTCTGTAGAGGGCAGGTTTTACCAGCACACACGCTGCTGAACACGGTGGATGTGGAGCTTATCTACGAAGGCACCAAGTATGTGCTGAAGGTGACCAGGCAGTCTCCTAACTCTTATGTGGTCATCATGAATTGCTCTTCGGTAGAGGTGGATGTTCATCGCTTGAGTGACGGTGGTATGTTGCTCTCGTATGATGGCAGCAGCTACACCACCTACATGAAGGAGGAGGTAGACAGGTAGGAGTCTGGGTGGAATTACGGGATAGAGGATACAGGGACATATTGTCATATATATATATATATATATATATATATATATATATATATATATATATATATATATATATATATATATAAAGGGGGGGCCCTTGGATTTGTTATAGCCCCAGGGCCCAGTGTGTTCTTAATACGGCCCTGCTTTCAGCCATTATAAATCAGTTTTTCATTTCTGATGCTCTGTTTGCTAAATTAAACAAGAAACATCAATTATTAAGGTCATGAATAAATTAACATTATTTTTTACACCCTTAAATAATAAAACATTTTCTATATTATAAATAATTAAACTTAAAATGAAATTAATCCTAATTCATTTAAGAGACTGCAATAAGGGAATAATGCTAAAACACGTATTTGTTAGAAATCATTTGAGTGTGTTTTATTTCATTCTCTAGGTATCGCATCATTATCGGGAATAAGACGTGTGTGTTTGAAAAGGAGAACGACCCTTCAGTCCTTCGCTCTCCTTCTGCTGGGAAACTCATCCAGTATACAGTGGAGGATGGAGGACATGTGTTTGCTGGACAATGTTATGCAGAGATAGAGGTTTGAAAGGCAGCTTTAATCACTTTTCAGATTGACAAAGTGAGCATTAGCTATATTAGTGATGTAACAGACATTTTGGCAAAGACATTAAATGTCAGGAATAATGTAAAAAGTAAAAATTGATTTAGCTATAATTATATTAACATTCCATATAAACAAATAGTTTATCGTAAGTGCTGCTTAAATACATAATGATTGTTTTTGTTGTTTATCAGCTAGCAAAAATTTAAAAAGTGATTCCAATGATATTGTTTCTCTGTGTCATTATTGTTGTTGTCAACAACAATGCGATAACAACAATGGTCTTGTTTTTGTTTTGTGGACTTTTTGTGGACTTCGCTGTTCGTTAAACTTGTTAATAAATTTTAAATCTTTATTTGATAGTTGTAGTGATTGTCTTTGGCTAGAGCAGGCCTGATGTTTTAAGTTAATCAGAATGAGCAAACGTGTGTTCATGTTGGTTCTTAAAAGTTATAAATAAAGATATTTATTTTCAAAATTGTAATTTGTGCAGGTCAGTATATAAACATTCATAGTTTACATTTTTTTATAAATGAAGAAAATCATAGAGTTTTATGTCTATATATAGACAAGATGTAGAAAACCCAATCTGATAATATTTCCCTAAATAGAAACAGGTTTTTCGCAACTCTATAAATGCTTTTTATATATATATATATATATATATATATATATATATATATATATATATATATATATATATATTATGTAGTTTATTCTTTATTTCAGTTAGCAAAAATATATTTTTGATAGATTTAGTTTTTGTTTATGATATGAACTTTTTAGTGTGATGAGAATTGTGTCGATATGCAAATGAGACCTCAGAGATACTTGTGCATGTACAAAACGTTTTTTTTTAATGGTTTGCTTTATGTATGCCTCTTTTAGGTGATGAAGATGGTGATGACTCTGACGGCCTCAGAGTCTGGCTGTATTCACTATGTGAAGAGAGCAGGTGCAGTGCTGGAGCCAGGTTGCATCATTGGCAAACTGCAGCTAGATGACCCCAGCAGAGTACAGCAGGTACATTCAGTGTGTCATGTGTATCTATGAGCAGTTGATTTTCCCCTTAAAAATCATAGACCTTTTGTATGGTTTAGCGTTTGAAATGAGTGTGTTTTTTTTTGTTTGTTTTAGGCGGAGTTGTATACAGGAACTTTACCCAGCATTCAGTCTGTGGCTCTCAGGGGAGAGAAGCTTCACAGAGTCTTCCACAGCACTCTGGGTCACTTAGTGCACATTATGAACGGCTACTGTCTGCCAGAGCCTTTCTTCAGTGCCAAGGTAGGGCAGGTGGAAAAAATGTAAATTGATAATCTCTATCTATCTCTCTGTCTGTTTTTTATTTTATTCACTTGTTTTTATTTGTTCATTTATTTATTTTATTTTTTATTTATTTGTATTACTTTTTTATTTTTTTAATTTATTTTATTTATTAATGGTCCCTCTTTAATCACAGGAGCTTTAAAAATAACCCTTAATTGGCAAAATCTGCGAAGTAGTTAGCTTTATTTTTTACAATTATTATAGATGTTTTAAGGCTGTAAAAGCCCTCACTAAACACTTTGTACACTTTTCCCAGACAGGCATTAACATTTTCACACTTTTCTCTGTTGTTTAAACACTTATGTTATTTTCTTCCCTCTTTATGTAACAAACCAAATGTTCATTTATTCCGTAATGGGGCCCTACACCTGCGTATCTTCTACCTTTCTTTAGCATGTCTAGAAGTCCAACTTTTTGTCTGATGGTTAACATCTTTCTCTGCCTTTTGGGTGCTAGCGCATGTGCCTTTGTCTGTACAGAACGTTTCAGAGTCACACAGCTAGTGATCAAAGGTTTATGTAAATTTGGTTATGTAAAAAACAAAAAAAAGCATGTTAAATTGCAAAAAAAAAAAAAAAATCTGCAAAACTGCAAGGCAGCGAAAGATGAACCACAATATAGTGAGGGAAGACTGTGATTTATTTGTATTTATTTGTATTTTCGTTTATTTATTTGAGTAATTTTTTTATTTTCCTTTTTTATTTTGTTTATTCACTTATTTTTTATTTATTTATTTTATTTGTATTTTTTATTTTTTTTATTTTTATTTTATAATTAAAATATAATTATTTATTTTGTTTATTTATTTTATTTTTATTTGTTTATTTATATTTGTTTATTTATATATTTTTTACATAATTAAAAAATATTCATTTTATTTATTTATTTATTTATTTATTTTTGTATAATTTAACCTAGCAGCAGTGTAGAACAGTAAAGACAAAGGGGCAAAACAAAACACAAAAATCCCTACAATGACAGTAAAGACTTATATCTGTAATATTCAAGATGATAGAAGATCTGCTTTGTCATTCACTTTTGACTGGTTCCCTTGTCATGCCAGATTTGGTATGAATAAGTATTAAGATTTTATGTGTGTTTTAGCTGAAAGAATGGGTGGAGCGTCTTATGAAGACTCTAAGGGACCCCTCCCTACCCCTGCTGGAGCTTCAGGACATCATGACCAGTGTTTCAGGCCGAATCCCTCCTGCGGTGGAGAAGGCCATCAAAAAAGAAATGGCTCAGTATGCCAGCAACATCACCTCTGTCCTCTGCCAGTTTCCCAGCCAGCAGGTCAGCTTAAAGAGAGTTCCTGATTATCTAAAGTTTTCAGTCTGTGGCTGTTGCTTGTAAATGCTGTTGTATTCCCATATCAGATTGCCAATATACTGGACAGTCATGCTGCCACGCTGAACAGGAAGTCAGAGAGAGAGGTCTTCTTCATGAACACACAGAGCATCGTACAGCTGGTTCAGAAGTTAGTTCATTCATTCATTTATTTATTCATTTAAACAACCTACATATGCACAGCTATGAAAACAAAATACTGAATATTTCTATTTTTAGTCATGTTTGAGTGTGTGTGTATATATACATATACTTTTTTTCTTGTTTTACTATAATCTTAATGACATTTTTTTCACATTTTAAATAAAAATATTGTCAATTTAGAGCATTTAAGAAAAGTAATAATAAAAAGGTGCCACTTTTTCATGTGTTTCATACATTTCATATATTTATATTTAAACAAACTTCAGAAGTGTTAAGAAGTTGATATCAGTTGTAATAACACTGATTTCATATCAATCACTACAAATAATAATAATAATAATAATAATAATAATAATAATAATAATAAATATAATATTTTGACCATACAGTGTATCTGGAAAGCTTCACTTTTTCCACAATTTTGTGTTACAGCCTTATTCCAAAATTGATTCAATTTATTTATTTTTTTTCAAAATTCTACATACAATACCCAATAATGACAATGTGAAAAACAGTTTTTTGAAATTGTTACAAATTTATTAAAAATAAAGAACCTGAAAAATCGCATGTACATCAGTTTTCAGAGCCTTTGCTGTGAAGCTCTAAATCAAGGATCACCAAACTTGCTCCCGGAGGGTCGGTGTCCTGCAGATTTTTAGCTCCAACCCTAATCAAACACACCTAAACTAGATAATCAAGGACTTACTAGGAAAACTAGAAACACACAGGCAGGTGTGTTGAGGCAAGTTGGAGATAAACCCTTCAGGGACACCGGCCCTCAAGGACCGAGATTGGTGACCCCTGTTCTAAATGGATCTCCGGTACATTCTGTCTCCACTGATCATTCTTGAGATGCTTCAGCAGCTTCATTGGAGTTCACCTGTGGTCAGTTCAGTTGATTGGACATGATTTTAATGGCACACACTTGTTTATATAAGGTCCCAGGGTTGACAGTGCATGTCAAAGCACAAACCAAGCATGAAGACAAAGGAATCATCTGTAGACCCTCGAGACAGGATTGAGGAGGGCTGGGGAAGGTTACAAAAATTTTCTGCTGCTCTGAAAGTTCCAATGAGCACAGTGGCCTCCATCATCCATAAATGGAAATTGTTTGGAAGCACCATGACTCTTCCTAGAGCTGGCCGGCCATATAAGCTGAGTAATCAGGGAAAAAGGGCCTTAGTCAGAAAGGTGTTCAATAACTCGACGGTCACTCGGTTTGAACTTTAGCTTTCTTCTGTGGAGGGAGGAGAACCTTACAGAAGGACAACCAACTGTGCAACAATCCACCAATCAGGCCTGTATGGTAGAGTGGCCAGATAGAACCCACTTCCCACATGGAATTTGCCAAAAGTCATCTGAAGGACTCTTAGACCATAAAAAACAGAATTCTCTGGTCTGGTGAGACTAAAATTGATCTCTTAGGAGTGAATGCCAGGCGTTACGTTTAAAGAAAACCTGGCACCACAAGGTTCATCTTTCAGCAGGACAGTGACCCAAAGCACAGCTCCAAAATATCAATTAAGTGGCTTTACAACAACTCAATGAATTTCCCTGAGTGGCCCAGCCAGAGAGTCCAGACCTAAATCCTATTGAACATCTCTGGAGAGATCTATAAATGGCTGTACACCATCGCTTTCCATCCAACCTGATAGAGTTCGAGAGGTACTGCACAGAGGAATGGGCAAAATGTCCCAAAGACAGGTGTGCCAAGTTTGTGGCATCATATTTAAAAATACTTGAGGCTGTAATTACTGCCAAAGGTGCATCAATTAAATATTGAGCAAAGCCTGTGAATACTTATGTACATTTTTTTTTTTTAATGAAATTCACAATTTCAAAAAATATTTTATCACATTGTCATTATGGGGTATCGCGTGTTTTGAGGAAAAAAAAAATTGCAATCATTTTAGGAAGGCTGTAACATAAAAAAAGTAGAAAAAGTGAAGCGCTATGAATACTTTCCGGATGCACTGTTTATTATATATCATTCTGTCATTCATCTGGAAATAAATCTCCTATAGACAATATTTATGGAAACCTACCTAATAAATATAGTGTATCCAGGCAAACCTAAAAATTTCAAGTGGTTTCTCTTCTTTTTGTATGTGCAAATAATGACAAATAAACACACTAAATTATCTGGCCTTGATATTTGTGCATTCAGGTACCGCAGTGGCATCAGAGGACATATGAAAGCAGTGGTGATGGATCTCCTCAGGCAGTATTTGAGAGTGGAGGTTCAGTTTCAGCATGGTATGCAGCAAGCACTTTGTCTTTTATAGTCATAAACATTAAGAAATTGCTGGAAATTTAGGATGTTGCCTTATTTCACCATTTGACCACAGGATGGCAGTGTAATATCATAGATCCAACCCGGAGTAAATGTAAATATTTAGTTAAATGTTCAAATATAGAATTTATAATAACAGAAGGAAAACATTGAAAGATTTTCCACAAAAAAATTAAATAAAACAAGCATTAGACATTTTCATATAAAAATATGAGCACAAAAGTTCAAAATGGCAAAAGCTAGAAAACACATGGTATATAATTGCAACCCCTACTAGATTTTTAAAAAAGTCTCAAAATATTTTATTTCAATAAATGTTTTATTTGTTCTGATAATTCCTAGTGTTGATAATTTTAATCTAATATTATTTAAATTAAACTGAAACAATCAGAAATTATACTTAAAAGTGTTAAATTCATTTCAATGATTTAAAATGATGTTTAAATAAATTGTAAATATTAGATTAAACTATAAAAGTAGTTTGAGTTGATTTGAAATAAAGCGGTGGTACCAACTGACGACCCTGCAGCTGACCCAAAGGTGCACTGGAGGAGGTGCGGCAGGCAGTAATGTCAAGCAGGTATTTACTACTTGAAATTCGAACATTTGAATTTTTTTAACTAAAGACATAAAATAAACTCTGATATAAGTGTCAGATGTATAAAAATAGACAAACATTACAAATTTTGTCTTAGCAGCTAATGTGGATAAATTGAACTACTAAATTGTAATCGAAGCTGACCATGATTGCAAAAAAAAAAATATTCAAATCAAAAAGCTAAATCAAAATACTTACTTTAATAGAAAGGTGTATAAAACTAGATCAGGTTTCACTTTGTCTGTATTTTATCTGCCTTTCTCTAACCCCACTGTTAAACACATCGGTAAATTAATCTTATTGGTCAGTTAATACCTTATGCATTATATTCAGGATGATTGTTATTTTTAAAGTAACTTCAGGTCTTTAAATAAAATATTAAATAAATTAGCTTTTTTTTCTATGCATTCCATTGTATTAATTCTTCTTATTCTATTAACTTGTTTAAATGAATCAATTTACAATTTATCTGTTTGTTTATGTTATTGCCAGGTCACTATGACAAGTGTGTATTTGCACTACGAGAGGAAAACAAAGTAGACATGGCCAATGTGCTCAACTACATATTCTCTCATGCTCAAGTCACAAAGAAGAACTGTCTGGTCACCATGCTGATTGTGAGTATACTTATTCGTTTTTTTATCATTCAGGAATTCTTGTAGACATAGCAAGATGATAAAATAACACATTTATTAAACTATACTGTTGAAGTCTAAATTATTAGCCCTTCTGTATATTTTTCCCCAATTTCTGTTTAACGGAAAGAAGATTTTATTTCAACACATTTCAGAAGTAACTTTTATTATAATACTAAAAAAAAGATTTTTCTTAGATTTTATTAGGCGAATTAGATTTTTCTTCTATTTTGTAAAAGAGTTTTTCTATAGATAGTTTACAGATTATCATCATATATTGTTAAATATGTATGTGTTTATATATGCATATTTATTATATATATTATATATATATATATATAATATATATATATATATATATATATATATATATATATATATATATATATATATATATATATATATATATTATATACATTATGTATATGTGTACATGTTTATATGTGTGTTCGAAGGGGTGTACTGTATATGTATGTACATGCCATGTTTAGGCATATTTATCTGTACATATTTGCTTATTAGTTCTATATATTTTTAATATATATAAGCTAGTGTATGTCATTGTATGTATATGTGCCACTATCTATGCTGAATTAATGATGATAGCTAACCCTGTTTGTTATAATATTTGAGTGATATTGAGATATTTAAATGAGTCATGTGACCGTAGTACTCAAGAGACTGAATGCACCTGATCACCGTTACCCCGATGAAGGCAGTTCCTTGCCGAAACGCGTAGGTTTTTTTAAGGTTTAGCCACGTGAATAGAGGCTTTTTTAATTTTTCTACATTTTTGAGTGCATTGGACTGATTTCTGTTGTAATTTTAATAATAGTTTTAGTTTCCCTTAATAGTTTTAAGGCCTGATTTCTTTTATCTTTGCCATAATGGCAGTACATAAGATTTTACTAGATATTTTTCAAGATACTAGTATTCAGCTTAAAGTAACATTTTAAAGGCTTAATTAGGTTAACTAGGCAGGTTAGGGTAATCAGGCAAGTCATTGTATAACAATGGTTTGTTCTGTAGGCAATAGAAAATTGCATTGCTTAGGGGGCTAATAATTTTGACCTTAAAAATAGTTTTAAAAAAATTAAAAGCAGCTTTTATTCTAGCCGAAATAAAACAAATAAGACTTTCTCCAGAAGAAGAAACATTATAGGAAATAATGTTAATTTTTTGCTAAAAAAAAAAAAAATCACAGGATGTCAAATAATTTTGAATTCAACTGTATGTGTCTGACTTCTCTTTATAGGATCAGCTATGTGGGCGAGACCCGACCCTGACGGACGAGCTGATGGCCATACTCACAGAGCTCACACAGCTCAGCAAGACCACCAATGCCAAGGTGGCATTGCGGGCACGGCAGGTTCTCATCGCTTCTCACCTTCCCTCATATGAGCTGCGACACAATCAGGTGGAATCCATTTTCCTGTCTGCCATCGACATGTATGGACACCAGTTCTGCATTGAGAACCTGCAGGTACACTGTAAAAACGTTGGCTTCCACACAACTCCTTCATGTTGTCCCATAGGTTGCTATCAGTGTATGCAAACTGGCACTGCAAGTTGTTGGCTGTCCACAGAGCCCAGATAAGACTTATGACAGTTCATATTTCTGCTGAGCCACAGAACGCCATATGCATAGTTACTACCAATTCATGGTGCGGCGCATCTTGTGTGGGACCTTTAGAAATATATACATTAAACACATTACAAATCATATAAAATGTATTAATAATGTACTAATTTATTAAAATTTGCAATAATAATAATTGATGTATATATTTTGGCTTTAGATCATGAATTAGATTAACAAATTGATGTTAAACTGTTGTTGAATCTGCAGTAGGATTTATTATGATGTTCATTATTATATATTTTTTTAATGAATGAAAATAAGGAAACATTTTACACAGTTAAAGTTCCTTCACAACGTTAAAACATCAAAAAAGCATCATTTAAAAAAAAAAAGCATTTCTGATGAAACATAACACTAAACACCAATTTAATGGCTGCTGAAATGTTAACAATGACTCAGGAAAAATGAAATTTTAAAGTATTTTAAAATGAAAAACTGTTATTCAGTATTACTCCTTTTATTCCATATAACTGCTTTTAATAGATTTTTTATATACAGCCATGTTGAAAATAAGTGACTTAAAAAACATTAATCATAATTACTAATCCCAATATTACAATGCTAGTATATAACTGCAATTTCATTTGATCAATCTATTGGCCTAGAGCAGTTTTTCTCAACCATGTTTCCTAAGGACCACCAACACTCCATGTTTTGGATGTCTCCTTTGTCACACCTATTACAAATCTGAAAGTCTCTGCTAATGGCCGATGATCTGAATCAGGTGTGTTTGGTTAATAAATGTGTTTGGATATGTGCGTAGCTTGTGGTCCTCCAGGAACGTGGTTGAGAAACACTGGCCTAGAGCACTTCAACATTTTTTTTTGTACTATTTTGCTCTAGAACATTATGGAATTATTGAAACTTTGCTTCCCTTTCCTAGAAACTGATCCTGTCAGAAACATCCATCTTTGATGTGCTGCCAAATTTCTTTTACCATAGTAATCAGGTGGTACGGATGGCTGCTCTCGAGGTGAGACTGCGCCATTTTTTATCTATTTATTCAGGAAATGGAGTGCTTGGGGTTGTCTTCATACAATAAACATTCTGCTGCTCATTCTCTTCCCTTAGGTGTATGTTCGTAGAGCTTACATCGCTTATGAACTCAACAGCGTCCAGCACCGTCAGCTGAAGGACAACACCTGCATCGTGGAGTTCCAGTTCATGCTGCCCACATCCCACCCCAACAGGTACCTCACCATGTCCCATTATCCTGCTTTTCACCATTTTTGCCATTCCCTTGCTGGGACTTTGGAGGAGATGAAACACTGTGTAAGACAGGGGCGAATGTAGTCATTTTCCTTGGTGCAGACAAAAGTGTTGAATAAATTTAGTTTTAAAGAAATTTACTGTGTATCTAGGAATGTCACAGACTTTTTTGGTTAATAATAGGGCTATACTCCAACTCAAAACCATGTAATGGATGAGCATCTATCTTTTCACTATATAAGAACACCGCAAACAAACATTTTGAGAAACTGGCTGGTTCAGGCCTTTCATGGATGCAGGACGCATACATTTGACACAAAGTCTCAGTAAGTGATTCATTGAATTGAGTTCAAAATGGCAGATTGTTTTTAAACAAAGCGAGTAATTAAATTTTAGGCTCTGTTGTTTCTGATATTTTTAATGAGAATTATTATTTAATTGCTCCTCCACTGTCCCACAATCCACATCCCCTTTCACCCTTAAAATGCTCTACTTGTGTACAGTCTGTGCCACTGTTTTAGTGTCTGCTGTGATCAGGAGGTTTGTATGAAGTAGGAGTAGAAACATTTTATAGTAGTGACACAGGGTCTGAATCACAGGGCCAAAAGTTCGTCTTTAAGGTGTCTCTCATCTGTACTGGCCGCATCCGTGTGTTTCAGGTGACACCGATCTGTTAAAACCAAAGAATGCCAACAATAGAGGACATGCTAATTGGCTGGATCTATACTAGCTTCCTTTCTTTTTCATTCTCTGCTGATTCATGCTTGTGAACTGATGTAGTGTAGCTTTCTTTTATGCATGTTATGTTTCTGCCTTTTCCTATTTGTGCATTTATCACATTAAAAACTTCCAGTATCTGCTTTTCCAGCTGTCATTGCTGCTTTGCCTGTCATTTAGATTGAAAGGAACGGCTTAGTACTTTGTACTTGAATGGTTCTAGCTGCAGTGTTTCAAAAATGAAATTGTTGCATGTGAGGGAGGGCCGTCATATGTCAAGTGTGTGGCTTGGTTTAGATTCAAATTGTGCTGTATATCACAGTTTTAACCTCTGAAATCAAATGAAAAAGCATGTATATAAATTATATTTAACAGAGAAATGCACATGTTAATATGTTGGGCAGTAAAGCAATATTTATTTACAAAATGTAACATAAAATGAACGCAAATATAAGTATTTACTTACAGTGTTGCTAAAATATTGGTGTACTAAAATGAACTGAGCACTAGATGGCAGCAAATGATTTAAATCAAGGGTGTCAAACTTCGTTCTTGAAGGGCTGCCTGTAGGTTACAAACAAACCTGAGGGACTCAATTAGTATAATCAACTGTGTTTGATTAAAGGCCCCCAGGAAACTTGAGTTTGACACCTGCGATGCAAATATACAGTGATAAGCATAACCAAGTTTACCCCATTTAGAATTTTATTTTTAGTTATTTCTAAGTGAATACAGGCAATGTATTTTGATGCATTTAAACAAAAAAAGATTTGTTAAACAGATATATTTATTAAAATACTATTTTAGTCACAGAACATAGATAGTAAGAACAAAGATAATAAATTTTAATTCATGCAAAATATTGCAGAAAATACAAACTACAACATTCAACAAAATTGTATAAAATTGTTGTTTCTCTTGATTTTTGCTTTTTTTGAAAATGTTATTTAATATTTTCTCTAACTTTTAAATTTGTGCTACTAATTTTTGAACCATTATTGTAAGTTAACTAATTTATATGGATAAATATAATATTGTAAAGCATCTTATAGAAAAAAATTATTTAAATGAGAGATTTGTAAGGGGTGTACTTGTATATGCTTAGCACTGTTAATGCATTCAAAAACTTTAAAAATTAAAAAGTCATGATGTTTGTATATATATAATCAATATCAATTATTTACAGTTTACCAATAATTATGAAACAATATCAGTTGATAATGTTTAACACAACAAATGAAAACCTCAAACAATTTTTTATCAGTTTTATTTTCAGAATTTCTTGATGAATGTAAAGTTCAGAATAACTTTAATAATTTGAGAAATCTAATTTATCTTGTTTTTATTTATTACACCTCTTTTTTTTTTAAACAGATTAAAATGAACTTTTTAAATTTATTTAATACATTTTTAATTAATATCACCTTCCAATGAGTTTATTGCACATTTGCATTATTCTGGAGACGTGCAGCAAGAAGGTTGCTGATTCAAGTCTCTGCTGGGTCAGTTGGCATTTCAGAGTGGATGCATGTTCTCCCAGTGTTCGCATGGGTTTCCTCAGGTTGCTCGGGTTTCCCCCATAGTCCAAAGACAGGTGAATAGAATAAACCAAATTGGCTCTAGTGTATGTGTGTAAATGTGAGTGTATGGGTGTTTCCCAGCAATGGATTGCTGCTGGAAGGGCATCTGCTGTGTAAAACATATGCTGGATAAGTTGGTGGTTCATTTCCCTGTAGCGACCCGTAATGAATAAAGGGACTAAGCCAAAGGAAAATGAATGAGTGAATAATACCGTAAAAGAAGGGAAAATGTGTTTGATTACTCTGATATAAACATGATAACTTGTTAAAACAAATTCCTAAAACAGCCCTCATTTATCATTAAGCAAAATATAATTTATTATTTCTTCAGTTTGATTTTGGAGTGACGTGATCATGACATGCATTTGATTTACTCTTCAATTAACAAAACCAGTCCGTTTAGCAGTCTTATTTAGTGACCACATCCAAACAATCACTAAGGACTCATTAGAGGTCATTGTACAATTCAAGTGCGCTGAAATCAGATTGGAGCTTTCTATTATGTGAAAAGACCACACACTTCACATGTGACTGAGCCTACCCATTGATGCCTGACACTAACCAATCAGTAATCAATGTTGTTTGATTGCAGAGGGAACATCCCCACTCTAAACAGGTATAGTACACATTCTTTCTTCCCTAAACCACAGTGTAGACTTAGAAAAATGGAGTAGTAACAACAGCATGTGTTTAAATGTAGTGGTCATTGTGTACTATCCAGTAGTACTACATCAATATTCTCTTACATACTGTAGTATCATCACATAATAATGTAAGTATTCTACTGCAAGATGTGATTTTGGCAATATAAAAAATATGCTAATATAATATTTCATGCTATTTGTACTCATCTTTTATATACACTAGTATATTTTTTGCAATGTATGGGTACTTTATCATTATGTTCTAGTGATAACCTATTGGATACTAGTACTATTTATGTAGTACTATTATGTACTATTATGTACTTTATGTAGGTGTTGGCAACTACTGAATATACACTAATTAAATTCATCATTAGAAACTCTAATACCTTTATATTAATATCTATTAAATAGACGATAGTACTTTAATCAGTCCATTCTACAGTAGTACTTATTTCAGTAGTGAATGGTAACGGTTTTATTGTTACTACACTAGTTATAATTTGAATTTCATTGTATTTATGTTTTGCCATTCACTTTTAAAGAGATCTACAATTATACTTTAATTATTAAATAAATAGTAATACCTATGAAAATGTGGGGTTTTTAACTCAATGCTGGGTCAAATATGGACAAACCCAGCAGTTTAAAAGAAAAGTAATTTAATTTGTATGTAAATAATTAACCTATTGTTGGTTTTGTCTGTATTTGACCCTTCATTTGGTTAATACAACTCAACATTTTTTATTATAGTGTAAAGAGTAAGTAATTGTTTATTTTCAAAAAGTAGTAGAAACTAAAGAATGTGCGCTAATAGCTAATAAATAAGTATTTGTACTTAATGAAGAAAATACTAATATCTAAAAAACGTTACTAGTAGCATGATAATAGATCTTAGTACAGTTTGTGAATTAAGTGTGTGAAATGAAGTGTTTGCCCCTTACTGATTTTTTTATTTTTTTATTTGCATGTTTGTCACACTATAATGTTTCAGATCATCAAACAAATTTATACTCACAATCAAGGCTTTTGCTATTAAAGGATATCCACAGGGCCTTAAAGCCTTAAAATGTCTTAAATGTCAAAAGGTAAATTTTAGGCCTCAAAAAGTCTTAAATTTACTGAAATGCTGTGTTGTAGGTCTTAAATATTTTTATTATTTAACATGTCTTAATTTTCCTTTGTTCATGTATAGCTACCCGATCTGGCCATACAATCACCAACAATTCATCTAATTAAAACTTTATAATGAAAAATAGCATTTTATTACTTTCCTTACAGTAACATTTGCTTAAAAATTCTCCATTTATTTACTGCTGAGAATACTGACTTGGCCTACATTTTTTATTATTAAATTATTATTGTAGACTGAAGTAATTGATTTGTTTTGTTCTATTGTTGGTAAGGGTTATAGGGTTTGTAAATGTATATATTTGAAATTTAATAAAAAAGAAAAAATTCTTACAAAATGATTATTATTGTATTATTGAATGTATTTTAATTATTTATTGATAGCGCAAGTGAAAATCTTTTCTAAGTGGGATATTCGAAAAAAAAAAAAAATCCTTAGCATTTAGCCCTGTATAAGTCCAAAATTTCATACATAATGGTCTTAATGTCTTAAAGTCTTAAATTTCACTTGATGAAACCTGAAGATACCCTGTATTAATGGGGTGAAATGCAAAATTAAATAGCCCTGTGTGAAAAAGTGTTTGCACCCCAAACCTAATAACAGGTTGGGCCATTCTTAGCAGCAACAACTTGCAATCAGTCGGTTACATCGCTGTGGAGTAATTTTGGCATACTCATCTTTGGAAAATTGTTGTAATTCAGACATGTTCTAGTTTTTTCTGAGCATGAACTGCCTTTTTTCATGACACAACATTTCAATAGGATTAGAATCAGGACTTTGACTAGGCCACTCCAAAGTCTTCATCCAAAGTCAAAAACTTTTTCACACCAGGTTATGTACTATAGGATTAGATTTTATGTTTATATAAACCAACCTTTTTGTTTAAAAACTGCATGATGTTTACTTGTGTTATTTTTGACTAATATGATTGATGATGATTGACTGAAACATTAAAATTTGACAAACATGCAAAAAATATATACAAGATCAGTAAAGGTCAGTTTCACAACACTGTATATACAGTGTAATTCATAAATATTTGGACATCCACACAATTCTAACATTTTTTGCTTTAAACCAATACAATGGATTTGAAATTAAACTAACAAGATGTACTTTAACTGCTGTCAGCTTTAATTTGAAGGTATTTACATCCAAATCAAGTGAACGGTGTAAGAATTACAACAGTTTGCATATGTGCCTCCCACTTGTTAAGGGTCCAATAGTAGTTGGACAATTGGCTTTTAAGCTGTTCCATGGCCAGATGTGTGTTATTGCCTTAATATGCCAATTACATTGAGCAGAGAAAAGGTCCAGAGTTTCAAGTGTGCTAATTGCATTTGAAATCTGAATCTGTCACAAAAAGCTGTCACTGTCAGTCAAGCAAGCCATTATTAGGCTGAAAAAACAAAACAAACCCATCAGAGAGATAGAAAAAAACATTGGGTGTGGCCAAAACAACTGTTTAGAACATTCTTAAAAAGTAACAACGCATTAGTGAGCTCAGCAACACCAAAAGACCCCGAAGACTATGGAAATATCCGTGGTGGACGACTGAAGAATTCTTTCTCTGGTTAAGAAAACACCTTTCACAACTGTTGGCCAGATCAAGAACACTCTCCAGGAGGTAGGTCTATGTGTGTCAGAGTTAACAATCAAGAGAAGACTACACCAGAGTGAAAACAGAGGGTCCGCCACAAGATGCATACCATTGGTGAATTTCAAAAACAGGAAGGCCAAATTAGAGTTCTAAAAAAGCCCTCACAGTTCTGGATCAACATCCTATCGACAGATTAGACCACGATTAACTTGTACCAGAGTGATAAGAAGAGAAGAGCATGGAGAAGCAAAGGAATTGCTCATGATCTTCAGCAGTGAAGCATGGTGGTAGTAGTTGCGTGGCGTGGGCATGACTGTCAAAAGAACTGGTTCTTTTGTATTTATTGATGATGTGACTGCTGAAAAAAGCAGCAGAATGAATTGTGAAATGTTTCAGGCAATATTTTCGGCTCATATTAATCCAAATGCTTCAAAGCCCATTGGACAGCGCTTGACAGTGCAGATGGAGAGTGACCCAAACCATACTGCAATAGCAGCCAAAGAGTTTATGAAGGGAAAGAAGTGGAATGTATTGCAATGGCCAAATCAATCACCTGATTTAAATATGATTGAGCATGTATTTCACTTGCTAAAGACATAACTAAAGGGAAAAAGCCCAAAGTACAAGCAGGAATTGAAGGCAGTTGCTGTAGATACAAGGCAGAGCACCACCAGGAATGAAACCCAGCGTCTGCTGATGTCTATGCGTTCCAGACTTCAGGCTGTGATTGACTACAAAAGATTTGCAACCCAGTATTAAAAAGTGAAAGTTTCATTTTTGATTATTATTCTGTCCAATTACTTTTGGACCCTTAACAAGTGGGAGGCACCTATGCAAACTGTTGTAATTCCTACAGCGTTCACCAGATTTAGATGTAAAAAAAATAAATTTATTAAATTAAAGCTGACAGTCAGCAGTTAAAGCCATTGTGTTGGTGTGTAGAGCCAAAAATGATAGAATTGTGTCAATGTCCAAATATTTAAGGACCTAACTATATGTAAATAAAGTAAATAAACATAAAATAAACAATACAGAATGAATTGCCTTCATCTAATGACCAAAGCTTCTATGCATCTCTTAAAATTCTGAATCAAATGATTGCAGTTACTGTGAAACTTAATGAAAAAGCCCTAAGTTGGTGCTTTATTCTGTTTAGTCTCTGTAAACACAAACTAATTTGCATGGCTTATTTCACCACTCTCAACACAAATGTGTGTCTTAAATCGCTGTTGATGTGTATGTGTGTGTGTTTGTGTGAGCGCATAAAAAATGGAGATACTCTTATAATATGTTAAGTGAGCTGATATTGTCTCGACCTCCTACTGGGTTTGAATTAACTACATAATAGTGGTGATTAAATCTGGTATGTGTTCGGTGTGATTGTTTGAGTACATTCTTTGTGCGTTTGTGTGTGTCAAAGCATGACTATCAACTTGTCCTCCCAGGAAACTGTCTGCCCCACTGCAGGACTACAAACCTCCAGCTAACACAGCTAACACTAGTGGAGCCACAGAGGCAGCTAGTGACTCTGCTGAGAGTGAGGACAGGTAGAGCAGGACAGACTACAGGCTTTAATCACAGATAGGGTTTAATCAGTCTACTCTAATCCATGCACTTTCATGTTAATGAAGTCTGGGTGTAAATTTTTAAATTTGGTCTTAATGGATAAGGGATCTATGTCTATACTAACATCGAATGAGATGCGTTACTTACTGAAGTTCAGTAAATTATGACAATTTTTGGTAATGTGTTGATTTAGATCAGCATTGCTCAACCACGTTCCTTAAGGACTACCAGGACTACATGTTTTGGATATCTCTTCAGTCTGTCACACCCAGTACAGGTCTTTCAGTCTCTGCTAATGAGCTGATGATCTGAGTCAGGTGTGTTTGGTTAAGGAGACATGGAATATGTGCAGAGCTGGTGGTCCACCAGGAACGTGGTTGAGAAACACTGGATTAGTTTGTAATTATGGGTGTTATCAGATGAATATTCCAGGTTAAATTTAACATTGAATCAATAGGTGTATTCCTTTTGTGTTAATTGCCACAAGAATTCAGTTCATTGTCATATTCACTAGTTTTGAAAAAAAAATTGTTAATAATGAATTTGTAGTAGTTGGGAGTTATTGAAGA
Source organism: Danio rerio (assembly GCF_052040795.2). NCBI lineage: Eukaryota > Metazoa > Chordata > Actinopteri > Cypriniformes > Danionidae > Danio > Danio rerio. Next base: position 62,723,068 of record NC_141025.1, on the reverse strand, counting down.
AAAAGCATTAAGTTTAAGCAGAAATAAAATATGTTAAGGTTATTTAAATAGTCTAGACCAGGGGTGGCCAACCCTGTTCCTGGAGAGCCACCATCCTACAGATTTCAGTTGCTACCCATATCAAACACACCTGAACCAATTAATTAGGACCTGAACACCACGTGGTAATTACAGGCAGGTGTGTTTGATATGGGTTGCAACTCAAATTGCAGGAAGGTGGCTCTCCAGGAACAGGGTTGGCCACCCCTGGTCTAGACAGTTTAACAGTTTGAATATTGAGTGTATTTACATAATATACAATCAAGCACATTAACAATTAAGTTTCTGCTTTTAAAAATTGTGTAGTCCAGGCTTATTAATGCCACAGGCTGAAATATGATGAAAACCATATAATTTTTTGTATAGTTGAAGCCCCTCTGTTTATTTCCCCCCCAATTTCTGTTTAACGGAGAGAAGATTGTTTTAATTTCTAAGCATAATAGTTTTAATAACTCATTTCTAATAACTGATTTATTTTATCTTTGCCATGATGACAGTAAATAATATTTGACTAAATATTTTTCAAGACACTTCTATACAGCTTAAAGTGCCATTTAAATGCATTTAATGGTTTGTTTTGTTGACTATCAAATATATATATATAGCTTAAAGGACCTATTAATTTTTAACTTAAAATAAAAAAATGCTTTTATTGTAGCCGAAATAAAATAAATAAGACTTTCTCCAGAAGAAAAAAAAATGTTATCAGACATGATAATGTTATAAGACTGTGAAAATGTCCTTACTTTGTTAAACATCATTTGGGAAATGTTTAAAAAAGAAAAAAAAATCTAAATAATATGTAATAAAATTGTAACTGAAAAAGATTATATCTGATATCTGATAAAAAGATTATATCTGATAAAAAATTTTGTTTTTCTGTACATCATAATGTTTTATTCAATTAAATTCCTATATGTAATGTAAATAATGGCAAGATTCGAGATTAACAGATGTGTCATTCGGTTTAGCAAATAGTTTAAATCCCCAAAAAATATTGTCAGACATACTGTATTTACAGCAAGAATCATTTTATGAGGTATTAAATGACTACCTTGGACATTTAAAAATCGACATTAGTTCTAACAACATACTTGTATGTAACCATTTGTTCCCTAGTTTTATGTAAAGTGCTTAGCTTATACAAGTACACCCCTTACAAATCTATTTTTTAAATTCATATTTTAATAGGAAGCTGTACAGTATTATATTTGTGCATATACATTAGATTATTCAGTAATAAAGCCAAATCTGGATAACGATAACGGCCAAAAAACTAGTTGCCTTTTTTCATTTGTTTTAGAAAAATGTTAAATAAAAATTTTAAAAGGAGGGAAAATCAAGAGAAGCAAATAATTGAAAATTATTTTTTTTGCAATATTTTGCTTGAATTTAATTGTATTATCTTTCAATTTGTAAATATGTTTGACTAAAATATGATTTTAATAAATATATCTCTTTAATGAATCTGTTTTATTTAAATGCACCAAGATACTCTACATTGCCTATATTCACTGAGAAATAAATAAAAATATTCATTTTCAAAATGGCGTGTAATCAGTTATGCTGAGCACTGTTAATAATGGCATTGTTAACTAAATGATTTGCTCATTTTAATTTAATCCAGAATATCCTTATCACACATCAGCATTGCATGCTTTGTGTGTGCCTCCATAGAAAAAACTAGCACCGGTAATAAAATAACCAGTTACTATTACAATTTCTGATTTTAGAAAGCAGAATGATTTTTTGACAGTATACCCATTAAGTTTTATAACTTTCATAACACATTTAGAACTCTTTTTTTTTTTTTTTTTTTTTTTCAATTTGAAAACCTTTTGTTGTTAATGTACTGTATAACAATAAAAAATTTATTTTTAGTTTCTTTTTTAAAAGAGAGGGATGACTCAAATATAAGATCTCTCTTATATTCTATCTCTTATATCATATCTCATATATGATATTTAAAACCAGTACGCCAATAGATTTTATTTAACCTGGAATATTTTAAATGAACCTGCTCTTCCACCGTAATTTACAGTAAAGTATTTGAATGAGAATGCATGAATTCACCCTTATGATACAGTAAAGTTTAATTCATTCTTGTTTTTATTTTAATTGCCTCCTGACAACTGAGCTTTTTATAAAAGGTTCAGATCTCACACATCAGTGTGTTCACATTCAGCTTGTGAGGAGGCGATGCTTTTCTCATTCACTCCTGTGATTTGGACTGATGTGTGATGGTGGTGATTTGGTCGTTCCCCTGGGGTGATCTACCACTTCATTAAGAGGTTACGGGTATGCAGCTGGGTTAATAACTGAATGTCTTTTGTGTTTCTGAATGCGTGTTGTGCTCTCAGAATGTCCTTTTCCTCAAACCTGAACCACTACGGCATGGTCCACGTGGCCAGCGTTAGTGATGTGCTCCTAGACACCTCCTTTACCCCACCCTGTCAGCGCATGGGAGCCATGGTTTCCTTCCGCTCTTTCCAGGAGTTCACCAGGTTAGTGGCAGTCTTACATTATTGATGCTAAGTTCCATACAATTTAATCATGTTGTTCCAACACTAATTTATTAAGTTAACCTCATTATTTTAACAAATTTAAGTGGATTTCACATAAAACAATTAAAGCCATCCCCCTCCTTAAAAAAGTTGTGTTAAATCAGCCTATTTAAAAAAAAAACAAAAAAAAAATTAATTTGCTGTTTATTTTGCTTGTTAAATGACCCTGATTTTACTTGCATCTTTTATCTTTATTATGGGCAGAGTTGGGTGTAACGCGCCCCCCAGTAACGCATTATTGTATCCTAATTACATTTTTGAGGAACTCTGTAATGTAACGAATGACATTTTAAATTTGTGTGATTTGATTACAGTTACTAAAGCAGGGGTGTCCTGGAGGCCCGCTGCCCTGCTGAGTTTAGCTCCAACTTGCTTCAACACGCCTGCCAGTATAACTAGTAAGAACTTGATAGCTGGTTATGGTGTGTTTGCTTAGGGTTGAAGCTAAACTTTTCAGGACACCGGCCCTTCAGGACTGAGTTTGGACACCCCTGAACTAAAGTCAATGTAATTGCGTTACTTGCATTACAATTATAGTTTTTAGAAGAAAAAAAAAAAGGTTTTTTAAATCATGTATTCCGCTGCAACGTCAGTTAATAAGCATGCACTTTTAAACTGCTGGAGAACACGAGCTGAAATGGTTTCTGTTAAAAGTGTTTGCTGTGAAATTTAATCTATGTCCAGTCTCCTAAGAACCTTTGACTGCTTTTAACTTAAGCAACTTGTTCAAGCACTTGAACAGAAAGCATTCTACTACAATACTCATCATTGAGGAGGACACCGGCACCCAAAAACACAGTGGCCCAATTCAGCCTAAACAAAGGCTAAATTGGATTTTTGTGCTGAATCGGGAGTGAAGGTATCTTTTTCATGTGAAGATAAGCGTAGCTGCTCGGGGCAGTTTATATATCTCTTCTTTTGCGCGCGCACGTGTATTAGGATCGCATATTGCCTAGACACACTAGTTGAAAACCGCTGGTCACATGACAAGACATGACGAATCAGCTTCATACTTTGTATGAAATATACACATTTCGGTAGACTAATTACCTCAGACAAACCCAAAACACCCAAACACTACAGTGCTTTTTCCATACTATGGATGTCAAAGGTTTCAGGTATCCAGTTTTCTTCATGTAATTTTTTGTGTTAAAAACAATAGACAAACAGGTTTGGAACAAGTGAATGATGAGAGAATTTTAAGTTTGGGTGAACTCTTTAAGTCTTTTGAATATGTCAAGCTGCTGTGACCAACCCACGTTTTTCAGTGAAAATCAAATTACTAAAAGAGCTGCAGTTTATTTTATAGTTTAGTTTATGGGTATATTTTATGCTTTAAAAGTAACTTCAAAGTAAAGTAATTTGTAATCTGATTACTTTTTACATGAAGTAGTTAGTAATGCGATCAGATTACAATTTTTCCAGTAGTAATCAGTAATTTTTAATTGATTACTTTTCAAAAGTAACTTTCCCAACACTGATTATGTGTGTATGCCCCACCTTATTGCTATTTATGGTCAAAAGTGACTCTAGCGTTTAATAACATTGCTGGTGCCACACCAGTTCTGGCAAACTTAACTAAACTGAGCTATACCTTGGACCTAATACTGTAAATTAAATTAATTAAGCCATTGGCATATCATTATAAATAGATAATAAAAACATTTAGAATAAAAACATTTGTATAAAAAGGTTTTAAAACCCATTATAATATATGAACACAGTCATATCAATATAGTTTTAAGGAGGATTAGTTTGGTTCACAAGCAATGTGTTTAGTTCTTGGTTTGCGAAGTAATTTTTAAGATTAGACTGATATATAGAAAAGAAAAATAAAAGGCTTTTATTTTGTTAATATCATGATGTAATTTAATGAGTGACAAGAAAAAGCAGATATGCTTGAGCGTTCTTGTGACTTCTCTTTTTTGTTTTGTTATTCATGGTTATTTTGAATGCTAGTAAATAGCAAAACTGGTAAAAATCAGGATCCCTCAACATTGCCAAACTGATTATTATATGATTTTAAAAACTCATTTGAACTTGTAATGTGGCGTATCATTTCCCAGTCCTGGGTTGCAACTGGAATGGCTGCGTAAAACATATGTCGGAATAGATAGTGGTTCATTTAGCTATGGCGTCCCCCAATAAAGGGGGACTAAGCTAAAGGAAAATGAATGAATGGATAGATGAATGAATAAATGTGGCATATCATGAATTGTTTCTCTAAATTTCTCTAAATTTACAAACATTTTAATTGAGTGGTGTTAAATAATAATGTACTGTAATGTCTATTTTTTTTTTCTTATTTAGGAACATAAAGGATGTTCTGAGCTGTTTCTCAGACTCTCCTCCATCAACTCCAACCTTTCCTGAAGGGGGGAACCCTGTGCTGTATAGAGAGGAGGACAGCAAGGTGAACGTGGCCTTAATGTGTCAAACTAGCAAATAAATAAAATGTTTCAATCAAACTTTAATAAAGAGTGATGGTAAGATGTCCCTGGTTTAGATAATCTTTGTGAACAACATGTTTAGGATAACTTTTTTTTTTTTTTCATTGTGATTCAATGATAAACATGACTGAATTTTGAAGCCAAATGCATCAGACAGAAGTATATGTACATTATAAAGCTAAAAGTTGTATATACCCGAGTTGGAAACAACTTTAAGGAGTTTTGGAATTTAAGACAGTTAGCCAAAAATCCCTGAATATTTGACTTTTTAAAACAGAGTAGAACTGATAGTGCTAAAATGCTAACTTCAGGGTTCATATGGTCATGGAAAACCTGGAAAAGTCATGGAATTTTGACATGGAATTTTCCAGGCCTGGAAAAGCCCACAAGGTTTTGGAAAAGTCATGGAAATTACATTTACATTTAGTCATTTAGCATTTATCACACTAGATCTTGTGATTTCGAAATTCTGTCGTATAACGCTGCGAAAAGGGGAGGTATTAAACAATATGATTAGACGTTAATAAAAGTGAGCGATTGCTCCATATTTTACATTTCTTATTTTCAGTTATCTTCTATTGATATTACTGATGTGATTTCGCAGATAAGAATTCTCCAAACTTGAACTTTAGAATGCAGTGAAATGTAAAACTTGATGTACGTGCTTGCATTTCTGGTCTGCCTCATTCGCATGCCTATGAATGGAAGTCTATGGAGCGAAAAGTGCAGTGTGATTGCATCTTTACAATAGAAGTAGTTTTACTTACTATTGATATTTTAACAAACTTACCATTATCTAAAATTAGTTTGACAAATATGTGCATACTTGATTGGAGGTTGGTTGTTTTTACATCTTTTCTTTTTTCGGCCAAAAACATGGTCTTACATCATTACTGCTGTGTAAGCATTATCTATTTTACATAGATATAAAAATCAATTGAAACTAAAAAGATTATTGCGTGTTTTATGATATGCTGTAATAAATGTAAATGTACATTGTTTTTCTGATGATTTACCATGTAAGCGAAGACATTACATGAAACATTAGGTCATAAAAATGTACTTGAGTCCTGGAAAAGTCATGGAGTTTTTGTAGTAAAAATGTGTATGAATCTTGTAACTTGCTTCTGAATTTCGACCCATCAAAATATCTGCCTGCAACACACTCTAGGATTGATGGAACTACTGAATTAAAATATATCCTTGTCTGTCCCTAGTTTTGAATGTTTTTTTCTTCTCTCTTTTTCGCTGTAGAGCATTCAAGATGAGCCCATTCATATTCTTAATGTGGCAATAAAGACGGACAGTGATATTGATGATGATGGGCTGGCGGCCATGTTTCGTGAGTTTACACAGTCTAAGGTGAAGGAAGTTGTTCTGCTCTCTATGGGTTGCCTGTTTTTATTGGACATGTTAAAGTAATGTCTGACTCAGTAAGTTCAATTCTGATTATTTCTACTACAGAAATCTCTGCTGTTTGACCACGGCATCCGAAGACTTACCTTCCTGGTTGCTCAGAAGGTAAGCTTTCAAAGATGACTTTTGAGCATGCTTCTGATCTCCTGAAATCAGATTATATAATCTGCAATCGGTTAATTTGAATGACAGTAAATGATTGACTTCAGTTCTGCTCTGCTAACTGCATGTATGTGTGTTTGTCTTGGTACCGTTATTAACAGGATTTCAGAAAGCAAATCAACTGTGAGGTGGACCAGAGGTTCCATGTAAGTCATTGTGGAATGTTTTAGACATTGGTACTGTTCCACAACCTACTGAGCTGTTTTGCTGTCAACCTTTTTGGCAGCATCTTAACCAATATAGAACTTCACAAATGACTTAACTGAAACACTCATTCAAGCATACACTAGCAGTGTTGCTCTGCTAATGATTCATTTTTCATTATATTATATTATATTATATTATATTATATTATATTATATTATATTATATTATATTATATTATATTATATTATATTCATTTTAAACAATATGGAACTTCACAAATTACTTAACTGAAGCACTCATTCTAGTATATACTAACAAAGCTACTTCTCTGCAGAGTGTGATTAAACATTGCTAACAGTTCATTCTAGTAGAGGTCAATAAGTGTTGCTATGCTAATGATTCACTTCTTATTTTCATTATATTGGATTATATTATATTTTATTATATTACTCTATATTATATTATATTATATTATAATATATTATAATATATTACTCTATATTATATTATATTATATTATATTATATTATATTATATTATATTATATTACTCTATATAATATTATATTATATTTTATTATATTACTCTATATTATATTATATTATAATATATTACTCTATATTATATTATATTATATTTCTCTATATTACTCTATATTATATTATATTTTATTTAATATATATTACTATATATTATATTAAATTATATTATATTACATTATATTATATTAATTTATATTATATTAATCAATATGGAACCTCACAAATGACTTAACTGAAACACTCATTGAAGCCTACACTAGCAGTGCTACTTTTCTGCAGTGCATGATTAGACATTGCTAACAATTAATTCTAGTAGAAATCAATATTAAAGTGTTGCTATGCTAATGATTTACGTCCAAAATCAACATGCCGCACACATTGTTCAATTTTAAGAAGACGTTGATTTGTGATTTTTGATCAATTTTTACTATCCTAGATGTTAGCATGTTGCTAAGCTCATGAACTAATGCTCTAAGGCCGTGTTTACACTAAGTGAAGTTTATTCTAAAACTGATTTCGAGAGGAGCACTTGATTATAATTGAACACAGCTGGTCTCGCATTAACTAACGCATGGTTATTAGATGTTCACAAACTCACTATAAATAGCTAGAGTGTCTTACTAAAGTTATCTTCTACTTGAAGAATCCCCCCTTCCACCCCTACTGCCGCACCTTTCCTTTTATAGGGTGGCATGGAGGCCTAGTGGTTAACGCTGTTGCCTCACAGCAAGAACGTCACTGGTTTGAATACTTAACAAGCCAGCTGTCGTTCCTCTGTGGAGTTGACATGTTTTTCCTGTGCTCGCATGGGTTTCCCTCGGGTTCTCGGGTTTCCTCCCATTGTCCAAAATTATGTCATAATCAAGTTGATGAATCTAAGTTAGCACTAGTCAAGCTCTTAACCAGCTGGATATCTCTACTAGGGAGGCAACAGTAGTTAGCCCACGGTTAACAATAGTTAGCTCACGGTTCAATACATACCTCTGTTTTTAACACTGTTTTTGGTTCGGTTCTCATGGCTTGACACGTGTTTTTTTTTATTTTATTCTATAGGCAATAGATAAGAGGTTAAGGAGAAAAAATAAAAACGATTTATTGCAATACTCATTTTGTTTTACTTAAAATTAAAGAAAAGGACAGTAGTTCCTGGTGTTTTGTATAAAAAAATAAAACTGAAATCTCACAGCTGCTGGTAGTCCATGTACAAACTGGGGAACATAAAATCCTACACTTTGAAAATAAACATACATGTGAAGTTAATAAAGATAAATTGGCCATTTCAAATAAACATATTTGTACTTAAGTAAGCATAAATAAACCCTCTTAATTATCTCAATGCTGAAAAAATGCAAGACTGTAGTCTGTAACACGAATTGAGTGCTTTTATAAAATGACAAAAACCCACATCTCCCATCACTGAAAACGGCTGCAAATCTTTAGCAATAAACACCCGCTCTGCCCTTGTTAATTTATGTGTCTCTCGGAACCAATTGGGTATGTTTGCTTGAAAGATTCAGCGATGAATTGTTGCTATTTGGAGGACTTTATTACCTTTTCTGCTATCCTGCCTTCAGACAGTGATATTGCTGGGTGATGACGCTGCAGATGTGCAGTCATGGTTATACATGTAAAACAATGCTTGCGCACAGTTATTTTTTGTTCACTGTCTTTTCTTTTATTGGCATTATACTTACCGGCCAAACTGAAATGTCCTCACATCGAAGATTTTAAAGATGCTGGCGCTTTCTCTTTCTGTTGCCTCACTTCGCCGGCGCTTCCTTGTACTGATGCCTCAGCCTCACTTCACTGCCGCTCGCAATGTTAAAGTGTGGAATGAGGGTCAAGCGCCCCTAACTTTAGAGCACAGTAATTTGGATAATTTACTCACAGGGAGGAGTTTCCTTTTCTCAGCTCATGGATTTAGAGGCACACACAGTCAATTGGGGGAGATGTTGGGGGAAAACGCACATAAATTATTTAAATGCAAAACCGAGAAAACCACAATTCACAAGTGCATATTGAACCGTGGAGGTCGTACCGTACGGTTCAATATTATATTGAGAACCGTGGCATCCCTAATCTCTATAATTGATATGTAATCTACCATCAGCCCTTAGCAAAGGTGGGAATTCTTAAAACCTACCTAAGCTCAAACTACTCTTTCGCCCTGCAAATGAGAGGGAGCCCTGAGCTCAAGGATCTTATGAGCTCAGGGCTCTCTCCCAGGAAACTCGCTTTATAATTAATCATGAGCTAGGTATAAAGTCTTAAATATGTTTTAGTTTTAAAGTGGATAAGTTTTACTACAGGTATGTTTACAATCATATGAAAACATGATATAAAGAACTTTCAGCAGACAGCAAGAATGGTGAGGCATCGTGTAGCTACACTGTATGCATATTTACAAATAAACAGAGCCTAACATAACTGCCTCCATTCATTTTCTTCTAAAAATACAAAACATACTCTCTCTTTTGTTGAATATCAGTTTTAATAATCAATAATGATCATTGTAATAGTATAATGTACAATAAGTTTATACATTATAGCAAATTAAGGCAAGCAAATGGGTACACAAATTAATTTCTTTGCACCAAAATACACCTGAAAACAAGTAAAAGGTTCAAAAGAGAAAAGTGTTGTTAGATAAAGACAGGATGAATTATCAAGTTTACCAACTATAGTAAGATGAGATCCAGCGGTATATCCTTGATTAACTGTCCAACATGCGCTGCTCTTACCTGGGGTTTTGTGCTCAAAACACCCGTTGACTGCCTGGAGCTCAGTCACGTGATGTGAGATCTTTTCAGAAACTCTAGGTGATAAGCCAGTGTGGACGTGGACTGTTTTCGTTCTAAAACATCGTTTTAAAACAGTACTTGTGTAAACGGGGCCTAATAAGTGTGCAATTTGGACTGTCGGTTGATTTAAAAGATGCATGACACTGTTTGCTGATTAATCAGTGTTTTAAATGACAAATATTGTCATATATCAATATTTATGAAGAAATTAAGGTTAATAAAACACAAAATGGTTAACAATTTAATTAATATTGCCCAAAAATGGCTTCATAAATCAGTATTGATGTTGGTGATATTTACATTTAATTGAACATACCGTTCCACATTTACGTTTATTATGAATTTAATGTTTAGCATTGAAATGTTATGTTTTTGACTCCCAGCTTTTGGAACAGAGCCATTACAAGTGGTCTCTAAATTATTAATTAACCTGTTTTCTGATATAATCTCAAAGCTTGTTTTACTTCACTGCTAATGTCTAATGTCTTATATTTCACAGAGAGAATTCCCCAAATTTTTTACATTCCGGGCTCGAGACAAGGTGAGTTATGTTTCACACAAGACTACCAATGACCGGCACAAAAGACTGTAAGCCTTTTAAATGCAAGTGTTCATTAAATTCATCAGCAGCTTTATGTTTAAAGGGGGAAAGTACAATAGGAAAATGAGGAGGAAGAAGAGAGAAAGCTGTTATATTCCTCAGTTTCTTGTCTTTTCTGTGCGAGTCACTCCATCATGATCAGTGGCGTTTCTCTGGCTTCATTCAGCCCTGATAGTTTGCTAAAATGGTTCCAGCAAAGCTCATTACATTAATGAACTTTTTAATTATTTGTCTCATTTGAGAGGGATGACATCCATTAGCTACTGTGATTACCTACATTTACTAAATCTAGCCTGCTATTATAGCTCACGGGCACTCTCTGCTCTTGTAGACTCACTTGCTCTAAATTTAAAAGGAGCAATTTCATATGATTCATATTTTCTATTTTATTAAGTCTTGTTTCGTTAAAATTATGCCAGAGTGTTCATGTGATCTTTAGGTAAAAGATTTATGTTCAAAAAAGAAGTGCATCCAACTTTATATTTTTATTTTATTTTAATTTTATTTCATTTAATGATTTTTTTTACCTCCTTTTATTTTTATTATTTAATTTTATTTTTTAAGATTTTTTATGGTATTTTTAAATTTGATTTTACTTTATTCATTCATTAATTGATTTTCTTTTTGGCATAGTCCCTTTATTAATCTGGGGTCGCCATAGCGGAATGAACCGCCAACTTATCCAGCATATATTTTATGTAGCGGATGCCTATTTTATTTATTTACTTTTATAAATTTGTATTAATTCATTTTTATTTTATTGTATTTTTTATTTAATTTTACTTAGATTTTATTTTATTATTTTATCTTATTTTTTAATTTAATTGGATTTTTTCATTTATTTTTATTTTTATTTTATTGCATTTTTAAAATTTTGTATTAATTTAATTTAATTTTCTATTATTTTATTTTATTTTAAAATTTTATTTTACTTTAAATTTTATTTAGTTTTTTTAAATTTTTTATTAGTTTTTTTATTTTATTTTACTTTAATTTTTTTTATTTTATTTTTTATTTGACATACATGTGCATGCAAATAGAAATTAATCTTTGCACAAGGCTAGAGCAAACCACTGCGTTTATGAAAATATTTTTTCTAAGGAGTACATTTTGAGTTCTAGTACTTAATTAATACTAGTTAATATTTTAGATATTTTTCCAATTGTCAATTTGTTTATTTGTTTTTTTTAGTTTGAGGAAGACCGTATCTACAGACACTTGGAACCTGCATTAGCTTTCCAGCTGGAGCTCAACCGCATGCGTAATTTTGCACTGACAGCCATCCCCTGTGCCAATCATAAGATGCACCTGTACTTGGGAGCTGCCCGTGTGGAAGTAGGCACTGAGGTCACAGATTACCGCTTCTTTGTGCGGGCAATCATCCGTCACTCAGATTTGGTCACCAAGGTAGGAGAGTCTCTGCTGTCTGAGATCACCTTCAAAAATCTGATTAGGTGTTTGATACTGTTTGGTTCTATGCCGTGTAGGAAGCATCATTTGAGTACCTGCACAACGAGGCAGAACGCTTGCTGCTGGAGGCCATGGATGAACTGGAAGTGGCTTTCAACAACACCACTGTGCGAACCGACTGCAATCACATCTTCCTCAACTTCGTTCCAACAGTCATCATGGACCCTTCAAAGGTTTTAATAAGTTTGATTGGATTTTCTTGTTTCGTTGGTATACTGTATACAGTACTGAGAGAAAGTTTTTTGAGAAAAAACAAAAGAAAAAATAACTTTTTCACAGTACTCTATATATCAATACTTTATTTTCGGTGTCTTTATTAAGATACAAACAGAAAATATGGGAAGTATGTACACACACACACACACACAAACACATACACAGACACAGACAAAAAAGAAACAACAGCACAATTTTCACAATAGAATTACTTTAAATACTACAAAACTCAGTGTTTATGATCTTTCTTTGGATGGAATTTCTGAACAGTTCTTTTGGGGAGACTACCTAATTTGTTTTATTATAAGCTATTAAAGATAAATTATATAAATTAAATTAAATGCTATAAATTATATAAATAAGCACGTTCAGCACTTCCCAGAGATCTGCTTTAGATTTGGGCTGTCATAACTTTCTTTTTCTGTTCAGGTGGTCCCATACCGCCTCTATAATATTCAGGTCTGGACTTTGTGGGGGCCATTTCATGACTTTGTCTTTTTCCTCCAAATAGGATTTCATTGCATTAGCAGTGGGTTTGGGATAATTCTCATGCTGGAAAAACTAACCCATTAACAAAAAGACTTAAATGCACGGCATAATAGACTAAGACCTCTCTGTACTTTTTTCAGCATTCAGCAATCCCATCAATACAGACAATTTTGAAAACAACACTGGCCGAAATGCAGCCCCAAACCAGGACAAACCAGAGACTCCAACATGTTTCACTGAAGGCTGCAAGCACTCATTTTTCATTCTCTCTCCAACTCTGTCCAACTTCTATGTATTTAACAATTAGACCAAAAAACTACATCTCTAACCTATATTTCTTTTTGTAATGTATTAAGGACAATAAGATAACTATATTTGGTTTAGGGTTGTGCCAATAGTCTATGAATGCACTTACACTATGCTATCCGAACCATGCCCAGGCGCATTTCCCAGTTTGTTTGACAAGTGTGAGTGTTCCGAATTGAGCAAAAGCATGGTTCAGTTGACCGGCCCTGGCCTGGTTGGAAGAGGTGTGCCAGATGGTGGTTCGGTTGAGCTTTGGCACGATACGGTTGTAGTGTGAGTGCAAAGCACACATGAGCCTGAAACTGAAGATGTGATGTCACTTTGAAGAGACTATTATGTATGGATTTGTTAATCATTCTTACTTCACAATGAACGCAAACTGTTATAATTTAGTAAAGATACCAACCCCTTACTGCACATCAGCTGCACCTTCAGCAAACCTCCTAATACATACAGCACAATGACTTTTATGATAATTTATGGGAGTCAAAAGTTGTGGAATCTGTTTGACACAATATTTGACTGTGTGTTACTGCATCCCAAACAACTAAAAATAATACAAAACAATATAACTGAAGCAATCTCCACTGTGCTGAGTGAGAGCGCTTTGCTTCCTGTTAAACTAAACAGTTGCATCATCAATGACATAATCGTGTGATGTGTGAGGGTAGGCCATCGAGGGAGAGGGGAGGGGGAACAATCCCGCTTCAGCACGGTTTGAGGCAACTGTACCCAGTGTGAGTACGTCCTATGTCATTATCCATCACTGATGGTTGACAGACATTACGATGTTGAGCTGGCATTGCGATAATCCACCACCGCAACAGCAACAGTCTAACTTGAAATATGCAATGAAGACTTGCAAGTGTTCGAATGCATTCAAACGGCCACCTGCAGTTTGCCTGCTTTCTGCCTATTGAGCTCATTTTTAACAGAGTGAGGCAGGTTGTTGGAAGGAACACTCCTGCCTTCTTGTACGACCCAATGTACTTGAATGAATCACATGACATTATTTGTAGCTATACCTGTAACTATATAATGTAGGTCTATATGTAATGAATAAAATATATTACAAGACAATAGAATGCAAGCAAATATGTTGAAGCGGCAAGAGAAGCAATCCATTAGAAGTAGGGGTGTAACGATTTATCGTTGTACGATTTATTGCGATGCTAAAATGTCACAATATGCATCGTGGCGTAATGACGATTTGATTAAGATATGACGTCCGTTTTCTCTTATTAGTTGAGCTGTTTGCACGTGAGTTCAGATTGCAGCAGCAGTAATGTTAGCAGACCAAGATGAGTGGAGTTGAAATAGAGGATGGCCCATCCTCTCAAAATCAGACGTCTGGCAACATTTCGGTTTTACAGTCATTGCTTTAGACTCGTCCGCTTTTTGACACGCATACTGGGTCAAACATAGCCTAAGTTTTAAAAACTTCACAGTGATTTACATACTTTGCACAGCGACATGGATACCTCCTAATGGTGTTGAAAGAGTCGCATACTGTATTTATAAGGTACAATTCACCCTAAAATATCATTCTGTCTTCATATAATGATGTATTGGCGGCAGCAAAATCACACATGACGTGAGCTGACCGTGAGCTGTTACTACAGAGGGCGGACTATGATAGATGCGCGCAAGCGCAGTGAACAGAACCTGCAGGTTGTGACTAACAGGTAATATAGTAAACAACATTCAGTTTGTGGAACAGAGTGATCATTCAGGAGCCACGTGGGAAGAATGAACAGCAGTGGAAATGAAACCGAAAGCGTGCACATAATTTAAATAATCATATCGCATTTTAGAGTTATGATTACGACGAGCATGAACTCTTTTGAGTACAGAGGTACACAAAAATGCACGTCAACATGATATACTTGATAGCGCCGACATCAGCAACGCCGAAGAAATAGTAAACCTGCCTAAACTGCTGAAAAGAGCCACGACTGTCCTGTGTAATGAAAAGACGGCCACCCTGTCACTCATCATGCCCAACATGAAAACAGCCATCCATAAAAACCTCTCAGACAGATACACATCAGTTGAGGATTATTTTATAGAACTGCTGATTACCTGGAAATGTAGATTGCACACAAAAAACGCAAGTGACCAAGCAAAGCCTTAAGCTCTTACTGTTAAATTCAATTAAATTGAATAATTTCAATAATATTTTTCAAGAAGTTTTTAAATTGTTTTATTTTCCAGAGACAGTCCTGTTTAATTTATTTTCTTAAAGAAGGTTCGGTTTAACAAGTTGAAACAAAAGAAATACATAAAAAATAGTTTACTTGGTAATTTTTTTTTTTTAAATAAAATTTGCATTTCAGTTTAATTTTCAATTTTTATTCCAAATATCATGATGCATATCGAATCGTGAACATTATATCGTGATACAAATTGTATCGTGAGCTAAGTGTATCGTTACACCCCTAATTAGAAGCATTTTGTGAGTGCACCAAACATCTAAATCTAAATGCAAGAATCTGAAATCATTTTATTTGTTATTAGATTACGACTAGCTTAGATTTTTTTTCAGCCAGAGTGGCTGTTCAATTATTTAAATCTTTAGGTTTTATAAATGCTTTTCTTTTTAACCATGTGAAGAAACACTAATTATAAGATTAATTTAATTTAATTTCTATTGCTAAAATCTTATTCTACTATTTCTGGCTGTTCTGTCTTAAAATATGTTCTGAAACAGCCTACTAAGAAAGAAACTCAAATAGGTTTTGGATGAGTAAATGGCGACATAATTTAAATAGGCTAATTGCAGACAGGAACAGGATATATATATATATATATATATATATATATATATATATATATATATATATATATATATATATATATATATATATATATATATATATATATATATATATAAATTGTTACATTTATTTGATGGATAAAAATGTATTATTATTACAAAAATCTCTATGGGCCCTATCATACACCCGATGCAATAAGACGCAAGACTTGTTTGGCACGATTAGTTGCTATTTTCAAACCAACGCAGCCTTAATTTATTTGATTTGCACCAAGTTGTTTAAATAGCAAATCCATTTGCTCCACTTTGTGGACTCATGGGTGTTACAGTCTAAAAAGGAGGTGTGTTAAGGCGTATTGTTGGTGCATTGCAATTGACCAACTGAAAGCAGTTCTTAATCCCAGCGCAGAGTGCGTTAGTTGTGCATATTCAATGCAAACACATTGCTTAAAACACACAGGATGTACAGCAATACACAAATATCTTTACAATTGAAAAATTAAGAAATATTTTTTTCTACACAAATATAAAAACCACTACCTCCATGCCTCATCTGGGGGTCTTTTTTCAGTTTATTATTATTAATTCGCTTTAATATAATGTTATTATTAGTAGTATTATTATTATTTATTATATACATATTTATATTTGTTTTAATAAAAACAAGCTTAGATTTGTCCACATGTCAGGTTTTGGACCATATGGGGCATAGGACATGTTTTTGGATATAACTTTGAACAGACTTCCTTATTATTTTTCATTTGTTAATTTTCTGGCAATTAGAAATTAATTTGGAAATAGTTTTGAAACAAATCTTTGCACTTAACAAATGGAATAAATATGTAGGCTAATGGATGTCTTTAGTGAAGTGTGTACACCACCGTTTTCTTACTCCATGAAAGTAAAAGAGTAAAGAGTAAAAGTAAAGAGAACGTAAAGAGGCCGATTGGAGGAGGCTCGTTTGTTCTTTATCCTCTTGCTGCAGATGGTCTGTTTAACTGTAAGTGGAAAAACTGAATGCTTTACTAGCCGAAAAAAAGGCCACCATGTAAATAGCAAATGCACCATGGTGTGACTCAACTGACTCCTAAAGGAAATGTGAGATAAGACTCTGATTGGTTTACTGCAAGTTATGCTCAAAACACCTATAACTCATTAAGAGGATAAGCAGAACCCTGTTAGACCATGTGCTGCGGCGTAGATCGTATCTTTCTGTCCTTAAAATAGCAGAAGTGGATTTGGACATGTCCCTAATACTTTGCACCGTGTGCTTTAGACTTTGTACCTAGATTGATAAAACTGATATGTTAAAACATGTATTTGCTTTCACCATGCCCCAAAGCCCCGATGCATCGTCCATCAAGATGTTTTACATTAGACATTGTATGATGCTTTATTGGTCAACATTGCCCAACCTTAATATGGTTCTTATACTATAACTAAACAAACAAATGTAATGGTGGCCTCAAACTTTAGCACAGTGCTGTGTTTGCAAGTGTTTTAAGCTCTTGTCTTCTTATCAGATTGAGGAATCTGTGCGCTCCATGGTCATGCGCTACGGCAGTCGCTTGTGGAAGCTCCGTGTGCTTCAAGCCGAGCTGAAGATCAACATCCGATTGACTCCCACCGGCAAACAGATCCCCATCCGCCTCTTCCTGACCAACGAGAGTGGCTACTACCTGGACATCAGCCTGTACAAGGAAGTCACTGACTCCCGTACAGGACAGGTGGGGCACAAAGACCGACAGGTGGGGCTCACGTGTCTCTCATTCACACAAACGCACAAACACCCTATACACATACCGCTACAACAGTTTTAGGAATTCCTCACACATCGTTGTTTGATAGCCATTTTTGACATTCTGTCAGTTTTAAGTACAGCACCAGTCAAAGGTTTGAACACACATTTCCAATTATTTATTTTGGCTGTTTTTCTGCATTTAGAGTAAAGTTTTAAAATCATATAAACAGCAGTAAAGAAATGATGTTGTCATTATATTGGGATTTTAAATTCTTATTTTTTATCTAACTGCAACTGCCAAATACTTCTATGTAGCCATTTTTTTTTTTTGTATTGTCTGTGAAGCCAATTTTAAGCATTTAACAACAAATTGTTTACGTTTTCATGCATTATAGAGAAGTCTCTTATGTTCGAGGTCTAATTATTTATATATATATATATATATATATATATATATATATATATATATATATATATATATATATATATATATATATATATATATATTTGTATAATAATAATATAATATAATTACAATAATTATTAAGTACTTTTAATACATTTTAAGTTCTTATTTCTGTGATACCAAAGCTGAATTTTCAGTAGCTATTGTTGTTTAAAAAGCCCCTATTAAGGGTTTTTGAAAAATACGTTCCATGCGGTGTGTTACGGCTCTAATTGAAGTGAAATATCCAGCTAAGGCTTAAATCTCAAAGTGCACTGTTTAAAAAAAAAAATAGATTCATCTATAAAAGGGTTGACTCAAAGTAGTTTGAATGACTTGTCGAGGTAAAGTATCTTTAGCTGTGTTGGCGTGACGTCGATACGGAACTCAAGCCCTGCCCGTTTTTTGCGCATACACACCAGGAAAAATTTAAACCTCCAGCCTCGCCCACAAACGCTGTAAGAAAAAAAAAAGAAGACAAACACTGTAGCAGATCCTGGTTGAATCATGTCGCGATTACGCTGTGCTCTGAAATGTATGGGGAAATGTCCCTTTCCAAAGATGAGGCTGTGAAGAGTCAGTGGTTGAAGTTTGTTTTTGCAAAAATACCTGAGCATTATAGCCCCAGCCTTGTGCTGTGCTCCTGTAATTTATCTGACGAGTGCTTCAGCAATCTACACCTCTACAATGGAGGATTCGTCGGCTGTTTGTTAAAGGAAGGATCAAAAGCAACTATTGACGTATGGGACATTGACAGAGCTTGACAGGAACTTTACAGTACACAGAAACTCACGATCTTCTGCTGTTTGTCTTTGCTATGGCCACCGTCAGCTGTTCTTATACACATGCAGAGGTCAAGTTTTAACTTTTGCCACTGTGTGGATTAATACTGAATGTGTGTCGTTGTTATTACTTTGGTTTGGGGTTAAGAATACAACAATATGCTGGTGTTTAACTGCTTTGCTTTAATGTTTTCCTGCATCGGTCTCACACATACACTCTGCACTCTGACTGCTTCAAAATTGTTGATAAGCCGTGGTGAGCAATTCTCTCTGTCTTGCGCTGAACGCAGTTGACCAATCAGCACAGATTAGCATCGTGCTAAGGAGGGGTTTGGGAACAAATGAATCGCTGAACGGATCATATGAGAGTCGTCGGGATGATTGGGTAAAAAAACAATGAAAGTGTAAAATATGAACTTTTTAATGCATAATGGGGGCTTTCTATTATATCCAATGTCACATGATCTTTTAGAAATCATTTCTTTTTATTAATGATCTTTCTTAAACACTTTTGTTGCTTTAATATTTGTGTGCAAATTGCAAAGATATACATATATTTTTTTAATACAAATATAGTAAATTATTACAATTCTGTGGGTTCAAACACATGACTGGTACTGTACAGGCTTTCATTACTGTGAGGCAACAGTTACACAATTTAAAATTTGTTTACTAATATTATTCTTTTAAATGTGAATGATTTGTTGTTATTCTAATCTATCTAAATATAAACATGCTTTTTACATGAAAGTAAATTAAATTCATACACATTTGCAAATAACGGCAACAGTCAGAGCTATTTTTTCATCAACCGTTATGTATGTCTGGATGTGGGTTAATGGATAGACTTTTGGATGTTTTTACCTCTCTCTGACTGGTTGACTTTCTCTTGTCTTCCATTTTTCCTGTCTTTAGATCATGTTCCAGGCATATGGAGATAAGCAGGGTCCTCTTCATGGCATGCTCATCAACACACCCTACGTCACAAAAGACCTGCTGCAGTCCAAACGCTTCCAGGCACAGAGCCTCGGCACTACCTATGTTTACGACTTCCCAGAAATGTTTCGCCAGGTACTGGAATAGTAGTGTAATCCACTTTATGATATAGTTATAATTTTAAATTAATGCATATTAATGCCATTACAGATTTCTTTTTGAAGCATCTGTATATATGGAATTTGTCAGCAAAGCATTATATATATATATATATATATATTATACAAACAATTTCACACGAGTAGCATTGCAGGCACCAGTGACGAAATGCAGCCACATCGCACTGCTACAAATGTGATCTTGCATTTATACAGCAGTTCAACACCATAATCGTGTATATAAAAAAGAAAATCAAACACGAGTCTAAAAACCTTTTTGTATGAGGAACTACTTTCTTCCGTCATTCATTTACATCTGCAGCTGACGTCAGAATACCAAACTGTTGCTACTTCAGCAACATATTTAAATTATTCTTTAGCATAATGTCTAAAGTGATGACAAAACAGATGTTTTTGCTCACATTTTAAGATTATAAGGCTGAACGGCATGAAATGTCATAAACATAGACAGTCTAGAGACATTTCCCAGTATTTCTCTGACTTTTTCAGGGTTAATCATTGTGATCTCCTGATTGCAACAAAGCAACGCAATAACTACCAGATTACTGTTGTGTTTGCGATAAGAAAAAACGCTTACAAAGAATGCCCAACACAAAATTCATACATTTCTGATATGTGAATCTCATCTCACATTTAATACACTACAATTACTATGGTATAAATACAGCATTACAATATAAACAAGAGAGAGATCGACTTAGAATGTCACTTACCTGTTTTTATAATGATTTGATCAGCTGTAGTTTGAAATTACGCTGTCTATATCCTCTAACGGTTTATTATGCGGTTTCGGTCACCATCTTGTGGATGAACAGCATTAAGCGTCTTTGCTCTGCTCGAAAACAGGCTAATGGCTGCCGACGCGCTGTCTCTCAGAAATGATAAATATTTAAAAATAGACAGTTTTCTTATAAATAAACTGCATAGTTGCAAACTAAACAACTACATATTTGACAAAAAGCCTTAAAAGTACATTATGTTGTCCAACAGCTGCAATATTTGTCAAACTGTAGTGTGTCCTCTGCTTGTCGCTGTATGTGGGTGGAGTAACACGCAAGAGTGAAGGGTTGAGAGGCTGGACGAGTGCTGTCATTTGCAGATTATTGCACGACTATCAGCCAATCAGATTTAAGAACCAGACAAAACTGTTGTATAAATATACTGTAGTGCTACTTTTACTGTATTTTTTGGTAAATAAATTCATCCTTGGTGACATTAAATATCTTGCTAAACCCAGTCTTTTAAATAGAAGTATGACACTTTTTGAATTTATTTATTTTGCAAATATTATAGTTGCAGATTCCTGTGAAAGTACCATAGACAAACAAAAAAATGGTTTTCAAGTATCAAAAGTGTAATGCAGCTTTTATTCATTTTGGTTTTTTACTGAAGTAAGTATTTTGTACATACATATATACATTTTTAGCTTTGTTTAATAATGGAACAATTCATCACCCATATTTTGAGGTTTTATTTTCATAGGTTATTTATAACATTTAAAGTGGAAACTTTACTTGCATTTAATGATTTATATGAATATATAATCCCTTTTGTAATTTCTAATTGAAGCAGACCCTTATATTGATCCTTTTTTCTCACATAATAATTCATAATTTTTTGTTTTTTTGTTTAATTAAGAGCACTGCAAATAAAATAGAATTAATTTTTATTGCTTGTAATTGGTTTGTATGGTTCTTTATTTTTTCTAGGCTTTAAGGAAGCTGTGGCAATCCATGGATGCACACGCCAACTTGCCCAAGTGCCCTCTTCCATCAGAACTGCTCACCTTCACAGAGCTGGTTCTGGATTCTCAGGGTCAGCTGGTGCAGATGAACCGCCTACCTGGAGGGAATGAGGTCAGACTATACCACCTTAATTATAGTGCTTAACTTTTTTTTAACACTTTTTTTCCTCAAAATAAAAAGATCATCTATGCAATTTTCTTGCTCATTTTCAAAAAACAATCATGTGCAGTACACCTTGCAGACTCAAGGGGGCCCCTTTGCTTATTTAATGTTGGTTTGTGTGGCTTTATTCTGTCTCAACTTTATTGTTAGTACAAAAAAAAAAAAAAAGATTTTTATGATTTTCTAGATTGGCATGGTAGCATGGCGAATGACCCTCCGGACCCCTGAGTATCCAGCCGGCCGTGAGATTATAGTGATCAGCAATGACATCACACATAAGATTGGCTCGTTTGGGCCACAAGAAGATGTTCTGTTCCAGCAAGCTTCAGAAATGGCAAGAGAAAGTGGCATTCCACGGATCTATATTGCTGCCAACAGCGGAGCTCGTATAGGCCTGGCAGAGGAGATCAGACACATGTTTCATGTGGCCTGGCAGGATCCGGTGGACCCATACAAGGTTTGGAGTGGCTCCAGGGGAAGGTGATCATTAATGTAGTGGTTATCTTCTGGATAGGTGTCATAATCAGTGTCATTTCCTGTTGATTTTGTAGGGTTTTAAGTACCTATACCTCACACCACAGGACTATAAGAAGGTGTCTGCTCTGAACTCAGTCCACTGTGAACATGTGGAGGATGAGGGGGAATCCAGGTGAGTTATTCTAGTTTTTTTTTTAAGCAACCTTTTACAATAAAAAAAATTCAAATGTATTTGACTATTTATTTTGACTGTTAAAGTCATTTTTAAGAATGAATATTTTAAATAATGGTGTACACACACAGGATTGTTGGTTTAGAAAAAAATTAAACAAACATAATCCTGTACATATTGTATATTGTAAAAAAAATTATCAAGAAAACATGTTAATACTTCAAAAAATAAAGATGGTTTAGTATTAAAAAATGTTTTATTTTAAATATATATTTTTAAATATATTGGTCTCACACTTCTTTTTTGGGATTTTAATAGTGTATGTATTAATTCTGGAATATTTACCACAAACCGGAATATCAACCTCTACCAAATGGTTGATATTTTAGAAATGATGTGTTGAAAATAAAAAATGCAGAGTGTCTTAACTTTTTGTTTTTTTTGTTGGTGGGTCAGTTAAAGGGTTTTTACCAGTTTACTCCCTATGACTAAGACAAATCATAAAAAAGTTTATGCATGTATATTATTTAAATTATTAGCCACCCCTTGATTTTTTTTTTCTTTTTCAATTATTTCTTAAATGATGTTTAACAGAGCAAAACATTTTTCACAGTATGTCTGATAATATTTTATCTTCTGTAGAAAGTCTTATTTGTTTTATTTCGGCAAGAATAAAAGCAGTTTTTAATTAAAAAAAAAAACATTTTGAAGTCAAAATTATTAGCCCCTTTAAGCTATATTTTATTTTGATTCTATTAAATAAACTAGTAAGATTAAGCAGTCATAAACTGCTTTTGGTGGCGGTGTTGTGGTAATGTTCCTGCTTCCCATATTAGCAGTAAAAATATTTAAAATGCTAGGTACACAGAATAACAACCTGACGTGACCAGTGAGTGAAGATGTTACAAAAACATTTGTTTAAATTACCTTTACCTTAGTGTCTTAGAACTGTAATTTTCGTTTCGGTGAGTGAAATCTCATTTGCAGTGAAGACCAATCAAAATTTGACCTTGCCTAACAGGCATAGTTTTGCTATTTTAGATTCTAGGAAGGCAATAGATTTGAGATTTTTTTTCTAAATAACATGTTTTTTTTTTTTTTTTTATAAAATCCACTTTAAAATGATAGCAATCCGAGGGGGTGGGTTAGTGCTGGTCAGAGAGGCAATGTCTTCACATGTCCTCAAATTGCATCAGACTTTTTTTCTTATCTGATAAAACTTCAGTTGTACACATATGTTTGTTGTATGCAATAAGCATTTGTTTTGTGATATTCTAAAACACCTATAGAATAGTGAGTTTTAATTAATTTTAGTTATCTCATCTTAGACCTAAGCAGAAGTGGTTTGATGCAGTTAAGCTTTAACAAATAGTTGGACGTTGGCGCTAGTGATGTAGTGGTTATTGCGTCGACACGTGCACTCCGGTGCTTGCAGCGACCCGAGTTTGATTCCCATCACGTGGTCCAGTGCCGATCCTTCCCATCTCTCTGCTTCCTCTGCTTTCCTGTCAATACTATCCTGTCTGTCAAAGGTGAAAACCCAAAAAATAATTATTAAAAAAAATTGTTAGACTTGAAGTTTTGGGCTCTGAATTTTTTTCTTTTTATAAAGTCAGCATGAATGATTTTTAGTCATTTAAGGTAATTTTTTTTTTGTAATGTTATATAAATTCAGCCCTAATGGAATGTTTGTGTCTGCAGGTATAAAATCACTGATATCATTGGGAAAGAGGAAGGGTTGGGTGTGGAGAACTTGAGAGGTTCTGGCATGATCGCAGGTGAATCGTCACTGGCGTATGAGGATATTATCACCATGAATCTGGTATGCTAACACACACAGTCATGTTGCATCTTGAAAAAAGTACACTCTAGCTTATGAGCTAATACATTTTTAGTTGTCCAGTTTTACTTTTGTTAGAATTGTCTGGTGTGAAGAATAAGAGTCATTTGAAAGATGTTTTAAGCATTGAACTGATGAAATGTGACAGTACACCTATGTACATTTATAGTGTCACAAAATATTTCTATTTCAGATAAATGCATCACATTTCTAATTAAGAACCATAAAAAATTTTCATTGTTTCCTTAAAAAATATATATCACTTTTCCACATTCTTAATAGAATCTTGACCACCTGATTAGCATATTTAAATTATTGCTAAAGAGTCTTGTGACGCTAAAGAACGAAGGAATTACTGCTGAAAATGTTGCTTGGGGGAAATTAATTTACATTTTAAAATGTATTAAAATGTTTTGGAACAACATTTTACGACTAGGACTCTCATGAT
This sequence comes from Danio rerio, assembly GCF_052040795.2. NCBI lineage: Eukaryota > Metazoa > Chordata > Actinopteri > Cypriniformes > Danionidae > Danio > Danio rerio. The sequence goes on along the minus strand of NC_141025.1, from coordinate 62,698,162 downwards.
ATCTATTTTTTGTTGTAAATATATTTCACCAAAATATATTGTGAAGAACAATATTATTGTAATTTTAAGACCATTTTAGGCATTTAATTATATAATCCCAGAATGGCAATATCATATCATCACAATGCAAGTACGCCCTTCCAAAGCACCATATATAAGCATATCATCATTTTTTTATTCTTTGAAATATGAAATTTAATTATGGTAATTTTAACAATTTAATAATTAAGCACTGGAATCAGAATGTGAAAACGCATATCCTCAGTAAATAATAATAATAAATGTTAACAAAAAAAAAAAGTGCAAGGTAAAAAGCTAGAGGCTGCAATATCTTCTAGCTGATCTAATTTAAGTTGTCAGACACCCACATGAAAGTATAGTAAAGTAATTTATAGTAAATACTATAGTGTGGTTTGAATCATACTGACACCTCCAAAAGAGATATAGAGATTAAAACAATTTAGAGATATAGAGAATATATTTTTTTTATGTATGGCTGAAATATATTGCATCACTAAAAATAATTAAGGTCACATCCATGTTTTGTGTCGATATATTGAATATTGTGACTGGCCTATAGGTTGTTTTCACATGATGTCATTGATGAAACGAGAAATTCAGATGAAGGGCAGAAAGCGTTTCTTCTACGTAGGAATCGCAATCAGAACATCCAAAGTTTCTGGTTTATGTTGTTTATAATTGTTGAAATCTGCCAAAATAAGAAATATTATAGACTTCCAAAAGTTTTTGCTCATAAAGGGGGGAAAGTTCAAGATACCGTTTGAAAAGTGGAGGAAAAGGCGACATGTAATAACTTTTTTTTCATATAAGCATGTTTTGAACGCGATAATTTGATTGACAGCACCAATAAAGGTTATATACAGGCCTAGCTAAGTCTATAAATATGTAAATGTGCTATATAAAAATACAAATACAAAAATAAATTAAATACAAACACCGCCATACTTTTACAAAATCCAGGATTATATAAATAATGTACTCTGCTACGTAATCGCTGCAATGAAATCTCCATCTTTACTGGCGTTTTGTCAGAATAAACAGCAGCAGGTTTGTTTGTTGATTGTAAGTTCATCGACCAAAAAAAAAAAAATGCAACCCTTGCGACAACTAGGCAGTTATTATTGTGGAGCACTTCCACCCTTGCAAAAATAAATAAATAATATTGTAGACTATGTGCCCACTTTTGTATGATTTCATCTGTTATTTTGTGATGTCTGGAAGATGTCCGCGTATATAGGGGACAAAAAAATAGTAATTTATAATAAAATATAGTAAAGTGTGTATTGTATGCAACTCTTTGTTAACGAATTCTACAGAATACTGTAGCATAGTAAACTGATTAACTGTATTAAAAACTGTAGCGTTAGTGTAAACTGTGGTGCATCGTGGTGGTGTAACTGAAGCCTATTAAATAATTGATTTATTACTACAGTTGTGTCATACCACAGCAACAATATAATTACTACGATAGTTTAATTCAAGTAATTCTCTATAGTGTACTTCCATACACTACAGTATTTACTATTGTATTTTTTTTTTATGTAATAGCTTATACAGTATATACTGCCTCGATGACAAGCAAATATATTTTATTTCAGTAGAAACTAGATCTCCTTTGAAATATGATAGAAATCGCAAAAATACGTACTTTCCCCTATGTCTCCCATTTAGTTTTTTACTTTCTGCCCTCCATCTGAATTTCACGCACCACTAGAATCACGTGATTAAAAACAACCTATCTACAATAATACTGTTTTTTTATCAAATAAATGCTGCCTAAGAGGTATATCAAATAAAAAAATTTATGATAGTATCGTATTGAATGAGTGTAGGGATTCTAAACTTCTGTGTCTGCCTTTGGTGGTCTTCAGGTGACATGCAGGGCCATTGGAATCGGAGCGTACTTGGTGAGACTGGGCCAAAGAACCATACAGGTGGAAAACTCTCATATCATCCTGACTGGAGCCGGAGCTCTCAATAAGGTCAGCAGCTGCACGTTAACATCCTATTCTTGTTATGAGGTAGAATTTCTCGCTTGTCAACTGTCTTCCTTTTTAAAGCAGTTTTTGTCATTTGCCCACAGTCTGCTTTGATTTTTTTTTTTTTCAAAGGTCTCCGTTGTTTAGTTGCTGCTATGAAAGATGGCATTGGCGCATAAATTATCTATTCACTCTGCTGATAAGGGCCCTTTAATTGGCCTCTCTTTTAATTGTGTTGAGTAATTTGATTGGGCCGAGGCAGGAATTGTGACAGGCTACCGTGAACTTCAAAAGCCTTGTGTGCGCTCAACTATGACCCAAATAAATGAATCCTTAATTCATGCAATTACCACGACTTCATTACAATATGACTTTTATGAATCAGCCAGTTTCTTATTTTGCTGGTGACAGGGATTGGATTTGGTCGGCTGTGCATTCAAGCATGCGTTAAAGGAACAGTACACACACACACACACACACACTTAGGCACTTATAGTTTTTAGCATCTGTACTCGTCATATATAATTTGACTATTTATATATAATTTGACTAATTGTACTATTTTTATCCTTGATATCATATAAAAACCTGCGTAACTTTACAAAAAATGTGTTTTATTTCTATGGAATTATTATCTAATGGTTTCAAGATCAAACAAAGGAAACAAAAATACCGTATGCGCTAGGGGTGTATCAAATCACGGTTTGATCCGTGATCCGTACGGATACAACCCACAGTTTTTAATGCACGTGACCCGCAGATTAATTTTTTTTTTTAACTTGGGTTAGTCCAACATTTACAACAAATGCAAAGAGATCACCTCCCTCATCATTCAAATCACGTGTATGAAAGCATTTTGGCTTCCCTGTAAAATATAATTATGCCAGAAAAAGTTTTGGTGGGACCTAAATGCTTTCTTGGGTTTTTAATTAAAGATGTTTTCTGTCACTGTTTGTTTAGGCTGCATTAATGTGTTCAGTGTTAGCTGCACAATTAAGTATTAAAAGATCGCAATCGCAATTTAAACTCGTGCAACATGAATGATAAATGATAATGATTTGCATATGTTTAATGCATCTTTGAAGCGCTGCATTCAAATCTGCGCTTGATCGAGTGAGATTCTGTTTTTACACCTTTTTCAGTTTGTTACAAACAATGAAATAGCACAGAAGTACTGGGAAAACAGTTTATTGTTCAGATATAAACACTGAGGTTTATGGCAAAGATAAAAATCACAGATAAATGGAACTTTAATGGAGCTGGTGAATGTTGTAGCAATTACATTGCATAACCAACAGGTGGTGACAAACAACCATCAAAATTATGTCACTGAATAAGATTTTTAAAATGATCCACCTATCATGAAACTTGAAGTTTTACAGTATGTGTCAATTGTTGAATCATTAATTGGAAATAAATATGATAAGTTATACAAGATGTTAGATATCATTATCAGCAACAGAAGCAAAGATCATTTTTCATTCTTTCTTGATTTAGATTTTTTTTTTAAATTACAGGTTCTAAGTTCTGTTTGTTAAAACCAATTGTTTTTTTAGTATAATTTTGTGTAAATAGAAAGCAAAAAACATGTATCCCCCCCCCCCTTTTTTTTTTGGTGATTCAAAAAATGGTCCGATCTGTGACTCAAAAACCGCAGTGTGATGCGAACCGTGAAATTTGTGGTATGTTACACCACTAAAATGCACCACCAATAAATCTTACTTAGATTTTTTTGGCTGTTTCTAGTCAATCTATCAATTTTCAAATAAAGAAGTATTTCCTAGACGAACTAAAAATTCTGTTCTGTTTTTAGAAATATTACGCCAAAATTAAATGGGTTTTTACTTAAAACAAGCAAAATAATCTGCCAATAGGGTGAACAAAATAATATAATTTTTTTTCGATTTGGCATAAGATCATTTTTCTTACCCCATTGGCAGAGTTTTAAGATGTTTGAACAAGAAGAAAAACAAAAAATTAAGTGAAAAAAAGCACGTTTAGTGCAAAATTAAATCAAAATAATTTTCTATAAACTGAGAGACCGTATAAAAACTGATATCTCACTTAATTTTTTTTATATTTCTTAAAACAAGACCATATTTTTTGCTCGTTTAAAAAATGCTTCTTGATTTAAGCAATTTTTGATATTTGGACAAGAAACAAAACAAAAATTCAAGTAATATTTGTGTAAAATTTCAATTCAATCAGAAACTAATTTTCTATAAACTGAAAGACTGTATAAAAACTGATTTCTCAATATAAAGACAAAGTCATCCGCCAAAATAGAAAAACATATATGTGTGTGTGTGTATTTCCTTAGGTGTATAATTCACCCCCCTCCCCCCATGTCTTTCTCTCCGTCTCCCGTCATGATGCTGGAGCTCCTGCAGGAATAATAGAAAGAGAAGCGTGAAGTTGTTATTTGCATAGAAATAGGCTGATGCCTGGGGCTGAGACCGGGGAGGGACACCCATATCATTCCTTTGAGAACCGAATGAGCACTTCTACTGCAGCAGATACCCCTGTCTCGCCCTGCCTTTCTCCTATCACTCTCTGCAGCAGTCTAGATTAGGGTTGGGAGCCGAGAAACCGTTCTTATTCAGAACAACTTTCATTGATTCTTGTATGCCTGTATCCTTCCATTGACAGAAATACTGTATTTCAGGATTTGCCATGGATACTTTTCTAGTTGTTCACTCTGAAATCCAATCCTATCTACCTTCATCTGTGAATGCCCATTAGATGTCTGTTACAGTGTTAATTTGAGCAGAACGGTGATTAGCTCATTTACAAATTCGGCGATGAGCATCACAGGTCTCAGGGTAAATCAGTTCTGCAAGTTACACTGACAGATGCTGTGCAAAGACATCAGTCACAGTTGTCTTTTGATTTAATTTGATTGGCAGTCGTAAGACAGTGGAAATCATAAATGTGAAAACTCTTCTATTAATCATTAGAACAGAAAGCAAGCATGTCACAAAATATAACAAATAAGTTCTGTTATTGTTGGAGGCAAGGTCCAGACTAAAACTAAATGTGCTGCCGGCCAGAAGTAAAATCAGGTAAATGGTGGCCAGGCTGTCCATTTAATGCCATGTGCTTTCAAAGTAGCTCTTAAGTTTAAACCATGCACGATTGAAATGTAATACTAGGTATACACTACTTGTTTTTAAAAAAAAAGTTTTTCTTAGTTGTCTTTTTTTGTTTTTCTACTCCGAATATCTATAATTATTTACATTTTTAGGACAAGCAAAACATTGTCTTATTTTCTTAAATAATATACTAAAATTAAGTGAGTTATACACTTATTGCACACTTTATTAGGTACACCTTACCGGTACCGGGTTGGACCCCCCTTTGCCTTCAGAACTGCCTTAATCTTTCATGGGATATATTCAACAAGGTACTGGAAATATTCAATAGAGATTTTGGTCCATATTGACATGATAGCATAACGCAGTTGCTGCAGATTTGTCGGCTGCATATCCATAATGCGAATCTCCCATTACACCACATCCCAAAAGTGCTCTATTGGATTGAGTTCTGGATTGAGTGAACTCATTGTCATGTTCAAGAAATCAGTCTGAGATGATTCATGCTTTATGACATGGTGCATCATCCTGCTGGAAGTAGCATCAGAGGATGGGTACCCTGTGGTCATAAAAGGATGGACATGATCAGCAACAATACTCGGGTAGGCTGTGGCATTGACACGATACTCAGTTGGTACTTATGGGTCCAAAGTGTCAAGAAAATATCTCCTTTACAATTACATCACCAGCCTGAACCAGCAGGATGGATCCATGCTTTTATGTTGTTGATGCCAAATTCTGACCCTACCATCCGAATGTTGCAGCAAATTTTTCCAATCTTCTATTTTCCAATTTTGGGAAGCCTGTGCAGATTTTAGCCTCTTTTTCCTGTTCTTAGCTGACAGCAGTGGCACCAGGTGTAGTCTTCTGTTGTTGTAGCCCATCCACTTCAAGGTTGAACTTTTTGTGCGTTCAGAGATGCTCCTCTGCATACCTGGTTATTTCAGTTACTGTTGCCTTTCTATCAGCTTCTGGTTCATGGTTGTGAAAATCCCAGTAGATCAGTAGTTTCTGAAATACTCAGACCAGCCCGTCTGGCACCAGCAACCATGCTACTGTTCTTTCCCATCCTGATGCTCGGTTTTAACTGCATCAGATCATCTTGACCATGTCAACATGCTTAAATGCATGGTGTTGCTGCATGTGATTGGCTGATTAGAAATTTGCATTAAAGAGCAATTGGACAGGTGTACCTAATAAAGTGGCTGGTGAGTATAAGATACATGAGTGAGTTTAAACTTGGTGTTGTATTATATGCCATAACTGACTCGTTTGAATTTCCTTCTGGTCAAGACGTAACTTGATTAGAGTAGTTTTGTCCCCACTTTAAACAAACAAAAACTGGTCAGCAGAAGCAGCTCAAGGCAACACTGTGTGTGCTGCAGCAATTCCTGATCCACAGCCATTCCTGATTCAGCCTCAAGCCTGGTTTATACTTGACCTGTTCACTTGAGTGTGCGCGGCGAATGTAACGTTATTGCGGAGTTTGGGGATGTTCGCTTTGGGTGCGCACGACATGATTTCGGCTGGTGGTGCACACAGCATTTTTTGAGATTTGTTCGAACAGTGTATGCAGCGCGGCGTTTAATTTGAGTCGAATAGGAAACACTTTGAAGAGATTTTGTCTGAAACAGTACGCCTGTACAGACATCTTTATGATCCCTGATCATAGAGATAACCTAATGATCAATAATTCTTGGCTAGAAATAGCAACAGCCGTGGGAAAGAAGAACATTTTTGTTAAAAGGTTTGGAAAAACCTGAAGGATAAGTTTTTAAAAAACAAAAGAGGCCGTGTGCCGTGGGCTAAATCTATTAAAAAAAAAAAAAAAAAAACATCTGTATTTTTAAGTAAGTGTGCTCTTTTATTTTTCTTTTATTCTAGCCAAAAATAAAAAATATATTTGTAGAGCAGCCCATGTTCTGTTGTCATTAATATTTTTATAAACTTTAATAGGTAAAACTGTCTGAGATATGGTTTTTTTATTTAAAAAATCTTGAATTGTTATAAAAATCCTTATAATCATTAAAATAATTTATAAAAACAATAAAAAATAATTGGTTTAGAAAAACTGAATGATATTAGTGATATGACATAGTTCCGAAAACTTTCTACTTCTCTGTTTTTCCATCTGATTTTAAGGTCAGCTTCTTTTGACTGCCCCTTGTCATTTTAACAAATGTTACAACGACGAACGCAGCAAGTATTAAAGCCTCTTCCGTTTCACGAGGTGCGCTTGCGCAGTCAGCGCAGGTGCACGATGCGGCACCTGGAGATAGTATAAATCCAGCTACAGAGAGGTGCGAGGAGAGCTGCAGCTCATTAACATTTAAAAAGATATGAAGTGAAAGGGCTTGCTGTCAACTGGGGTGTATTTGATAGGGTAAAAGAGGTGTTTATTTACACTACCATTGAGAAATTTAACCAATTAAGCTATAGACCTTTTATTAGGACCCTAAAGAATCATATTTACCTGTGTTAAATAGGCATCTAATGATACCTTAATTAAATTCAAAGGATGGCTACTATTTAAGATTTTTTTTTTTTTTTTTTAGAAAGTTTTCCTACAAAATCTTTCATCTGGAAATTCATTCATCCTTCTGGATCAGTTTGTGGTCCTGAAGATTTTGAGATTTATTTTTTTTTTACTATGTTTTCAATTGGTAGCTAAACTCAGAGGTTGTCCTGTCCCAAACCTATGGCATAGGTTTAATCGCATGTAGCTAATGAGCTCAAACAAATAGAAATGCTTCTCTGTGTTTATACTACATGTGACCTGTGACACCAAAACAGCTGTATCCCCACTACAGAAAGCATTGTGTGTAATTCTTTCACTGATGTGTGAAAAAAAGAAATCTTGAGTATTGATGTCATCCCAGAGGCATAAATACTCTCTCTCACTGAACACTCAGTGACACGTCATTCTTCTCAGGTCATTGACAGCATTGAGCGGCGGGCAGACTCTCCTTAGCCTTCAGGACTGTGTTGACTGGCTGTGTGAAGATATTGATCCACAGCACAAGGGTCTTGTGGTAGCATTTACAGTGCCTTGTACTGGGGCTGCAGAATATATCAAAAATAATGTGTTATTGCGATAATAATATATGCAATATCTAGAGTTAGGCCAATAAATATTTGGACAATGATAAAATGATAACATTTTTGGCTCTATACACCATTACAATCGATTTGAAATGAAACGATTGAGATGTGCTTTAACTGCAGACTGTCAGCTTTTCAAGAGTTCCCACTTAGATATGCTTGGCACTTATAGCAGGTTTGGCATGCTGTCCCGGGAGAGAACCCTGAGCTCGGAGATATTTGAGCCCAGGGCTCCCGCCCGGTCTAGAAGCATATCAGGAGAACCGAGATCAGGTAGGTCTCGATCGCTCCCCCTTTAGAAGGGGAGAAAAAGGAGGAGATGGGGTGGAAGGGGGGATTCTTCCAAAATGAAGATAGTGCAATGGGGAGAAAGTGATCCATTTATACTAAGCTAGGATCATTCTGATTGGATTATTACTGATTACGGATGAGTGGCCAGCGGTGCACAATCATATCACGTGCTCCTCTCGAAATTAGTTTATGAAACTTCACTTCAAGAGTTCCCACTTAGATATGCTTGGCACTTATAGCAGGTTTGGCATGCTGTCCCGGGAGAGAACCCTGAGCTCGGAGATATTTGAGCCCAGGGCTCCCGCCCGGTCTAGAAGCATATCAGGAGAACCGAGATCAGGTAGGTCTCGATCGCTCCCCAAAAAATGCCTCTAGCTCGGGACAGCAGCCGAGTATTTCAAAGAATTTCCCCCAAAAAGCTAGAAAGTTTTTACTATATCCGGCTGCTGGATATAGTAATTAAGGAAGAAAGAGTAGGGGGCTCCAGTTGGAGCAAAGTTTGAAACTGACTCCTGTGGAAGCCAGAGCGGGGGAGGGGGTTGGGTGGAGACTAGTGAAGGGGGGCCATAAGGGGTGGGCGGGGTTGGCTCATTAAGAGTCAAAAATGCTCGAGGAACACTCCAAACAGAGATAGAGCAGGGAAGTGGCAGCGCTATATATAAATATATATGTATATATGAGAGAGTATATAAATATATATATATATATAATGGGATAATCTAAGGCCTGGAGGGGGTGATCAGGAGACTTCTGAGTCAGAATGGGCGCTGCGGGAGTTGGGTGCAGCAATTTTTTATTTTGCCATCTCTAGCAGAAATCGTGAAGTGTGATTTGGGCGGTGGAGATTTCTGCTAGAGGGTGAGTGGCAAGTTTGGCCAGACTCTTGCTGGAGTCGATGCTCGTGGAACACTCCGACTGGAGATGTAGCGGGGAGTGACAGCGCTCTATATAAATATATATCTATAACCGAAAGTCCATAGATATACATATATAATGAGTTTCAGTGGCCTGGGGGGGGGCAGTGACTGACCCCTGCGGGGGTCGGCGCCCGGGGAACAGGGCAAGCTGGCCTACTCTAGCAGGAGTCTGGGAAAGGGGATTTGGACAGTGAAGACTCCTGTTAGAGGGTGACGGGATAAGTTAGGTGCTCGAGGAACACTCCGTTAGGAGATGGAGCGGGGGAGTGACAGCGCTATTATAAATATATATCTATGTACAGGTGTATATAGATATATATATATATAAATAAAGATTGCTAAGGCCTGGAAGGGACGGTGAGACGGCCCCTGCGGGGGTCGTAGCTCGGGGTAACACTTCTGCGGAAGTCAGAGCTTTAGGGGGGCGGGGTCCGGCAGGAGTCGGGAAATGGGAGGGGGCTGTGAAGACTCCAGCGGAAACGGCCAGGGTGGCGGGGTGACGGGGGGCTTGGATGAAACTCCAATTACCTATGTGGCTGGGGGAGGAAACTGAGTGTTACTCAGGCTAGAAGGAAGAAAAAGAAGAAGGTGGCTGGGTCACACCCTCGCCCTTGAGTGGATGTGGGATTATGGCTGACAAGAGCCATCTGGGCTTCTTTGGGGGGCCAGTGGCTAGGACGCATGTCTTGAAGGCATCAGGTGACCACCTTTCTAGGATCTGGATTTGTTGCTGCCCTTTGTACTTCTGTGATGGCTGCTCATATTCTGAAACATAGTATACAGGAATAAGAGAAGTAATTCAACACCTTTAATACTTTTCCCACACATTTAAAGACCTTATCACCATTTTCAATCAAAAAAAGCTGGCGAGATTTATCTTACGGAATATTTACTAAATATTAAAATGTAACAAATGAATCCAACTAAACATTTGAATACAGACACATGTATATTAAAATCTAGCCGATTCGACAGGTTGTCACCTATAGAGCTGCAGACTGATAGTGTTGCAGTAAACAAGCGGCAAGCTGTCAAACCTTAGTAGAATTTTACTGATTACGTAACTACCTAGTATCCTGATATTCACGGCTTGAATAGTCAAACTTTAGCATACGATGATACCTTGTTCAACAATAAATGTATTACCTTGTAAAGGAATCTAGGACTTTCTAATACTTTAAGCCCTCAAACTCCTCTATATTGACTTATCAGCCCCCAACACCTTCTGATACTCCGGAGACACCCTGTGTAAGAGTGACAGAGTTGATCTGGGGGACACCTGTGGAGCAAAGAACTGCTATAAGCATCTCTTAAATCAGAATCGTGTGACAGGGCGGTTGTGTCATCTATAAATGGGAAGAAGAGGGGGGGGGGGTGCAGAAGGAGAATGAGGCTCGGCGGAGCGACTCTGCTATAGCGGAAGTACAAATGATAGTCAGCATTGGAGCGTTATGAGTGCAAATATTGTCAATAGTGATATGAAGAGTAAATGGGGGGGGGTATGTGAATATGGTATCAAGGGTGTGGGCTGTATAGGCAGAAAGTATCTTTGCGAAGAGTGTAAATGCATTAGGAATGGATGAAGAGTGTGATGGGTTGAATGAGGGCAGTTTCAGGAGCTGGCAGTCTTGAACTCTAAAATGGAAAACAAGAGAGAATTAGAAATGAAATCTTAGCAACATGGCACATGTACAGCAGACATGATTAATTGTATTGGCTGATATTCGTGGGAGGAGTCTTCATAAGTGTATGGATGATTGTGAATGGAAGCGCCTTTGTTAATGCATGTTCCAATACTTAATGTCACAATGTGCTAGGGTTGTAGAAGTGGGCATTTGTCCTCCTGCAGGGTGGTAATTGGAAGGAGAACTGAGCGTATGGGGCGTTTCTATGCTGGAAGTCCAGGAAACCTCTTGGAGAGCTGGTGAGATGATGATGGAGTGGAGTTTAAACCCCTTACTGATATAGAAGTTTTTAAAACTCGAATGTATTTAACACAAAGTATAAGTATGAAAGCTACTCCATGGCCAGAAATGTCCTCCTCTTGTTTATTGCAGTCGAGCAGGAAATTGTTTTCTTACTGTCATTATAAACTGACTGACATTCAGGTGTATTGATATGAGAGTCACAATTGGCGTGATACAAAAGGGTTACTGCTTGATGTGTAGGTTGTCTATCACTTGCTGGGTAATACTCATTTCAGAATTTTATTTACATTTTTTTTTTTTTTTTTTTTTTTTTTTTAAATATATGTATATATAATTATTAATAAAATGTAAATATATCAACTGCCTACATCAAACTTAAAAAACGATGTTGCCACTTAATAGGAACTGTGTGAATGTAATGTTTATCATGGCTTTACTCCATCCATGATAAGTAACATGTCTATAATCTCAACATGATTATTTGGCCGGAATCAAAGTCTCTGCACGCAGTCCATTCATGAATTTGTCGGGAGAGAAGGCGGGACCGTCTCCAGTTTTGGAAAGCTCATTGGATGGTGATACTTCCCCTTTAAGCTATTGGCTCCTTGGAGTCACGGTCAAGAGTTCAGAGTGCAAAGGCCGGCGGCCATTTTGTAGATCAGATCGCTACAATGTTTATGCGTGAAAGTATGGCTCCACTCTCACCAGCAGCTGGTTTGGATATCAGTGCACCTTTTCATGGATGTATATCGACGAATGAAGGTGTTATGGAATAATGTTTATGGATTAGATTGCCTGGTCATTTGCCTTCGAACTATTTCAGCTGTCAGAATGTTATGGATCTGCTGACCAGCGGGAGGCTGAGAGGTGAGTTCTTCATTTAAAGCGTTCTATTCACGCTGATCTCGCCAGACTTCCCTTTAAAGCATGCATGTTACCGAAAGTGGACCGTTAACGTTAGGTGATCTGTGAGTTCGGCTTCTCTCCGGTGGCTTGAATCGCCGGCGTCATAAGTTTAGACGAGGTTGTGGCTTGTGTAGTGAAGGGCAGATGAAGTAGAAGATGGAAGAGTTAATATGCCGGCTTCTTGCGGGGATTCTGGCTCGATTGCTGGCGAGGCAGCTGCTGGAGTTTAGGGGAGAGCGGGGTTCTGGTTGGAGAAGTTTTTGTTGTTGTTGTTGATTGTTTGTTCTTCTATGCCAGAAGGTTGAATGATGCTGAACCGTAGTTTAAATGCTGGAGCGTTTGTAGCGGGAAGCATTCTTCCAAAATGAAGATAGTGCAATGGGGAGAAAGTGATCCATTTATACTAAGCTAGGATCATTCTGATTGGATTATTACTGATTACGGATGAGTGGCCAGCGGTGCACAATCATATCACGTGCTCCTCTCGAAATTAGTTTATGAAACTTCACTTATTTGAGATAATTTACATCCAAGTCAGGTGAACTGTATAGGAATTACAACAGTTTACATTTGTGCCTCCAACTTGTTAAGGGTCCAATAGTAATTGGAAAATTGGCTTATAAGCTGTTCCATGGCCAAGTGTGTTATTCCCGTATTATCCCAATTACAATGAGCAGATAAAAAGTCCTGAGATCATTTTAAGTGTGCTATTTGCATCTGCAATCTGATGCTGTCAACTCTCAAGATGAGATCCAAAGAGCTATCACTATCAGTGAAGCAAGCCATCATTAGGCAAAAAAAAAAAAAAAAAAAAACTATCAGAGAGAAAGCAAAAACATTATGAGTAGCTAAAACAACAGTTTGGAACATTCTTAAAAAGAAACCATGCACCAGTGAGCTCAGCAACACCAAAAGACCTGGAAGACCATGTAAAACAACTGTGGTGAACGACTGAAGAATTATTTCCCTGGTGAAGAAAACAGCCTTCACATCAGTTGGCAAGATCAGGAACACTCTACAGGATGTAGGTGTATGTGTGTTAATGTCAACAATCAAGAGAAGACTACACCAGAATGAATGCAGAGGGTTCACCACAAGAAGTAAACCATTGGTGAGCCTCAAAAACAGGAAGGCCAGATTAGAGTTCTAAAAAGACTTAACAGTTCTGGAAAAACATCTTATGGAAAGAAAAGATCAAAATCAACTTGTACCAGAGTAATGGGAAGAGAAGAGTATGGAGAAGGAAAGAGACTGCTCATGATCCTAAGCAGTGAAGCATAATGGTTGGAGTAACATAGCGTAGGCATGTATGACTGCCAATGGAACTGGTTCTCTTGTGTTTATTAATGATGTGACTGCTGACAAAAGTAGCAAGTTGAAGTAATTCTGAAGTTTTACAGACAATATTCTCCGCTCATATTAAACCAAATGCTTCCGAACTCATTGGACGGTGCTTCGCAGTGCAAATGGAGAATGACCCAAGGCATACTGCAAAAGCAGCCAAAGAGTTTTTAAAGGGAAAGAAGTGGAATGTTATGCAATGGCCAAGTCAGTCACCTGATCTGAATCCAATTGAGCTTGCATTTTATTTGCTGAAGACAAAACATGACGGGGAAAAAGCCCCTTGAACAAGCATGAACTAAAGACCTGGCAGAGAACCACCAGGAATGAAACTCAGCGTCTGGTGATGTCTATGCATTCCAGACTTCAAGCTGTATTGACTGCACAGTTTTTGCAACCAATTAATTAAAAGTGAAAGTTTTATTTATGATTATTATTCTGCCCAATTACTTTTGGACCTTTAACAAGTGGGAGGCACATATGCAAACTGTTGTAACTCCTATAGCGTTCACCAGATTTGGATGTAAAAAATAAACTCTAATTAAAGCTGACAGTCTGCAGTTAAAGCACATCTCCATTGTGTTTGTGTATAGAGCCAAAAATGTTAGAATTATGTCAATGTCCAAATATTTATGGACCTAACTGTATATCACTGAGAAGTGCAATAAATTAAATAAGTTTTATATACAAAGTATTTGTGTACTGCATGCATGGTTTGTTTAACCAAATGTCATAAATTAGATGGGCCTTACTATCTTCCTTATCCCCACTTCTAGGTGAACTTAGAGCTGAAAAAATTCCAGGAAACAACAAGAATTTCCACTGGTGTTTTCAGTCAATCATTGTGTTTAAAGTCAAAATGTTTGCACCTTGACATTTTTATTTAATTAGCTCAGAAAATGATTTATTAGCTGTTTGTTTTAGTAAGATCATAACACAAATAGTTTTGTTTTTATATTGCTGAACATGTTTCACACTGTGCTGAAACCAGGGTAATTGTCATTTTAAAAACTGGTCAGCACCACATTTTTCCTGTGGTTATGAAATCATGGTCCAAAGCAGGGTCAGCGCTGCACATTCAAATATTTTAAACATTCACAGAAACGTAATGAATTTTAGGCTTTGAAAAAGACAAAACATATATGTAGTTAATTGAAGTGGGGAAGAGACTGTTTCATTTATACCATTTTTCAGTCCAAGAAAAGTCTATTCAGCAAAACCTTACTGGTGGCGTTGGCATTGACTGTACAAAACAAGGATGCAGTGCATAAAGTTAAAGGAGTAGTACACAATCGGATTGTTCCTTCTTGATTTTCTTACCTTCTATTGAACACATATACATTGATAGTCACTATTGTCTTCCGTAGCAGGAACATTTTACTGCCATTTTGGCCTATTTTTATTGACTCCTTGTTCATTTTAGTGGCTGAAGTGATTTTAACATCTTAATCTTTTTTAAGTTTTAAAGGTATTAAATGGCCTGGAACTAACAAACCGCATCTTTTAGAATGACCATTCAGTGTCATTTGTCCCTTGTGTAAGGCTGAAGAGCAGGGATGACCATGTGTCAACAGTGACAGGCCCTAGACTTTAGAATGATCTGCTTTTACGTTTTAGAAAGACCTGAACATTTTCTGTTTTTAATTCTAGCTTAAAAACCAAAGCTTTATAGTCTGGTGTGATTTGATTTGATGTTAAGGAAATTCAACTACCCAAGTGGTTCTAAACTTTAATGAATTTCTGTCTTCTGTTGAACACAAAACTATAAAATAAAATAAAGCTATTGACACCCATAATAGGAACAAAAAAAACTATTTAAGTCAATGGTTGATGCTTTCCCATCTTCTTCAGAATGTATTCCTTTGCGTTCAACAGCAGAACGAAACTCAAACAGGTTTGGAACAAGTGGAGGATAAATAATTGATGGCAGAATTTTAATTTAAGAGTAACCTATCTCTTTTACTCCAGGTAAAGTATGAGCAATGTAAGATGTGAATCAATAAAACCCAGAATTCTTTTTTCCAGGGGTTTAGAATGGCCAGTGGTTAACTATTTCAAGTGCGAAAAGCACGTTAATGTAATGAGTGAACTGTGCACAATTGTGCACAAACTACTCTTATACAGAGCAAAAAACAGAAGAACTTTGTGAAGAGTATAGCTCATCTGCAGACTATTTCAGAGGCAAACCTTTGCAACCAAAGCATAATATAAAGTACTTGATAATATCTTCACACTGATTTCCTTAAGCTCTTGACTGTCTCTCAACATTACACAAACCTCTAAACATTACAATAGTTTTTTTTTTTAAACTCATTAATTTCAGTCACACCCTTCTGCTTTCTCCACAGGTTCTCGGGCGTGAGGTGTACACTTCCAATAACCAACTGGGTGGAGTACAGATCATGCACAATAACGGAGTCACACACACCAATGTGTGCGATGATTTTGAGGGAGTGTATACATTGCTGCACTGGCTGTCTTACATGCCAAAGGTATGCTGAAAACAACATGAAAGTTTCATTAAACCCAAAGAATCCGATTTCAAATCTAACAGAGCTGCGTTCCTTTAGAATATGTCCAGCCCTGTGCCGATACTCTCTGCTAAAGATCCCATTGATCGAGCGATAGAGTTTGTCCCAACCAAGGCACCTTATGACCCACGCTGGATGCTAGCTGGACGTCCCAATCAGAGTGAGTAGAGGTTAAATCCTTAGACTTAAATAAAAGTTAAAAAAAAACACTAAGGATTTAGTGCGAGTTAAGCTGCATAGACAGAATGTGACATTATTGACAGTATGTCATCTACTGAACATTGTGGTTATGTTAAAGGCATAGTTTTCTCAAAAATAAAAATTCTGTCATCATTTACTCACTCTTCATATATGACAAATCATAAATATTATGTATAAAAATATATTCAAATTGTATATATTTAAGTTTTCCTGTTTATTTATATAGTGCTTTTACAATGTAGATTGTGCCAAAGCAGCTTAACATAGAATACAAATGCAAATATACACTATATATGCACTTGCAAAGAACACTTGTATTAAAAGGGTGGTCCACTTTGATATCAAATGTTAAACTTTAGTTGATGTGTAATGTAGCTGTGTCACGATTCACAGCACATTATGTTAGCTGACCAATCAGAGCCTCTTCAGGGCAGGCTTTTGGAGGAACTAGGAAATATGACAGTTGTTTTCTTGTTAGCTAAGAAGCTGTATATAATCAAATAAGAAACAATAACGTGATTTTTTAATATTTATTTTTTTTACGAATAAAGCATGAGCATATAAACCCTATATACAAATCCAAGCCCTAAAATACACTCTGGACCACCCCTTTAAAACACTGCTAGTTTTGTATTAAACCATTTTTTACTGTTGACCTTTTTATATCTTGTGCTTTGTGGATGCGTTTTAGTGTCCAGTAATGGATGACTGTAGTTGGAGGGTTTATGTTTGAGGTACACACTAGGTCTCTCCACAAAGAGATAAGGCACTCTTGGATATATGGAGTGTTTTTTTATTGACTAGACTGATTACACATCACTGTAATTGCCACAGTGAGGTTGGGAGATATCGGGAGCGGGTGGCAGAGAGAGGAATCTTTGTCTCAGTGCTCAGACAGGTCTCAGTGTAATTGAACGGTAACCTCTTCTACAGCGAGCATATGCTTCTCTTCAGCTGAAGTCTGCATATGTCTGACAAAGAGAGGGTGCTAATGCTACTCTGATGGTCTCTTTTTCTGTAAACAGACATTAAGGGTGCATGGGTGAGTGGGTTCTTCGACCAGGGCTCTTTTCTGGAGATCATGCAGCCATGGGCACAGAGTGTTGTCGTAGGACGGGCCAGGTAAGCACTGATTGATGCATACAACAGACACAAAAAGTATTTGAACTCAAGTCTTATTACCATATGAATGCCTTTGTTTTGAGTCACAAAACAGGCATATAATGTCTTTGTATATATATATATTTTTTTTTTTTTTGAAAACTGTGCTTGTGGTATCATTCTTTTAAATAAATGGCACATCCAATATCATGCATTCACAAAATACAGATCTTTGTAATGATTAATCACACTCATCCGTGAACTTGTGTTGACCCCCTTTCCTGAATGCTTAAAGGGCTGCACTTGTCGATTGGAAAGGTCCTGCACTGATAAATGCACTTTGAAAGCTCCTTTGGGGAACATTAGCTCTATATGTCTTCTTGTGTTCTCTTTTAGTTGTTTGACACAATACAAACTGACATCGAATATGTCGATTTTGTTGAACTTGGTATTATCTGTCCACCTGATAAAGCCAGATATATATGTTTTGTTTTATTATGTTTGCATTTAAAATAAGTATTTTTATATATTATTTAAATATTATTACATATTTGTTTTAATCTTAAGTGTTGTTAAATAAAAGTAATGGCCAGGGAATGAAATGCAGTTACAAATTATAGTTAATTTTAAAAAGGGCTGCCTCCGAATGGTTAAATAAATGTTTTTCAGTGAAAAGATTTTTACATTTTTGTATATACTGTTGAAGTCAGAATTATTAGACCCCTGTTTATTTTTTCCACAATTTCTGTTCAACGGAGATAAGATTTTTTTCATCTTTTATTCAAGCCAAAATAAACAAATAACACTTTCTCCAGAAAAAAAATATATATTTTCAGACGTACTGAGAAAATTTCCTTGCTCTGTTAAACAAAATTTGGGAAATGTTTAAAATTCAAAAGGGGCCAATAATTCTGACTTCAACTGTACATATACAGTGTGGTGAAAAATTATTTAGTTAGCCACCAACTGTGCAAGTTCTTCCACTTAAAAAGATGAGAAAGTAATTTTCATCATAGATATAACTCAACTATGAGAGACAAAATAAGAATTAAAATTCAGAAAATCACATTTGTTGGGAGTTTTATGAATTATTGGTAAATTCCTCTGGAAAATAAATATTTGATCTCTTACAAACAATCTAAATTTCTGGCTCTCACAGACCTGTAACTTCTTCTCTAAGAGGCTCCTCTGTCCTCGTCTCGTTATCTGTATTAATGGCATATGTTTGAACTCATTATCAGTATAAAAGACACCTTTCCACAACCTCAAACTGTCATACTCCAAACTCAGCCAAGACCAAAGCTGTCAAAGGACACCAGAAACAACATTGTAGACATGCACCAGGCTAGGAAGAATAAATCTGCAAATGGTAAGCAGTTTGGTGTGCATTTATTAGAAAATGGAAGACATACAAGACCATTGATATTCTCCCTCGATCTGGGGTTCCACGCAAGATCTCACCTTGTGCGGTCAAAATGATCGCAAGAACTGTGGGCAAAAATCCCAGAACCACCCGGGGGACCTAGTGAATGACCTGCAGAGAGCTGGGACCAAAGCAACAAAGGCTACCATCAGTAACGCACTTCGCCGCCAGAGACTCAAATCCTGCAGTGCCAGACGCGTCTTTCTGTTAAAGCCAGTATATGTCAAGGCTCGTCTGAAGTTTTATAGAGAGCATTTGCAGGATCCAAAAGAGGATTGGGAGAATGTCATACGGTCAGATGAAACCAAAATGGTACTTTCTGGTAAAAACTCAACTTGTGCTCAGAGAAGAAAAATGCTGAATTGCATCAAAAGAACACCATACCTACTGTGAAGCATGGAGGTGGAAACCATGCTTTAGGGCTGTTTTTCTGCAAAAGAACAAGAATGACTGATCTGTGGTAAAGGAAAGAATGAATGGGTCCATGTATAATGAGATTTTGAGTGAAAAACCTTGTCAGCAAGGGCATTGAAGATGAAACGTGCCTGTGTCTTTCAGCATGACAATAATTCCAAACACAACTCACAGGCAACGAAGAAGTGGCTTCATAAGAAACATCTTATCGTCCTGGAGTGGCCTAGCCAGTCTCCAGAACTCAACCCCATAGAAAATCTTTGGATGGAGTTGAAAGTCTGTGTTGCCCAGCGACAGCCCCAAAATGTCACTGCTCTGCGAGGAGGAATGGGCCAGCAACTGTGTGTAAAAACTTTGAGAAGACTTAGAAAACGTTTTATCTCTGTCATTGCCAACAAATGGTATTTAACAAAGTATTCAGATGTAACTGTTACTTACCAAATACTTATTTTCCACCACAATTTGCAAATGAATTCATTAATAATCCTACAATGTGATTTTTTTATTTTTTTTTATTTTGTCTGTATATATAATGATAAAGTTAATATTTTGGGGTTTATTTCATTTGTACCTATTTGACAACCATTCTGTCTTGTAAACTGTAGGTTGGGTGGGATCCCAACTGGAGTAGTTGCCGTGGAAACCCGATCAGTGGAGCTTTCAATCCCAGCAGACCCAGCTAATCTGGACTCGGAAGCCAAGGTGGCCACTTATTAATAAGAAAGTAATAAGAAATGTGTCTTGTTATGTGACTTGTGGCTGGAAGTAGACTAGCATTTTGTACTCTTTCTGTAGATAATCCAGCAGGCTGGGCAAGTGTGGTTCCCTGATTCTGCTTTCAAAACTGCACAAGCCATTAAAGACTTCAATAGAGAGGGACTTCCGCTTATAGTGTTTGCCAACTGGAGAGGTTTTTCTGGAGGCATGAAAGGTTAGTCATACAGAAAGTAAACTTGGATATTCTCTTGTAAATTTTTTTTAATGGTCTCTACCTCATGCTCTCCTGCCTTCAGACATGTATGACCAGGTGCTGAAGTTTGGAGCGTATATAGTGGACGGTCTGAGAGAGTACAGACAGCCGGTTCTGGTGTATATCCCACCACAGGCGGAGCTCCGGGGAGGATCATGGGTTGTCATAGACCCTACTATCAATCCTCGCCACATGGAAATGTATGCAGACAAAGACAGCCGGTAAGAATCAGGATATAATTCTAAAAAGTTTTATTTTTTTTATTTATTTATTTTTTTGTGTGATTTAGTTTTGTTTAAATTTGTTTGGTGTAACTTCCTTTTATTTATTATTTCTTTTGCTTTTATTTTGTTTTGTTTTGTTTTGCTTTATGTTTTCATTTTATGAAAATGTTTTTAATTGGTTTTATTTACCTTGGTATAGTTTGTTCTGTTCGCAATATTATTTTAATTTTTTTTTTTTTTCTAATGGGGGGGTGCTTATATTTCATTCTTATATTTTTTTGTTTTGTTAATTTATAAGTAAATGATTGTTCTGCTTTTGATTTGATTTTATTTTTGTTTTATTTGTGTATTTATGTTTAATTTTCACTTTTTTGTTTGCTTGATTTTCTTTTGATTTTGTTTTGCCTGTTTTCGTTTAATTAAAATTTCAGTGTAACTTTGTAATGTGTTTTGATTGCTTTTGTTTTGATTTGTTTTATTTAGTTAGATTTTGTTTATTTGGTTGTGCTTCACCTTTTTATTTTATGTTTTTTTTTTATTTTGTTACGTTTAGTTTCATTAAAACAAAACAAAAATATATATTTTGTGTAGTTTTGTTTGGTATTGTTTTGTTTCGTGCTCTTCGTCACTGTACACAAATATTTATACCTTACAAGCAAGTTATTTTTAGAGAAAGCATTTTCTGTTTTAAAGGCGTTTGCTGTAATGGCCTGTTTGAATGAGCTTATCCATCAGTGTATGTGTTCTGCAGTGGCGGTGTGCTGGAGCCTGAAGGCACAGTGGAGATCAAGTTCCGCAAAAAAGACCTGGTGAAGACCATGCGACGGGTGGACCCTGTGTACATGGGGCTTGCAGAAAGACTGGGCAAGTAGTTCACATGGCTCAGTCTCAACCGAAATCAGATCTCGTTTTATTGGCTATGAACGTGTATGGTATTAAAACTCTGCTGATGGTGTCAACCCTCTCTCTTCTCCCTGAGGAGATGTGTCAATCACAAGGGTCTCCGATCAATCAAACCCTGTTGCTGTTCTGCACCTCCTCCGATCGATTACCCCCTCAGCAGTCACTAAAGAGAACCGGGCCACCAGAGTAGCCGGTGGTGTCGCTCTGAATGATTGGCTCTGATGGGATCGATCTCTCTCAAACAGCCACAGGGTGATGGGAGATCCTCTGATGGACGGCACTGTGGTGGTGTGCTTTAGTCTTGCTGATTTTCAAGTATAAAACATGGGGTCAGCACGCAGATGCAAAAATAGCCAAATTACACACGTTAGCTTAAAAAATCAGTTCACTACCGGAAGGAACATTTCCTTATTAAGTTATTTGCAACCTTGTCATGCGGATTAATTTCTTATTTTTTTAGCTAAAAAGAAATGTTAAGTTTTTGAGCAAAACATTTCAGCATTTTACTTTATATACTGTGCTCCGCATAAATAAGTACACCCCTTACTAATCTATCTTTTAAATTTATATTTTTTGTAGAAAGCTATGCAATATTATATTTGTCCAAATACATTAGATTAGTCAGTACTGAAGCCAAATCTGGTGCTTATCTAACAAAATAACTTACGATAACGTATATATCTACACCCAAATTTATATGTCATAGAAAAATATTAAATACAAATTATAAAAAGAGGAAAAATCAAAAGAAGCAAAAAAAAAATTTAAATTGAAAAAGAATTTTTGTATTTTTAAATTTTGAAGAATTTTTTTATTTTTGTAAATGTTGTATTTTGCTTGATTTTAATTGTATTATCTTTCAATTGCTAAATATGTTTTGTGACTAAAATATTATTTTAATTAATATATCTATTTAATAAATCTGTTTTGTTGAAATGCACCAAAATACATTGCCTATATTCACTGGGAAATGGATAGAAATATTTGTTTTCAAAATGTGGTGTACTCAATTATGCTGAGCACTGTAATGGATGATTACTGTGCTCAAGGGTTGGAACTTCCAATGATTCCAGCCAAGGAATATAAATATATATATATATATTTTTTAATCTAATTATATACATTTTTAAATAAAAACCTGGTGCCACAGAACTAGTGGAAGATGAGCTCTTGTGGTTAAAAAGTAGATCTCTTTCTCTCTTTCTTTTATTTCCACACATCATTTTATGTCAACACGATGCCAGGGACATGCAGTTTGTTCCAACATATTCATATTGCTATGATCAAATATTTTCTCAACTACTGCTTTTTCATCAATCATTTTTGTTGTGTTTTTGCTATCAAGGCTGCATTTACACTGCATGGTTTAAGTGACTCAATTGCAATTTTTTTCTGTCATGTGGCACAGATTGGATATAACCCATGTACGTGTAAAAAAAAAAATCATATGGATTCCGATTTACTCAAATGAGTTTCAGGCCTTGTTCATGTATGCAAATTTATCCGATATGAATCGGATCTGTGTTCTTGTGTCTTCAGTGTAAGCAGGTAGATCGGATTTTTAAGTGTTAATGTAAGCAGCGCGCATCATTAAAAACCATAGCAAATGACTTCAAGTCTGATGCTTTCATTTCAGAACAGACTTCAGCAGCATCCCAAACCTTAAATCTCATACAGGAGAACTAAATACGCTTATATATTGTCATCTAGAGAGAGCGTAACATCAGCCATGTAACCAACATAAATTATTATAAATCTGTGGCATACATCACCTGCATAAATCATGGACAAGCCATGGACAATACATTAGGATGCCTACTGGTTTAAAAAATCCTTGATTAGAAAAAGATGGACAAATAAGAACTTTTCTGTCATAAATTACAGTAAAACAACAACTTGTCAAAAAGAATTTACAACATTTAAACCATGTGAACACATTAAATACAGGAACAGAGAAAAGAGTGCTCTTTTATTATCAGCTGTCGGTCAGCATCCGCTCTTTTTTTTTTCCTGGTCATTGCGTCTTTGTCGTGTGCTGTGTAAATGCAGACAATCTGATATGAGTCACTTTTAAAAGCGGGTCAGCAAAAAATTTGGATACATTCACAAAATCGGAATTGACCATCAAGATCTGCAGTGTAAATGCAGCTCAAGAGGAACGCATGCAGCAAATTGGTTAAAATACCAAAGGTAGCAGTAACAAGCATAGATAATAATAAAGTTTTCTAATTTCTGAATTGAATCTTTTTAAAACCAAGTGATAATTAAAGTTTTGGGTGTTTTTGTTGTTTTTCGTTCAAACTTGAAGTCTGCATGAGTCGCAAGTTCCTGAGAATTTTATTTCAGTTTGTTGATGTACTTTCAGCCGAAACAGAAAGTATAGTGGGACGTGTGGCTTTCTTTTTGCACATTATTCCTTTGTAGCAGTAATAGGGGCGTGGTTAAGAATATTGTGGCTGAAGATTACCAAAACAAACATTATTTTTTTTCAGTTGAATAACTTGCATGGATTAATTCTTCACCTAATGAATAACAATTTAAATTGTACATTTTGATTTCACACAGACTTTAAAGGGCACCCATTTTACCCCTTTTACAGAATGTAAGATAAGACTTTGGTGATACCAGAATGTATCTGTAAAGATATCCATCAGAATATTATTATATACTGTAGAATCAGCCCATTTTGGTGTCTGACTACAGTGTAGCTGTTTTTGTAGCCTGCGGCTTTAAATCCAATGGCGCTGCTTTTCCCCACCTGCCACTTGTTTCTGAGTTCACCTGCTTGCTTGTCATGCGTTACGTCAGATAGACAGCAGTCAGTGATAGAGACAGTCACGGTTGAAGCTGAAATAAGGTCACTAGTCAAAAATACCAAGTGAGTTTATTTGATGTATTTCTGGAGATTATTCAAGCCTTTCTGAAATAATGAGTCACACACAAATGTTGTTTGCATTACACACACAAATGTGCACGTTTACTGACACCATGTAGCCGTGATGATTATAGTGGTTAAGAATTACATAGTGATTTTACTGTCTTTAAAACAAACATGCTGTTTTATGCCTAATTTATTTGAAAAAAAAAAAAAAGTTCTGTAACCATAATTATTGAGACATGACACCTATCAGTCAATTCAGTGGGCAGGGAAAACCACACTACTATGTCATGTTGTGGTGGGCCTTAAAATGGGAGTGATTTGGATTCTATTTTAACAGCAGTAAATTTTAAAACAGAGACGTATTGTGTTTCTATCACTCCAATATGACAGTGGACACACTATACCTACACACAGTTCTGTCCAAACAGCTTACAAAACTTGACATTTTCATAGGTGCTCTTTAATAAAAGTGCTCTTAATGTTATTTAAATACTTTACAATTGTTTCTTTCAATTTTAATTTTTTTTTCAATGAATTAGTAGATGTAAGTTAATAACTATTAACAGTAACGTTGCAACTTACTTATTGTTTACCCATTTAACAATGTAATACTGTTTACAATTTTACAATTTAAAAACATGAGCCACAATAATGGCAATTAAGATTTACCATTTCTTATGGATTGATCTTTCTTCCGCAAACAAAAAAATCTCATTAAAAGGTTGTTGCTAAATATTATATCACAGGGTGGCCTTACTGATATAAGGTGCATATGTTTATATACATTCTCCACACTATTAAATTTGTTCATTTGTTTTCCTCTGTGTAATCAGGAACCCCAGAGTTGAGTGTGTCTGAGCGTAAAGAGCTGGAGAGTAAACTAAAAGAGAGAGAAGAGTTCCTGCTGCCCATATATCATCAAGTAGCTGTTCAGTTCGCTGACCTTCATGACACACCGGGCCGCATGCAGGAGAAAGGAGTCATCACTGTCAGTACACTTCAATGCATTTCAATAACTCCCAAATACGTTTCTATTCATCTTTCTCCATACTGAACAATCTGAAGTTCATTTTATCTGTAATTGTCATGAATTTATGTGTACTCGATGTTCGCTTGTATTGTGCGTGTTCAGGATATCCTTGAGTGGAGCACGTCTCGGCAGTTTTTCTACTGGCGTTTGCGGAGGTTATTGCTGGAGGAAACGGTGAAGAGGAAGATCCAGTGTGCTAACAGTGAGCTGACGGACGGACAGGTTCAGGCTATGCTTCGCCGTTGGTTCGTGGAAGCAGAGGGAGCTGTGAAAGTACGTTACCCCAAACCTTTTTTTCCCCTCCAGATTATCAAAAATACTTTTTCAGAAATATTTTCCTTATCACTCAAACTATTTGTATATGTTTGAAAGAAGGATTTTGAGTATATTTGAGTTCCGATTACAAATGTAAATGCTCCAAACAGGGATAATAAAGCAATTATTGTGCAATAATTATTATTTACAGCAGAGGTGCCCAAACTCAGTTCTGGAGGGCCGGTGTCCTGCAAAGTTTAGTTCCAATCCCAATCAGATTTGCCTGGGCTAGCTAATCAAGCTCTTACGAGGCTTTCTAGAAACATATGTGCTGATGTGTTGAGACAAGTTGGAGCTAAAATTTACAGGACATTGGCCCTCCAGGACAGAGTTTGGACACCCCTGATTTACAGGATTAGAATCGAGGTTTTAAAGTCCCTATGAAATCAAAATATGATCTAGTGTGCTCCAACACAGTGACAAAGTGTGCATTTAGAATTTATAAACTTTCCAAATTTTTAATTTTTTTAAACTTCTCTTTCTCATCAAATCTTCTGAACAATGAAATGCTCTCTAGTTTTTGATACTTCAATTGCTGAAGCTGAAAAAATTGGTCATTTATTTACGACGTTCAACCCGAAGGTTTGCCGAAACAGCCAAACTGTTGATCTGAACTCCTAGTTAGTCATTTTAAAATACATTGCACACACTGCATACGAATCAGCATACAGGAAACTAGCAGATTCAAAATGAAATCTGTTACACACACTGTCGGTTTTTATTCTAAGAATAGTTATATGATTTCCTTTGGGGTGCATGAAGTCTGTCATCACCTTATTATCACGTGAACCACTGGATCATGCCAGTATATGGACAGTCAGCTTCAGCCTGAAAAACAGTTGCACCAATTGGGTCTATGCACTATGTACAGTTGCCTTGAACCGAGCTGAAGCACGCTTATTCCCACTCCCGTCTCCGCTGACGGCCTACACTCACATTGCATTCGCACCTGAGCACGCTTGCATCATCAATGATGTGCTGTTCAGTAAGAAGCTCTCTAACTCAGCACAGTGGAGATTTCTGCAGTTTTATCGTTTTAGTGGTTTAATATGCAGTGACACGCAGTCAGATATTTCAACAGATCCAAACAGATCCGCCACTTTTGACGCTCATAAATTATCATAAAGTACTCGTACTGCAGGAATTAGGAGGTTTGCTGAAGGTGGTGTGCAGTGAGGGGTTTGCGTCATTAATAATCTACGACAGTTTGCGTTTATTGAAAAGTAAGAATGATTAATAAATCCATATCAAACAGTCTCTTAAAGTCATGTCTTGTCTTCAGTTTCGGGCTCAAGCCCAAGTGAACCGCGCTCTGGTACACCCCTTCCAACCGGGCCAGGGCCAGCCTACTGAACTGCGCCTGAGCCCGATTCAGAGCACTCGCACTTCTCAAACTATCTGTGAAACGGGTCTGGGCATGGTTCGGATAGCATAGTGTAAGTGCACCCTTCTGTACCATGAAGGTAGCTCAGCTTAAATCACTCTTTGGAGCATGGTTATGTTCTGGATTAAAGATCACAAACTGAGATTCAGCCACTCTACTGTGACACATCTCTGATGCAATAAAGCCACTCATCCAGTTTGTCTTGCTGCAAATTGAAGCTTACTATTTAGTAAAACACTTGCCATTTGGCATTTCTGTGTGGAGTTTGCATGTTCTCCTTGTGTTTGTGCGAGTTACCTCCTGAACACAGTCCAAAGACAAGTGCTATAGTTGAATTGAACAAACTAAATTGGCCATAATGTGTGTTTAAATGAGTGGGAATGGGTGTTTCCCAGAACTAGGTTGCAGCTGAAAGGGCATCCACTGTGTTAAACATATGCTGAATAAATTGTCGGTTTATTCTGCTGTGGCCACCCCTGATAAATAAGGGGACTAAGCTGAAGGAAAATGAAATGATTTACATAATTATGTCCATAATTTATTGCACATAAGCAATTTTCGTTTGATAACCCTTTTATTTTGTTCTATTATACATTTACAGATATACTGCTGCAATTGTTTTTTTTATTATTACATATGATCTTAGATTTGCATTTCAGTAAACCTATACAGTGTTTATTATCAACTAAGCTAACTTCACTTCTAATATTTGAGGTCCTCTTTCTGGGATAACTCTTTTCATCTTGCTGTATAAAATGTTTTTGTATTTTTAATTTTTTTTTACCAATTTTTTTTTTAAACTTGTTCCTGGAGGGCCGGTGCCCTGCAGATTTAAGCTCCAACCCTAATCAAACACACCTGAACAAGCTAATCAAGGTCTTACTAGGTATACTTGAAACATCCAGGCAGGTGTGTTGAGGCAAGTTGGAGCTAAACCCTGCTGGGTCACTGGCCCTCCAGGAAGGAGATTGGTGACCCCTGTTTTAAACCATTTAATCTTTGCCTTGCCACAGCAGAATGAACCGCCAACTTATCCAGCATACACTACAGCCATTTTAGTTTATTCAATTTAACTATAGCGCTTGTGTTTGGACTGTGGGCGAAACCGCTGCACCTGGAGAAAACCTACACCAGGGGTGCTCAATCCTGTTCCTGGAGATCTACCTTCCTGCAGATTTCAGTTGCTACCCATATCAAACACACCTGCCTGTAATTATCAAGTGGTGTTTAGGTCCTAATTAATTGGTTCAGGTGTGTTTGATATGGGTAGCAACTGAAATCTGCAGGAAGGTAGATCTCCAGGAACAGGATTGAGCACCCCTGACCTACACCAACATGGGGAGAACATGCAAATTCCAAACAGAAATGTCAACTGACCCAGCTGAGACTCAAACCAGGGACTTGGACCAGGTGACAGGCACCCCCCCAAGAAGGCAATCAAAGTATCGCAGTTTCAAAAGCATGTGATTGGTTGTTTCCTTCATGTGCACACACTCACAAACTCAAAATCAAAGCCTGAAAAAGTTGACGGTCAGCTTCATGGTATTAGCAAAGCCTGATCGCACTGGTTTGGTTTTGTCATCTCAAAACTAATCTTGAGTTTGTTAAACCAGCGTCATGGTACAAACCGCTGGACAATGGGACTGGAAGTGCTAAAACGCTCTATTGATCTAAAAAGGTGACCAAATGTGTTGCTTTTTAGAGACCAGGTGAATTTAATTTGAATAGCAGAGGATTTGAAGTCTTTCTTTTCCGGAAGTGCCATGTGTGTGTGTGTGGACCTGAAAATATATGACCGCTAGAATGGATGAACGTCCCCGAGCTCCGACTAGTCGCCACAGCAGTTCCTGGAGCCGAGCCAAGCCCCTCGGGCAGGTTAAAGTATCTGCCGAAGACGCTGTCTGGACCACTAATACATTAGCCCAATCAGAGTGAGCTATCTTAAGCTACAATTAATCTCCACCCTGCCTTGTGCAGATAGCACAGCAACACGCTGTTTCTTAATTAAAAGCAAACGGATTAAAAATGATTAATATGGGGCATTAAATGTTCTTGCCGACTACAAGTGCTTGCGGTTTTTTAGAAGCGCGGAAGCCCATTAACACCTCGACAAATCTTCACAAGCACAAGTCCAGCTTTGTTTCAGATCAGCCTGATGCTATCGGCCTAAGCCTAAATGAAGAGCCCTTGATTAGGAGTGTGATTTGCTTTTCAAATGGGAACGGCGTCTGAAAGTTTGTTTGTTTCTTTGATTCTTCTTGTGGTTGATGTGTTTTTCTTGCGTTTGTCAGGCGTATTTGTGGGACAGTAATGAAGATGTGGTGGAGTGGTTGGAGAGGCAGCTGGCAGAGGAAGAAGGCGCCAGATCCGTCATCGACGAGAATATCAAATATATTCGCAGAGATCACATCCTCAAACAGATCCGCAGGTAACATTCAGACGTTAGCCTTAATAAATGTATTGATATACAAACCTGGGGAAATGTACAGTTAAAGGCAAATGTTTGAGCCCTCCTGTGAAATTCTTTTTCAAAGATTTCCCAAATGCTGTTTAATGGAGATTTCTCTCAGCACATTTTTAAATATAATCGTTTTAAACACAAATTACTAATAGCTCATTTATTTTGTCTGGCATGATGACAGTATATAATATTTTACTACTTACTTTGCAATTGGTTTAAAGTGAACTGCTGAAGGTAAAGTAACTAAAAATATTAAAGGTGCAGTAGGTGATTGTCTTCAGAACCATTTTTTGTTGTGCTGGTTGAAAGTCTCTTCACATTCCAATAGTAATGGTTAAAATAAATGATCTAAATGTATTTGTATGTATTTTAGATTCTGGGTAAGGCATAATACATAAAAAAATGTTTGTCCAATTATAATTTGTCGGGCCGATAATTCCCAAATTCTGACAAGTAACCCAAACTCTCTGTCAAATGTAGATTAGTAAATCTGCGCAGACGTTCAAGCAGATCCGCTGTTTGCACGTGCACGCGTGCATAAAACAGTCCCAGCAGTAAAAACAAATGCTGAATCAAAGCTTTTTAAAATCCTGAATCATTATTAGAGTTACTTTTGCCTGCTGGAGGAAGGACAACACCATGGCTTAAGTTAAGTATCAGTTAAACTAGGGTCGGTCTTGGAGGGCCGATGTCCTGCATAGTTTAGCTCCGACTTCCTTTAACACAACTTCCTGGAAGTTACTAGTATACCTAGAAAGAGCTTGATTAGCTGGTTCAAGTGTGATTAATTGAGGTTGGAACCAAAATATGCAGGACACCGGCCCTCCAGGACCGGGTTTAGAGCAATTAAACATATTATTTTTAATTTTTTTAAGTTTGGCTGCATAAATTTGCAACACATAATTAACTTGTGAGATGGTAACACATGCAAACACAAGTGCTTAAAGATGTATTTTGACAAAGAAGCAAAATGAAAGAAGAATATTGCTGGTCACAGTTTGACACAGACGCGTTGATGCCAAACCAGCACTGATGCTGATTGCTTCTGTCCTAGATCCATGTCATAATTAATTTTAGTCAACCAACCTAAGGGCTTCTGGTTAATTGTCATCTCATACAAAATTGCAGCGTTAAGATATGATTTCTTTATAAGAAATCTTAACTGCCTGGGTGAGATCCGGTATAACGTGTATATCAGACCAAACAAGAAGCATATGTACAAGAGTATATATGGAAATTAATTTTACCCCAGTATTTTCTATGGAATTTCTGCGCTCGCCTGTTGCTAATGATGGTGCCTGCGTTTAGATGGTCTTTCGTCTCTTTTTACTCTTTAACAGCCACATGGACGCTTAAGTCTCTTTAACGGATTGTATTTTAATTACAATACAACATTGATGCTGTAAAAGGAACCTTATGAAATTGAAAATAGCCACATTAAGCTTTCACCCGAAGTTCGTCATTTGCTAAAAAGCACTAGTTGTGCATAGAGCCCATTCGAGAAAGAAACCACAAAACATAACTTTCTGAGATGCCCACTGCTTTGAAAACAATCCGGCCACAAGTCGAGAGCGTTTGGGTTTTCCCTCCATCAGAGCGTTCTCCGGCATCGCTCATAAACACAACAAATAGGCTATAGTTGTGATGATTTAGTGTACAACCAACAAAAAATGTTTCCATTTAGAAAATGAAAGGTGAAGTTTTTTTTTCCCTCTCCGCTGTCGCCACTGGCTCGCATGGTTCAGGATTGGTAGAGCTACGCATCGATGAATTTGCTCTTCAGTGTTTGAACTCTCAGTAATGATTAAATCACACTGAACTGAGCTAAACTGAACTGAACTTAAACACTAAAAACTGAACTACACTGTTCCAGCTACTATGACCATTTATGTGAAGCTGCTTTGACACAATCTACATTGTAAAAGCGCTATACAAACAAAGCTGAATTGAATTGAAAAATGGCAGTTATTTCTTATAAATTATTAATTTTTAAAATAACCTACATAATCTCAGAATCAAAAAGATTTTCTTGATTTTTGCATAATGATACCTCCGCACCAGTCTGAGTCTTTTATAGCTTATAAAATATGCACGCAATATCAAATGTAAACAACAACATTTTTATACACTATAGTAGCCTATGCTTTACAAAAAGTCAACATATGTGCGCCGTGTCATTGTCTTTCATCACCCGTGAACATAAACTGTGAATGAGACGGAGAAAATGAAAGCACACAAGCTCTAAGGTAAAATCAGATGCTCAAGACATCATCTTTAAACTAATAACTTCTATTAAAACGAGGTTTATGATATGAGAATAACAGCGAAGCATTAATTAAATGCATATTTTCCATAGAGCAATTAATTTTAGGGAGCCCATTTTTATTTGTCAAAAAACAGCCTATGCTGGTTCTTAAAAAGGATTCAGTCGGTGATTTTGATTTGTAATCTAAATGATTTGTAATTTAAGTGAAACTATCTAGGGCAAGACTATTTATTTTATTCTTTTTATTTAGTTTATTCTTTTTTCTATGCTGTTGGTAACACTGCATGTGCGTGAAGATGTTCTGTTGTTGATATGTTTGCATATTAAAATAAATCCATATTTTAGAATGCAATATTTAACGCGTCAGACACAAAATAGACACATCAGTTCATTTACCTAAATAAAATAAAAATGTAATCAGTTAACAGTTAATATTCAGTTTACGAGTGGCAGTTGCCCGCTGACAAAATTAACCGAAATGAACATCCCTACATCAAACATTCAATAATAAAATGCATCTCAAAGCACTTCACTGGACCTTTAATATACAAATAGTGAGAGTGATTTATGTTTACTCTTGGACAATTCTGTTCATATAGTGCTCTTTATTTTATACTTTAAACTTGTATGTAAAGTGGTTCCAAAAAAGTTAAAATACATGAAGAATTTTGACATAAGAAGGTAACAGGTGCTGGTCATGGGCTTCACAGGGGGCTTCAATTACATCATCCCGAAACGGGAAGACAAATGAACGTTTTCTGTGGAATTACCTGATTTAAAATGTCTCGTGATTTTTATTTTGTAAGAGCTATAGTTTATTATTATGTTTGAGATGGTCACACCTGATATGGGTAAAACTTGGATAAAATGTTTGAAGACTGCAGTGTTTTTTTTACATTCTCAAATTAATGCCTTGTTATTCATTTCATCTCTCTTAGCCTGGTTCAAGCTAACCCTGAGGTGGCTATGGACTCCATTGTACACATGACCCAGCACATTTCCCCCACACAGCGCGCCGAAGTCGTCCGCATCCTCTCCACCATGGACACCCCAGCCTCCTCGTAGAATCTCAAAAGCCTGATCTTACTGGAAACCGCAAATAGAGGAGCCAACATGGAGGTTTCTGTGACTGACTTTATGTTGTTGGCTATGATTCTGAAAGTAGTCTTAAGAATGCACAGCAACGCGCACCTTTAGAAACACTAAAAAAATAAAAGTCCTAGTGTTGTCGTTTATAGTTCTGCAGTCTAGTCAAGTGCACTTTTAATCAGCTCTAGATGAACAGAGACCAATTAGAACAAGCTGCCGTTTGTTTTATTTTCTAGAACGTTTATTTGTTTAAAAAGAAGTGCGTTACTGTATGAGTGTGAAAGTTTGCATATGTTGTAATCAGTTTTATTTTATAACAGTCAGGTTGTAACACTAGTTCACGCTTGAAGCGAGCGAGTTGACAACTGGATCACTCCTGATTCACTGGTTATAATGGAAGAGATGGAAGTGTAGATGTTTCTCTTTACATGCAGGATGGTCAGCTGAGCCAAATGACCCCATCAGTTTGTTACTGTACTTGTTTCATGCCCTTGTAGCTTAACCAAAAAAAAAAAGTTTTTTTTTTGTTTAAATATATATCCACTTGTTATAAGTATTCAGTTTGTTTATCCTTTTTTAGCATAAATATGAATATATAATGCTGAGAAGTCATTAATAACTTATTAAATGTAAAAAAGCGCTGCACTCTGTAGTATAACGTGGTACATAATACTGTAAGTGTGTAACTGTAGAACATTCAACTGTAACTGTAGAACATTCAACCTGTTGAATTTGATTGTTACAATATGAATATTCTGGAATGACAAACCAGGAGAGGATCAATATTGGAAAAGAATACTTGAGAGATGAATTGAGTTACACAAGAGATCACAATGTCAGTTATGTCACAACTAAGAGACACGATGCTCAGTTGTGTCCTCATTGATATTACAGTATGCTGGTGGTTTGTGTGACTGGAAAACCTCAAGATGTTACTCCAATTCCAGATTGCGAGCACTACTGCTGGACTCGATGAAAGATTGCGTCAAGTCCACTGTCATGGTGTGACCATCAGGGTGGTAAATTGTTTATCAGTGAACTGAGATCAGAAGCTATCAACCTGCCTGGTCAAAATGGAGGATTTTGTGTTTACTAAGGCAATGTTTTGTTGCCTCTAAAAATAAATAAATGAATAATAAAAGTCAAAGCTTCTTATGTTCGTTTTTAGGGCTGTTTTTTGTTTGAACATTCGGTCATGTCATGAAAGTGTGTTTTCTCTGATGTGCTCCATACACTAGGAGTGTCAAAATGAATTATTTCTTTGATGCACCGCGATGCAGACGTGGACAATTCTGTATCGTTTAACATTTCAAACAAGTATTAGTATTTAATTAATATGTACTAGTATCTTTTAAATAAATTGTAGTATCTATTTCATGAGGACTAGTATCTAAAAAATAAGTACTAGTATCTTTTAATCAGGTAGTAGTATGTAATTAATAAGAACTAGTGCCTAATGATTAACTACTAGTGCAGAAATATATGTGCTAGTCCTAGCTGGAATACATACTATAGTCAAAACTGAGGAGTTGATATCTCAATGACAGATTCCATAGAAATTGATGGAAAATGTTTAATTTTGTTACTAGTAACAACAGAATAGTTACTAATCGCTACTAAAATAAGTACTAGTATCTAATAAATAAGAATCGTATCTATTTAATAAATACTAATATCTAATGAATGAATGAGTACTAGTATCTAATAAAAAAATAGTATCTAAAGAGTCAGCACTAGTATATTTTTATAAAGCACTAGTATCTTAAGAGTAGGCACTAGTACTTAATGGAAAAGATACTAGTATCTAAAAAATAAGCACCAGTAACATGAAAATAAGATACTAATATGGGTTATAACTTGCATGTCAAAACCGCAGAAGTGGGGTTGTAGCATTGCCAGCAGAACTGAGCGCAGATTTGACAGGGTAGTGAAAACACTGAAGATCTACCAGGGAGCTGGACTTAAACCAGATTGTTTTTTTTTAATAATATTATTATGTCATGCTTTTACAACACAATTCAGTGAATAGGTCCTTACTGAAAGAAGAGAATGCAAATACAGTGCATCCGGAAAGTATTCATAACAAAGTTATATTCAATTCAATTTGTTGCACGTTTATTAAAAATAAAAAACCTGCAATATCACATGTACATGTGTATTCATAGCCTTTGCTCACCTTTGGCAGCAATTACAGCCTCAAGTCTTTTTGAATATGATGCCACAAGCTTGGCACACCTGTCTTTGGGAAATTTTGCCCATTTCTCTTTGCAGTACCTCTCAAGCTCTATCAGGTTGGATGGAAAGCGATGGTGTACAGCCTTTTTCAGATCTCTCCAGAGATGTTCAATAGGATTTAGTTCTGGGCTCTGGCTGGGCCACTCAAGAACATTCACAGAGTTGTTGTGAAGCCACTCCATTGATAATTTGGTGGTGTGCTTTGGGTCATTATCCTACTGGAAGATGAACCATCGCCCCAGTCCGAGGTCAAGAGCACTTTGAAGCAGGTTTTCATTAAAGATGTCCCTGTACATTGCTGCATTCACCTTTCCCTCTATCCTGACTAGTCTTCCAGTTTCTGCGGCTGAAAAACATCCCCACAGCATGATGCTGCCACCACCATGCTTCACAGTAGGGATGGTATTAGCCTGTTGATGAGCGCTGCCTGCTTTTCTTCAAATGTAACGCCTGGCATTCACTCCAAAGAGATCAATTTTAGTCTCATCAAATCAGAGAATTTAGTTTCTTATGGTCTGAAAGTCCTTCAGAAGCCTTTTGGCAAATTCCAGGTGGTTTCCGTATGGTCACTCTACCATACAGGCCTGATTGGTGGACTGCTGCACAGATGGTTGTCCTTCTGTAAGATTCTTCTCTCTCCACAGAAGAATGCTGGAGCTCAGACTGAGTGACTATCAGGTTATTGATCACTTCCCTGATTAAGGCCCTTTTCCCCCATCACTCAGCTTAGATGGCCGGCCAGCTTTAGGAAGAGTTCTGGTGGTTCCAAACATCTTCCACTTACAGTTGATGGAGGTCACTGTGCTCATTGGAACTTTCAGAACAGCAGAAAATTTTCTGTACCTTTCCCCGGCCTTGTGCCTCTAAACAATCCTGTCTCGGAGGTCTACAGGTAATTCCTTTGTCTTCATGCTTGGTTTGTGCTTTGGCATGCACTGTCAACCCTGGGACCTTATAAAAAGAGGTGTATGTCTTTTCAAATCATGTCTAATCAACTGAATTGACTACAGGTGAACTCCAATGAAGCTGCTGAAACATCTCAAGAATGGTCAGTGGAAACAGAATGTACTTGAGATTAATTTAGAGCTTCACGACAAAGACTGTGAATACTGATGTACATGTGATTTTTCAGGTTCTTTTATTTTTAATAGATTTGCAAAACTTTCAAAAAAAAAAACATTTTCACATTGTCATTATTGGGTACTGTGTAGAATTTTGAGGAAATAAAACAAATTTGATCTATTTTGGAATAAGGCTGTAACAAAAAATGTTTAAAAAGTGAAGCGATATGAATACTTACTGGATGCACTGTACTCAAGCAAAACTTTTGCTATTAATAAAGTGCTACTATGTTAATTTCAACAAATCAGAATAGGTGTTGTTCGAGATAAAATCCTGAAAGGTTTGTAACCTTTTATTCTACCAAAAGATAATCAGTGCTCATCTTCCTAAGAGAAATCAAATGGCAGACAGAATGATCCAGGAACACACTTTCATTGATTTATCAGTTCTCCAATCATTCTCTCATTCAGCCCCCTCTGAGTGGCTTTCTCAGTCTATATTCCTTCTACCCACCAACAACCAAATTGAATCACACCAATTCAATAGCCAATTATATTTATGACAGACACAATAATGAAAACTTAAGCAGATAATTGAAGGTGAAGGTTCCTCTGATACCACAGATCAGATAACATTACAGAACGCTTCCAGACAAGGGAATTCATTTAGAGGTAGATATCGCTTTCACTAGATTTAATCATGTGCTAACAGTACAATTAGGACATCAATGAAAACACTCTGTGTGTGTGTGTGTGTTGACAATGTTTTTAATATAAAGAGGCACTAAAATGTGTCAGCTCACAAATCACAATAACTCTTTAGTTTCATTTACAGCAAGTCACTTAAAGAAGGAAATATGTTTGGGGTTCCTGAGGGATTTCACCAGCAAGAGCAGTAGATAAGTATGGGCGCGTGTGTGGACATCTGTAGTACACACACACCCGGAGTATAAGCATGTTGGGACAGATGTTTCAGTCATTGTGTTGTCACTGGACCATTTGCAAACAAGGAACGAAACAGCTCAGACCTGAAAACAAACAGAACAAAAGCAAAATTTACTTCTGGAAACAAAGACCTTCACAAAAATATTGTCATGAAAAAGCGCGACTAGTAAATGACTAAAACTAACAACTAGGAACTTAATATATGAACTAACATAATACTAGTATGCAACTAAAAACTACAATCTATTTCTCATCGTAAGTTGTGTGAGTATCTATAAGCGTTACTATTTAATGATTAAATACCAGTACAAAAAATAGGCACTATCAACTTAAAAAAAGATCTTATAACCAAATAAATAATTACTACTATATAAATATGCATTTTAAAATGATAACAGAATCCCACACAAGTCAAAGGTAAAACTGTAAAGCTTGTTACAAGAGACAAAAGTTTTATTATTATTAAGTACTAGTGAAAGTACTAGTATGAGATTAGGTACTGGTATACAGGTGAAAGAACCTAATAAATAGTTGTTATTATCTAATAAGCAGAAGCATTTAAAGCAGGCACGTGCAGAGGTGGGGGCTTTGGGTGCTTAAGCCTTTGCCCTTTTTTCCTGGGGATAGTAATTATTTTTTTATATACTAATAATAATACAATATAATATACAGTTAAAGTCAAAATGATTCACCCCCGTTTATTTTTTTTCCCAATTTCTGTTTAACAGAGGAGATTTTTTTTACAACACATTTCTAAACATAAATAATTTTTAATAACTGATTTATTTTATTTTTGCCATGATGACAGTAAATAATATTTGACAAGATATTTTAAGACACTTCTTTACAGCTTAAAGTGACAGTTAAAGGCTTAACTTAATTAGGTTAACTAGGCAGGTTAGGGTAATTGGGCAAGTTATTGTATAACGACAGTGTGTTCTGTAGATTATCGAAAAAAAATGTATAGCTTAAAGGGTCCAATAATTTTGACCTTAAAATGTTTAATAAAAAATTGAAAACTACTTCTATTCTAGCCGAAATAAAACAAATAAGACTTTCTCCAGAAGAAAAAATATTATCAGACACACAGTGAAAATTTCCTTGCTCTGTTGAACATCATTTAGGAAATATTTAAAAAAGAAAAAAGAAATTGGATTAATTTAGACTTCACATGTATACTAAGTGAATGGTTTTTGGTGTTCTGTGGCACTGAACCTGCAGAGACTGGAAAACAGCCGGGTATAAAAGTAAATGTCCATCAAAGTGGCATAAAGAGCCTGAGAATGTGCTCAACCGTGACTAAAGGCCACCAATCCTAATAGATAAAGTGTGGCCCTGTTTAATGCAGAGAGGACAAAAGCACACAAGCGTGGCCCCGAGATTGAGGTGCTGATGTCCCAAAGGGGCCGGACTGAGAGCAGACCAACAGACCCAGACTTAATCCCAAATCCCTGTTAGAAATGCATCAGCAGCGTTCAGGATTACAGCGCCGTGCATACATTCAGATCCCAACCGAACCTGGAGAACCCAGAGTACGAGGCTCTTCCTATCAGAGACAAATGCATTGTGATGATCTCTTAAGCTGTGTGTGTGTTGTTCCTGCATTGACGGCATTAACATTCATGGCTGCAGTGGTGCGTGTCGGGTGTTATAGAGCTGCTGTTGTGATACGGCGGAGGGAAAGTGTTTGTGTTTATGTGCATCTGGAAAAGGTCGCTGAAAATTTCTCCTCTGCAAAGGTCAGCGGCCACTCTCTGATGCCATCGGCATACATCATTATTACTGTAGTTCAACAATTGTTATGTAAATAAGACCAAGCCGGCGTGTGTGTGTTTGTGCGTGTGGATGGTAAAAAGGTCAGACATCAGTTTGTGTCATCCGTGCTCTGATAAAGGTGTTATCAGTGTTGTGTCAAAAATCTCAATATACATTTTAATTTGACTACGATTACAGACTATTGCTCGGACCCTTTACTGAGCATCATCACTGGACTGATTTTTCTGATTTTAGTCGATTAACTGAATATTAACTGAATGTTGCGCATGTATTAGTGTCATATTTTTATGCTTATCATGGCCACTTTATTAGGTACACCTGTCCAACTGCCCGTTAAGGCATATGTCTAAGCAACATAATGCATTTTGGCTATAGACATGTCAAGAAGATCTTCTGCAGTTCAAACTGAGCA
The DNA here is from genome assembly GCF_052040795.2 of Danio rerio. Classification (NCBI taxonomy): domain Eukaryota; kingdom Metazoa; phylum Chordata; class Actinopteri; order Cypriniformes; family Danionidae; genus Danio; species Danio rerio. The sequence goes on along the minus strand of NC_141025.1, from coordinate 62,658,963 downwards.
TCAGAATGAGAACGAAAGGTGATTTTAAGTGACTTTGAATGTGGCCTGGTTGTTGGTGCAAAACAGGCTGGTCAATTATACATTTTTATTTACTATAAATAGTAGTGGTCGGCCATTTTAGTTCATCCAATTCACCTATACTGTATGTTTTTGGATTGTGGAGGACACCGAAGCACCCAGAGGAAACCCACGCTAACACTGGGAGAACATGCTGTGAGGCAACAGTGCTAACCATTAACCCACTATGCCGCTATATTTCATGCTTATTTTTCATTCAAATTTAATTTTATCATATATTATCATCACTTTTAGGAACAACTGCATGATTTTATGTGTACGTATGCATCCATATGTTTATATTTGTAAAGCAAAAACAGCAATGCAAAAGTTCTGTTGTCTTCTGGTTAGCTTAAAGGTGTGTGTGTGTGTGTGTGTGTGTGTGTGTGTGTGTGTGTGTGTGTGTGTGTGTGTATTCTTTTCACCCTCTTGAGTGTTTGATGTTTTGGTTGTGTGCGTGCTCAAGTAGAACAGCACTGTGAGCTCGATCAGCAGGCCAAGTCTATCTGTCAGCCAGCTCTTCATCAATCCATCCTCTCCTATCTAATCCTGCCTCCACATCCTCCATCTCACTCCTCTAGACCTCTCCAAACCCAGCACTACATATGCTAAAGCCCTGAAACACCTGCACCAATAATAGTCGAGACTACAGAGAGAAGATTATAGCACAACTTCAAGGCAAGATTTTGTAGGATTGTGATTTTTTTTGTTTTGTTTTATGGTGTATGAGTTCTACTTACATTTTCAAAATAGTTGAAAAAAGAAAAGAAGAAAAAAAAAATCACATGCAAACATTGAACACAATGCAAAATGATTAGATTTTAATTAAAGGTTGCCTGCAAAATAAATTTGGGTATATTTTGGGTATACCAAGGCATAGGCAAATAATAAAAGTTTACTACATAGAAATGGCAATAGCAGGAGCCTCAAATACCACTGTATGTATGTGTGTATGTATTTATTTCCTTAAAATTCTACAAAATAGATTTTAAAAAATTAAAAACTGCTTTTATTTAAGCCAAAATACAACAAAAGACTTTCTCCAGAAAATAAAATATTATCAGAAGTACTGTGAAGGTTTCCTTGTTCTGTTAAACATCATTTGGGAAATATTTTAAAAAGAAAAAAAAAATCAATAATAATAATAATTCTAACTTTAACTGTATATACATTTTTATATATTTTTAGCCCCCTTTGATTTTTTTTTCTTGTTTTTTCTTTCTTCATATACACATCAAATTTAGTTACATAACAGTTGTAATTTTTAAATTGTCAGTTGTATTAAAAAATAAGTTATGCTGAACAAAAAGTGTATGTATTACAATTATGTTTGGCTTTACACACATTATTCAAAATATGTTGCTAAGAAATGGCTCTTAACTTCTTTTTTTGGTGAAGCCAGTGAAAACTTTGGCAAGGCAAGTAAAAATCTGAACCAGTGGCCAGTAGAAAAAAATTCTTGGCATTAAACCCTGTTCCATGTTGCATAAAGTGCTACAGACTTGACTTTTATTACTTAAAAAAGTGTCATTTTAAAAAAATTTATTTATATATATATATATATATATATAATATATAATTTTATAATATATAATATATATAATATATAATATATAAATATATAATTTTTTTGACCCAAAAGTTTTGAATGGTATTGCACTCTCTGTAATAAAAGCATTAGGTTTTGATGTGCTAATAAGAATAGCTACAAAACACCTGACATGTACTGCCTTTGTGAAACCAAAGCATAAAAACAACAAGAGGGATTAAAAGTGAAATCTTTGAAATGCGTGAGTGTTTTTGCATGTGTGTATCTACAGAGAGTGTTTGATTAGTCTGTTCTCTGTTTGAGGAGGATTACTGCTGCCTGACAGGACAGAGAAGCACACAACTCAACCATTAATTACACACACGCACACCTTCCTGCTGGCGTCCCCACAGCTGAGTGAGTCAGTAAGTGTAAAAAAAAAAAAAAATGAAACTCAAATGCTGCGATGCATTGATATTTCACTCAAAAATGAAAGTTTTGTCTTCATTTATTTACCTTCTTACTCCAAACCAAGGTTATTATAGCTTGGCATTTTTTTAACCCTTTTCATTTATGAGTTTTAACTACTCCAGCTGACCCTTCAGTGTGTGTGTGTACTTTTTTTTTTGTGACCATTACTCAGAATCCATTGCATTCTAAAGTTATCATGGCGACGCATCAAAATTATTACATGCCCCTTTTGCCCCAATGATCCATGTATATGTCGTATTTGTTTTTTGTTTTTGTTTTTGGACTTTTCAGTACATATTAACAAATATTCTATTTATATCGTGAAAATTGTGATACTCCAATTCTCAAATAGGTGACAGAACATATAGTTTGTCTTTTAAACAGCTTAAAAATTACAGGTAATTGGCAACAATGTTGTTGCTAAAAGGGATACAGCTGCAATCAGAAGTTAACCAAAAGTGTTTATATTATTTATTAATAATAGACACTAATAAAATACAATTAATGCGTAATTTAATAAATAATACTAATACTTCTCGCTAACTTCCGATCGCAGCTGTATCCCTTCTAGCAACAACCGCAAGAGAGATCTGAGCTGCTGGATGTACGTCATATTAATTCATACTTTTCTGCTGAAATACATTAGAATAATCAACTGTCTATCTGGAAGAGGAATAGAGAAAATATTCTAGAAACATAAACAGTGTGTATCTTATGTGAACAAAGCACATCATCCAGTTATATAGAAAAAAAATGATGCCGTCTCCATAGACATCTATGTGTGTTTAACAAACCTTAGATGGTATGTTTTGCTTGTAGTTATGTGTATTTGAATGTCTGAAACCTAAAATAAGTGTTATTTGTTTGAAAGCACAGATAAATTGTGATTTATGACAAGCTCTGTGCACCTCTTTCTATGCCTCAACGTGCGCTATCAGATTTGAATTTTAGCTGTTGATGACAAGCGCACTGAATATTCTAATCATACCGGTGGGATTATACCTCAGAGATCAGCCAAGGCTGATCACACTTTGATCGTCCGCGTGAAACATCTTTTAATAATTTTTAAAGTTTAGATCAAGTGTGTCAATGTTTTGTTTTAGTTTTCATTTTGTGAACACATTAAGCTTTTTTATATTTAGTTTCAGTAGTAATTCTAGTTCCAGAGTCTAACAGAGTTAACAGAACACATTCAGTGTTGACCAGAGTCAACTGTAGTGCAAATCTCTTGGTAATATTAATTAAAATAATTGTATGAGCAGACACTGAACCCAGAACTACACAAATGCAACTTTAAATGCATAAAAGTAAATGTTTCTTAAGAATTCAAACGAGCTTCAGATTGTATATGTAGTTAAACAGGCATTGACTGCATTTTTTTTTAAGTTTTAACACTTAATTGTTTTTAGAAAATATGTTTTTTATATATAGAAAATAATGCGCGTGACTAATGTGTTTGTCTGTAAAAGCTCTTCAACAGGTAATTCTACAAACAGCCGCAGGCAGTTTTTTTCATAACACAAAACGAGTGCTTAGAAATTTGAAAACATTTATTATTATTGTTATTATTATTAAATTCCAGTTTTTCAGCAACAGTTTAGTTTTAGTTTTTTTTGATTATTTAGATTTTGTTATTATTTCTTAGTCCATTTATTAAAAAAGGGGTCACCACAGCGGAATGAACCGCCAACTGATCCAACATTTGTTTTTTACACAGCGGCAGCCCTTCCAGCTGCAGCCCTTTACTGGTAAACATTCATACACACTCATACATTACGGACAATTGAGCTTATCCAGTTTGCTTATACCAATTCACCTATAGCACATGTCTTTGGACTTGGGTGGGGAAGTGGAGCACCCGGAGGAAATCCAAGCATACACGAGAGAACATGGATACCCCAAACAGAAACGCCAACTGACCCAGCCGAGGCTCGAAATAGCGACCTTTTTGTTGCAAGCAAACGTGCTACCCACTGCGCCACCGTGCTGCCTTTATTTCAGTTACTGAAATGTGTTTTTTTGAAACAACCGTTTTAGTCTACAAAACAGGAGAATTTAGATAAACTTTCTCAGCTATAAAAGCTTTTAAATGACGGCACCTACAGCCCAGGGGTTATTATGCCGATATATAGCACTTTAGGCCGTACTCACACTAGGTACAGTTGCCTCGAACCGGGCCAAAGCACGCTTGTCTCCCCTCCCGTCTCCCCCGATGGCCCGCGCTCACACCATATCGGGCCTCGGCACGCTTACGTCATCGCTGCTGCGCTGTTCAGAAGCGCTCTCTATGGCAAGCCTTTTTAGCATTTAAATCTTTGTTCTGACTCCATAAATATATTTAGAGATATCTCTAATTATATTTTGACTAGTCATAATTACAATTCGACTAGTCAGAATAACAATTAGAGATATCTGCAATTGCAATTGTACTAGTACGAAATCAGATTGGAGATATCTGCAAATATATTATGACTAGTCATATTCCTCCATTGACTTCCATTGAAAAATATTTGTAGATATCTCTAAATGAGTTTTGACTAGTCACAATTGTAATTAGAGATATCTCTAACTGAGTTTTAACTAGTCATACATTTGGAGATGTCTTTAATTCGTAATATTTAGAGATATTTACAAATATATTTGAAGATATGTCCAATTAATTTACTAATAGTCGAATTACAGTTGTAGATATCTTGAATTGGATTTTTGACGAGTCAAAACTCAGAGATATCTGCAAATATTTTTCAACGGAAGTCAATGGAGGAATATGACTAGTCATAATATATTTGCAGATATCTCCAATCTGATTTCGTACTAGTACAATTGTAATTGCAGATATCTCTAATTGTCATTCTGACAAGTCGAACTATAATAATGACTTGTCAAAATATATAATTATATCTCTAAATATATTTATGGATAGTCAGAACAAGGTTTAAATGCTAAAACGGCTTGCCATACGCTCTCTCACTCAGCAGCACAGTGGAGATTTCTCTAGTTATATCGTTTCAGTTGTTTGTTATGCAGTGACATGCAGTCAAATATTTCGCCAAACAGTCCTTAGGGATGCCGTGACACGCAGTCAGATATTTTACCGAACAGATCCGCCACTTTTGGCGCTCATAAACAATCAAAGCTCTCGTGCTGCAGGAATGAGGAGGTCTGCTGAAGGCGCGCAGCTGGCGTGCAGTGAGGAGTTTGCGTCTTTAATAAACTACGGCAGTTTGCGATCACTGAACAGTAAGAATGATTAATTAATCCATATCAAACAGTCCCTTAAAAGTCACGTCTCGCTTTCGGTTTCGGGCTTTGGCGCGTTTCGCGCTCACACACAAGCGTACCGCGCCAAAGCCCAAGTGTACCGCGCTCAGGCACACCTCTTCCAACCGGGCCAGGGCCGGCCGAGTGAACCGTGCTTGAGCCCGATTCAGCGCACTCACACTTCTCAAACGATCCGGGAAACGGGCCTGGGCACGGTACGGATGGCATAGTGTGAGTAGGCCCTTAGATGTCCCAAGGTGACCCACCTCTTGGACCCTACTCTCCAATCAAATAAAGACATAAATAGCACAAACAGCCTTTAAATAAAGTCAACATTTGTGTAAACTGCTTTTGTTGTTTTTTTTTTTTTACTTTTTGCATATTGACTTTAGTTTTATGGAAAAGAGCAGCTGTGATATTCTGCTAAACATCTCATTTTAAAGAAATGTATGACATATTGGGCAGAGGGGTGGTGCAGTGGGTAGCACTGTTGCCTCACAGCAAGAAGGTTGCTGGTTCGAGCCTCAGTGGTTTAGTTGGCAATCCTGTGATGAGTTTGCATGTTCTCCCCGTGTTTGCGTGGGTTTCCTCCGGGTGCTCCAGTATCCCAAGACATGCGCTATAGGGGAATTGGGTGAGCTAAAATGTTCGTAGTGAATGTGTGTAAATGGGTGTGTATGGGTGTTTCCCAGTGATAGGTTGCAGCTGTAAGGACATCCAATGCGTAATAACATATTCCGTATGAATTGGCGGTTCATTCCGCTGTGGCGACCCCAGATTAATAAAGGGACTGAGCCAAAGACTAAATGAATGAATGACATTTCTTGTAAGAATTATGCCTTTAAACATCTGTATATAACATGAATAGGATGGTGTGTATGATCAGTTGATTATTTTTGTCTTTAAAGCAGGTTAAAAAAAAGGTAAGGCTTCACTCACCGTGCATCATCGCTCATGCTGCTGTTGTCCATAGGAGCCATAAAATTCATCAGCTTACTGTGAACGTGAAACCTGACAAAGGTTTGAAGGAAAGAAGGACAAGTATAAGCTCAAATAGTCTTGAGTAAACTGAATTGTGCCATCAGAACACACACACAGCCGAACTCTGAACTCATTTACATGACAAATAGACAATTAAAGATGTTTGATAAGAGATGATATCTGCTGCTTCTTAATCAATAGAAACAACCCCATCTCATTCCTGTATTATCCTCTATCTTTATGTAACTGAATTAAGATGATGCTAATAAACACCTTCCGATGTTTTGGTCACATAAAAAGTACAAGCTTTGTAAGATAATCTAATTAAATCAGAGTTATTTTATGATTATTGTAAAAATACCTAGCAAGAGCAATTCAACAGAACAAGCAAAACAGTATTAAGCAATCTGCCAGGTTTTAACCTGAGCTTTAAAAAACAATACAATTTCTGGTTTTTATGCAGTAAATTCATGTCAGCAAGACTACTGTTATTTTGTGTTACTATCATGCATACAGTATATTATTTTCATTTTTGTTAATATTTTGAATTTAAATCATAATTTTGATGTCATTTTGTTAAGTTTTAGGTATTCTGAGCATGTAGTTTTTATTTGTTTTTGTTCTTTTAAATACATCCTTGCATGTTTAGGTTTCAGTTTTATCCATATTAGTGTTTCCAACTTACTGATTTACATGTTGAGTCAAAGCAAAGATGCGATTAGACATCCGGTGGCACTAATTGTGTGATTGAGGTGGCGCATTTAAACGATTCAAGCGAATGACATGATGCAAATTGAGCATTTTTATTTATTTAAATCATTTAAGTGCTAACCTGTGGTTTGCTCGAATCTCGAGTTGAAAAATCTGAACTTTTCCACACATTTGCGCCACATTAACCAATCAGGAGCTTGCTCCATTAGTGGCATGATTATGTCATAGTGTCACTAGTTGTTGTCCTGATGGGAAATTCTGCCGTTGACATGAGACAACAGGTCAAGATAAAAAAAAAATTAAGCAATAAAAAAAATTAATAAATAAAAGAATTAAAAAAATTCATAGATCACAGAGTAGCTTCACCTTATACCTTATAGCATTTAGTTTTTAATCACAGCTCTGTCAGTGAAAGTGGTTGAGCAAACAAGAAGCACCATGAAGGAGTTTGCACATGTCAGAGCATTTGATTGGCCAAGATTTGATGAAAAAGTATGAGGTGATGTGAAAAAGAAAAAAAAAACATTTAGGCAGAAGTAACTGCAAACTTGGGTAATGCAATGGTGCAGTGGGTAGTATGTTGGCCTCACAGCAAGAAGATCACTGGTTCAAGCCTTGGCTGGGTCAGTTGGCAAATCTGTATGGAGTTTGCATGTTCTCTGTGCGTTTGCGTGGGTTTCCTTCAGGTGCTCCGGTTTCCCCCACAAGTCCGAAGACATGTGATTCAGGTGAATTGGGTATGCTAAAATTGACTAGTGTATGAGTGTGTGTGTCTATGGATGTTTCCCACTGACGGGTTGCAGCTGGAAGGGCATCTGCTGCGTAAAATATGCTGGATAAGTTGGCGGTTCATTTAACTGTGTTGACCCAGAATAATAAAGGGACTAAGCCGAAAAAAAAATGAATGAATGAACTGCAAACTTTATTTTTTTATCTTTTGAGTATAAATTGTGTCACTGTTTTAGAACAAACTAGTGTATAGATATCCCTTAAACTAACATCTAAAAAAAAAAAAAACATTTTAATTAAAACAGGACTTTTAAATGTTTATTTTAAGTGAAATCAAAAATTCCTTCTTTGTTAAAAATAACTCTGGCCATTTCAGGCCATTGTAACCACAAAATTAAAATGAATAATTTGCTAATAGATTGTTTTTCTTAACAAGAATTATACTGCCTGGACTAAAAAAAGGTTTACATATAAACCATTAGAACTGACAGAACACCAACTTCTATTATATTGTATAAATAATTAAAGCTTACTAAAACATTTCTGCATTTATTTGAGAAAGGCAAATAAGTGTTTCTATAGTTTTACTGTTCTATAATAGCTCAGAATATGACAATGCAGCATTTCTGCTGTTGCATGACAACAATACCATTGTTGTTCATAAAGTAAAATATATATATCAAGGTGTTAGCAAAAGCAAAAACAAAGTGTTTAGTGTCAGCCTTATGTGTACAGTAAACTGTATTAGTTTTTAATACCATTAATTGTATTTTAATGCTATATATCTATTATTTATGTTTTAGTTTTTGTACTATTAAAAACATGTATGTACATTTAAGTTTCAAATTTATATTTTAGTACTTCGACCTAAATCAAACAAACTAGCTGAAAAAAAAAAGTTTTTTATTTTAGGTAATGTTCATTTTATTTCAAAGCTGAGCACCATTTGTGTATGTGTCTTTTTTATATCATATTTTCCCTCCAACATTTAAATTTGGGGGTGCTAATTTTTGGACCTTTATTGTAAACTATTGTTACATTAGGTTCAGATTTGGCTTTAGTACTGACTAATCTAATGTAAATGAACAAACATAATATTGTAAAACATCCTATGAAAAATACTTATTTAAATGAATGATTTGTGAGGGGTGTACTTATATATGCTGAGCACTTTATACCATATGTATATAACATTTTTATCACAAAAAAATCTAAAACATTTAAATAAAAAAGAGAAATTATTTTATTTTATTACATTTTTATAAAATAATAAAAATAAACAATAAAAATAAAAACTAAGATAATCTTGCAAAATGTTCCTCATAGTAATGTCACAGAGAAAAATCGATTGTTTCTTGAGAATGAAAGTTTACCTGATTTTTCTGCCTTTGCTGGCTTTGGTGTCCACCTTCTTCTTGATTTTACTACGCAGTTTCTGGATAGCAAGCCATTGCCTGTGAGGTTAAACGTAGAGTTATAATAGTCAAATGTGTACAATGTATGAAACGTATATATGCACAGACACACACTCACTTTCCCATGGCCACTTGATCATTGGGGTCTGTTGCACTTGTTTTGCGCTCAATAAGCTCTCGGAGAAGCTGTGCAAAAGAAAGAGAGCTTAAGAAAACCCTGACATTGCATCTGTATGTCTACCATTTTATAGAAGGGTATTTTTGTACTTGTTTTTACCATTTTTATTCAACAAAAAGAAATACATAGAAATACAATTTTATTGCATTGGAAATGGCGGTTTTCACCAGAGATTTATTAGAGGGGTGAAAAAGTACTCTAGAAAGATGCCATCATCATTTTATTTTTACAAAGAGACAAGCAGTTATATTAGTAATAGTAGTTGTATATAGCAATTGTTGAAGCATTATGTTTTCAATGGACACTTCTAAGATGGAAAGCTTGTTTATAAGAGATATAAAATATACATCTTGAGTTACAGCCAAACAAACTTAGCAAAGATAATGCTTTCACCACTCAGACTGTTATTTTCCATGCAATTACTTTCAGAATATTTCAGAATGATATGAGATTATTTGTGGTTTAGACATTCATGAACTATCAGATCTCAGAATCATTCCTATCAGCTATATGCAAACTGACCTACAATTGTTTTTTTTTTTACAATTTATTCACAGAGCCATATTGAGATCCTAATATCTCTGAAAATAAATAAGACTGTTTCTTAACCATTTACATACTAAAGAAAACGTTTTTCGACAACTAGAATCCAAAATGTTATGGATATATCTTGAAAACCTCTTGAGGGTTTTAACCATGGAATCTTTGTGGTAAAATAAATAAATAAATAAATAAGATTGTGTCTTTTTTTCCATTTTTTAAGCGTCCCATTTAAAATATAGTCAGAATCACTTTTATTGCCAAGTGTGCTTCACAGACAAGGAATGTTTTGACTACAGAAGCTTCCAGTGAACATAAAGTGACGTGACAACACAAAATAAATAAGAAAAAAGACGATAAACATTAAACAAAGATGCAATTAGACAAAAAAAATCTTAATGTTAAATTGTATTTACAGATATGTTATAAATATACAGGTTTTAAGGTGCTGTGTACAAATGCGTATGAGAAAGTATTGCATTGTATTTTGTTATAAAGTGCTGCTGTGTACAAGTGTGTATGAGAAAGTATTGCATGTTTATAGCAGAGTAGGGCAATATTTAACTGTTCATGATGTAGACGGCCTGAGGAAAGAAACTTTTCCTGTGTCTGGCTGTTTTTGTGCTTGGTGCTATGTAGCACCGACCAGACGGTAACAGTTCAAAAAGGAAGTGTGCTGGGTGCAAAGCATCCAGAGTGATTTTGCGAGCCCTTTTACTCACTCTGGAAGAGTACGGTTCTTAAAGTGTACTAATGCTACAAGAACTGCTAAATACAACATATTTTATTAATAAACCAATTAATACAGCGAACAAAATCTAATGAAGTCATCTGTCTTTAGTAATTTTGCCCACTTGAAATGTGGCTAAAAATCATAGGTGAAAACTGCCATTTTGACCTCTTTAAAAACTATGGATTAAGTCTCAAGCAATGATTTATTTTTTTCTGTCAAATATAAATAATATAAATCTCAAATTTGAGTTAACAGTAAATGATTAGCTATAGGCTACTACAACACTGCAGTTATTATTGACAAATGAACTGAATAGTGTTTTCTTACCTGATGATAAAAATCATCATCATCAAAAATGTTCTCATCCAGATCTTTGAGGTGCATGTTGGCTTTTACTGCCAGTTCAGCCACCTGAAATAACACAAAGTGAAGATTAGTGTAATTGTTTTTTTAATAATTGTGTTTAGCGTGGGAATCTTCATGATTCAATCTAATCCTAGTGGTCACGACTCGATTCCAAAACAATCTTTGACTTACATTTTTTTCCTTATTTCTTCGGCTATGCAAATACATCTTACTAACTTAACATTAACCAGGAGAGGCGTTTCTATGCTTAGGTTTAAGATTAAAATCTATGTATGACAGTACTGTCATCTTAAAAACGATTGACCACATTTTATTAAAGTCATATTCTACACCAGGGGTGGCCAACCCTGTTCCTGGAGAGCCACCTTCTTGCAGATTTCAGTTGCAACCCATATCAAACACATCTGCCTGTAATTATCACGTGTTGTTCAGGTCCTCATTACTTGGTTCAGTTGTGTTTGATATGGGTAGCAATTGAAATCTGCAGGAAGGTGGCTCTCCAGGAACAGGGTTGGCCACCCCTGTTCTACACGAACGAGCTCTGAATGTAATATTGAAAGTTCTAATTCCAAGAACTGTTCTTTTTTCAGTTTGATTAACTTTTAATGAAGATGAAGCAAAAGTTTATGTAAAAATGATAAGAAAATAATACTAGAATATCTTTAGAACATAGTAGAGCATAATGTTTTATTTATTTTAGGGATGCACCGATAATGACACTTGGATCAGATATCTGTTTGATACAGCATATTTTTGCTGGATCGGGTATTGGCCAGCTGGTACCGATCCAAATCCGATCTTGCGCATGCACTACTTTCTGTGCCATGAAGGTAGCCCATTATAAGGGCCTAGGAAGTTGTAATGTAGGTCGGCCTACTATAGCCTAAATTTTCTGAAGCCATTCTTTAGTTTAATAGGAAGCAAAGATAAATATTCAAGTGCTTAGATTCATGTTTAGATCAGCGATATGCCACCGCACCTGCCAATCATTCTACATTCATTCACAATTCAAATTGCGTGCCGGGTTCATGACAACACGAAAAACTTTCTCCACGACTATTAGTTCCTGGTAATATAAGAAAGCAGTGGAGAAAAGCATTTAGTTTAGCATTAAATGGGTTCATTTTGTCCTGAAACAAGGAGTTCATTGCTGTCTCTAAATCATGTTGCACTGTGTCAGTTAGATAAGCAGATTACATTTGCAACACTGGAGAAGAGAGGGTTATTACCTGCTCTTCACACACAAAGTAGGCCTACCTGAAAGTGCAAATTTAAAAAGGCTCAATAATACATTGTACAGATCTTCAACGCACTCATTTCTTCCCTTTGTGCTGCTCAGTTTTGAAAGTGTCCGTCGATAGGGCTGCACGATGTCTCAGTGATGCATCAATCGTGCCAAACATGCACAGACTTCTCTCATCCTTCCGACTGATTTTATTCTTCTGAGGGGAAAACTTTGAGTGCTGCGAATAGTTTTATAAAGCCTGGCTCATTGTGGTCAAAGTAGTGTAACTGACAGGCGCAATATGGATTGTCATAAACAGAAAAGGATTTAGCCTAGTATAGGTTACTCTCAAATGGAACATTGCATTTTATTTATATTAAGATTTTATTTAACAGACCAGTTTGTGTTTTTATAAGGGTGAATATAAGTAGCCTATTACAGTTTCCAAAAAAAAAAAGTTAATTAAAAAAGGAAACATAAGCTGGGCCACAACAGATCGATGCCATAACGAATGCTAAAATAAATGTAGCCTAGTTTACAGCAAGCATCATATGTTTAGTAAGATTGTGTCGTCTGTCATATACAGTAGGTATAGGTATAGGTCTGTTATTTTACTAAAGAAGACACATTATTTGAGTTTATCACAGAACTACAGAAACTGTGCCTAAAATAAATGGCACAAAATCGGGATTGCATCTGTATCGGTCGATACTCAGAATTTTGATATCAGGATCGGAACCAAAAAAAAATTTCAGCACATTTTCATTTTCAGCACTTTCTTTCACACTCCATGACATTGATGACTCAAGGTGTTGTTTGAGCTTTAAAATTCTTAAATTGCCCATATTTGTCTAAATTAAGTGAATTTGTAATTGTCAATATATATATTATTTTCTGTTTTCAGCTCACGCCCATCGCAATCTGAATTTGAATACAGAAGCGATTCTGAACTTTTGAGAATCACTATGCATCGATGAATCGAATCTTAATTATGTTATTAAATATATTTAAAACTTGCTGGCAACAAAAATGTCAAACCTTAAAGTTTTTTCAATATTAATAACATTAACAACTACAAAGTACTTAAATTTAATAGAGAATAATTCCTGTAAAAGCAGAGCAGTGTCTGACCTCTCCCTCTGAGATGGTGTTGTCTATTTCAGGAGTAACTGGCTCTGGTTTCCCCAGGACTCTGTATTCAGACCTGCGCGTCTGTGTACGCCTCACCAGCCTCTCTTTGTCCATTAAAACCTGTTCCACCTGCGTCAGGATGTTCCTGTCAAATGCTCCAAAACCCTGTGTGGCGGAAAACAAAGAGATTGTAAATTACTAATGAATTTCTACAAGTAGCTGACAAGCAGTGTTGTTATCTTTTTACCTTATTGTTCTTCCCCGTTGTTAGCCGTGTCTTGTCATACCATTTCTGGAGAGTAGTATCACGATACGGTTGAAATGCAGCAAAGCGTTTGGCCATAAAGTTGGGATAATCTGCCATTTCCAGTTTTCGTTTGGGAGGTCCGTTTCGAGCTGCTTTCTGTTCTACCTCTTGGTCATCACCTTCATTTTCATCCATATCATCTTCACTATTAATCTCTTCATCATCATCTTTAGCACTGCTGAGCATGAAAAAGGAAAATAGGTCACCACTTGAATGATGTTGTTAACCAACCGGTAACAAACCAACTTTTTGCTTAAACTACTGTAATTAGCTGTCAATTTATAGCTGTTAAATTATAATTTGGGTTAAAGTATTGGGTTGGATTTGGTATGCTAAATAATAACTTACTTTAAAAGTGATTATAAACATTTAAACGTATATCTTAGTAACAGTCAGGTAATAAGCCAGTAATAGATTTTATGAATTGTTACTTTAACTAAAACACAGGTGTCAAACTCAGCCTCAGCTTTGCACAGCTTAGTTCCAACCTTAATTAAACACACCTGATCAAACTAATTGAGTGCTTTAGGCTTGTTTGAAACCTATAAATTGGTGTGTTGAAGCAGGGCTGAAACTAAACTGTGCAGGGCTGCAACCCTGAGAGTCTGACACCCCTGAACTAAAGTGTTACAAAAATTGTAAACTACTTCGTGTAAAATCTTCAGAGTAAAATTTACTCAGTTCAGAGAACATTTGGTCCCTCTCCAAATTGAGCAAAATTTACTCAGCAGCAGAGTTAAAGTTAATGAGACAATAATGGGGTTAATTAAGTGATGATTGAGCACTGATGATGAACACCTGCATTTTACTGTCAAGATAGCTAAAACATATTGTGTTAATTAATTTTTTTTTACTTTTCATTAATATTTCACAATTTGCATTTAAAGTCAACAAAAAATATTTTTAATTCTTTATATATATATATATATATATATATATATATATATATATATATATATATATATATATATATGTATGTATGTATGTATGTATGTATGCATGTATGTATGTATGTATGTATGCATGTATGTATGTGTATAAACACACACACACACACACACACACACACACACATATATATATAATATATATGAAGATTATGAAGATAATATGATTATGAAGATAATATGACAAAAGAGTTTACAAACAGGATTTTATTTGATATGTTTGTGCTTTGTTCTGCTCAAGCTTAAGCTGATTTCTAAGTTTATATATTAATGTACATTTTCAGTGTTGAAAGCTTCAAGAAACATCAGTTGCAACACTAGATAACCGGTTTCAAGGTTTACTGCGGTTTGAAAAAGTCAAGGTTTTAAAACCACTCAAATTTTCTACCATTATACCGTTATACCATTCCTAAGGTTTATTTATGTTTTTTTTAAATGTATTTTTTATGATTTGCAAAAAAATCTATTTTTGAAACTAATGAAGATAGCATATGTCATTTATTTAGTTATTTTATTTAACCTGACATGTTTACCATTTTAAAATATTATAAAAATTTCCTAGAATAAAATATATTGTGTTCAATGGGAAAAAAAAAGTTCTTGTTTGTTTTACCCAGACATTTAAAAATAACTTTAAGAGCAGTACTCACAATACCTTGATACTGTGAAACTGTGACATTTCTATCCAAGGTTATCATAATCAGAACTAAAACCAGCCCGTGTCTATAGCATTCTACCTATCAATTGGATGGAGTCTGCTACACCATGGTCTATTTGTGGTATGTTTTGTTAAAATATGTAGCCTTTTTCAATGTATAAATGCTCTCATAATATTTTATTCAACATTATATTTATTTAAAAGCTGTTAAAGCAGATTTGTTACCTGCCATCCCCCCAGGTTTTGCCCTGAGAGATGGCTCTTGTTTCCTTGTTTTGGTGGAGCAGCAGATCTTGAAGTTCCAGCAGAGACCTTTGTAGAGCCTTGAGAGCTTTATGACCTACAACACACAGATATGGGCTTATCAAACAGCACGTCAACCATGACATCAATTCGGCACACTTTTGTAAAAGCAGGGCATTTACAAAACCCACCTCTTCTCATCCTAGTCATTTGTTGGAATATCAAGCCAATTCTATGTGTGTTCAATAAGAAAAGGTCAGGAGAGGGTTTTCTTCAATGCCAAAGTATTAGTAATTTATTAGATGAATAATTCGATGACAGACCTCTGGGTTACGTTACCCTAATGCAATACAAGAATTACATTCAAGAGGTTCGCAACTAACATATGTTTCCCTGACTCCAGCATATATACACAACTAATATTAACAGGTGGAGTATTGGTGTAACGTCATTTATCAGTCATTCTGCAGTCCTTTGGCTCTTATACCCCAGACATACTTCCTCTATCTGCAACCCTTCTCTGCATACCAGAACTGAACAATTAAGTGCATCTTCAATAGATTTCACAAATTCTATAAGCATCATGCTCCTTGTGACATGTCTAGACCTCTTATTAGACAGTAGTCTGGAACAATGGCCCCCCGCACTTAATTTAATCTTATTCTGCTATTTCCCTCTTGTCAGCAGTTCCTTCTAAAAGTATGCAGAACAGTAAAAAAGAAGAAGTATGCCTGGTCAATATATGGTATCATACAAAAGAAAAAGATTGATTAATCTGTTGTTAGTCTAATAATTTTTCTAATAAAAAATAAAGACACAAAAGTAATTAAAAAAAAAAAAAAAAAAATATATATATATATATATATATATATATATATATATATATATATATATATATATATATATATATATATATATATATATATATATATATATATGGGTTTTCTTTTGGTTTTTTTTTTGTTTTTTGTTTTTTCCCACACATTCTTGCACTAAACTAGTTAAAAAAATTCAAGAAGAGTAAAGAAATTAACTCAACCACCTAAGGCACACAAGCCATCAAACAAGACACTGATTCCAGCTGATAATGTCTAGATGGGATACAGCTTCGAATACTCATGTCAATATACAATAAGTTGTGTGTTTCTAAATTCATTGCATTTAGGAACAGAGATTAGGTTTTTAAAGTGAATGTGTACCTTGGCTCTAAGGGTCAAGTCTTGGTGTGATTCTGGAGTCAGATAAAGTTTCAGTAGCCATGTCAAAGCAGTTAGTAAATCAGCATACTATCATCTCAAAAACATTGCAAGAATCAGATGCTTTGTTTCCAGTGAAGACTTAGAGGCACATTCAAATTAAGACTAAAAAACACATCTGTTTAGCTGTGCCTTTACCGAATGAGAACTGTACTACGTCCTACAGACCGCACCATTATTCATTTCATTCTTTTATAACCTTTTTCACACATTTGAATTTGTTTTTAGTCAAAGTCAAAGTCACCTTTATTGTCAATTCAACCACACAGGCTGTACAGGGCATATAGAGAATCGAAATTATGTTACTTTCAGAGTATTTATGAGTATTTGTTTTTAATCATTTTTAATATTTATATTTTCTTATACTTGTCTTTTTTATTCCTGTTTATGTAAAGCACTTTGAATTGCCACTATGTATCAAATGTGCTATAAAAATAAACTTGCCTTGCCTTTGTGACACCATACAACAATAATTGATATTTTTACATTGGGGTGGGGGTAGGCGTTAATAAAACACAATTTAATGGGTAGTGTAATGAATAATACTCTGTATAACTAATGTTTTTGCATTACTGTGAGAGTTGAGTTTAGGGTTGGGGTAGACGTTAATAAAATACAATTAATTTGTAATTTAATAAACAATATAAATAATTCTCATTATCTTTAACGGATTAACTTTCATTAAAATGCCTTAAATAAAACCAGCCATCTGTTGAGGAGGAAATGTATCATACCATTTTTTTAATCTTGGCATATATGTAAATGCACTCGTATTTATATACCAATGTTTGGTATTCATATAAAAACATTGGAGTTGCTATTAATATAAAAACATTAGTATATTAGCATTCATATAAAAAACAAGTCACAGCTCTCGAGCACACAGTTGAACCTGGAAACCAAAACAAAAACCAAAAAACATTAAAACCAGGTCAAAGCTAAACAGCTTGACAGAAAAGCAAGGAGAAAAATTAAATAACCAAGGCAAAACAAAAGCTAAGAAAAAAAAGCAAAATCCTCAAAAGAATGTGAAAGCTAAACAGAAAACAATAAGAAAAAAAGCTAAATAAAAGGAAAAAGAACACCAAATCCAAACTGCATAAAAAAAACAACCAAAGAAAAAAGGTAAACAAAGTTAATCAAAGCTTTACAAAAAATATTTTTAAAAAAAAATAAAAAATCTATGCTCTCTTTATACAGCTCTTTAGCTAAAACGGCAAAACAAATCACCAAACAAGACAGAGCTAAACAGAAAAATTATAATTAAAAGATAATAAAATAACCAAGGCAAAAACTGTAAAACTAAGCCAAAAAAGACAAAATGAAAGTCAATGATAACCAAAAAAAAAAAAAACAAGGCAAATAAATTCAAAAACAAAGTTTTCTGTTAAAAAAATAATTAAAAATAAAAAGTTAAATATTTCAAATCTTTTTTAAGAAAATGTACCTGCTCATATGAACAAACCCATGCAGCATATGATTAAATTCACTTTACATAATGAGCACAAATAAACAAAAAAAGGCTGAGGGGGGTTTGCACAGATTGTCATCTTTACTGCTAATCAAAAGTGCACATGCACAGAAAACCCAGTCCCTTTCATTCCAAAGCAACACACTGTTCAGAATTCAGGAGGACGGCCCCACATCAATCATTTGCTGGCTAAAAGACCAGTGCAATAAATATGCAAATGAGAAGCAGGCAGCCTCTCCAAGCACCCAGATCTGCTTGAGAAAGAAGGTGCACAAATATATTAATTGCTCAGAGCCAGAAGACTCCTGATATTCAAACTGCAAGTGATGTTGGGATTGTGCTTCCTTGGGGGGTGTTGATTGACTGCACAGGAGACGTCAAGTTTGAATGACTATAAAGCTGGAAAATTTGACTGCATTGTAATATGATTTCTTGGTGATGTTGGACTCAAAATTAGACTCAGGATGGGATTTAAGCTTGCTTATACCAACATTGTAATCATTTGATTTAAAATACAATTCAAAAAATTTTTAAATTATTTTGCAATAAAATAATCGTTTTACTTAATTGTTCCTGCAATTTTTGTCTGCAGTTTTATACTAATGTAGGTTGAAGACTTTAAGATCTAGTAGGGCTGGGCGATACAGCTATCACAATATAATGTTTCAAATCATTCATTATCGATAATTTTTATTTTTATTTTTTTTTACAATTTATTTAGGAATATTAGGATATTTAAATTAAACCAATTTATTTTAAGTTACCAACTTTACTAAGGCAAAAGGTTTTAATAGTCAAAAACAAAAAATAAACAAAAAATTCTCGTCTCTTATTTCTTAAACTAAAATAAACATGAGTGCTAAAAAGACTCAAACTTAATAAATAAAATGTTGAAAAAGTATAATTGCTGAACAATCATCACAAATGTAAAAGTTGATCAGCAACTGCAAGGTGTGAATAATAATGATACAGTAAACCAAGAACTCTGTAAACTAAAATTCTGATAATCAAACCTGAACTTTCAAGTAAAGGAAATAGACATCATTTAAATACATATAGCAACATTTTAAATTGTGAAGTTGAATGACTACATTACCCCCTATAATAAAATATCTTTCAAAATATCTTTTAGATCGCTTGTGGCTGGATTGCACAAGAAAAGAAACCAAAAAGCCACTCTGGTGACATCCTTGCATCCTTTTTTTTTTTTTAATTTACAATCTCTTTATTGCTGCTTGTCATGACACTAATTTTCACGTGTTGTTATTCTGGCCAGAGGTGGCGTAATCTAACCGCACTCCTTTCACATGTTGTGTCTAAAAGCATGTGAAAAGCATGAGAAAGTGAATTTAGTTTCATTCAATATGCACTTTGTGCTTGTATTCCTCTGGCGTATCTCATAACTAGGTGACCATTAGCCATTTTTTCAGCGGATGTCAACAAAACAAACAAACTTTTGCTCCAGTTCCTACACTAGTTTGTATTTATGAAGAGAATAAAAAAGCACTGCAGTGTTTGAGTGCTCTGCATTCGTCAGAGTCTGTCATTACTATCAAAATATGTATATTGCATACAAAGTGTGAAGCAGATTGGTTAGTTCTACTTACATAAAATCGTAGTGTGCATGTAGCATTCTGAAATGTTTTCAACTTTAGTTGCACCTGGAAATGCACAACCCCTATGCGCCTCAATTGGAAATAGCTCTAAGCTTAGTGGCATTGCCTCGAAGGTGCGCGCTCAGCAGCAACATTTGAATAAAGCTATGGCGCTGCATACCATAACTTTATAGCAAACTTTTTATTTTAAATCATTACTGGCAATGGTGTTCAGTCAATAAATCTCGATACCGTCAAAAAAATTTGTAAAACATTTTAGGCAATTAAAAGGACACTCCGAAAGCAAAAATGTTTGCTTTATTTTGCGATTCTTATTTTTCAAAAACACCAAGAAAGATTGCAAACAGCTTTTTTAAATTTAGAATCTTCTGCTTTGGTAAAGAGCTTTTCAAGGCCTTAACTTTGCCTTGAAAGGGCAAATTAAAGGGTCACGAAAGACCAAAACACATTTTTTGAGATGTTGCGTGCCCCACAATGCTAAAAACACTATAAGGAGACACATATTTCACAAAAAAAAGTGAAATTTGTTTTTTTTTGTGTTATTTCGAGCAAAGTCGTTCTTCCGGTTTGAAAAGCAATTTTGAAGCTGCACCACGGCCATGAGATCCCTGTGTAAATTACCAGATGTAGACCGGATGTCTGTACCGGCGGGTACAACGTGACGTCTTTGAGCTTTCAGCATTAACTCATGAGAAAGACTTGGTTCGAACCAATCAGCACGCTCAATTTTGTATGAGGGGCAACTTCATTAATATACATGATAGAGTTTTTTCCTGTTACAGTGTTCAGAAGGCAGAAAAACGCCACATTGTGTTGACAACTGTAATTTAAACAAGTGGAAGATGAATAATTGTTTGGAGACACAGGTCGTCAGTGTTGCGTTTATAAATGTGCTGCAACAAAGGTTTTGTTTTTAATTCCCGGCTATGAAACCGCAGCATGTGGACTTATATGTGTTGTTTACAGTGGTCTGCTAACATATGACAAAAATAAGTTTGCAAAAAACATTCTACCCGAGTGCTTCTCACATCTGTAAATGGTAAATTCCAGATTTGCCGCTTATCTCCTTTAAAAAAAAAAAAAAAGAGGTTCCAATTGGTGTTAATTGTCCTGCCACTACAGATTTGGTATGTGTGTAATCAGTGTTCTATGTTTATGTTTATTCAGAGGCAAAACTAGTTAGTATTGTCAACAGTTTTTAAAGACATACCTAAGTTTACAGTAATATCACTACAATATTATGGACTGAAAGATCCACTGTAAATGCTGCTCTCCGAATGTAAAAATGTAAACACCTTAAATCAAACTATTACCGTCGTGTAGGATTTTCGTTGCATTTTGTGACAGGATGGACTATACACACATTGGCGCGGTTCGCTTGTAGTGTGAGTGTAAAACGTGCCAAAGCCCGAAACTGCAAGCGAGACGTGACTTAAGAAACTGTTTCATATGGATTTATTAATCAATCTTACTGTTCAATGAACGCAAACTGCCGTCGTTTATTAAAGACGGAAACCCCTCACTGCAAGACAGCTGCGCACCTTCAGCAAACCTCCTCATTCCTGCAGCACGAGGGCTTTATGACTGTTTATGAGCGACAAAAGTGGCGGATCTGTTCGACGAAATATGACTGCATGTTACCGTATCCCTTAGGACTGTTTGGCAAAATATTTGACTGCGTGTCACTGCATATCAAACGACTGAAACAATATAACTACAGAAATCTCCACTGCACTGAGCAAGAGCACTTAGTAAACATCGCAGCATCGATGGCGTAAGCGTGCCCAGGCGATTGTAATGTGAGTCAGGGGAGACGGGAAGGGGGACAAGCGTGCTTTGGCTTGGTTCGAGGCAACTGTGCATGGTGTGAGTACGGCCTTAAAGACTCAAAGAAACACAGCATTTTTACCAAACTTTTACCAACATTTTTACCAAACAATTTCATAAATAGTACAACTCTCACCGTCACTTCAGATTAATTTAACTTATCCTTGTAGAATAAGAGCATGAATTTCTTTTGGAAAAGAAATTATAAAATATTCCAAATTCCAACATTTTTAAACAGTTTTGTAGCTAACTTACACAATATACAATAATACAATAAAAACCCCTAACATTTTTATTCATTTTATGTGAAACATATAGGAAATAGTTAGGATACTGAACATGTTTTTAATTATAAATTCTCAGTCAAATAATGTAAATTCACTTACTATTTTTCAAAGCATCAGCATATTCAGCCCCTCCCCTGCTCTTGAACTCTGAGAATGTTTGTGGTTGTGGAAGTTGATTGGCTGTCACAAGAGCTTTCTGCATTTTGATCCGCCTTTCAAGCATCAGGTCCCAAAGGGCTGTGAACATTATAAAAAATAATTAAAAAAAAACATCAATTTAAATTCCACTTCTCAGATTACCATATGCAGTTAAAGTCAGAATTATGAGCCCAGCTGTGCATTTTGTTTCTTTTTGAAATATTTCTCAAATTATGTTTAAAAGAACAAGGAACCTTTCACAGTATTATCCTATAATATTTTTTTCTTCCAGAGAAAGTCTTGTTTGTTTTATTTTGACTGGAATTAAAGCTGTGTTTAATTTTTTTAAAACCATTTTAATCACAAGTATTAGCCCCTTTCAGAAATATTTTTTGAATGTCTATAGAACAAACTATAGTTATATGATGATTTGCCTATTTACCCTAACTTGTCTAATTAACCTAGATAAGTCTTAACTTTAAACTTAGCTGAATACTAGTATCTGGAAAATATCTAAAAGACATTATGTACTGTTATAATGGCAAAGATAAAATACATCAGTTATTAAAAAAAATAGTTATTAAAACTGTTTTGTTTAGAAATGTGCTGAAAAATATATTTTTTCCCCTAAACAGAAATTGGGGGACATTATACAAGAGGCTAATAACTCAGGAGGGCAATAATTCAACTGAAAATGACGGTTCAATTGTATATCTTGTTAGTTATTTGCAATATGCAAATGTGCACAAGCATCCATACCAAGCTGATTTTTCACGGCTCTCCCTTTTTCAACCTCTTCATCGACTTTCTCTTTTGAGAAGGTCCTCAAGCCTGATTCCTCCTCTTCTTCCATCTCCTCCTCGGAGCCTTCATCACTCTCTCCTTCCTCTTCTTCACTGTCAGCAGTTTCCTCATCTTCGTCACTGTCTCCCAGGTCATCCAATCCCTCTGTGAGTTTCATAAAATCTGTGCCCTTCATTTTGGAGACCAAGCTGGACATCTGTGAACCATCATCTCCAACGAGATCCTCGTCATCATCATTTTGATGCTCAACATCATCATCATCATCATCATCATCATCATCATCATCATCATCATTATCATCATCATCATCCATGCATTCCATGTACTTTTCCAGCATTCCACTTTCATCTTCATCATCAACACCATCATCATTATCATCATCATCTTCATCTGCTAAAAATGTGCAAAACATATTGTGAGTTGGACAATCCCTGCTTAACAATAAGCAATATATAAAGTATGTTAGTGGATTTCAGACAGAATTATACCTGATCCATCCAAATCTTTCTGTAGGTCTTTTCTGGATGTTGCCTTTCCACGATATCGTTGGTCACCATCAGCCAGAATGGCCCCAGAGCGTTTCCGCAGATGACCAGGTAAAAGCTCTTCATCGTTCTCATCACCTCCTTCATCAAACTTCTCTATGACTTTCGCTTTGGTGTCTGCAGTTCACATAAATGCTGGATTATTAACCTAGTTGTTATACATGAACATTTACACTACCGGTCAAAGGTTTGGGGTCAGTTTTATTAAATGTAAAAAAAAAAAAATGTTGGATACTTATACAAATTTTGAATGTTAAATTTTAAACTATATATATATATTATTATTATTAATAATATTATTAATAATAATAATATAATGAAGCTGGAAATTCATCTTTTAAAATCACAGGAATAAATTATTAAATGAAATTATAAACTTTTGAACAGTTATTTTATAGTGCAATAACATTTCACAATTTTACAATTTATACTGTATTCTTGATTAAACAAATGCAGCCTTGGTCCGCAGGAGAAGCTTATTTTAAAACATTTAAAAGTCCTACTGACCCAAAATTTTTGCCTGGTAGTGTATATTCAAAGCCATTTCAATATGTAATGCATAAAATTTGCATGCATGTAAGTTACATAGACTGATTAGTGAGTATATGAGGTATAATTGCTGAACTGCTTGTTAACGCAAGTATCTAATAGCAGATACTAAAGGTAATTAGGCATATAAACATGGTCTATACAATCAACTGAAATTAACTGTATCAGTATCGAAACTAAAAGTGATTTAACTGACATTGAAAATGGAGCAGTTGGCGACAGACAGACTTCATTCTTCTGATCATACTTAATGTATTGCTTTATTGTATATACGTGTTCAGAGTGTATAAATGCAAAAGGATGATAAGGTAAAATAAGTCAATCTTTATAAGAAAGTCTCATAAGTAAATATTAGTAATGCATTAAAATCACTAGTGAGAAATAGCCATATTATTGTTAATGTATAATTTAAAAAAAACACAATTGATTTTTATTGCTTATTAACTCCATTTAAAAGAACAATTGTATGTGTGTTAAATGTGTTAACAGGCACTAACAAAGAAATTATTACGGATTAATAAAGGGACTAAGCCAACAAGAAAATGAATGAATGAATAAATTAATTCATGTTTAAAAAAAAACTGATGCTTACTTTAGAGAGATAATATAATTCATAATGTCTTGGCCAGATTAATACGTGAAAATACCTTATTAAGTCTTCAAGAATTTGATGCTGTGATGAACAACAACTGCCAATACAATATTCTGATCGGTCCTAAAATACTCTTGTCTGTTAAAACTGGAAACTGAGGCTACAGTTTACACAAGTATTTGCATGCCAGAGACATGAAAACAACAACAAAGCATGAATCCATCCTGTTTTAACAGTTCAGATTGCTGCTTGTGGTGTTAACACTGTGTGGGATGCATAAAAAAATCATGTTAAACCCCCTACAAAAAGGGGTCTAACCTGGTAATAGCAAGAGACACCTAACAGAGAGGCCAAGTCCTTATTCCAGTTATGCATTTAACATTTGCCATAACAATTTACTCTAATTATGTCATATTGCTGCTATGCATTAAACACTTACCTTTCACTTTTTAAGTTCACAACATGTAATTGATATATATGGGTATTATAAATAGCTAGTCAAAATAGCTCAGGATAAGACAAAATATTTACAAAAATAATTAAATATGCATTGAAATGTTTACCACTTTTGTGACAGTTAAGAGGCTCAAGTAAATATATCATACTTTTTTTCTTTCAAATACTGTGGCAGTATCATGGTATGCTGGTGATATGGTATAACTGAATTTTAATATTCATATAGTAGTATACATTTATTAACATGATATTTAAAACCATAAAACGGCACATGTGTGTATCACATATGACTTATGGTAGACCAATATAAGCTAGAATAGATTAGAAAACAAAACAAAAACATTTATCCTTGTTTTTATTTTGACAACCGTATGTATTATTACTAAGCTTAAATAACGTCATTAATGTCAATAAAATCCTATGTAAAGCTGTTTCTCGGTACAGTTAGGCATGCAGACACATCGTGCCTTTATTTGACGTGATATATTTCCCATTATAGCAGCACTAAAACGTCTAACAACACATTAAACAACTGGGTGTGCTGTTTAAATATGATACCTTCATCTTGGTCGTCCTCGGGGTCCACGAAGTGTGGTAAAGGATTTAACAAATCCTCGAGCTGCTGTGATATGGAAGCTGCCATGTCTGTCCCACGCTGCAACTTACTGTGACATCATCAGAGCGCGCCCGAGCAGCTGTGACGTGAGTGCAAAACATAAGCCTCCCGAAACGCTTACTATAATTTATGTTAGACAATCATTTTATAACAGAGTTATGAGTGCCTATCAAATATGATTTTTTCTAATTATAAATATTCATCTAAAGAATTTGCTATTGTTTTTTGGAGCATTTCTGCTTATGAAGGGATAAGACAATCAGTCTCCCCCGGTTGTGCCACATCTATGTGCTAAAAACAGCTCTCTGTAAATTACTATTTACCACAAAGCCAAAAAACAATAATTTCCGCTCTTTATTCTAACGTGAGATAATCTCTTGTCTTAATGCTGTCCATTATTGGAACAGACACAAAATATTAATTGGAAAAGAGTACTTTATCTCAGAAATTCCTAATGTACAATAAAATCCATGAAGTGTCTTATATAATTAGACATAGGTGCTATCCTACAAAGGTTTTTTGTATTTGTTTGTGTTTTTTTTTTTTTTTTCAAAAGTTTATTTCTGAAGATTTTGATGTAAATCACTCCTTCTGTGATAACCAAACTGAAGATCTATGTCACCTTTTTTTGGAATTGTGAGTATACCAATTTTTTTGGGAAAAATTTATTGGGTATTTGAGGTATAATTCCTGATGGTATGTTCAAATATGAAAACGTTTTGTTTAGGCAATTTAACCGTTAGAATTAAATCCAGATGTTATTTTATTTATTTAATCATTATGTTATTGATCTTATTATATTGTGGCCACATGTTTTATACACAAGTGTGAATTTTATAAGCGTAAACCTTTCTTTCAGATTTTTCTTGAAGATCCTAATCTTTATCTTTGATTTCTGAATCTGTTAAATCTGTGTATCTGTTTAAAAGATACATTTCTGTTTAGCTCCCTGGCATGCAATGTGATTTAATGTAATTTAAATGTTTCATTTTGTTATTTAAAAAAAAAATGCTTACTACATTTCAAACTAATTTATAAATGATATTATTCCGATTAAACATTTTGTCTTTAAATTTAAAAAGGATATTGATATAAATTGCTCTTTTTTGCGTTTTGTGTTTGAAAACTGTACCCTACGTCTTTTGGAACTGTGTTTATGTTAAAAACAACTTTGGTATGATGCCTTTGTCTTTATGTACAGAGACAGACTCTTTAAATTTAATCTGCATTTTGAAAACATAATGTTTGGGTATTTACATATTATCATCTGAATAATGAAGTTTTTGTTATTAATCAATTCATTTTGTTGATTAACTTTCATTTCATTGTTAATTAATTATAAGGGTAAATTTTCCAACAAAAAAAAATCTGTTTTACTTTGTTTAAAAAAATTATTTTGTACTATTCAAGGTAGTAATGGAAATGCTATTAAAACTTTCCATTTTTGCTCTATTTTCCAAAATTTGGATTAATGTAAAGGGCCCACTTGTTTGTAATTGCAAGAATATTAAATATTTAAAATCATGTTTTTTGTAATTTTTTTGTATGTGTGTTTATTGGTTTCTTTCTTTCTTTATTTAGTTATTTATTTTGTATTGTTATTATTATTATTTACCTTCTATAAGCATGGTAATATATTGTTTGCTCTATTGTTTAAAGCATTATATATATAAAAGTACATATCAAAATTATTTTATAAGGGGAAAACTGCACACGTTGTGTATCAACTAAACTAAACAAATTACATAATGATCACAAAATGTATGGAGAAGAAAAGTATTTAACCTGACAGACTTTCACTTCTAGAATCTGTCATAGTTGATGGTCTTTACAACTCATTAATAATAAAGCAAGCAAACATTTATATTAAAACGTGAAAGATTTACTTATAAAATATAGAAATATACAAAATTGTAAAAGCCTACGAATAATACTGTGCACATTATTTATGGCCCTAAATACAGAAGAAAAAACATCTATAACCAGCTTAAATTTGCTTGTTGCAGGTTTTACATTGTATTCCAGCATGACCATTTAAGAAATGGGCCAAAACCCCTCTAAACGAGCTAAAAATACAGTATAAATCATATTAGGTTTAGTTAAAGCTGTTCTTTTTTTCTTGTTTGTTTGTTTTTCATGCAAGTGGATAATCTGGTTCTGTTTCTATTATTCATACATTAATTTTTTGGCTTAGTCCCTTTATTAATCTAGGGTCGCCACAGCAGAATGAACCCCCAACTTATCAGGCATTTGTTTCACACAGCAGATGCCCTTCAAGCAGCAACCTAGTATTGGGAAATGTTTCTATATCCATTTATTATTTTTATATTCTCCTAACAATTTATTAAATGCAGATTGCTCCAGAAGTCAGATTATAGATGGCCTAAAGTTTTTTTAAGAGATTATCGGCCAAATATAAGCCTTTTTTTAATATAGCATGTTAAAATATATGGCAAGGATTTTATTATACGAGCGTTCTCATTCTTTCTAGTATGATAATTTCCCGTGTGGAAAAAAAAGGCATGAAGAATAAGCCTCATTTGTCAACATGTATTTATAGTTTTGTTTCGTGTATTCTTTGTGCAAACACAATATCGTACAAACTAGTACAGTAACTCACAACTCAAATATAAATTGAATTAATACAAAAGTTTGGTTCCTTGCTTGAAGAAAAAGTTTATGTCAGTATCAAGATGGTCTATTTTTAAAGTCATTGTTGATATTTAAACCCCTGAAGAAAACGTATGTAAACAATTGACTTATCTCCATCCACTGACCATATGAAATCCATTTTAAAAGGTAGACTTTGTCTTATAGTTCAAGTCATGTTACATTTCAAATAAAGGGTTTGTCTCTGCAATTTTGAGTTTCCCTTTTGAAGGCAAACACTCTGAGATTTGGTGGAACTTATAAATAGCTCACTCGTACACTGTAAAACCCAACAGTCAACTTTATCAATTGAAATGAATGTAGTTAAATCAAAATTGACTGAAAGTTAATTCATATGAAGAGTTTTGAACTCAATGTTAAATGAGTTCATTACCTCATTACTTCAACTTAAATGAAGTAAGTTCAAAATACAAATACATTAGTTTGTTTTAACCCAAATGGTTTGTAGCAAT
This sequence comes from Danio rerio, assembly GCF_052040795.2. Lineage (NCBI taxonomy): Eukaryota > Metazoa > Chordata > Actinopteri > Cypriniformes > Danionidae > Danio > Danio rerio. The sequence continues at coordinate 62,630,203 of NC_141025.1, read as the reverse complement.
CGGTTTTCTCAAACAGTTTGAGTTGCCTTAACTTATTAAGTTTTACAGTACTCAATTGAGTTCTCTTCATTTATTGGGTTTTACTGTGTTCAAATTGCTTCATTTACTTAAATAGATTAAGTTCACAGTACTCATTAGGATTCGTTTTTGAGCTTAAATGGTTTGTTGCAATCGGTTTCCTCAAATGATTTGAGTTATCTTAACTTTTTGTGTTTTACAGTGTATGCACTCTTAAAAATAAAGATTATTTATTGGCATTGATGGTTCCATTAAGAATTTTTAAAGGATAGTTCAACCAAAACTGAAAGTTCTGTCATTATTTACTCATCATGGATTTGTTCCAAACCTGTTTTGAATATGCTGAAGAATTTTTAAAAACTGTATCCATTAACTTCCGTATTATTTGCTATTGCAAGACAATTGTTACAGCTTTTCAGCTTTATTCAAAATATTAAATAAAAACAACCCATAAAGGTCTAGAACCACTTGAGGGGAGTAAATAATGTATAAACCTTCAGTTTTGGGTGAAATAACATCAATTGAACATTTACTTTCCACAGAGATTCAGTACAGTTGAAAAAGCTTATTAATTGTTTTGTTTAATCACACTATTCCTATTGCTGCACAGCACCTCTTTTTGGAACCTTTATTTTTAAGAGTGTGGAGAGCAAAGAAAACTTTTGGTGTGAGATGATTTCAAGTGTCATTATGGCAAAGCCTTAAAAGGCAAAGAGGTCAGGTTATGATACACATGTGAACAGACACACCAGGTGTTGTAAATATAAACATTCTGTTTCAGCTTTTTTTAAACTGTCGTTGTCTATAGCACAGCTATAAGGTCTGCAGACCCACATTTGACATTCCACTTTCAAAATACACAATTGTCGCTTAAATATATATATAAATAAATAAATAAATAGTAACCAAATGAACGAATAAATAGACAGTTATATCAATAAATTACCTAGATAGAAATACCATTGTTATAAAAAAATCACAGATGAATAGTACATATCCACATGTTTTTGTCCTGAATAAGTCTGCCTTTTTGCTACCAGACGGTCCCCTCGTTCATCTCTGAGGACAGTTGATTGCTGTATCCGTTGGCACTGAGCGAGTTCAGGGATGTGAAGGGTGGAGTGGAGTCACACATGTCAGTGGAGATGCTGTGGATGGAGGCTGGTGCGCTGGGCTCTGGACTAGGAGAGTCCCCAGGGTGATGTGATATCATCTCACTAAAGCATTGTGTGTCATTGGAGGGGTGGTGTGCTCCGTGATGGGGGTCCATGTTCCCTAGAGGCGTTCCAGCTGGGCCAGAAGAGGGCATGAATCCTAGATCACCTGGAGTATGGGCTTGGGATGACGGTGGACCCTGAGGGAAGTAGTCATAGTTTGACCCCGGGCCATAGTATTCACTTTGATAGTCTGTATAGGATAGAAAGTGGTCATCAAATAGTCATTAAATAGGATAAGACTTCCCTATATCCTCCCACATAATTTATAAATTGTCAGTATGATTGTCTTGAATTTGTTGAGCAGAATGGATGAAAAGTAAATACTAAACATCACTATAGGCCTGCTTAACAGAGCTTTAGTTATTTTGTACATTAGAATGTTTTCTGCTTACATTTGTTTTATTTCTGAGCAAAAGTCACCAACTAACATAACATTGAGTAACAGTATAACAAAAACTAAATATTTAAAGTATTAAGAACAAGAAACACAAGGGCATATTAAAAGTCTTTATTTAGGAACCACTATGCACTGTAAAAAATGTCCAGATTTTCTCAACATGTTTCTGTAATTTTTACTATATTCATTTATACTATATTTTTACTGTAATTACTTATAAAATGAGCTAAAACAACAGAATTCCTGATTTTATATTTGCTAAAATGTTGTTTTGTTCGTTCATTTTCCTTTAGCTTAGTCTCTGATTTATCAGAGTGACCACAGAGGAATGAACCGCCAACTATTCCGGTTTTATGCAGCAGATGCCCTGCAGCCGCAACCGTTGGGAAATTGTGTTGTTCAATCCACCTAATTTTGTCAAAACTAATAAGCTAACTAAATTCCTTTATGTTGTGCCAATACAAATGAATTGTGTTGAAACCAGCATTTTTACAGTAGGCTAATAATAGCAATATTATTAATGTTGTATTACAATGTAATGTTTATGTGTTTTGTGTAGTACATATAAGCTTGCATTCATACATTTATTTATATAGATTGAAATAAATTGTAGATTTTGTTAAGCATGAAGCATTGATGCTTGTTTACTTTTTATGCTGCTATAACGGTTTCCACCAATGTACTGTCTGTTACGTACTTGTTTCTAATTAATATTCATGAATATAAACTGACCGCCATAAAAAGAGAAATGTCCGTTGGCCATGAGCTCTCCTGGTTCCATTCGGTCGCCCAGTGCTCTCATTCTCCTCGGGCTGCGGAAGAACATGTGTCTCCTGGCGCCCAGTGCGCTCAGCTGCTTCATGCGCCTCTCTTTAGAGCGCCGATTCTGAAACCACACCTGCACGACACACCAAACGCACAAAAGAAAATGGGACATTAATTTTCATATTAATAAACCACTGAAGTATTATTGCAAGCAGCTAACGTTGTCGATTCACCATGTATTGATGCTCCAGCGATGCTCATGTTTAATAGTCCTTAAAACCTATTTTGCCAATACTATTCACTAAATATTTTTTTTATTTTATTTACCCCTATTATAATAGTGAACTAGAACTAGAGTCTTAAATGTAGCCAAATGTCGTTATAGTGCATATATTTCCACTTTCAGAAATATTTTTAATTCATCATAAAACATTATTATAACTTACTTATGCTTCTTTTTTACTTAAATTGTTCACAAGCCACTAAAATCTGACTGGATAATAATAAATAAATAAAAATCACGTGACCACACAAGAGATAACATTATGAATTAAGGCGTTTGGAAATCAAGTTAAGGTAGGCTAATTTATTGAAACCATGGTCTACTTGAAGGCTGTTTATTCAACGCATTTTACTTCAATAGATTAAAAGAATATATAACGCTATACGATAATATTAATTCATGGTTTATTCGTGATATAACGTTGTGCGTAACGATGCGCGTTTATTTAAATGAACGCATTTTATATTTTATTTACATCGACAATAATTTTAGTGTCTAATTCAAGTTACATAGATCGTTTTAGCAAGTATTCAGTCTCACAACGTGCGTCTATGATTTTTTTTTACATTGCTTTTTTTGTTTTTAATAAACCCACTTGCCTGAATTACGCGCATATTGAGGCCGGTCTCCTGCGCCAGCTGCTCTCGTATGTGTCTGGTGGGTTTGGGGGTGGCGGCGAAAGCAGCTTTCAGTGTCTCCAGCTGCTTGGCTTTGATTGTAGTTCGAGGCCCGCGACGTTTGCCACCCAGATTCTGTTCGTCATTTTCATTGTTGCAGGTCTCCTTGTCTGACATGGGTCCACTCTCAGAGTCTTTGTAATCATCCTGTGGGTCTTGAGACTCTGGAGATAAGCTCGGGTCACTGCAGGTGGTAACTGTAAAAAAGCACATTTAGAAGCTGTTATGTAGGCCACTTAAATATCATGCGTAAATTATCATGTAGGCCTATTGTCTATCGAAATGCAATGCCATTCTACACAGACAACGCATTTTGTATCACTAATACATTTTAATAAATAGTGTCATATATTTTCATAAAGACCCGCCAATTGCCTGCAGTTAACGAACACGGAGATGGGAAAAACTAATACTCTTGATTGTATCCTCATGTGTCTAATGTAAATATTTTATCTCATGTAGGCCCACAAGGCCCAAAATCACCGACTTACTTGACAGAAGGTTTGTGTCTTTTCCATTGCTGTTATTCAAGTAATCCTCCTTGCAGACAAATTTATATTCATCTAGGATGTACAGTTCTTCGCCGGTGGAAAGCTGTTTATTGCACATAATGCAGGTGAAACAGTTCAAGTGAAAGACTTTGCTTCGCGCTTTCCGAACGAGATCACTGGGCGAGATTCCCTGCGCGCAGCCTCCACATTTAGTGCCATAACGTCTGACATGAAAAAACAACAACAAAAACATAATTGTAGTCATTGAGATAATATTGTAGTCATAGAACGTGAAAGGGAATATCAAACATGCCAGAGAACACAAACCAAAGGGTTACGGAAATTTAAACAAGAACAATTTAACAGCATTTTTTTTTTCATGAAAAACGTTTTACCACGTCCGTTTCTACTTAAAAAATAGCTCAATTGATTCCTAATGTCAAAATGCCTGCATTATATGCATATCAAAATGTTTGTAATTGTCAGACCCAATGGTGACTGTATTATTGCAGTCAATTTTGAGACTTGCTGCACATGTCTATGTCATTAAATGTTAGAATATTACACAAGGCAATTCGAGCTATTAAAATCTTTATAATACTGTTAAATATTGTGATAATGACACTGGAGTAAAAATGAAAGTCTTATTAGAGCTATAAACCAAACTCAAGCTCTCCAGGTATTATGATAAATATAACATAAATGTTACACGAAGAACCTTTAACATCCCAATGGAGATTTCATTTAAATAATGTGCTTCAAATTAGGGAAAAGAGTTATTTTAAGAACTGTTAAAAAATGTTAAAACACCAAAAATGGTTCTTTATGGCATAAATGTAAAACCCTGCTTTTGGAACATTTGTTTAAAACACAAAACACCTAGAATTACAATAAACATGAATTAAATACACTCCAACGAATAAAGCTAACGATTGTTTAAAAACTGTTTAGAAACCTGTTTAGAATAATAAATGTGTTGGTTCGTCTAGAAATTTTTATTAATGTTCGCATTTTTAAAATACAATGTCATGTTAAATATAACGAATTCTAACTTGCTATTTAACAATACATATCCTAGGTTTTTTTTTAAACATACATTATTTTACAAATAATAATCGTTAAAACATTTGAGGTAATTTATTTACCATACTTTACAGCCTTTTCAAAGATAGCATTTTATAATAATGATCAAAATAAACATATTATCCACCTTTAAAGAAGCACGAAGAACTACACAGAATTACTTTAAATTTATATGGCTGTTTTTAGGCTATGTCGCGAGTGACTTTGACAGAATGTATTAACAGAATATCCCTTTCCAAACTTCGCAAGCGACAATATACATTCTTTTGTCCTCGCGCGTGCATGTAAATGCAGTTCACCAAAATGGTTATCAAATGCGTGCTGGATGTCTGTGACTTTGCACTTGAGCTCATTCATTATTCAAATCCACTTATCGCATCTTTGCTCGAGCTTTTGCAAACAAACGCGTGTGCTGCGAAAAAGATTGAGGCGAGGCAGGGCACACATCCTTCAGGTGTAAATCTCGTCCCCTGCCTGTCTGACACTCATACCTTGTAAACAAAGAAAACTGTTTTAGGCTGTCACGTAACAAGTTGCCAAGCATTTGGGGTTTAGTTAATGCAATGCGTATTTCAGGTTTGTAGAATTTATATTATTGCATTTATTATATCATGCTATATTATTGCTGTTTAATTTTTTATATTACAAATATGTCATTATTATGTTATGATATTGTAATATTTTATTAATGTTAGTTTATGGGGTAAAATCTTTGTCAATTCTAGTTTAGTCCTAGTTTTGGTGTTTTAACAGAGAAAGGACAATAGAGGAGCAGTGCATGAGCTGAAATGTCCCTTAATGCTTAATTTAATTGAAATGCTCACCTGAAAAAGTCGTTTTTGCAGTATAACCTTCCTTCTCTAGAAAAACATCTATCAGTTAAACTGCATTTACAGTCACAGCATTGCACGCATTTTGCATGCCAGGCTCTGTCCAAGACGCTCAGCAGAAATCTGTCTAGAATAGGCCTCTCGCATCCAGCACAGTGGACCATGTTTTGAGACTCCAGTCCTTGGTGAGAAGCAAAAATCGGATGACTTGTGCCAAAAGTTGGAGAACACTATGTGGTCCTTGATCCAAGTAAACAAAAAGTCATCAAAAAGGCAGGCATTGAATATAATACAGCATTCCAAATTTAGTTTGAAGATGACAGCACTCAAACGGACAAGTGTCGGCTCCTGATTAGACGATTAAACATAAGCTGATCGCTTATCATTAAGATGGATAAAAAAACTATTTAGTATAGGTCTTATTTCAATCTCGCCTGGAATGATTAATTATTATATATTTTGTATTTATACAGCGCGCGCGGGATGTCCAATACTCGAAACGCTTGAACATAAACGCCTTTCTTATTATAAAATATATAACAAATCAATAAACTCAAAGCGTATCACATAGATCCCATGTCAATTGTGCGTAATGTCCAGTGGTACCTCGCTCTGCTTCTGTCGCTGGCATGCGCTTGGATGCTGCCGATAGACCTTATTCCATGACAAGTGACGTCATTTTGGAACAGAACCAATCAGATCGGAGTAATTTAGGTGAAAACACTTTTCAATGCAATTTCTGCTGCCTATAGTCCATTCGGAAGCAACACTGAGTAGTCTCAAAACAATCGCAAATGGTGACTAATTACAAAGATTATATTCCAGTGGAAGAATAAAACATTGTATATTGTATAATGTTTCTAATTTTCTTTTTTTAATAATACATTTGTCTAATAAATAGCTGATATACATTACTAATTAGAAGTTAAAAAATCAATATAATGCGCTTTCCAAATAAATGTTTTCGTGTAAAGAAAAATAAAATGGACATTAGGCAATTGACTGATTGAAGCTTATCAACTTTAGCATATTCTTTCCAAGGCCATTTGAAAAAAATAAACTGTAATAAGCCTATATATATATATATATATATATATATATATATATATATATATATATATATATATATATATATATATATATATATTCATAAATATATGCTATATACTAAAATAATTGAGAATATGGAAATGCTTTTTCAAATTTCTGTTTTAGTATTGCCTGAAATAATCAAATGTTCAGGATGTTATAAAACAAAAATAAATTAAATATATAGACCTAATTCAACTTACAAAATAAAGTCTATACACTTTAAAATATTTGACAATTTGTTTACAGTAAATTACTGGCTAATAATTGCATTACTTTCACTGTAAGGTACTGTATACAAATTCACAGTAAATTACTGTGAGGTAGTTAATAATAACACTAATTCTGTATATATTTTTAATATAAAAAAGTGCCTGTATTAGCATAAAAGTTCATGTGTAATAATTTCTATGTAAGTGTTGGAATTCATATCACTAACATGCAAAAGTTATATACCTTTTTTTTTTTTTTTTACAGTAATTTGCTGTAATCATGATGGCTGCCTTTGTTTCACAACAAAATTCTGAGTACAAAAATATTAGGCTAAATCTTTATAATTTAGTTCCCCCGGGTCCCAAGTCCCCTTAACCAAGTAAATAACTAAATTAAGGCCTTGATTTTGAAATATTTTACAGCCATATATGATCCAGAATTTAACCACAATTTAAATAAATAAATAAATAAATAAATAATTAAATAAATAAATAAATAAATAAATAAATAAATAAATAAATAAATAAATAAAAAAATAAAAAAATAAATAAATAACGACCTCGACGGCCATGTGGGAAAAGAAGGACATGGCCGTTTCCAGCTCAGATGAATGTTCCTCTGCGATTGTTCTTTAGTACGGGTGAGAGGGCAAGGATCACTAATGATTATAATATAAAGTCTCCGGCTGCGGGGAGATTTTTATCAGCGCGCAGGGAGCCGTCGGAGGAGCTGCTCAGAGAGATACTGCGAACAAGCGTCAAGCCTGTATGCCGAAGATATCATTAGCTGTGGGATTTGATTCTCTACAATGCAATCAGAGAAGGCCTTCTTAAGACTTTATTGTTTAATCAAGTCCTATTTGCGTGGCGTGAGAGACATCTAAAGTTTGAAACAAAATTATTCAAGTGACACATAAATAAGCCAAAGCTGTCAAAACAATGGCGTATAAAACCAAAAAACAAAGGTTCCAAACAGTGTTTGTGCTTTGCTATTGTTTTTGGAAAAACCTAGTGCTGATAATAACTAATTCCCTTTTGCTTTGTTAATGGGTGATAAAATGGTTGGACATTTAGGTTTGTTTCCGATAGTTTGTTTGTTGGAACGTAAAATATTTTCATTAAAAAAAAAAAAAAAAAAAAAAAACGTTGTTTATAGCTAGAAAATAAATAAATAATAAATGGTTTCTTTAGGAAATTAATATTAATATATTTTCCAAAAATTTATCATCGAGAACAGTGAAATCAACACAGGAAGCACTGAGATATTTTGTAATTTATTTTATGAAGTTAGATCTGTTTAAAGCACATTTTCCGTTTCAGTTTTAATATTTTTAATAATAATATTATTAATAATTAAATAAAAATAATAATAACAGCAACAACAACAACAATAATAATAATAACAACAACAATATAATAATAACAGTAAAATAATAGTAATAATAATAATAATAGTAATATAATAATAACAGCAACAATAACAACAATAATACTACTACTAATAATAGCAATATGATATTAATAATATTAACAACAACAACAACAACAACAACAACAACAACAACAACAATGATAATAATAACAATGCTAATATTAATAATAACAATAATAATAATAATAATAATAATAACAATAATAATAATATTAATAAAGGGACTAAGACGAAAAGAAAATTAATGAATGAATGAATAATAATTAAATATGAATGAATGAATGAATAATAATAAAACCAACAATACTAATAATAACAACAATAGTAATAATAATAATATATATATAATAATATTTTTAATAATAATACCGATAATAATAATAATAATAATGATAATAGTTATAATAATTATAATAATAATATTGATAATATTAATGATGATGCTGATAATAATAATAATAATAATAATAATAATAATTTTAACAACAACAACAACAACAACAACAGTAATTGTATGTATTTTTAAAATGAGTATTCATTATGAAAATGTTTTGGAGTACTGCAGAAAATTTAACTTTTTAGAACAGCCAATGAAGTATATACTTCAAATTATGTCAAAGCAGACATGGCTTTATTCACAGCAGAAAAGTGATACATCACCAGTGTCCAAGTTGTACTTTTTATGTATTGAATATACGTCAAGAAAAATATAGACAACATTCAAGAGAGGATTGGGATCAGTCAACCTGAGTAAAAAAATACATCTGATAGTAAAGTTTTGTCTTTAGTGCTTAATGGATGTAAAGACAGGATGAGTTACAGAGCAACCTTCAAAACAAGCAAACCACCTTGTTTATTGTTTGCCGGTTTTTTTTAGCTCAGTTTTAATAATTTGTATTAGTAAGATTTCTTTGCATTAATGATGTTTGTCTGCAGTAAATGTGACCTGCTGCATTCAGCCTCTGTTGCTGTTAGATATGAGGCTGAGCTCCCACTGTTTGTTTTGGATTGCACTTCATCTCATTAGCACGAGTTAATTACTGTTAATTGAGTTCAACAAGATGAGATGGCAACCCAGAGGGACCACTCATTCACATAATTTGGGGAAAACATAATTGATTATGATTTTCCAAATGAAACCACTTAGCGCTTTAGCCACAAGCAGGTGGTTGTTTTCAAACTGCTCATGTTTTTACAGTTTAGTTCTGGGGAGTTGTAAATGAGGTGAACTTATTTATAATGCTTCAAAACGTTAATACAATGAAAATGTCATGATCAAGAATATCCATAACAGTAATTATGCTCAGTTTCTTGCACAGATTCATCATTTTGTTTCAAAAGACCTCATAAGAATTAGTCGGGTTTGTCTGCACTGTTAACAATTTCCTGTATCTTACAGTATTTCCTGCATCTAAAGTATCAGCAGTTCACCAGTAACTTACTGTAAATCAATTACAGCAAAAATACATATACACGGCACCATTTATCTATATAAATATTTACAGTATTTTGTATCTTTAATATAATAATATAGTAATATACAGTAATTTTTGCATTGCAACTTTAAAATACAGTAACATACTGCATAACTGTCCTACAGTAAGTCTATCCACTTTGCAGTTACACAGCATTAATGAGCTTTTTCAATGTGAATTAGGCTCTTGTGGTGTGGTCCATCCACCTCTGCTTCATTTAGTTTATTTGACATGCTAGACGCAAAGGTATAAACGTAAACAATATGGAAAGACTTCACTCTAATCCATATTGACTGTCTCTCATTCAGCCTGCCAATTGATATCATGGATTTGTCTCACTCAATGACATCCGGCCCACACCAGTGACATTTCCTGTGAGTAAGGTTCAATCATGCCAGAAATGTAGAAAAAAAAAATGGCATCAGCCCAAATATAAAAGTCTGAAAGTGAAACCCAAAGTGAAGTCATTTTTGAAAACTAGAAGTTTGCTTTGCTGACAAGTTTGCTTTTATGACAACTCTAGAAAACTCTATGGCGGACAGCTGCTTCTCACTTAGGGCTGTCTATGCCAAAGAGAGCGAGATATTTACTAATAGGCAGTACCTTCCCTCTGATGACATGTACAAAGGGAGCATATTAATCGAAAACTTTCTGCAGACTGTTTTTATCAAGTGTGATTTTAAAAATTGATTGTTACTATTAGAGTCTGGCTATATATTCACACATGCATGTCACACAACTGTGTTTAAACCACATATAAAGGTGATTTTTGCATATATTTATCAATGATTTTTCAAAATACAAAACTGCATAGCTTTGTGTAAAAAGTGTTTGCCCCCTTAACCTAACAACTGGTTGGGCCACACAAAACTGCAATTAAGCATTTTCAATAATTTGCAATGAGGCTGTTACAGTGCTGTGGAGGATTTTTGTGCTTTTTGCACAGCTCATCTTTGCAGATTTGTTGTAATTTAGCCACATTTAAGAGTTTTCGAGCATCAACTACCTTTTTAAGGTCCACAGTAAATGGATTTAGGTCAGTACTTTGCACTTCCAAAGTCTTATTTCTTTAGCCATTCAGAAGTGGATTTCAGCTTGAGATTACTCACAAATGGCCAGAAATTATTCTTCAGGATATGTGGTAGAGCGCAAAATTCATGGTTCCATTTATCATTTATCATTAGTTAAAATGAATTATTAAAATGAATAATTAAAATGTCTGCATGAACACTTTTCAAATGCAGGACTTTTGCCAGCTCAAATGCTAACAATTTTGTTTACAATACCTATAGTTTTAGGTTTTACCAGTTGTTTTGTATTATATAACTTAATAGTTAATGTTTATGAGTTTCTTTAAACGGGTCTTGCGTCCTCAGGACTCTGAATCCATTGATCCAAGTTCAAAAATCTCGGTGGAACCTTTGGCAGGCGACGCAGTGGCGAAGTAGGTAGTGGTGTTGCCTCACAGCAAGAAGGTTGCTGGTTCGAACCTCGGTTCGGCTCAGTTGGCATTTCTGTGTAGAGTTTGCATGCTCTCCCTGCGTTCCCGTGGGTTGCTCCGGTTTCCCCAAAGTCCAAAGACATGCGGTACAGGTGATTTTTTTAGGCGTGTATGAACCGAGAGGTGGGTTGCGGCTGGAAGGGCATCCGCTTCGTAAAAACGTGCTGGATAAGTTGGCCATTCATTCCGCTGTGGCGACCCCAGATTAATAAAGGGACTAAGCCGAAAAGAAAATGAATGAACGAGTTTATTTTAACTTTTAAATGATAATTCATGTTTTAATATGGAAATTATTCATTAAATCACTTCGTCGTTACAGTATTATTTATTTTCATAGATATTGGAATGAAGGAGTTGTCCAACTTTTCTGTACCTTTTTATGAGAACAATTGTGTACCTTTCAGTTGTACCATAAAAGGTACAGAACAGTATCATGAGAGGTCTTTTCTGTACCATTTAAGGTACACCTTTTAAAAGGTACAAAACTGTTCCTTAGGGACCGCTGCATACCTTTTTGTTTCTGAGAGTGTCTTTGAAAAAATGAAGACTCCTTAATTTAACTGATCTAAATTTACTGATAATTTACTCTACAACTTTAACTGATTTAAATAAATTTGTGTAAACAGGTTGTTTACCTGTTTGTGATCAATAATTTAGTTTGACCTTAAATGTATGTACTATGTAGAAGACCATTATAACCATGTGAGATTATTGATTTTTATTATCATGTAGGTGTTAATTTATTTGAATTATTTTTACATTTGGTATTGTCTTGTTGCACATGTATTACAAAATTGTAAATGGTGTTTTTAATATAATTTTTATTCTGTTAAATGTACACTGTAAACTGCATTAAGTTAAGGTTACTCAAACCATTTGAGGAAACTTATTGCAACAAACTATTTAAGTTCAAAAACTAATCCTATGAGTACCATAAACTTAATCCACTTGAGTAAATGAAGCAATTTGAGCACAATAAAAGCCAATAAATAAAGAGAACTCAAACCAACTGCAAAAACCAATAAGTTAAAGGCAACTTAAACTGTTTGAGGAAACCGAATGCTAACCATTTGAGTTAAAAACTAATCTATATGAGTACTGTGAACTTACTTAATTTAAGTTGAAGTAATGAGGTATTTAATTAACTCATTACCTTTAACACTGAGTTCAAAACTCTTTTCAAATAAGTAGAATTAACTTCCAGTAAATTTTGAGTTAACTACACTCAATTCATTTGAAAAAATTGACTGTTGGGTTTTACAGTGTGTTTATTTACATTTTTCTCTCTGTTATAATTTTATTTTACTCATTTGTTAATTTATTTCATTGGCAAGGTCATTATGGAAAAATACAACCTTGATTGTACAAAATGTTTTGTTAAAAAAATCCCAAATAAATATTTTTTAAAAATTACATACATATTTATGATTACAATGGTTGAAAAAAATATAGAAATGTTTAGCCATTTTTACAATATTTCGAAATATTTCTTGCAAATTGCATATTTTTATAAGCAAAATCCAACTATGAACTTGTATGTCATGTGATTTGTATATATTGCCAAATTTGTGTCTAAGTTGTTAGAATGACAATTTGAGCACAGAAAAAATGGTGAACTCCATTTGTGGCTGTTCAGAGGAAAACAGACAGTCTTGGCACTCTTTTACCATGCGCCTGAAGGGGGAGAGACAGTGGTCTTCTGGCAGTGAGAGGACCCTGGGGACTCAGTGCCTGGAGCCTGCTGATGATGGAGATTGATGCAGGCAGAGCCACAGACGCCCCAGACGTTCAGCAAAATTAAAAGGCTATTTTGTCAAGTTGTAAAAGAACAGAATGGAGCAGAGGGTGATGGGCTTCCCCTCCTCCTTTCTTCTGTGTGTCTCTTTAGTGTCATCAGGCCCTCGGGGACTAAAACCGTTACATGCCTTTTACTCTCTCTTTCGCTTTCTTTTTCTGTGCCTGTAGGTCTGTCTCAGTCTTTCTTGTAAAAGCATACAGACAAGAACACAAACATAAAAATTCAGACAAAACAATGAACAGGTTTTGGATTAAATGTATTATAATAATAATAATTAAAAAAAAGAATTTAATTTTACTAAATTTACAACTACTAAATTAATAATGATTATTACACAGCTAATTTTTATTTTATCGAGCTAAAAGTCTAAGTCATCGGTTTGTTAAAGGGGTAAATGCAGAAGTATGCAAAAGGACTTTTAATTTGTCAGTAACCTGGGTCAAGTGCTTCTGGTGAACTGTATGCAGTTACAAAATCATCAGGTTTAATTTATTTATTCACATTTATTTTACTTCAGTATTTTCAATAGAGTTTCTACACAGATGCTGACATCCGCATGCGTCCAATAGGCTATTTATCTTGTTTTACACTTGAAAAACGAAATGAACGCTCAAGTTATTTAACTGATTGTATTTTAATCACATTACAACATCGATGCTGTAAAAAGAACCTTATAAAATTGAAAAAAGTCACATTATCCTTTCAATGGAAGTTTATCGGTATGGGAAGAAACACTAGCTGTGCATACCCTATAGCAGCAGTTGTATTTTTAAAGTGTAACCAAATCTTCTGATGTAAATGTGGCTTCAACATGCAAAATGCATTTCAGATACTCAATAATATAGTAACATTTTTCTTTTGTTCATCATTAGGACTGTTTTACGGGTATACTAATTTGTCAGACATGAACCATAAGTCTGAAGCTTCAGATATAGAATACTACAACTTTCACAATTCTCCTTATTAGGGCTGTGATGTGTTGTTGGGGATGCACAATTCACCGCACAACATGGAATATCTCAGAATTTGTCAATAGCTATGTTTCCATCTAAAAATGCGAATTAACTTTATGCTTAAAACTTAAAAAGACATAAAAGACGTTCCAATAAAGTAGCGTTTCCATCCAACAAGTCAAAGCAAACAAAATAATCACTTTCTGATTGGCTGGTGCCAAATATCAACAGTAAAAACTAAGCTTGCTACAGTATGAGAAGCTGCATGAATCTATTCTTCATTTAATAAATGACTTGCGCCTCAGATGCTCTTGATTCTGGAGGTCATTAATAATATAATAACACTATTACTGAGATGCACTGTAAACGATTTCTTGTTAAATTAACAGTAAGTTACTGGCAACAATTATCCAGTAGCTGCTGTATTTCATAAAACAGTAACATTACTGTAATACTAATTACATTAGTATTACATTTACTGTAAAATTTAATACATCATTTTACTGTTGTTGATTTTTACTGTAACACTAATTACAGTAGTGGTGCACATACTGCAAAACTGAAAACAGTATTTTATTGTACATTTTTACCATGAAGAACTACGGTATTTTAACGTTACTTTCATTACTACTGTATAGTATTTTACAGTTATTAAATGTTGTTTTATTTTATTTAATAGTGCTACTTTATAATGGGTAAAAAATTTTCAAAAATTGCACAAGTGTTATTTTAACTGTTCAAGACGTACAAGAAATAAAGAAACTGAAACTTTAACTTCACAATAAAGGTTTATTGTGTAAACCATGCTAAAACAGTAGCAATAATTCAATATAACAGAGCAACAGAACACTAATAAACAATTGATCATTAAAGCCAGTCAACAATTAATGCATCAAAAATTATTACAATTTTAAAAACAGGTGAAAATACTGCTACAAGACAGGAAATGATGAAGGCCAAATGATGTGGAAAGGGACAGTGAAAAAGGGCAGCAGCATGATGATGATCCTGCAAAAATGACAAGCAAAATCAATCACTGAAGTAAAAACTAATCATCCCTCAAACCATTTAATTAATTCAGAAACGAAACACTGCACTGCTGTTTATATATATATATATATATATATATATATACATATATATATATATATATATATATATATAAAACAGTTTTTTAATTGTTTTTGTTGGTGAAATACAGTTTGTTGTCAATTCACAATTACACTAACGTTAATGGGGAAAAGATCAGCGGGCATTGTTCTTGAAGATCGTTAGTCAGGTGTCCACACAGGTGTGTAAAAAATAAAGTCTCATCCTAACTTAATGTCTGACTCTGTATAGCTCGAATATCTGATTCCACACTACTAGTGCTTCCACGGATTTAAGAGGGGTAAACACAGTTCATTCTCACTTTAAGAGGCTACATATTTAAAATTAAATAAATAAAATAATCTAATTTAACGTGACTAATGTTAATAAAATACTTTTAGGCTTTTAACACGTATAAATCCACTTCTAACTTACAGACAATATTGCGTTAGAGAACATGAAAGCTGTGGGTGATTTTTTTTTTTAAAATGCTAATGATAAGTTACTGATATTTGGTTTGCATAAAACAAAGTAATCACTAAGCATTCATTTTTGGCAAAATCTGCAGAGAGGCTCAGCGACATAAGGAAATGTGTTAAAGTTGAATAGAGAACAGAGAACTAAAGAGCAGTCTAGCCTACTTCATGAAATGTTTGTGGTAATATTCTGCTGTAATTCGAATGACTGTATTTCAATATGCAGCAGTGATGGCATGTCAGCGAGACAAATATACATTTTATCGAGTTATTTCATACAATTTCTTTTATTTATTTTTTATACGAACACCTCTCCAGTGACATTTCCTCAAACTAAATCATCATAACGTTACTGTGCACAGCATCAGTAAAACGTTGAGAATAATTTAAATACTTAATTTTTTAAAACAGTCACTGCTGACTACAAACTAACATTAAAGCTTAGCTTACAGAAATCCTGTATGCATGACAATATAAAGATTTATTACTCACTGATGTCGAAGCACTTCCAGGTCATCAGAGATGTAGACAGGACAGAATATGTGCTATCAAATGAGCTCTGGTGCAGCCTTTGTTGGACATCCAGGTAGTATGTTCACCCACACTGTAAGAAACAAAAACAGAAACAATTTATTAAAATGTGAGGGATAGTAAACATGTTTGGTCTACAGAGAGAAGAAAATGTTTACTTTAAGCATTGATCCTAATGAATCTATTTCTAAACTACATTTAACCTTATCACGGAAACAGCATTTTTGAGCTTTTAGACCAGGGGCGCTCAACCTTGTTTGCTTTAAATTAGAATTAAAACAATAAATCTCTATGTCAAATAAAATACTTCAGATCTAAATAAAGCAGGTGTTTTTACCTAAAGGTTCCTTCCCTCCAGTTAGTTTGGCTGCAGATCCCTCCACATCTGTGCTTTATTCGGTTCTTGTCTTAAGAGTAACTGGTGTCGCATTCCAGGTCCATCACAATCTGAGCTAGAAGGACAATATGACAAAAGACAAGACACATATAAATAAAAGTCTCAGAATAAAATATTTAAAAGGAATAGTTTACTATTTTGCCACTATTTACTCCACGTGTTTTAAACTAGTTTGAATTTCTGTTAAAAACTAAAGCAGATATTTTGAAGAATGTTAGTAACCAGTAACTATTGACATCCATATTTGAACCAAATTTCTTTAAAAAATACGAGTTTGTGTTCAACGGAACAAAATAAATATATAACTATTTTGAAACAAGTGGAGGATGCCAAAGATGCTATTATTTTCATTTTGGGGTGAACTGTCCCTTCAATTCAAGTGTCAAGCAATAGTCATAAAAACTGATGTGTCGCTTGAGGAAAACTAAATCAAGTACCTTCTGTGAACAAGCAGAATCATTATGCCATTGTATTCAGTTATTCTCTTTTACATTTTCCCACTATAAAACGATAGCTTCAACATGCAATCCATGTTAAGACAAAAATGAATAGCATAAAATAACATATTGAACTAAACTTACAGTTTCCAGGCTGTTTGAAAAAAAAAAACACATACGCCCAGTAAAATTGCTAATAAACACAAAGACAACAGTTATAGAAAAATTGTTTGTCTAATATTTACTCAGCACTTGGTAGGCAAATAGCATAGCCGTGGCTGTTTTAACACCAGATTTTTTTATCTTAGGAACTCCTGGAAGAAGCAAAAGAGGTTGTACATGAAACTCCTCACAACAAATCTGTGAACAACTTGACATTTAAAAATCTAATCAAAATGAGGAAGACATCAACATTACCTTGATAAATCAAGTGAGGAGTGATTGGTAGCATCAGTTTTTCAACATCAATTACTGTAGCTGAAAAACATATAAAAATAATAAGAGTAAAATAAGACTTAACATTAATTAATCTAAATCTATGGTACAACCATACCAATCTGTATGGGGTTAAAATACATTTGTACACAAATCATTCCCTGACCCCATCAATTTATCTTAGAATAGGATGGATATATATATATATATATATATATATATATATATATATATATATATATATATATATATATATATATATATATATAGATAGTGATAATGACTTTGGCTTACATCTGTGTACTCAGAACGTACACTCACCTCAGGTACACCTGGACACCAAAAATTAAATGTACAATTAATAACACACTATACATCAAGCTCATTAACATTATTGAGAAATAGACAATTAATATGTGTTTTATTAATATTAACGTTAGCTTAAAATAATTCAACTGCATTTAATTTTCAGCTCCATTTAATAAAACAGTTAAGACTCATTTCATTATGAGTTTAGTTTAAATAACGTTAACTAACTTACAGTTGAAAAATTTTACCATAATGATAGCTTAGTCAAAATGACTATGTGAAGACCAGAGCTTACCTTAACGGTAAACGTTTAACTTTTCATGGTGACTTCGCCTTCATCTCAGTGTTGTGCTGAAATAGAGAATTCATTAATGCAGTTACAATAAGTTAAAGTTATGTTTTTTCAGGTAACTTAACGTATGGTCAAAAACTCACTCAAGATAAACTCACTGTATCTAATACCTCGCAAACACTACAATGACCGCTTGGCGTCTGTTATTTCTTGTTTAAAATACCATTTGTTAACGGATAGCGTGACATAACATAAGAACCTACAACTAATGTCACTTGGTTAATTCTTTTAAATTACACACACAATACACAGAAATACATACAAAACAATCCTTTAACGGACAGAATTTGACTTAAAACACTTACCGAGGATGAATTCGCTGGATGAAAGACGACAGGTGAATTTCTAATTAGGAAAGCCGTTGCCTGCATGTCGAGTCGTGTCCGTTCGGTTCTATGAATTGGCTCCTTAGTGAACAGTAAAGAATCGAATCCGCCTAAAACCGATTCCTTTTTGTATATGATTCATTACTATTTCGTTATACTGCTTGGCCACACGCATTTATACACTAATTATACACTAATTGCATATTGCTGAATGTGCTTGTGAATACGTGTGATCAAATAATTCCCGAGCAAACGGTTCAATTCGGTTCAATACGATTCAGAGCCGCTCGAGTGCTGAACCGAACCAGTGCAAACGTGATATTGATTACAATATTGTTTTTTATTCACCTTACCAGCGAAATTATTACATATATCTGTCCTTGACAATAACAATAAAGTTTGTTTGAAGTGTTTTGGAATTCATTTCACATCAACAAGCAAATGGTAATGGCGGATGAGAAAGCCCAGCTAATATTATAAATATTGCGTTTAATATGTCACGAAATGAAATTTTAACAGTGTTTCATGCGAGAATGTAGTTCTTACAAACTCAAATCTGTGGTTTATTTATAGATATCATGTGTAAATTTTAAGCGTGCTTTGCCGATAGCGGAGATTCTGACCTCCATGGTGTCCATCATCACTCATGTGTCCGGCGAAACGAGGTTATAATCGGCTAGACATGTGAGACTTGCCCCGGTCTTAGATGGCTCTATAATGAATGCGTTATGAAATTTAGTTTTAACCGTTTTTCATGCGGGAATGTAGTTGTTTTAAACTCAAGTCTGTGGTTTATTTATAGAGATGGTGCGTATTTGAAAATATTGTTTTGAAAATGCGGAGATGTGACCTCCATGGTGATGACGGGTGCCCTAACCTCATGAATCCGTCTAAAGCAGGCTGGTCATTCTGACATTTAAGCTGACTTTGGTTTCATGAATCAATTACTTTTGTTCCAGTTTACATTTTGGTTAAGCACGAAGTTATGTTGATTAAAAATGATTTAATATTTTCATGTTAAGCTTATAAAATTAAGGTGCAGTACACCCAAAAATGGAAAACCAGGGGACAGTTTTATGCACTGAACAGTTTGAAGAAACTGGTTAGTTTATTTTTCTTTACAAAATACTTTGTCAAAAAATAAAATAAACATAATAATAATAATATAAAGTGTGTGTAGAGTTTTTCATGGTCATTTGCAGTACTGTATTTAGATGCACAGTAACTGATTTTTCCCCAAAATTCATTGTAAAATCTGCAGTAGCATACTGTTAATCATGTTCACAGTATGGAAATGTTGAGAATACATTATCATGCTGTGAAAACAGCAATATATACAGTAACACACTGTGCACAGCTTATACAGTAAACAACTGTTGAGAAATGCAGTATAATACCGTGAAAACAACAGAAATCGTTTACAGTGTGGTTAAGGTGTTTTAAAATGACTAAAGCAACATTTCAGATGCTTTACAGTGTGATCAGCCTGCTGGTTTGTCCATTCAAACATACCTTTATCATCACATGACCTTTTTTAATGAGCATACTGGAATTTGTTCGGTAAAAGTGTTTTCATCGCAGTTTATGTGCATCTTTTCTTATCGGATAAAAAGTTTATCCTACTTAGTTAAGCTTATTTTCAAAATTAATGCGTATTGGCTTTTCCATCAACTATTTTTTTCCAGCATATCCAAATGCACATAAAAATAGGTAGAGGGAAATGTAGCTAATGTTTGGTTAATTAAAAAAGTGGTAAAAAAAATTGTATAAATGTGATTATAGTGTTAAACTAGACACAGTGTTTTTAATATATTAGAGAACTTAGATAACTTCCGTTTAATTTAATTAACACTTTACCAGAGTACAGAAACAAAACAATTAAAACAGGTAAAATATTAATATTTATCATATAAAATTTCTGTTTATGGGCGACGTGGTGGCTCAGTGATTAGCACTGTCACTTTACAGAATGAAGGTCGCTGGCTTGAGTCCCGACTAGGTCAGTTGACATTTCTCTGTAGAGTTTGCATGTTCTCCCCGTGTTGACATGGGTTTCTTCCTGATGCTCCAGTTTTCCCCACAATCAAAGGACATGCACTATAATTGACTTGAACAATCTAAATTGGCCATAGTTTATATGAATAAGTGTCTGTGGATGTTTCCGAGTCCTTAGTTGCAGCTGGAAGGGCATCTACTATGTAAAACATGTGTTGGATAGGTTGGCGGTTCATTTCCAACCTGTGGCAACCTGTGATGAATAAAGGGACTAAGCCAAAGGAAAAATGAATGGATGAATAAATGAATATCTGTTTATTAGTTTAAGGCTGTTAATAAATATGCGACCTTGGACCACAATACCAATCTTAAGTTGTACAGGCATATCAATAGCCAAAATACATTATAGAATTTTATTTTATGCCAAAAGTCTTGGTATCACTTTATTTTGATGGTCCCTTTAACACATTTTCTTGAATTGCATCTACATGCCAAGCAGTCACAATGGATTTTAAGTAGACTGTTAGGTTGGGGTTAGGGTTAGTGTAAGTTGACATGTACTTGCAAACTTGCTTATAGTCAGTTAAATGTCTGTTGAAAGAGCAATATCAGATGAGAAGTAGTTGCAATGCAACTTTTAGTCAACAAAATGTGCAACAGTAGCCATCTTGGTCTTATCAAAGTCATAAGAAAAGTAAAAATCATGTTGCATGAAGATATATTGTAAATTTCCTACTGTTAATATGTCAAAGCTGATTTTTGAAATTAGTAATATTCATTGCTATAGGCACACGTTTTAAAGAGGATTTTCACAGATATTTTTGAATCCTCAGATTCTAGATTTTTAAATAGCTGCATTTATTCCTGTTTAACAATGTAGACATCAATGGAAAGCACATCTATCTTAAATCTTAGTTGATAATATTTACATTTATGACTGGTTTTGTAGTTGTATATATTTGTATGCACACACAATATTTGTTGTTGTTTTTTTACATTAAACAAAACAACTAATTCATTCATTTTCATAATGTATGTTTGGTTATAAATGCACTTGTGCAACATAAGATTGGTATAGTGGTCCAGGATCACATATTTATTAACAACCTTAAACCAAACAGATTAATTAATTTTCCTTTTCTATTTTAGAGGTCGCCACAGTCACAGCGGAATGAACTTCCAACTACTCCAGCATATGTTTTATGCAGCAGATGCCCTTCCAGCTGCAACCCAGTACTGGGAAACACCCATACACACTTATTCACACACACACACACACACACACACACACACACACACACACACACACACAAACACTATATGTCCAATTTAGTTTATTCAATTCCCCTATAGTGCATATCTTTGGATTGTGGGGGACACCGGTGCACCCGGAGGAATCCCATGCCAACAAGGGGAGAAAGTGCAAACTTCACACAAAAATGCCAACTGACCCAGCTGGGACTCCAACCAACAATCTTTCTTGCTGTGAGGCAACTATTGAGCCACAGTGCCACCTATCAACGAAATAACATTTTAGACTATGTTTTCAGATTAATAGTGATTGTTTTATTGCATTGACAGCATTTTTTTAAATATTCAAAGCTAATCTGCATAAAGTTTTTTTTTAATTAAGTGTAAATTTATTCAACAAGTTGCTTTGTAACATTAAAACCATCCATTTTATCCATGAAAATCAAGAACAAAACTTGAGAAATCATTCATATACAGTACTTTGCACAAAAGATGTTGCTAGAAGTTTTATACCAAATGTAATATTGTTGACAAGTTTTTTTCAGATCACTAACACCAAGTGTCTTTATAGTCAATGTCATGCCACGATAAAAAAAAATACAATTTAATTAGACTTTTACAACAATTATGTAAATTAAAAGTGTTATTTTTTGTTTCTAAGTAAAGATTTGTTAGTAAAGCTCTGCATCTTCTAGTCCCCCAGAGCCGTATTAAAGTCAATTCCTTTCACTTACTTTGGACATAATTTGCAGATCATTTATCTTCAATTTGATTTTAATAGACCAGGCGACCTGAGGATGCACCCGGCCCTGGAGAAAAGCCCTGACTGCAAGCATTTGGCACAGAATACAACCAGAGAGACAGACTGTGGTGAGGAGGGGCAAGACACACATACACAACCACACACACGCAGAGGTCAAGCTTATGTCAAGTAGGGAGTGGAGACCATCTGAGTTGCTCAACGACATGCTTTGTGTAAATCCTGCCAGTCATTTTGTTGTGTGTGTGTGTTGATATGATGTGGAACGATCTCCCAAAGGGTTCAGATGCCCAAATATCATCTAAATATTCAAATGTTTCTTGTCATTTTTATTTTCAGAGAGCTGCTGGAGCTTGTTCAGTAAGCCTATTCTCAATCAGACAGACTTCAAGAGGCTTTCTACCTGTTATGTAAAATCACATCTATAAAAATGCTTTTTACAGTGCACAGTAAACACACTGGCAAATGTGAGAATGCTAAGTGCTGTGGAAGAGTGATACCACATAAAGACCCATTTTCACAGACATGTCGTAGGCACCGTGTACACGGCAAAAAAAAAAAATGTAAATATTGCTTTTGGTCTTTTATTCACATGATGACAGCATTGAAACAAGCACATTAAATAACAGCTTTCAGAGTGGAACAGTCTCAAAACACTGCCCATCACAGCCACACTGTAAAAAATGCAGGGTTCAGCACAATTCATTCATGTTGTCCCAACACACATTGATTTAGTTAACAAATTTAAGAGGATCAAACTTAAAACAATTAAGTTGTCATAAACTTTTTAAAGAGCTGTCTATAAGTGTGAGTGGTTCTACTTTCTCCAGAGCTTAAAATCTCTCGCTGTGCATCTGTATTTAAAATAACAAACTTCTTGAGCTGATGATAATAACATGCACATGATTATTGAAGTGCTTCTGACATCTGATCCTGTCAGAAATGGACAAAGGAGAAGCCAATAAACAACAACAAAAAAAAAAGAGTAAATGATTCTTTAAGCAACCTAAATCATGAACAAACTTCCAGGTTTAACTATTATCATCACCTTTTGCACTGTTATGAACTCGGAATGATGAAATTACTCTGTAACAGAGGTTGCTGGTGAAGATTACAGATACAGATGAGAGGTTTGCACTGACTGGGCTATTTGTTGCGTGTTGTCTTTGAACCCAAATAGGGACTAAATGTATGCTGTGTGTAGTTTTTTTGTAATTTGTAACATATCGGAGACTGTTAGGGTCTGTATGTATTCATGTATGTTGCATTTATTTATTCATTTCATATAATTGCAGACGTTACAGTAAGCTATTTCGAACTGCAGTTATAATCAAATCATGTTCATAGAAATTTAATTAACATTTATACACAAGTATTTATGTGTATAAAGCATGTCTTTTGTGAGAAGTGCTTCTGATTTGATATGTGAACGACCTGTACAGCTTTACTTCAAGTGAGATTTCATGAAAATTTCCATCTTACACCACACCCTCCAAAAGGTTACCACCTTTGGTACCTTTTAGGCAGTGGTAACGCTTGGCTGATAAAAGTGACCCATACCAACTGATACCGTACCGCACTGTACCAGTCAATAGAAACAGTTCATAAATGCTCTATACACAAAATTTTAAAACCACATACATAATGTTATTGTCACACACTTCTTGCAAAATAAACGTCTTTCAAATAAACTTTACTTCTTCAAAAATCCTAATAGCCATATATTCGCCAATCTACATTCCAAATTCCCGAAAGGATGAGGCATTTTATTTGATTGGTAAGTGAAATACAAAAGATAAAATTCCAGTGTTTTCAGTGTACAAATTAAATGTATTCTGGAAGTATAACCAAATCTAGATTTTGATGCCTGCAACACACTTCAAAAATGTTTGGACAGAGGAAAAATAAAAGAAAAAAGGTTACAGACTATATAATATATAATATCCAGATTAGTGCGTTTTGAAGCAGTCCACATTAATCATGTGATTTAGTGATAAATGAGGGCTTCGCGGTTGGATATAAAATCTCACTCTTTGCAGTTAAAGCTGGATTAATTCAAAAGTCATGTGAGAATTGTCAAACAAATCACATTTATCAATGCAAAATCATTACTTCTAAGGTCATAACAATCTTAAGTTTTTTAGCAACTACCAAATTTGATATTAGGAAACATTGAGGAAATCCAGATGAATGTCAGTCTGATACACTCTGCCTAATGTGCTCCAGTTTTGAGCTTTGTATATTGTTTGAAAAATAAATTATTTTTTGATTATTACTGTTGTCTCTTTTATTTTTCATTAAACAATTGTATTTTGCATTGCGGCGATGTGGCGGCGCAGTAGGTAGTGCAGTTGCCTCACAGGAAGAAGGTCGCTGGTTCAAGGCTCGACTGGGTCAGTTGGTGTTTCTGTGTGGAGTGTGCATGTTCTCCCCACGTTTGCGTGGGTTTTCTCCGAGTGCAGTCCAAACAGTTCTCCCAAAGTCCAAAGACATGTGGTTTAGGTAAATTGGGTAGGCTAAAGTGTCCGTAGTGTATAAATGTGAAAGAGTATGTATAAATGTTTCCAAGAGATGCGTTGCAGCTGGAAGGGCATCTGCTGCGTAGAAGATGTGCTGGATAAGTTGGCAGTTCGTTCCACTGGGGCAACCCTGGATTAATAAAGGGACTAAGCTGAAAAGAAAATGAATGAATGATTGAATTTTGCATTGCTTAAGGTGATATACCAAGCAAATGTCTTCTTTCAGTGTGATACGCTTCATATACTAGTAATACATTTTTGCAGAAGTAGAAGTTTCCTACTGCTGACTGAAAAAACTTTTATGTCCCACTTAACTTCCTATACAATGAAATGTTCTTAAAAATGTGAAGACAGAATGTTAGAGAATGCCTTATCTGATAATAATGTCAGCTTACGTGTGCAGAAAAGTTTAAAAAAAGAGTAAGTATGTTTAGGTGCAGCTGTCGGAGGATTGCAGAATGATTGACAAGTGACGAATGCTACTAAAACTCCACTTGTTAACATCAGCTGTGTATAAATGCTAGAGTGCATTTATTTAATTCTTGCATTGTATTGAGGATACCCAGAATTCTGTTCATCAGATTATTCATTTGTACCTAATAAATTACTAATATTTTTGAAATTAAAGAAAACTCACTCCTGACCTTTTTTTATTCAACACGCATGGAATTGGTTAAATATTCCAACAATATTTTAAATATTATGTTAATTAATTAATTATTTTTTTAATTTGGGTTTATAGGTTTTAACACAAAAATGACACTCAATGAAATTATTAAATGAACCAATATCTTTTCATGGAATAATGTTTTCATTATAGTTTTTGTTTCTAATCAACAATATTTATTTTATACATAAAACACTTCTGTGCAATATTTAAGCTGCACTGAATTACTTACATGTTTTTAATTGTAAATATGTGTTGTAGCAATATCTACACTGCAAAAAAAGCTTTTCTTACTTAGATTTTTTGTCTTGTTTCTAGTCCAAATATCTACAAATTTTTAAATTAAGAAGCATTTTCTAGACAAGCAAGACATATTGTCTTGTTTTAAGAAATAATATGCCAAAATGAAGTGAGTTTTTCCTCAAATCAAGCAAAATAATCTGCCAATGGGGTAAGTAAAATAATCTTGTTTTTCGATTTTTGATAAGATTATTTTGCTTGTTTTTTCTTAAAACAAGACAATATGTTTTGCTTGTCTAGAAAATGCTTCTTGATTTAAGAATTTTTAGATATTTGGACTAGAAACAAGACAAAAAAGCATTTTTTTTTACAGTGTATGATAGCAGCCTGCTGCTGTACTATGGCCTGGCTGTTGATTACGGATCTTCCCCGTGAACCTGACCAGCAGTGGCAGTAATCAGCTCCATTTACAGAGGGGTCGTGACCCGAGAGCGGTGATAGTTCTGTTCCATCTCAGCTTATCATCTCCTGCAGCCTGACCCACTGATCCCAGCAGAGAAAGCCATGAGATCAATCAGCCATTGCTCCTGCTTTTAAATGAGTCTCAGTGTGGAGATGCCACTGAATGGACCCTCAAATCCAAGCTAGCCAATATGACAACATGAGTTTTTATGTTGGATGGGGAAAAAGGATCTGGGAAAGGATCAATATAGCTATGTTTCCATCCAAAGATTTAAATTAAAGTTATGCACAAAACAAGAATATGGCATAAAAGACGTGCAAATAAAGCAGCCTTTCCATTTAACGAATCAAAGAGTACAAAATAGTAGCTTTCTGATTAACTGGTGCCAAAAATCAACAGTAAAAATAAAATTTGCTGCGTGAATCTTTTCTTTCTTTAATAAATGACTTGCACCCCAGAAGAAGTATGCCGATGCACAATGAACGCGTGGTGGCATTTAAAGACGCAGAGTGCAGATGCTTTTGACAGTTCTGGATTTAAGTAATAAAATAATAACACTAATACTGAAACGGTTAAGGTGTTTTAGAATGACCAAAACAGCATTTTCTGTAAGTATTTTACGTTTGGGCAGTTTAGTGGCTAATTCGTATGAATTCGTAGTTCAGTCGCATGAAATTGTACGATTTTAAAAAGGAGGCGTGGCACTTACCCCACCCCTAAACCCAACCGTCATTGGGGGATGAGCAAATCGTACTAAAATGTACGAATTAGATCAAACAAATTAGCCACTAAATGAAAAAGTTACAAATTGCCGTGAGATTGTGTTGGCATTTCAGATGTTTCACAACATGCTTAGCCTGCTGGTTTGTCCAATCACACACATATTTATCATATGATCTCAAAACAAAATCACTTGATGCTTTTTAATGTGCATACTGGAATTTGTTTGGTAAAAGTGTTTCCATCATAGTTTTTGCACTTCTTTTCTTATGGAATAAAAAGTTTATCCTACTCAGTTATGCGCATATGTTTTTTATGCGCATCTTTAAAATTGATGCACGTCTTGGCGTTTCCATCAACCATTTTTTATGCGTATATCCAAAATGTGCATAAAAATAGGTCTGCATCTTCGAAGTTACCGTTAATAATCTATTGGTGCAAATAATCTAAACGCTGCAATAAAGGTATAATAAAAAGATAATTTCTAAGGGTCTTTACACTTAGACTTTGACTTCTTTGACTTCAAATTTAGGGTTCTTTATTTCCTGCCTTTTTTCCAATCTGTAATGGACAAAACACCTCATTACTGTTTTTCTGGAACTCAGAACCATTATTTACACAGACTGTCAATGCTCTCTCAATTCCTTTATTTAAAAAGTAGTTATATTTTAGACTTCAAAGCCTAGATTTTCTAGCAGTTTTGTCCATCCTGTTCTCTCTTGTTAAGCCAATATGGTAGTAACTGAAACTGCAATTCATCGACTCGCGTTTGAGGCTGGCTCCAGGACAGATGTTCACTGACTGCAATGCTTAATAGGCCAATTTTACACCTGATGAAAACATGTTTACAGCCTGGTACAAATAGCAATTATTACCCTTCATAACAACTGTGAGGGGGGGTGAATTATTTATAACTCGTCCGTTTCATTTATATTAATTTATTGTAAGTCTGCTTATTTAAGGGTGTGGTCACTTGAGTGACAGCTAGGTCTCACTGCTCGCTGTCTTGTCACCTCAGCGGTGGGTTGCGCTGTCATCTCACAGCAAGAAGGTCGCTGGTTCGAGCTCGGCTGTGTAAGTTGGCATTTCTGTGTGAAGTTTGCATGTACTCCCCGTGTTCATGTGGGTTTCCACCAGGTGCTCCAGTTTCCCCCACAAGTCTAAAGATGTGATACAGGTCAATTGGGTAAGCTAAATTGTCCGTAGTGAATGTGTGTTAATGAGTGTGCATGGATGTTGCAGCTGAAAGGACATCCACTGCATAAAATATGCCATTACTTTACTTATCGTTGGTGGTTCATTCCACTGTGGCAACCCCTGATTAATAAAGGGATTAACCTAAAAGAAAATGAATGAAAGTTATTAAATATGTAACTAGGTTAGGTCACAGGATTGCTCAATAATTGTTTTAGTATTATTTCACTTGCTAGATGTTAGCATGTTTTAGCACATTTCTAACATATTTCTGATGTGATTTAACATACAGCTTGTTTTTAACACATTTTTAGCATGTTTATAACATAATTTAGTAAAGCATTGGCATGTTTATAGCATGAAAATATCAAATTAATTGTAGCTAATAACTATTTTTTTATATTAAGTGAAAAGTAGCTAAAGACACCTAAAGAAGCAAATTTCACAAATAAATGCTACAAAAGTCATTGTTTTATGTAGAAATTTAAAATAAGACCTAAGAGTAAAATATGTATTTTGAAAAGTATTTGACTGGTTGTTCAATGCACCAGCACAACTGGCGTATCAGCTGCTTCTCCATTGCCCCTTCTCACACCCACCATTCACTGACATGTGCCAGAGACCTCGAGGCCAGGGCCCCCCTCTCCACACCGCAGTCACAGATGGGACCCTCACAATAGCCCCCAACCCTCAGCAAGCTGGCCTTTCTCATGCCCGATTACACCTCAATAACAGCACCACAATTGATACAGTGACTCCTGGGGACCCTGCATGAGCTGTGTCAAAAGACAGTTAGAAGGCCTTATTCTGTGTGATTGTCTGCTGTGACTACAATCTGTGTATTTGAGTTTCACATGATTAAGAACCTATATATGCTGTCTGCAGAAGCATCCTGTTAAATTTACCCAGGATATAGTCGTAACTACCAATGATGGTGGGAAACTTGGGAAAGGGTATCGTAATACATCAGTAACTCATTTAAAAATGTGGATTGTTAAGTGGAAGACTGTTATTTTTTTGTGTTTATAGCACTGCACTAATATATTTTGTAGAATAAGAAACACATTTCTAGTACCAGACTGAAATCCACTTGCTTACAGATCTTCATCACAGTTTCAATAAGGGGCTGGAAACATTCCTCAGAGTTTTTGTTCCATATTGACATCATACTATGCAGTTGCTGTAGATTTGTTGGCTACCAGCACACCCTAAATTTGCTTTATTGCCATTGAGATCTAGTGTAATTTGTGGGGGTAGTTTGATTATATTGATCTTATTGTCATGTTCAAGAAACCAGTCTGAAATATTGGTTATCCTTGGCAACTTAACACTGTCAAGACACATACGTTGGAGAAGGATCTGGGTGCTGACAAAATATGTTCAAATGTGCATTTATATCGATGCAATTGTGGCCGAGATTGCATCGGTCTGAGACTGCATCATGTCAACAGCCAGACACTGTTGAAACATTGGGGATCAAAACTTGGTAATATATATATATATATATATATATATATATATATATATATATATATATATATATATATATATATATATATATATATATATATAAACAGGAATAATACTCAGGTTGGCTGTTGTGTTCAGTGTTCAGTCAATACCACAACACCACCAGCAAAATAAAATGTTGATTTGGAAGGATGGCTAAATCTCCCCATAATATCAGACCCTGAAAACTGTTATGGAATTTCATGAAACTAGATCACAAGAATTGTTATACATTAAAACAATAAACTTTCTAGTAGCAGATCTGCAGATCTGTAGCTTTTTGAGTAGCAGATCTGCAAGAAAGCAAGTTCTTCAACTGCCTCAGTTACCCATGATATGCCCCCTCTCTGCCACCCCCTTCACTTCTTCAATCAGAGCTCAGGTCACTGACATTCCACACCAGGGCCCTCATGTACAAAGACTTGCTTTGAATTAATACTAAAACATTGCGTGCAGATAAAAATCTGATGTATGAAACACTTGCTTATGCGGAATCCCATGCATATTCTCTTTGTATATCCGAATTAAGGCAGGGGAACAGGGGATGCTGAACTAACACCCTTTGAGATGAGAATTGCGAGAGTTGTCAATTGTGGGCAACACTTTACTGTCTGGATTAGTATCCGTGTCTGTGGGAGACACAGATGTATTTAAGGAACACTTTGTTAGGGCGGTATAGCAGCACCCCTCCGCTCTTATCAAGGCAGCGCCACCTGCATTTCAGCTGCCCAATCACATTTGAGCATTACATATTATTTGACCATTTATTGAATGGAAATTTTTCTGATTCACAAATGCAAATTCGTCTTTAGATGGTGCCTTCATAGCAATGTGCGTGCAGTCGTTTGCTCCAATTACATTGGGAAAACCGGCAATTGTTGCAAATTAATGTTTGGCTGGTCAACTGCATATTATGGAAACCTTATAAACCTGCTATACATGCGGATGTTCCTGTTCTATACAACTGGTATTGTACGGCTCAAAGATTACTAGCTTAACACCGAGAGGTCTGCCTTTGGAAAGAACCAGTTGCCAGGATACTTTGTTAGTGCGATACTTTGTAGTGTGCAATTTAACATAAATGCCTCTAGGAGTCGCCAATGAAAATAAAACAAACCCACACAAGAAATACACGTTTGCCAGACATGAAGTTGGCATGGACCAACCCACATTCTCACGTCAATTTTATTGTTAGTAAATCCAAATGTGAACGCGAAATCTGCCGTATGGAAAGTTTTTGTGCGTGTCCAACGCTGATACATGAGGCCCCAGATCTTTATCCTCTTCATATGTATCTTGTGAATCTATAACTTTAACTTGTTTGGAATCATCTTAAATGTCTCTCTGTAATTGGTAAATGGTCTCAGTTTTGCAGTGGTTACTTGTATTATGATAGTTATTGTCTGAGTTTGGGAAAAGTCTGTTCTGAAGTGTGAAATTGTCTGTCAATTATGAACTTTTTACTCCAGGTGGTAATTCGTTTTTAGGTTACCATATGACCAGACAGAGGTCTTATTGAGACGTTTATTATCTTTAATTTACGGTTCTTTGTTCTGAGTTGAGTATTTAAGTGAATGGTGCAAACATGTCATTGGGATCTTGTAGCGGAGTCATCCTGCTGCAGTATGTGAGTTTCTGAGACTTATATGCTGCAACGTATTTCTCTAGTCAGGTATGTATCTCTAAGTTTTTGATTTATCTTTGAGTAATAGATGTTGTTTATTTACAGTATCATCTCTGGATTGGCGGATTGTTTTATTATTTAACTGGCCTAATGCAATTTTACCAGCCAAATAAGATGTTATATTTGATTTATTTTGAATTCGACTGAAATAATTATTACTGGTTAATTGTGTGGACACTTTTGTTGACCTTTGGTGTTTTACGGCCAGTGTGGATCAAACTAGTGGATGACAAATAAAGTTATAGCACTTATAAGATATAGCAAATAGCACTTGTTTGTAGGCCATAGCTTTCGACTACTTTTTTTTTTTTTTGCCAAGTTGCATGGTAAAAAAGAAGGTAGACTACTTTTTCTGTCACAGAGCAAGGATTAAAAGCTACTTAAAAGGTACTGGTCGCCAGCAAACTGGAAGGCATGTGAAATTGGCCACGCATGGACTCAGAAAGACAATTAGTACCCAACGAAAGAATTACTAAAAGTATAGTGTATCTGAAACAATCAAATAGACAAATTTATTACTTTTGATGAATGTGATCTATTTGCTGAATGTGGTCTAAATTTAGTGATCACTCAAAACTTGGAGTCAGACTTGCTTTGTTTACTGAAAAAAAGTGAATCTAATTGGATTTGCATTTGAAACATTAAATAAAAGTTAAAATAATTTTTTTTCCCGCATATTAAGGCTTTAGTTATGATACTCCCAAAATAACTTTTAACCAAAATTCTCTGCAGATTCCATATGGCCCTAGCTATTACGCTTGAAATAAAAATGAAGTATTGCACTGTTATCCGTAAGACTCTTTAACCACAGTATTACTTTCTATTGATGGCTTAATCTCCCCTTTTTAGATTTCTGATCAAGTTATGTCAGATTTATTAATGTAGTGAATCATCTGATTTTCATCGAGCAGGTGTAATATTCATTAATATTAATTTTTCAAATTCTTTTATGGCTTAAGATTGGCAAAGAAAATTCAGCCCAAGCGGTAACCAGTAGAACCGCTGCTTTTTAAAAAACCTAAGGTGCCGCTGTTTGGGGTTGAATGATTGATGATCATTAACCTGGGGGCTGCATTTTGCTCATGGGGCTGCGAGAAAATAAATAAAAAGAGTGGAGCTGCATCAAAATAATGAATAAAAAGAGGCTATGGTCAAATAAATAAATAAATGAAAAAAGTGTGAGTGCTGAGAATGCAAGCAGCTAGGGACATCGACCCTCGCGGCCAAAAAACTGACCAGCCCATCGGGAATTCTCTCGCTCTTCACGATTAGCCAATCCGGGCCTTGCAGAATCAATGACATTTTTGGGTCCCCTTTAAACATTTCCGTTGTTTTTGCAAGTGTGAGAAAATGCAGCACATCTTCGGAAATTGTTTGCGTTTTGAAAATTTTTTTTTTTATATGTATGTGTTACGAGAATTTTCAGCACATGTGCTGTAAAACGGATAAAGATCTTTTCTTAATTTAATGCTGTCTTTTGTAATTGCGTGTGTTTTCTTAAATTGCAGCAAGTTAAGCTCTCTCTGCCATTATAGAAAAGGAACAAAAATGCAAAGTTCGTCAAGACCTAAATGGATAATTCACTCAGAAATGAAAAGAACGTCATCATTTACTCATCTTCTTGTTTCAAAACTGCATGAAATGTTCTGTTGACCACAAAAGAAGATATTTTGCTGAATATTGCATATTGTTTGCCATACAATTAACTGCCCTCATTCACTTCCAAAGAAGGAAAAAAATAGCTTAGCTCTTTGATTATCAACATTCTTCAAAATATCTTCTTTTGTGTTCAACAGAAGTAACAAACTCACACAGGTTTGGAACAAATAAAGGGTTTATAGATAACTTTTTGTGTTAACTATGTAAGGAGAACTGGCAAAGGACCCAGAATACTGGATAGGCATTAGCATTGCCAGTAATGAATATAGATGTTTTCCATTTACACTTCTGCCAAATTATCTTTGACACCTGACATATGTACATGCACTGCTGGTCAGTAAGAACAGGACATATATCTTGCGATGATGTACTGTAGCTGCATCGTATAGATTTCATGGATTGCATGTTATTCTATGAGCAGGCCACAGTGCATTATTTGTTGTAAAGAAGGTCTCCAGTGTGGCCTGTAGCCAGCCTAACCATTGATTTTGTACAGTCATAATCACCAGCCAAGCATATATTATGAGACAGGGCTGTCGGTGGAGAAAAATCAACAACATGTGGCAGTTTCAGATAAAATGACGCATGAGGCACACTGCAAAGCGTGTACTGTATGTGTGTATGCGTGAATGCAAAATGCAAAAAAAAAAAAAAACGCCATATAACATTCACCTTGATTTATCAGTGCCCTCACAAGAGCCTACAGCCCACAACAGAGCTGCAGACAGACTACATTAGACATAGAGATGGTCCTGCAAGCCATCTACAGTATGTTATCTGTGACAAACATACTCCGAGTGTTTTCATGTATGTGTGTGTGTGAGAGAGAGAACCAATGTCCACATTATCGGTAACATTCAAAGGTATAAAACACCCCACAGTGTCTTATCAGGGTCCACTGGCCTTCATTTTTAGCTCATGCCCTGGCACTCCTGTCAGCACTTTAAGATATGGAAATGAAGGAGGAGGAATACTCCTGTCAGATCATTACCATGTATTACCCTGTGCTTATCTTCACATTAATCCCTCGTCTACATAATCACATTTAAACTTTCTTCTCTGATGAATGGGAACCATGGGTAAATATAATCTCTGAATGAATATCAAGGAATTTCTGATACACTGACTACAGTGAGAGAGGGAAAAATGTAGATTATGTGATGATTAGACTGTAATACTGCCAAAATGAACAGTAGTAAAATCTTCTCATTGTAAAATCACGTAATATTAGATCCAAAACAATTATTTAAAAAAAAGAAAAATCAACAAACTAGGGTTTCATTCTGAAATCGTACCTCTATATACATTTCTGAAGAACACCAAATGCATCCAAGGATGTATATTTTTTTGCAGTTTTGTTTTTGCTAATCCACCAGAGGCCACTGTGTATGCTTTTTGAGACCTCAAATTTTTCTCGCGAGTGCCATTTGAACCTGCTCTTCTCACATAAAATCCATCAGAGGCTGCTGTCAACTGACTAAATGACTGACCAACCAACCAATCGACTGACGCACCCTCCTCCTACCCTAACCCCAAGCAATAGTGTTTTACAAAGCAATCCAGAAAAAGAAAAGTCGTCACCTGATTTTTACTACGTTTTAAAAGTTTACCATATCCTCACACTGTTATTTACTTGTTTACTTTATTTTTTGGCTTTATGTTTTTGTCTGACCTACTTTCTGGACTGAAACTCTGTCGTCTTGGTCAGCTCCTCTCTGTGCTTCAAGTCCGCCAATGTACATGGCAAGCTAACTAGACAAACTGGTAACAGTGACAAAGTGTCGATACAGAGGTCAGCTGGTAAGCATGATAAGTAATGATGTCATAACGCCGTGTAGCATTAGTTTTTAAGATTAAATGCAGCCAAACCTAACTCTGGCTACATAATTCACTTTCTCCAGAAATTTGTTTTGGGCAACGTTTTCAGAATGAGCCTATGTTGACTGCACCGGTCGCTGATCTCAGTAGCAGAGTTTTTATCACAGTCCATCAAATCTGTTTCTTTCAATCGTGATCATTTGGGGATGAAGCAGCACTGTTAATTATTTAATACATTTTAATGTCCTGTTATAATGCTGCATAATGCTTACTAATAAAATACACACCACACAGCTTTCTGTTTATTTACGATTGTGAATTGTATTATGGGACCTTTGCTGGGATCTCTGCTATGTTAACTTTTAATGTTAAAAATGTCAACAAAGTGACATTTATTGACATTTTAGTAGCATGAAATTACATACAGTAATTTAAAAGAAATAATAAAGAAAAAATAAGTCTGTAAAATAACAGAAATTTAATGTAATGTTTATTACACTAACCCTGATAATATATCACTTTAAACTTTGTTGCAAGAAAGATTAAAGTCCCTAATGTAATTCAAAAGCATAAATAAATGGGGAAAATGTGACACATGAATCACAAAATATAGAAAACTGTTCATTTACAGCTCTTTTTACAGTGTATTGTTGCTATTAATTGCAATTTGTTCTATTGAAACTATAAAGTGCAATGAAAAGTGGGAAAAAATGGTTTGCTTGTCATAGAATGAACAGAAAAAGACCAGTTGTGCCATGTGTCTCTCAAAGAAACATGTACACTCATAGCAGAAGGGAGAGTCTGGTCATTTGGTCTTTGCTGTGATCAGGGGTCATACCACGGTAAGTGTAGCCGGACAGTAGCATGGGTGTAATGAAAGGGGTGAAAGAGGGCAATGCTCAGCACGTGTCAGTGGTCAGAGTGACTCTAAGAAGGACTGCAAGAGGAGAAATCAGCTGCACCTCTCAATCCAAGCATCCATTTTACCGCTTCGTTGCCTCTGAATCAGAAACACTTAAACCAGACACTCACAGTCTGACCTCTTCTGCACCTTTCAACTCAGAAAGACCTCTGGAAAAGGTCTTGGAAAATGTTTTAATCTCACAAGCTCTTAGTTTTATTTTGTTCTGTCAAAGAGGTTATTTTGTGGAATGTTCAAGCAGCTGGTTATTTTAGTAAACAACAACTAAAACAACTAAAGTTATTGGTCAAAACCCATTTTTTTTTAAAATCTAAAATAAAACAACAAAATCACAATAAATGAAAGACTAAAATTAAATGACACCACAGTAGCAACAGTAACTGAAACAACTGAACTGTAACTGAAATAAAATAGTAATTAGCATATGAACAATTGTTTTCTGCTGTTTATAAAAGTAATTGGAGTATTTAAAGTCAAACTGATCAGTCAAATGCAAGATTGTATACATATATATATATAAATATATATATATATATATATATATATATATATATATAAACAGCTTTTCTATATAAACATAAAACTACCTTCTGTATTTTTCTTCATTTGCTAAAAAAGGAATTTACACTAAGAACAGTTAGGTTTTTATATGGGCTTGGTTAAAACAGGCAAATTAAGTTAAACATTACTTAATTTAAATTAGTTTGTTTAAATTCAGCTCACAGAAATTGTTTGCAACCACTCACCTTAATTCTTTAAGGTGCAAATAATCACATAATTCAATTAATCTTTTTCATCAGTGTAAGCAGTTTACATTTACATTCACATTTAATAGTAATAGAGTTACAATTGAGATATATAGTCAAATTGCAAGATGCAATTTAAAATTACATTGAAATAGTGACAGTTTGAGATATAAAGTTATATATAAAATAAATTAAAATATTTAAACAAAAATATTTTCAGTTTTGATCTTTTTAGAAACAGTCACTATTACAAGTCACACTGCATTATGGTCACATAAGATCAAGACAACATAAATAAAAGCCCATATAGAAGTTTACATGTTTTATTTACTGAAGAACAAACGAGTAGTACAAAAAAATATATATAGTACAAGAGGAAAAATAAGACAAAAAAAAAAAAACTGAACAGAAAAAAATAAATAAAAGACTACAAACCATTTTGTTATACATTTCTACTTTCTTCATACAAGAAAGAATTGACCTTGTAAATGTTTCAGGAAAACACGTAAATCACAGCATTCCATCTCCTCTCACTTATTTGCCATAGTTAAATTCTATAACATGCCATTTACATGTGCTACCAATTTCAAGTGTTCGCACATACATACATTTTTTTCTTTTTTTTGTTTGTTCTTAGTTTTTGCCTTAATCATAGAAAATAAGAGCTAGCATCATGTATGCCAAAGTAAAATGTGAGCTATATAGGAGATATATCTTGTACAAATAAGGCTTATATTTGGATATAAAGAAGCAACACAGAAGACCTATATGGTCTGTATTTGCACATATGTACCTCAATTTTGCCTATATGTGGAATATATATGCATATATGCAGCATATATATTATCATATATGTGCGTATATACTGCATATACATGTAGGTCTCATATATGTGCATATATCCTCATATAGGCTCTTTTCATGTAAATGTCAAAAGTTAACACACGCAATGCATTTTTTTAACATCACTTCAAGAGTTCACACTTAGCTGATGATTAATTATAAAGCTTGTTTGGCATGCTGTCCCGGGAGAGAGCCCTGAGCTCATGAGATCCTCGAGCCCAGGGCTCCCTCCCGTTGCAAAGCGGGAGGGGAGTTTGAGCTCAGGTAGATCTCGAGAACTCCCCTGCTGTAGCAAGTGAATGCTCTTGAAATTAATTACTAACTAGAAGCGTGTCTATGTTGACAATTTGGATTGTTCAATTGACTTAATTGCATGTTTTTATGCGGTGGGAGGAAACCGGGGAACCCGGGGGAAACCCACGTGAGCACGGGGAGAAGTGCAAACTCCACACAGAAATGTCTGCTAGTTTTGGTAAAGCCAAGAACCAGAGACATTCTTGCTGTGAGGCGACAGTGCTAGGCACTGGGCCACCGTGTCACCCGTCTAAGAAGGAGGAGTAGGGGTGGAAGGGGGGACTCTTCGAAATGAAGATAGCAATGGAATAAACCCCAGGGTATTTATAGTAGTTTAGGAGTCATCTGATTAGATCGTAGTGAATTGGATAATGCCGATCAGCTGCTAGCAATCATAAGCACGTGATCCTCTCGAAATTTGTTTATACATAAACTTCACTTCAAGAGTTCACACTTAGCTGATGATTAATTATAAAGCTTGTTTGGCATTCTGTCCCGGGAGAGAGCCCTGAGCTTATGAGATCCTCGAGCCCAGGGCTCCCTCCCGTTGCAAAGCGGGAGGGGAGTTTGAGCTCAGGTAGATCTCGAGAACTCCCCAAAATGCCTTTGAATAGCTCGGGACAGCAGCCGCGTATTGAAGAGCCCCCCAAAAAGCAGGTGTAACAAGCCATATCCGGCCGCTGGATATAGCGTTGATAGCTTAGGAAGAGAAGCTTCTACGGAAGCAGAGCAAAGTAGACTGCTAGAGCCTAGGCGGGGTGAGGGCAGGGCTGGATTGACTCCACGGGAGTCAAGGCTCAAATATATACACCCCTGCGGGGGTGGGAGCTGGGGTTAGATTGCTCAAGCAAGAGTCGGGAAGATTTGGGCAGTGGAGACTCTTGCATGAGAGGGTGGGAGGTGGCCAGGGCCTGAACTCCGGCAGGAGTTGAAGCTCGTTTTAGTCGCCCCTGCGGGAGCTAGAGCTGAGGATTGAGGGCCTAAGCGAAAAGAAGAACATAGGGAAAGAGTGACGCTGAAAGAAAGACAGTTAGCGGAGAACTCAACGCTGGAAAAGAAATTGAGGAAATAGGAGGGTAAGGAGATAAGGGGGAAGATCAGAGAAGGGTAAAAGTAGCGGAAGCACTCACGCTGTAAGGAAGAAAGAAGGGGCAAATAATTGCCAGGCGGAGAATCTCGACGCCAGAAAGAAGAAAAGAAGAATATAGGAGTATATATGCATATATAAATATATATGAATATATATGGTTATTACAAGGTAAGGGCCGGGCATGGGGGGGTGGGGGCGGCGCAAATGGTGACTCTTGCGAGAGTCGAAGCTCAGCGCGACCCCTGCGGGGGTCAGAGCTATGGGTGGGGGGGGGCAGTAAGAGTCGGGAAGAGGGAGAGGGGGTAGTGCAGGCTCTTACTGGAGGTGGTAGTGAAGGGGTGGCCGGGGATGGGCTAGGGGTGACTCGCGAGAGTCGAAACTCGGATTGGACCCCTGCGGGGGTCAGAGCATGGTGAGGGAAGGAGCATAGTAGGTTTGAAAGGAAAGTTAAGAGCATACATGCAACCTGCACAACATGTAATGCCCCTAGGCTCACATACTCATTTGCTTGCACGTACATATGCATACCTATATACATATCCGCGTGCAAACAAGCATGTATACGTGTGTAAATGCATGCTGTATTTGCGCGAGCAATCACACACATTCCCATGCGCACCCATACACAAGCACACACACACGCGTACTCCAGCCTACTTAGGGTCGAGCTCGTACCCCTAGTTGGAGTTTGGAACTTAGCTGATTAGGGCTAGCTGGGCTGTCTTGAGGTGGGATCGGCTGAGGCGAATGTAAGCTTTGAAGGCATCTGAAGACCAGCGGCCTAGGGTCTGGATTTGGTGCGAGGATAGACCTTTGTGAGCTGCTGTGGTGGCTGCGCCAATTCTAAATGAGTGGCTGCAATATAATTCGGGGGAAACGCCCGAAAGGCGAAGGACTTCTTTCAGATGTTTTTGAAACCAAAACGGGTTACTGGACGGTTAGCGTCATCAGTAAAAAAATGGGGCATGTGGGTTGGACTTCTTTGCTCTCCTTGAATGGAGAAAAGCTAGGAGAGTTTGGAATGGCTGTGTGGGGGAAAAATGTTAAAAATGTAAATAAAATGCCCTTTGCTTGTCTGATCTGTTTTGCTTTGCTTAATGAAAAAGGCGAGTGTTTCAGCATTCAGCAGTGTTAGATCAGATATAGTGGGGTGTATTGCGGGATTGAAATTGGATGAGATCTCAGGAAGCCAAAAAAGCCAGGGTAAACATGGCGTCTAGTGTACGGGCTGTGTGCAGTGAGAGGTATCCTTTGCGCAGTGTGCGTATGCACTTTGCTAAAATATTGAGTGTAATGGGTAGTCTAGTGTCAGGAAGGGGGGGGGGGGGTGTGATTTCTGGATACCTTTAATGAGGAGGGAAGTTTGAGCGTTAGAAATGGCTTCTGAGGTGGCCCTGTAAATCAATTTATGAAAAATTGGACCCCACTAAGGTAGCTTTTAATGGAGCTTGCCTGGATATTTTTGGCTGTATGGAGGTGGGAATTAAATGAGGTGATGGTAAGCAATGAAAAATCTGGGAACTGTATTTGATACAGGGTATGGAAATATTTATAAGATTTCCATGCTGTGAGGTACGACTCAAGGGTCCTTGGTGCGACAGCGTGAAGGATCAGAGATATGGAAGTTTAATGGCAAAATAATTTGTGAATAGAGTGGAACAGGTGTTGGATGCTGGTCTGCTTCCGGTACCAAGAGCCGAAATTTCTGGAAAAGAAAGCGAGAGAGAGAATCAGCAATTTGATTTTTGCAAACTGGAACATGTCTAGCGATCATAATGAATTGCTTTTTGGCTGCCGTCCAAACGAGGCATCTTAGTTAGGGCATAATTGGAAGTGCGTGCGAGCATCCTTTATTAATGCAATAAACGGTGGCTTCGTTGTCGCAATGAACGAGAATGCTAGAGGCGGACCATTCATCTCCCCATAAAAGCGCTGCTGCGACTATGGGGTAGAGTTCGAAAGCGCAGATGATTGCTGATTTCTGGGTAGACTGAACATCTGCGGGGGCCACGTTGAAGCAAACCAGTGACCTTGGTAAAAGCTGCCGAACCCGACTGAGGGGGCAGCGTCAGTAAATAAATTAATATCCACCGGGGAAGAAATTAGGTTGCTATAGAAAAAGGAACAGCCGTTCCATTGCTTAAGGAAGGAGATCCATAAGCTGAGTTCATTGCGACTGGGTTTAGAAAGATATATGGTATCTTCTAAACCGGGGACAGAGGAGGAGACGTTTATTGGACTGCAAAGTAAAATTGTGAGCTCCAATAAATGCCAAAAAAAAAAAAAAAAAGTGCCAGAAGTCTGGGTGAATTGGCATGATTTTAAAGGTGGATGAAATGTCGATTTTTGCAAGCCAAGCATTGCGACTGGCTAAACTGATGAGCGAAATTGCTTGGTCTATATCATGATAATTCAACGAGTATTCGTCTGATGGAATGGTGCTGTTAATGCTAGGAATATAGAATTGTGAGGAGCGGAGACCAATAATCAAGGGTTTTTGCTAGAGAATTCTCAAGTCGCAATGTCAATAGGACTAATACAAAAACGCTGAACAGTGGGGCAAGAATGGTACTATCATGAATTTATTATCAATTCTTTTTTTTTTTTTTTTTACGAATTCACTGTTGCAGGTTCGGTAGTCGCAGATTGTAGATTGGAGCAGAATAAGGTTAAGGAAGGGAGAGCTGAAACGCCCGGGTTAGATCCTTGGGTTAGACCTGAAATCAGAAATCAGAAGTTAGTATCAGGGTGACAACGCAATTCAAAGCAATTTGAGAACTATGGCATCGAGGATGTGAGCTATGTGAGTGGAAATGCATCCTTTATGTAGAGTGTGATTGTATTTGAAGAGCATATAAAATGTGATGGGTTGGATGAGGGTCAGGTTCTGCAGCCAAATGTCATGGTCTTTTTATTAATGCATGGTCTGATAGCTTGATGTCGCTACGTGCAAGGATGGTAGAAGTGAGCATTCATCTCCCCTCAGGATGGCAAATGGATGGAGAGCTGAGGATAAGGGGTATGGTTTGTCTGGTGGTCCTGGAAGTGTTTATTGAAGATCCGTTGTCAGAAATGTCCTCCTATTCATAGCAGCCAATCGGGAAGTTTGTTTTGTTGCTGTTTCACATCCAACTGACTTGCCATTATAAGCTTACATAAGACACTAGTGTATGAATAAATGAGTCACTGGTCTAGTGTAATTGGACCTCAGTGCTCTGTGTATAATTTTTATTTATTTATTTATTTTTTTAATTGCTAACATCAAACTCTGAACTCTATAAGACTTCAAGGGCGATGTCACCACTTAGTAAAACAGTGAATGGAATGTTAGTAATTGACTTTACTTTAATCCATGAACAACATTTTTTGGTATCTTAACTTCATTCACAAGCGTGTCTGGCCCAAATTCGTTCATAAGACTTGCAACAGAGTCAAGAGAGAGGGCGGGTCCTTCTCCAGAGAGCTTATTGGATGGTGACGCTTTTCCTTACAGCTATTGGCTTAAAGGAGAGCCAGTCAAGCGTGCCAAAGGTGAAAAAGCCCGGCGGCCATTTTGTTGATCAAGTTCACCATTGTTTATGACTTGAGCTGTTGCTCTGCTGAACATTCCAGCAAACAGGCGGTTAAATGTTATGGATCAGTGGACGGGCAAGAGGCAAGTATCTTTAGTTAAAATCATTGTTTACGCTAGTCTTGTTATTCAAAAGATTTATAAATGTTTTAGTCTAAATGTTTGGTAAAGTTATATTGCAAAGCTTCCCTTCATGTGCATAGCATGTGCACCGCTAGGAAAAAGGTAATGGTTCAGTTTCATTGCAATGGCTTTGGAGTTTTGGCTGTCATTTGCTGGAGAATATGGTTGAAGACACAGCAGATGCGTTGAAGTGGAAGGTTTGATGTTTTGTTGAAGTTGTTGATGCAATTGTTGGAGTTGTTTTGAAGTAGTAATAGTAGTAGTTGTTGTTGTTGCTGCATTTGTTGTTGCTGCATTTGTTGTTGCTGCAGTTGTTGCTGCTGCTGTAGATTGTAGCTTGTAAATTATAGCTAGTAGCTTGTAGATTATAGCTGGTAATTTGTAGATGGTAGCTGGTAGATTGTAGCTGGTAGGTGATAGCTGGTAGATGGTAGCTGGTAGCTGCTTTGGTTGT
The DNA here is from genome assembly GCF_052040795.2 of Danio rerio. Taxonomy (NCBI): domain Eukaryota; kingdom Metazoa; phylum Chordata; class Actinopteri; order Cypriniformes; family Danionidae; genus Danio; species Danio rerio. The sequence goes on along the minus strand of NC_141025.1, from coordinate 62,587,108 downwards.
CCATGCTGGTTCAGAGTAGGTTCTTCAACGAAGCTAGCTACGGTGAAGCTGCCTCTTCGAAACGAAGATAGCAATGGAATAAACCCCAGGGTATTTATAGTAGTTTAGGAGTCATCTGATTGGATCGTAGTGAATTGGATAATGCCGATCAGCTGCTAGCAATCATAAGCACGTGATCCTCTCGAAATTTGTTTATACATAAACTTCACATAATTTCTTAAATATCAGCCTCTACCAAATAGTAGATGTGTCAGTTTATAAGTACTGGTATTAATACATATACTATGACAAATCTAAAAATATGAAGAATAAGACCAATTTATAAAAAAAAAAAATAATCAAAATAAAACATTTTTGAATTCTAAATTATTTCAAAAACATTTCAGATTCTCATTTAACATACACACACATATATATAATTTTTTATAAATATAATTATTTATAATTATTTTTTATTAAAACCAATTACGTGTAGTAGTGCAACAGAATTATGTTTATTAGATTTTTTTGTAAACCAACAATGCTGTGTGTGTGTATACTATGATTTATATAACTTGAAATAACTATTCAAATAACATTTTTTAAATCACTTTATCAGTCATTATTTAGAACTGTGAAAATATGGTCAAGCATGTGGTAGAGCAGGCAGTTAAAGGGATATTCATGTTGGAGCTGGACTAAAAATAGCTTTAGAAGGGTTCTACAAAGAGATGCAGTTTTGTTGGGTTAATGGGTTTATTATATGGCTCTATCAGTCTGGTCAAAGCCTGAGCATGTTCATTTGTTGTCGCCTCTCAGTGTGCATATGTATGTCTGCATACATCCATGACGAAAGATAGACAGGTGCCGGGATGTGCTATAAAAGCCCCATCTTGAGGAAACCCCTCCCCTGCTTTGCATGTCTCATTTTAATACATTGAGTGGGCCATCTGTAATCCATTCATCTCATTCAAAAAGCCGTTAGAAGTGCTCATTCCTCCCTTTTTGCCCTTTGTGGCTCATTAGCATAAACTCAGAACAACATGCGCAAACACACTCCGGGCCTCCATAAGTGTGTTTACACACGATTTGAAATCCGCACACCCCAAAGCCAAGCTGATTATGCTCAAATGTGTATTTTGTATGAAATGTGATTTTCATATCACAGCGGGGAATCGCTTTGAATGTTAATATTCCTCATTATTATTTCAAAAGGCAGTTTTTTAGTAGCTGTATCAATGAGCCATCTCTTTAATTCATTACATCGCATCAATAAACATTTAACACCCACGTGCACAGAGTGTAGCCATTCTTTTTTCCCACTCATTTTTCATAAAGCTCCTCGATTCCTCAGCAGAGTGTGCTGGTGTTGACTAGCCATTAATCACAAGTCTTATCTGCCACACTGGACATTGTTTTTATGGCATCCTCAAGTCAACATGACAGCTCATATCAGTGTTTCAGTGGCTGTTTGCCGCCAAAAGCTCACTTCTCCCAGTCTGCTCAAAAACTGGAGGGAGATACGGTGAAACACAGCAGATGAAGCATCACACATTCTCTCTGTGTAAAACTCTCGCTCTCTTTCTTTACACAACTATGACAGGTATAAGCTGTGGACCAGAAGTTTACAGGGACTATTCAATTTATATTTAATTCATAAATCCTTGTTTTTAGCAGCAGTCGATTGTGTTATTTTACTCATTGTAAGAAAGGTAGCATGTACATGTCAACTTACACTAACTCCAACCTAACAGTCTAGTTATAATCTAATGAGAATTAGTTGGCATGTAGGTGGAACTTAAATTCAACAAACGGACCATCAAAATAAAGTCAGAACAAAAAGGAGAATTGTGTCTTCTTTCAATGGTTGGGAGAGTTAAACGTGCAATTACAAAAAACACCAACAAATTGAAGAAAAAGATCTTCATGCTTTCCATAGCACACATGCTGCAAATGCTCACAACGCAAACACATAAAAAAAAAAAAAACATTCTACAATTTCTCATAGCGCAAACAATTTAATAAAACATGCTGCTTTTTCTCTCTACGCAAACAATTTACGAAAACATGCTGCATTTTCTCACGTCACAACTCTTTCAAATAGCACAACGGAAATGTTTCAAGGGGACCTGGCGTGGCTTATCCAGCTATTTAGGTTATGGTTATTGAGACTAATAAATTCTAAAGACATGGAAATCCGGATCTTAAAACAAACAAAAAATTCACCTTTCAAAGATCACCTACAACTTCACTGAGGAATAGTCATGGCACAGTTTTTGGAATTGAGTGTGTTTTCTTAAATTGCAGCACATTAAGCTCTCTCGACCACCAGATCTTCTGACCAAGTAAAGTGTCTACCACTTTTGATATGACAAAATGAGAGAAATAAAGTATTACAATAAATCACATTTTTTACCATTGGTGATTAAATGTACCAATTGTCAATTATCTTAAACCCAAGAGGTGAAAAGAGTACTGAAAAATCATACCTAAGTAAAAGTACCATTACTTCTCTAAAAATGTAGTGCAAATAAAGTATCTGTTGTAAAAATCTGTTGTACTCAAGAGGAGTGAGTATCAGGCTGTAAAAAGCTGATGCAGTTTGTGGATGTGTGTAAACGTAAAATTCTGTAGTGCATTATTGCCCTGCAGCACACAACATCATAAGATTATATTGAGTTCAATTAAGTTCGATGTCAGGTGACCAAAATTTTATGTCTAGCCAGCATCTAAGGACAACCTTATTTTGATGTCCAATAACAACATCAAATGACGTTGATATTTGGTTGATTTTAGGTTGTGTTAGAAAGTGACCAAAATCCAACATTGAGCCAACATTTTAAACCAACATCATATTAACGTCAAATACTGACATTTATTCGTCAGGTATGGCAACCAAAATCCATTGTCTGATAGACATCATAGTGGTAACGTCCACACAACGTCAAGCTGTTACATCATTAAACGTGGATACTTGGTTGATTTTAGATTTTTACGTTGGACATTGGCATTGGCATGATTGTGAATTCACCATGTATAAGCACTACATTTAGATTGTAATATATGTACATTCTAACCTCAAACTGTCATAGCATTCAAATTTCATCCAGGCTAGGACAATTGTCAAAAGGCTAATTTAAGTTGTCTTTTACAATCTGCCAATTATTGCAGATTTGATGAAAAAAGGCTATAAATGATCCACCTCCTGCAGTTCCAATATGCGGTATAGCTAGGGCTCCTATCAGTACCACTCAATTATAAAACATGACAAGCTTACCATTGTAAATCAGGCTAAGGTAAGGATAGAATTTTAAACATAAGCTAGGTATGTACTTGCTTAAACACTAGTTTTTCGTATATTAAACCCAAAAATGGACTGTAGCTTTAAATGTATTCTTTCAATACATTGTTCCAATGTTAGACTGTTTGTAAAGGCAAATATCTAGTCAACCAATCACACAGCAGCGACTCAATAACAAAAAAAGCTAGACAAAGCTGACAAATATTGTAAAAAAAAAAAAAAAAAAAAAAAATATATATATATATATATATATATATATATATATATATATATATATATATATATATATATATATATATATATATATATATATATATATATATATATATATATATATATATATATATATATATATATATATGTTGTGTCTTTTTTAATGAACATCAGGTAAGAACATGTGGCAGGAGAGGTAATTAGTTGCCAAGTGTCATTAATTTACGGGTCCTTTTCGCTGCCCTATCACAATACGGCATACGGGCTATAAAAAGGGGGAAGCATTTGCTACCTGGGATGCGTCACTTGATTAGTTGCGGCGCCGTGAGCGCGCGTCGTCACTTCCCACACCTGTTGAGGGCGGTGAGGGGTTTTGATCGGGCTGGAAGTTGCTTCGCCTGAATTGTTTGGCTGCAATCGCCAACGCTAGAACGCGTGTAAGGACTGGAAAAGGTAAGCAAGCGTCTGTCTCATGTTTTGGTTGTCGCGATCGTTTTGGAAACGCTGTGTCCACTTTTCTCAGCTGCGAGAACCAGATGCGGGTGCGCGACTGTTTGTTGGCTGTGCCGGCTGTTGACTGAAATGTACGTGCTATCTGCCTCTTAAGTGACTGATTGAACCCCGATTCCCTTCGGTGAGCAGTAGGTAGGTGTTTGCATGTAGTTGCAAATGGCTTATAGCAGATTTTGGACTTTATCATGACTATTGATTTATTTGTTCAGGCTGGGTGGCACTCTGCGAGGGGAGCTCCGTCGGGCGCTCCGCATCCGTGTGCGGCTACAGTGCTGTCCTGTTTCCCGTGTTTTTTTCTGTTTTCTTAGATTTTGTCTTTTTGTTTTCTTAATTGTTTATCTTTGAGTTGTTCTGTTTTTGGTTTACACAAGGACTATTTAACTTTATTTTTTTTGTTGGTACATTTATCTTCGTTTGTTTGGGTTTTCATTTTCTTTATTGGATAAATCTATATAGTGCGGCTGGATTTATTTGTTTATTTTTATTATTTTGACATTCATCCAGCATGTTTTGATTTTTCCTTACATTTTTGTGTAAATCTTTACTGTTGTATTTTCATTGTTTCAGTTATTTTCTCTTTAATTAATTTGGTTTAAGATTTAATTGTTTCCTCCCTTTTAAGGTGGAATTTAGTTGCTCTTTCTTTGTTTTCATTTATCAACTTCATTACATTTTGTATTTTGTTTATTTAATCATTTACTTGTGTAAACTGATTTATTCTTTTGTTTAATTGCAGGGCAGTGGTCCGACTTTTCGGCTGGTGACAGAGCCAGAGCTCCCTGGGGTGGAAGGCTAATTTTATTGAACATTTTAGAATTTCTCACAGTGTGTAGTGATCACTGTGTGCTGGTTTGTGCGTGTGGGTGCTATCTTTACACAGTGGATTGCAGTGGTTTTCACTTGCCTGAAGTATAGCCTGGCCACTTTCCCTAACGCTGGCGAGCTCTGGCCCTGGAGCACCTTCATAAAATTTACAAACTGTCAGTGTCAATGTCAACATATTGGTTTTAATGCTGTTTTTATTTGAGATTTGAAAATAAAGAAATCCTATTTTTGTACCGTGCCAATGTCTCTGACTGCAATTTGGTGGAACGAACTTGTGCGTGCCTTTTATATGGGTGGTGCGTGTATTTAAATTCTTTGGGTGAAATTCCCAAGGTGGCGTAGTCGGGTAAATCATTAATATTGTCAGATTGGAGGTCTAGCTCCATCAGCCCACCTGCCCCCCCCCGCCACATCTTGGCGTAGTCGGCAGGGTCCACCATAATTTAGCGTCAGAGACATTGGTGTTTTTTTTCTTTTCTTTCAGTTTTTTTTTCAGCTTCTTTTTGGGAAACAGGACGGCAGTTTGTGGTCTTTTGTAGCCTCGTTTAGTGGTTCCCTCCTTCCTGGGTAAGTGTATTTTCCTCTCCTTATAATAATGGATGAAGAACTACAAGAATTGCGAGATTTGGTTGTTCAATTAAGAGCTGATAACGCGCGACTGCAACAGGCTCAGGCACCGGTTGGGTTGCCTGTCCCTGATGCTGCCCTCCCTAGCACCTCTGCGGTTCCGCCTGTTACGCCGCCGCCATCTGGCGTTACACCAGAGCGGTTTATTTTTGTGCCACGAGATCGGCGGTGCCCGAAGTTTAATGGTAAATCGGGTTTGACTATTGACGAATGGGTTGAGGAGGCACAGGCATGCATGAGGTTGCGCTATATGTCAGTAGCTGATAAAGCTTTCTTTTTAATTGATCATTTAGAAGGAGAGGCCAGAGAGGAGATCAGATATCGTTCTGATTTAGAACGTGGGGACCCCAACCGAATTATTCAGGCATTGCGTGACGTCTATGGTTGCTCTCAGTCATATGTAGCCTTGCAAGAAGCCTTCTTCTCAAGGAAGCAACTCGAGGGTGAGACTCTTTTAGAGTTTTCTCTTGCACTCATGGGCTTATTAGAAAGGGTTAAAAATAGAGCGCCACACGTTTTCCCCAATGCAGAAATTTTGTTGCGTGACCAATTTGTGGAGCATGTCACAGATAGTGCCCTGAGACGCGAGTTGAAACAGATGGTTCGTCGCCAGCCTACTGCCACCTTATTAGAGGTCCGTAGTGAGGCAATTAGATGGGAACAAGAGGGGATGCCCGGGGGAGCAAGGGGACGTAGTCAGTCGGTCCCGTTAACTTATGGTATCCAATATGGGGTACGCAGTGAAACACCTTTGGGGGTAGTTAGATCATCACAACAGTCAGAGTTGGGTGAACTAAGGGAAATGCTGCGGCAACAACAACAGCAGTTAAACCAGTTAACTCAAACATTTGCACGATTTCAAACGTCACATGCTCAGAGTAATTCCTCTCGATCAGGTCCAATTGTTTGTAGGCGGTGTCAACAGCCAGGTCACTTTGCCCGTGATTGTAGGGGGCAAAGGAGTTTCCCACGCCCTCCTCAGGCTGCATCTGGTTTTGTTACAGCTGAGAATAGACGACAGCGCTCGCCCCAACCGTCGGGAAACTAGCCCCCACCAGGCTGCGGAGTCACAGCCTGGGTGGGGAAGGTATTGACTCAAGTAAGATTCTTGCACACCACTCAGTTTCTAAATTGATTTCTCCTTGCCCACATGTGACCGCTCTCATAGGGGGTGTTGCAGTGCCCTGTTTGGTTGACACCGGCTCGATGGTGTCAACAATTACAGAGGGTTGTTTTCGGCAACATTTTGAGCCATGGGGCCTGGACCGCCTTCAAAGTTGTCAGTGGTTGCAGTTACGAGCAGCTAATGGGCTCACTATTCCATATGTGGGCTACTTTGAGTTAGATGTAAAACTTTGTGGCAAGTTGGTTACTGGGTGCGGCCTTCTGGTGGTTCGGGACCCTCCAGATGGTATGAGTCTGGAAGTTCCTGGGGTACTGGGGATGAACATCCTCTCCCGGTGCTACCAGGAACTGTTTGGACAGCATGGTAATGCTCTGTTTAACCTACCTGTACTAACACAATTGCCTAGTGTGTCGAGCGCCTTACAGTACTGTCATCAAGTAAGTGCTAGGAAACCTTCTGATCATGTGGGGTGCGTGCGGGTTCGTGGGCGTAGAGTGTGTCGCATCCCGGGTGGCACAATGAAGTTAGTGGCTGCAACCTGTTCGGCCCACTATTTTGGCCATGTCGTTTTGTTTGAGCCCCCAGAGTCTGGTCTTCCTGCTGGACTTTTGGCATCACCAGCTTTGGTAAGCGTAAATCGGGGAACAGTCTATGTACCAATAGTAAATGTTGGTGCAGTGGAGGTAGTGCTTTGTCCTGCAACAATGATGGGTAATTTGAAAGAGGTCTATATAGTTAGTCTGCCAGCTGGGGTTAGTGAAGAAAAACCAGTGGCTGCTATGATTCAATCTCATAGTGTGGTTGGGAGTCCTTCTTTTTTTCAACAGATTGAGTCACTTGATCTATCTGTTCTGTCTCCACCTGAGCAGGGTCAGGTTCGGGCTCTTCTGCAGAAGTACCAAGCTGTGTTTTCGGATCATGAGAGTGATCTGGGTTGTACCAGTCTTATCTCCCATGACATACCGCTGTTGGATGATGCTCCAGTGCGCCAACGCTATCGGCGAATACCACCATCTGAGTATGAGGTAGTAAAAACCCATATTAATCAGTTGTTAGAGGCTGGAATAGTTAGGGAGAGTTGCAGTCCTTATGCGTCCCCGATAGTCTTGGTAAAGAAGAAGGACGGTGGCCTGCGCATGTGTGTAGACTACCGTCATTTGAATGCCAAGACTAGGAGGGATGCATTCCCTCTGCCTCGCATTGAGGAGTCCTTGGACTCCTTATCTGGTGCTCGCTGGTTCTCTACGTTGGATTTGGCCAGCGGGTATTTGCAAGTTCCAGTTTCTGAGCAGGATAAGCCGAAAACTGCGTTCTGTACACCGTTTGGATTGTTTGAATGGAACCGTATGCCCTTTGGCCTTTGTAATGCTCCAAGTACATTCCAAAGGTTGATGGAGCGGTTATTCGGGGACCAGCGGTGTCAGTCCCTGCTTTTGTATCTTGATGATGTTGTGGTGTTTTCTTCCTCCATAGACCAACATTTGGAGAGGCTGGAGATGGTACTAGGTCGTCTAGAGAAGGAAGGGCTCAAGGCCAAGCTGGAGAAATGTGCTTTCTTCCGGCGTGAAGTAAAGTACTTGGGTCACGTTATATCTGCTCAGGGGGTAGCAACTGATCCAGGTAAAATAGAGGCGGTCACGCATTGGCGCTGCCCGGGGACCGTGTCCGAGCTACGAACATTTCTTGGCTTTGCGAGCTATTATAGGCGTTTTGTGGAAGGGTTTGCTAAGCTGGCCGCCCCCCTCCACCGATTAGTGGCAGAAGTTGGAGGGAGTAAGTCAGGTAAGCATAGAAAACAGAGTTTGACTCATGTATGGACCGAGCAGTGTCAGATGGCTTTTGAGGCCCTAAAGAGGAAGTTAACATCCGCCCCAATATTAGCTTATGCAGACTTCTCAAAGCCTTTCATCCTGGAGGTAGATGCCAGTTATGGAGGTTTGGGGGCAGTTTTGTCCCAAGACTTCGAAGGGAAGGTTCGACCCATCGCCTATGCCAGTCGTGGTCTCAGGCCCTCAGAGCGAAATATGACTAATTATAGCTCAATGAAACTAGAGTTTCTCGCCCTTAAATGGGCTATGGTTGAAAAGTTTCGTGAGTATCTTTTGGGGCACAAGTGTATTGTGTTTACAGACAATAATCCTCTGAGTCACTTGGCTACAGCAAAACTTGGAGCCACAGAGCAACGTTGGGCCGCTGAGTTAGCCGCATTCGATTTTGAGGTCAAGTACAGGGCAGGAAAGAGTAATGGAAATGCTGACGCGCTCTCCCGCCAGAATTTGGTTGACAAGAGTGTAGTTGGGGAGTTAGCAGTTAGCTCTAAGATTCCCGAAGCCTTGCAGCAGGCCATTAGTAAGGGCTGTCCGGTCCAAGCAGATATGCGGACTATAAGCACATTGCCGGGCTACTCTGTCCCTGACCTTCGCTGTATGCAAGAGGCTGATCCTGTTATTGGACCAGTAATAAGGTTCTGGGAGCAGGGCCAACGTCCAGGATTAGAGGAGCGGAAACTTCTAACCAAACCGGTCTTGACCCTACTCCAGCAGTGGAATAGGTTTGAGGAGAGGGAAGGAGTTTTGTACCGCAAGATATTCCGTCCTGATGGAGGGGAAGTATGTCATCAGCTTGTGTTACCTGATGTTTTGAAGGAAGAGGTCTGGATACAGCTGCACCAACAGCATGGCCATCAAGGAGTAGAACGCACCAGTGAGTTAATCCGACAGCGTTGTTATTGGCCTAATATGTTGGCTGATGTTACCCGGTGGTGCCACGAGTGTGAACGCTGTCAACTTGCCAAAGACACTGGGCCGGTGGCACGGGCATTCATGGGCCACCTGCTGGCCTCAAAGCCTAATGAAATTCTTGCAATCGACTTTACCATGCTCGAGCCTTCATATTGTGGGAAGGAGAACGTGTTAGTGATGACCGATGTGTTTAGTAAGTTCTCTATGGCAGTGTCCACTCGTGACCAAAGAGCAGAGACTGTGGCCAAGGTTCTAGTTGAGGAATGGTTTTACAAGTATGGGGTTCCTGGACGTATCCATTCAGATCAGGGCCGCAACTTTGAATCCACTCTTATACGGCAGCTTTGTGAGCTGTACCAGGTAAAGAAATCCCGTACCACCCCATACCATCCAGCTGGCAATGGGCAATGTGAGAGATTCAATCGCACATTACATAACTTGTTGCGAACCTTGCCAGACTCTAGAAAAAGGGACTGGGTGTCTTGTCTGTCACAGGTGATATTTTGCTATAACACCACCCCTAACCAAGTGACAGGAGAGTCTCCACATTACCTCATGTTCGGTCAAGAGCCCCGGCTGCCAGTAGATTTCTTGCTGGGCCAGGTACCAGAACCCACTGTAGGTAGTGTACATCACTGGGTCTTGGAACATCGTAGGCGGTTGCAGGTTGCCTTTGAGGGAGCACAGGGACGATTGAAGGCTGCAGCAGCCAGGCGGAAAAACCTGCATGACCAGCATGTTCGAGATCAACCCCTGGTGGAAGGTCAGTTAGTTTATCTAAGGGACCACGCAGTAAGGGGACGCCACAAAATTAAAGACTTGTGGAGTTCTGTTGTCTATCGGGTCGTCCACTCCGCTGAGGAAGGAGGGGCGGTATATGCCATTGCACCAGTTACAAGCCCAGGTAAGATGAGGCGAGTACATCGGTCACAGTTGAAGGCCTGTGTTCCGAGAGGAAAGGTCTGTAGTGACCAGCCGAAAGGTGTTGTGGAGATTCAAGAGGACCCTCAGGAGGATGCTCAGGAGTTGGATTTAGAGGCTGTCGATTTGGCGGTGATGGTGCCAGTGGTCCCTCAGGCCACTCAAGGGGTGGGACCTCGAGATGGCTTGCACCCGATGCAGTCTAGGGTTCAGGAAGATTTGCCCGGGGACCTCTCTCCTGTAAGGGCCATTGTGGTTGAACCACAAGGACCAGGGGTAGAACCTGTAGCAAGGGAAAGGGAAGTACTTACCGAGCCTCCTAACGATAGTGTGGTCCCTCCTCGTCGTTCAGCCCGAGTTGGGGCAGGACAGCATACGAACTTGCATCATCTTCCCCGAGGTGTAGGAGAGGTGAGAAGCGGACCTATGAATCATGAAGTTGTGTCTAATAACATTTCGGTGTTGTTTAGGCCTTGGAGTTAGTATGGTGGGCTAGTGTTTAATTTGCTGATTTCTGGTCCATCGTCGGGGCGCCGATGCAAAAGGTGGGGGTAGATTGTGGCAGGAGAGGTAATTAGTTGCCAAGTGTCATTAATTTACGGGTCCTTTTCGCTGCCCTATCACAATACGGCATACGGGCTATAAAAAGGGGGAAGCATTTGCTACCTGGGATGCGTCACTTGATTAGTTGCGGCGCCGTGAGCGCGCGTCGTCACTTCCCACACCTGTTGAGGGCGGTGAGGGGTTTTGATCGGGCTGGAAGTTGCTTCGCCTGAATTGTTTGGCTGCAATCGCCAACGCTAGAACGCGTGTAAGGACTGGAAAAGGTAAGCAAGCGTCTGTCTCATGTTTTGGTTGTCGCGATCGTTTTGGAAACGCTGTGTCCACTTTTCTCAGCTGCGAGAACCAGATGCGGGTGCGCGACTGTTTGTTGGCTGTGCCGGCTGTTGACTGAAATGTACGTGCTATCTGCCTCTTAAGTGACTGATTGAACCCCGATTCCCTTCGGTGAGCAGTAGGTAGGTGTTTGCATGTAGTTGCAAATGGCTTATAGCAGATTTTGGACTTTATCATGACTATTGATTTATTTGTTCAGGCTGGGTGGCACTCTGCGAGGGGAGCTCCGTCGGGCGCTCCGCATCCGTGTGCGGCTACAGTGCTGTCCTGTTTCCCGTGTTTTTTTCTGTTTTCTTAGATTTTGTCTTTTTGTTTTCTTAATTGTTTATCTTTGAGTTGTTCTGTTTTTGGTTTACACAAGGACTATTTAACTTTATTTTTTTTGTTGGTACATTTATCTTCGTTTGTTTGGGTTTTCATTTTCTTTATTGGATAAATCTATATAGTGCGGCTGGATTTATTTGTTTATTTTTATTATTTTGACATTCATCCAGCATGTTTTGATTTTTCCTTACATTTTTGTGTAAATCTTTACTGTTGTATTTTCATTGTTTCAGTTATTTTCTCTTTAATTAATTTGGTTTAAGATTTAATTGTTTCCTCCCTTTTAAGGTGGAATTTAGTTGCTCTTTCTTTGTTTTCATTTATCAACTTCATTACATTTTGTATTTTGTTTATTTAATCATTTACTTGTGTAAACTGATTTATTCTTTTGTTTAATTGCAGGGCAGTGGTCCGACTTTTCGGCTGGTGACAGAGCCAGAGCTCCCTGGGGTGGAAGGCTAATTTTATTGAACATTTTAGAATTTCTCACAGTGTGTAGTGATCACTGTGTGCTGGTTTGTGCGTGTGGGTGCTATCTTTACACAGTGGATTGCAGTGGTTTTCACTTGCCTGAAGTATAGCCTGGCCACTTTCCCTAACGCTGGCGAGCTCTGGCCCTGGAGCACCTTCATAAAATTTACAAACTGTCAGTGTCAATGTCAACATATTGGTTTTAATGCTGTTTTTATTTGAGATTTGAAAATAAAGAAATCCTATTTTTGTACCGTGCCAATGTCTCTGACTGCAATTTGGTGGAACGAACTTGTGCGTGCCTTTTATATGGGTGGTGCGTGTATTTAAATTCTTTGGGTGAAATTCCCAAGGTGGCGTAGTCGGGTAAATCATTAATATTGTCAGATTGGAGGTCTAGCTCCATCAGCCCACCTGCCCCCCCCCGCCACAAACAGTTCCTCAACATTATACCAACATACATAATTGCTTGTATAATTTAAAACAATATATTTTAACAATATTGTCAAAATCACATCCATTAAGATTGTAACATTTTTGCTTTATTTTAAGGTTTTTGTTATTTAGATGGCACCTTCATTTTTTTACAGCACTCCATATAATGAACACATCTGAATCTGAGACTTTTCTGCTATACGTTTAAGGACTTCAAGATCTGTGTATATCAAGATCTGTACACACACACACACACACACACACACACACACACACACACACACACACACACACACACACACACACACACACACACACACACACACATATATATATATATATATATATATATATATATATATAGTTGAAGTCAGAATTATGAGCTCCCTTAGAATTAAAAAAAAAAAGAAGTTTGTAAACACTTGTTAGAGAGAGTAAATTGTGAGCAAATAAATTTTTGTTTGTGTAAACTAATCCTTTAAAACTCCAATAAACAAAACAGAACAGGAACCTGTTTCCTTCCAAAAGAGACAAGAGAATTCTGCAGCAAACTAAAACAATTGCAAAATTGAGAAAAGTTCACTTGTTATTCTAACCCAAAGTATTCTTTGATTGTATTGTTACAATGCATTATAAACAAGAAGGTCACCCCATGCATAAAACGAAGTCCAGGTGAAAGCGAGGGTCTGGACCTTTAAAGCAGCCACATGATGAATGCGTTTGGCAGGCCGGTGGATGATAGAGTGGAGCCAGCGATACGATAGCGCCAGGCTCTTTGAAGCCTGGCAGAGCCTGAAGGCATGACTCCACAAGTCCTTCAGCCTCTCATGAGTTAATGTCCTAATCTGTTTTCAGCGCAGCCCTCACAGACATGCGCAACGGCCAAGGGCAAAAACTAATGAAATGCTCTTTTAGCCAGCCATCATTAATTGGTCACAGTTAGAGAGGGAATGTCAACACGAGGCTATTATCTACTCCCAATCTCAACAGACCTCCACACAAATGTTCCAGGGCTTTCACAGCTCCTTCCATCTCTGTCAAAACACCTTCACCAGCCTTTCTTACAGCCACCGAGAAGGTGGAAAGAAAGACTCAGTTTCACCACTGTACTTAATTCATGTATTATTTTTTTAGATATATATGTTTTTTTTTTTACTTAAATCCTGTGCCTGCAGTAGATTTCTTTTATAAACATTTTGCATGTAAGTACATCATGGAAAGTTAAAATGATCTGCTTTAAATCATAATAGGTATTCAATTTTTTGCTATATATTTTTCGGCTTTTTCAGTTGGCATTGCTGTGTTGAGTTTGCACGTTTTCTTCGTGTTGGCGTGGGTTTCCTCTGGGTGCTCCAGTTTCCCCCTCAGTCCAAAGACATGCGCTACAGGTGAACCAAATAAACTTAATTGGCCTTAGTGATATGTGTATGTGTGTGTGAATGTGTATGGATGTTTTTCAGTGCTGGGTTGCACCTGGATAGGCATCCGCTGTTTAAAATATATGCTGGTTAAGTTGCCTGTTCATTCCACTGTGGCAACTCCTGATTAATAAAGGGACTAAACCTAAGGAAAATGAATGAATGTTTGGTAAACTATGAACAAACCCAATCCGGTTATAAAATAATGTAAAAAAATAATGCAACTATTGGGTTTGTACATATTTTACTTATTACATAAATATGCAAATACACTTTGATTTGAAAAGGTTTTTGTAGTTTTTGTTGCCTTTACAACTAAAATGCTTAAATAGAAAACAATTCATGTTTTGTCTAGTAGGTTTAAACTGTAATGTTTGCAATAATATTAAATAAGTGTAGTAACTAGATTTTTTAAAAATGATAATAACAAAAATAAATAGCGTGGTATGGTGGTTAGCACAATTGCCTACAATATGGGTGATTTGGATAAACTAAATGTTAATGAGTGTATGGGTGTTACCCAGCACTGATAGTACAACATCACAGAAAATGCGATTTTTATTATCGACTTTATTATAAATGGAAAGGTAATGCTCTTAAACTTTTACAGAATGTTTGGTATTTAAATGTATTTTCATTGATAACAATGCATTTGCAATTTGTAAAAAATTCAGTCCTTTAGGAAGATTCACCTTATTCTTTGTGTACGAGCAGGTGCAGCCATTTCAATCTTTTTGTCTTAAGAATTCCAGTCTCATTCACTTCATTAGGTAGTAGAGTGAAATCGGTCTATTTACTGTATGCTTGAATCAAGTTCAAGTTTAAGTTGCTTTATTGGCATGACATTTAGAAAGTTGCATTAAATATACATGCGAAATGCAATATATTACCATCATTAATTTAATATTTTATACAGTAAATAAGAAATAAACTAACATATAATACAATCAATCTGATCATATCACATGCTCCTCTCAAAATTAGTTTGTAAAACTTCACTTATGATTTTGTTTCTGATATCAAACCGGGTATCTAACAATCCTTTAAAAGAGTTAATCTGTTAAGAATAACCAATCAAAATCATTCGAATTTAGAGTTACCAAATATACCTGACCTGAAAATCTACATTTCTCACTATTCCCTCTCACTCAAATGCTTCTTAACTTTCTTCTCTTGCTTACAAAACAAGATGTTGGAAACCAGCTGCCATTTATATGCACATAGGAGCAAAAAAAAAAAAAGAGAGACTAAATTAGATATTTTTCAAATTTGGATGAAATGAACCAATAAGGAGGCATTGTGCACATCAAAAACAGACAAAGTAAAAAATTTGTCCCATTTTATTGGGTCTCAGCAAACTTCCAGGTGAATGCCCAAAACTATATGAAACTGTAATTAATTCTATATTATTTGGCATTTGGCAAAACAGTACATTAAGTAAAACAATGCTGCAAAGAAAACGTTCAAACTTGACAACAATGTGGCAAAACATCATTCATTTCCTTCAGCTTAGTGCTTTTATTCATCAGGGGTCTCCACAGCTGAATGAACCGCCAGCTTATCCAGTATGTGTTTTCCTTTCCAGCTGCAACCCAGTACTGTGAAATACCCATCCACACTCATTCACACATTCATACACATGCACAAAGGCCAATTTAGCTTATTAAATTTACTTATAGTGTACGTCTTTGGACTGTGGGGGAAATGGGAGCACCTGGAGAAAACCCATGCCAACAATGGGAGAACATACAAACTCCACATAAAAATTCCAACTGGCTCTAACCAGTCCTTCTTGCTGTGAGGCGACAGTGCTAGTCACTGAACCACTATGTTGCCCCGGGCATAGCATTGATTAAAAGTTGCACATCTGTTTATGTTTTATTTTGATAACAAATTATGTCTATACGGATATGGTGTGCACTTATAATGGCTGGTACTCACAATACCAAAGTTCTCAATTCAATTTTATAAAAGCATTTACTACTTGTATTTCGCTGTTATTTACATGTATTGGGTAATGGCTTATAATGGGTATCCTTAGATGGCAGACTCTGCAGCACTATATAAAGAGCTCATCAGCAACTCGTCTGCAATGTGATGGTTGCAGTGTCTGCTACAATTTCATTAGCAGCAAATGAACAATGCAAAGCAGCTTTAGAAGACCCCTCTGGTCTCTCTAGCTGCAAAAAGAAAATATTTTAAAACACTTTCTTCTCAGTCATAACATATTTCATCTTACAATAAAACAGGATGATATTAAAGTTATAGTCCACCCAAAAATGAAAATGTACACATTATTTACTAAAAACAAATACTACGGAAGAGGGTGTCATGGTGGCACAGTGGGTAGCACGATCACCTCACAGCAAGACGGTCACTGGTTCAAGAACCGGCTGGATCCGTTGGCATTTCTGTGTGGAGTTTGCATGTTCTCCTCGTGTTGTCATGGGTTTCCTCCGGGTTCTCCGGTTACCCCCACAGTCCAAAGACAAGCGGTATAAGTGAATTGGGTAAGCTAAATTGGCCATAGTGTATGTTTGTGAATGCAAGAGTGGATGTTTCCCAGTACTGGGTTGCAGCTGGAAGGGCATTCGCTGCGTAAAACATATGCTGGATAAGTTAACAGTTAATTCTGCTATGTTGACCCCTGATTAATAAAGGGACTAAGCCGAAAAGAAAGTGAATGAATGAAATACAATAGAAGTCAATGGTTAGGGGTTTCCAGTTTTCATCGAAATATCTATTTTTGTGTTTAACTAAAGAAAGAAACTCAAACAAGTTTGTGAGAACTGAAGAGTAATCACTTTCAGTGTAAGCAGTGCAATTAATTTTCTTTGTTTTGGTTGACACTAGACATATTCATTCATTCATTCATTCATTTTCTTTTCGGCTTAGACCCTTTATTAATCTGGGGCCGCCACAGCGGAATGAACCACCAACTTATCCAGCACATGTTTTACGTAGTTCAGTGGTTCCCAAACTGGCGTGTGTACACCTCTAGGCGTGCACAGTCGGACCACCAGGGGTGCATGAGAGAATGTTTGTAATGGCAGAATATTCTATCTTATATTATTTTTATGCATTTCTCTTGGGTAAACTTCACATCATATTTTTGAGAGAAAAGAAATTCACTGAGAGAGAAACAAAAAACAAATTGTAATTTACCTATGCAAACTCACTCATCTCGCAGTTTTACGTCTGTGTCACAATAGCCCCGCCCTTTCACATTGGGAGCTAAGTGATAGTACATTTGTAATTTTTTTTCGCTTACTATATTCCTCAAAATGGACATCTGGTTAAAACTTTCAATTTAAACAAGTAAACAAACGAGGTGAAGAGGCATAGGCGGGAACAGAGAAATCCAGCAGAGATGTACTGATAAAGAGAATTAGGCCTACGCTAGAGAGTGAGAAAATGTCAAGAAAGAAATGCAAATATATCGACAGTTACATTGGTTTCGGGTTTACATGAATAGGAAAATCTAAATCTGCAATGTGTAGACTGTGGTGAGGTTTTAGCTAATAGCAGTCTTAAGCCCTCATATATGGTTTGGCACTTACAAACAAAACACAAACACTTACAAGACATGCCTGTAAGCTTTATCAAAGAAAATTAGAGGAACTGCAGAAGAAGAAAAAAGGAGGCACAAAGGAGCAGTAGCTTCCATCCGAAAAGTTGCACCATTGGTTTCCATGGTACTCTGCAGCATCCACCAAGAAGCTCTAGCGATGAAAAACATGCGAGATGAAGATTTGTCCTTGCTTAATAAGGCTGTGAAAATCCATCATAAAGCTCATCCATTAAATGCACTTATTTTATTACTTTTACTTTAATCACGTAAACAGAACATATGTGTAATTATTGTACTTAAAAATGTGGAGTGTAATCAGAGAAAGGGGTGCTTGACAGGTGTCAAATATTAGAAAGGGTGCACAAAGCAAAACGTTTGGGAACCACTGATGTAGCGGAGGCCCTTCCAGCTGTAACCCATAACTGGGAAACATCCATGCACACTTATTCACACAGATAAACTATGAATAATTTTAGCCTACCCAATTCACCTACTGTATACACATGCCTTTGGACTATGGAGGAAACTGCAGCACCTGGAGAAAACCCACGCATCCACATGGAAAACATTCAGACTCCACACAGAAATGTCAACTGACCCAGCCAACAATTTGTCAACGCACAATGCATGGCAGGAAATAAGAAACTCTGTAAAGTCATTAAAGGAAATTAAAAACTCTTACTATCCTGTGAGGAATTGGCCATGAATGAGCATAATGAAGTCTTTGTGATTAGTTTGTGTATTTCAATGAACATGAAGAGACGCTATGGTCTTGTGGGTGCCATAAACGCTGACCCCAGGCTGAGGTGTGAGGGGCAGTGCAGGGCTAGTGCTAATGGAGCTCCAGTGAAGAACAGCTGATCCCAGAGCTGGAGAACACAGGGCTTTGTTAGGGCACTCTGGCTTCTTCAGGCTGAGACTAGCATGAACGCCCAGGACAAAACATCACAAATATGATGGTGCCAATCGACAACAGCCTTAGGCCCTTTAGAGTCCAGTCCAACACTCCTGTTCAATACATCACACAGCAGGAGAGAAGTAGCAGAGGACTGCAAGCAGCCCTCCAGCCTGAAAGAGGCCTGCAGGGACACGCATAAATATTCCATTCCCAGCATCCAGATTCAGCCTGGGCCTGCCTGTCATTGGGGTCGAGAGCAAAGCTTACAGATGCTAATGAATGATAAATTACCCAAAACCATTTGTGTTAATGCTTTTCTTAATACAGCTGTCAAATCTTAAAGAGGTCAAACATTTAGGTCTCTGCTTAAAAGTATTTGAAGTTAAGGTGGCCTTTTTAACTCATTTTGAGTTATATTGCAGCTACATGCCACCTAATTCTCATCAGAGTATTGGTAGATTGGATGTGTAATGAACTGGATTTACCAGCAGAGTAAGATCCAAACACAGCATTGTTAGAGTTGTCAGGTAGGCTAGGGTCCAAACAGGAGCAAGTAGGCATACACGGATGATCCAAAGAGTGAATAGAAAAGAAAATGATTTGTGTCGTTCACTACAAGGAAACAAGACTCAGCAATGGACATCTGAGTGGGGTCTATATACGCTTACCATGCACTTCATTAGGTACCGTCCAACAGGTTGTTAACGTAAATGTTTAAACAGCCAATCAGATGGCAGCAACTCAATGCATTTAGGCATACAGACATGGTCAAGATGATCTGCTGCAGTTCAAGACAAGCATTACAATGGGGAAGAAAGGGTATTTAAGTGACTTTGAATGTGGCATGGTTGTTGGTGCCAGACGGGCTGGTCTAAGTATTTCAGAAACTGCTGATCTATAGGGATTTATAGTATCAGTTTTGTGGGAGCAAATACCTTGATGATGCCAGAGGTCAGAGGAGAATGGCCAAAGTGTTTCGAGCTGATAGAAAAGCAAAAGTAACTCAAATAACCACTTGTTACAATTGAGGTATCCGGGTGCTCCGGTTTCCCTCCACAGACCAAAGACGTGGTACAGGTGAATTGGGAATGCTAAAATTGACCATAGTGTATGAGTGTGTATGTGAATGTGTGTATAGATTTTTCCCAGTGATGGGATGCAGCTGGAAGGGCATCCGCTGCGTAAAAAATGTGCTGGGTAAGTTGGCAGTTCATTCCGCTGTGGCAACCCCAGATTATAAAGGGACTAAGCCAATAAAATTAATGAATGAAAGAATGAATAAATGAGTTAATTAATGAACGAACGAACTGAGGTATGCAGAAGAGCATCTCTAAACACACAACATGTTCAACCTTGAGGCAGATGGGCTACAGCAGCAGAAGATCACACCGGGTGCCACTCTTGTCAGCTATGAACAGGAAATTGAGGCTATTGACCTTATTCTAAAATGCGGAAGTGCGCCTGTTTTCGCGATTGTCTTAGAACTTCCGATTCAGTCATCTATGGGAGAAATGACTAGGAATAATAAACGGCAGAAAATGGCCAAACTACTTGCTCAACAAACAAATGTTTGCATGACTACACAGACCAAGTAGCATAATATAATAAGAAAATATTAAATTGCAACATCAAGCAGCGTAACGAGCAGTTGTTAACGTCAAAAAATGAATGGAAGTGAAAGTGACCGGAAGTCGCGAGACAAAAAGATTCAAATGGCAGCGCCCGCTCGACAGCTGAGAATAAGGTGAATAATTGGCACAGGCTCACTAAAATTGGACAATAGAAGACTGGAAAAATGTTGCCTGATCTGATTCTTGGTTTTGCTGCGACATTCGGATGGTAGGGTCAGAATGTGGCGTCAACAACATGGGATCCATCCTGCCTTGTATCAACGGTTTAGGCTAGTGGTGGTGGTGTAATGTTGTAGGGGATATTTTCTTGGTACACTTTGCATTTATTAGTACGAATTAAGCATTGTGTCAAGACCACAGCCTACTCCATTATTGTTGCTGACCATGTCAATCCCTTATGACCACAGTGTACCCATCTTCTGATGGCTACTTCTAGCAGGATAACAAGCCATGTCATAAATTGCGAATCATCTCAGACTGGTTTCTTGAACATGTCAATGAGTTCACTGTACTCAAATGGCCTCCACAGTCACCAAATCTCAATCCAATAGCGTACCTTTGGGATGTGGTGGAACGGGAGATTTGCATCATGGATTTCAAAACTGCAGTAACTATGTGATGCTATCATGTCAATATGGACCAAAATCTCTGACGAATACTTCCAGTACCTTGCTGAATCTATGCTACATAGGATAAGGCAGTTCTGAAGGCAACAGGGGGTCCATCCAAGTACTAGTATGGTGTACCTAATAAAGTGAGGCAAGTGTATATAGTCCATGTAATCAGAGGTAAAGAACTAAAGCTGTGTGTATAATTAGAATGTAAAAACTGATGTGTGAATGTAGGGCATAATGGGATTGGTAGTTTGGGTGAATGACAGGGAGTGTTCTCCAGACATTTAACTGACTATAAGAAACTTTGCAAATACATCTCAACTTACACTAACCCTAACCCCAACCTAACAGTCTAATTATTCAAATGAGAATTAGTTGGTATGTAGATGCAATGCTACTTAAATTCAACAAACTCACAATTAAAATAAATTGTGATCGAATATTGGCAACTACATTTATTATCACCTGGTTTGTCAAGAAGCACAGAAACAAAGTAAACTGAGCTGTCAAAATTATCACATCTTTAGTCATAAACAGACACCTTTGAATGTAATTATATCAATATTAAAGTTCATCTTATTCGGCAGTTTAATTTCATGAGCTTAAGTGATTTTCTATTAACCATTTGTAGTCACTACAAATGAGTGGTAGAAGTCCATCATGGGAATTCTAATAGAAAAGTATAATTACTTCTCAGAGTGAATTATCTTTTACAGTGCACTAGTTATCAAAAGTTATCTAGCCATGGCTGGCAATTATTAAAGCCTTAATCAAATATGGATGGTCATTTGCTAATTGAATTATTGCAGACCATCAGAGTGCGTTTGGTGTGTGAAAAATGAGCTGTGAGACGGAAACTGAGATCTGTGCTAGATATGAGCTCCATTAATGACCCTGAGACCTGTGTGGCATTGAGCAGCTACATTATCAACCTGTAGTAGAAATAAGTTACAGGAAATGAAATGTCACAGGAGTTGATGAATCTAAATGCAGAGTGAGAACATTAATTACATTAATGCAAACACTCTTAACGCCGGAACAAACCAAGCCAATGGTCAGCCATTGGGCAGCATCATGCCAAAGGTGTAATGTGATGGGACGCTGACAACAGAGGTTCGGATCCAAATGCTGGGATTATTAGGAGATTGGTCAGGCAAGCAACAGTCAACACAGGAGGATATGGGTACATACAGATCATCCAAACGACGTAGTCATAAACAAACTATTGTTTGGTCCCGGTGGGAAGCAATGTAGACAATAAAACAAGATCTAAGGTCAAACACGGCAAGACAAGGCAAAGCAAATACATCGTTATGTTGCAAAATAAGGTACACAAGACTCAGCACTGAATGTGTGTGTGCACTGTTTATAAAGCCCATCTAATCAGTTCATGAGCAGCTCCCAGCCGTGTGTGTTTGCAATCAGTCGGAATCAGGAACCGGTGTGTGTGTGTGTGTGTGTGTGCGTGTGTGTGTATGTGTGTGTGCAGTGCATGACTGGATATGTAGTTCTTTAAAGTGGCAGACTTCAGACTACATCGCTGATAATCATAACAAAAGTTGAGCATCTGTAGTTTATTTGGTGTGTTCCATTTCACCTGGTTAATGTTGGAGCCAGTTGGCCTGATCCAGCATGTAAAATTAGGATCAGCCATCAACAAAAGAGAGTGCTCTGATTGGTTGTTTTAGTAACAAATCAGAGCATGAAATTTGACAAATACTCTTAAGGCTTGGACACACCAAGCCAGCGGTCAGCCATTGGGCAGCATCAGGCCAAAGGAGTAATGTTATGGGACATTAACAACATTGTGATGGGACGCTCACGATGCTGATCCAAATGCAGAGTTTATTAAGAGATTGGTCAGGCAAGCAACAGTCAACGCAGAGGCAAACAAGTACGTACAAATCATCCAAAAGACGTAGTCATAAGCAGACAATTGGTCAGTCCCTGTGGCAACTGCAATAAGGCAAAAGGTGAAACACGGCAAGACAAGGCAAAGGAGATATGTCGTAATGTTACAAATACAGTAAACCAGACTCAGCACTGAAGTGTGTGTGTGAGTGCTGTTTATAAAGTCCATCTAATCAGTTCATGAGCAGCTCCCAGCCGTGTGTGTTTGCAATCAGTCAGAATCAGGAACCGGTGTGTGTGAGCAGTGCATGACTGGATATGTAGTTCTTTAAAGTGGCAGACTTGTTGTTCTTAGATTGCTGATAATGATAACAAAAGTTGAGCATCTGGTGTTTGGTGTGTTCCATTTCACCTTTTATAGGATTAATGTTGGAGCCAGTTGGCCTGATTCAGCATATTTAATTTGGATCAGCCATCAACAAAAAAAGTGCTCTGATTGAGTGTTTAGTAATGAATCAGAGCACGAGAACAACTAAAATGATAAAACCAAGCAACCAATTTAAGTCAAAAGGGAACTCAAAGAAGCTGTGTCTTTGATTTTGTTGCATTTCTCAAATATTTGCAAGCTATATGGGTATTATAAGATATTATCACACATTTAAAACCCTCCTTTTGACACTATAACTTTATTTTGTCATACTTTTTAAAGCAAATTGTAGATATTGCAGGACTTGATATTTTGTCTTTTATTTATATCTGTTTTCATACTGGTTCTCTACTGGATTGTCTAAAACACAGGTGTCAAACTCAGTTCCTGGAGGGCCGCAGCTCTGCACAGTTTATACAACCCTAATTAAACACACCAGATGAAACTAATTGAGTCCTTCAGTTAGGTTTAAAACCTACAGGTAAGTGTGTTGAAGCAAGGTTAGAACTAAACTGTGCAGAGCTGCGGCCCTCCAGGAACTGGATTTGACATCTGTGGTCTAAAACATGCCTCTTTTGTGTCATGATGTTCATTCATTTCCAAAATTATAGTAAAGGTTGGACTCTGTACTTACACTGTTAATTCAGTAAAATTCTGCATATGTGCTGTGTGCGTGTGTACTTTGTACTCATACCAATGTTTGTGATGCTTTTTGTTTTGTGCGTTTCTTATTTAAGTATCAAACAAATGTCATCACTGTAGCAGTATATTCTGTCTGTTCTCTCTCTAGGTACACAGCTTGTCCAAATCTATCCTACAGATGCAGATGTAACATTTGTCATGTCAATAAAACTATTTGCACTGAATTGATTAGCTGTAGGGCTGAGGGTCTCCCTTTGGGCTTTCTGACAAGAGAGAGCAAAAAAAAAATTGTGTGTGTGTGTGTGCGTGTGTTTGTGTGTGTGTGTGTGTAAGTAGCGAAACAGCGAGCAAGGGCTGATTCACCAAACACAGATTGTATCAGTGGTGTCGCTGCTGACTTGGTCTGGGCCAGTGCTGTTCAAGGCTGATACTGCACCCTGGAGATAGTCCCGATAACAGTACTGACATCCTCTCTCATTCATACAGCTGCGGGGGAGGACAGCCTCTCTC
The DNA here is from genome assembly GCF_052040795.2 of Danio rerio. Lineage (NCBI taxonomy): Eukaryota > Metazoa > Chordata > Actinopteri > Cypriniformes > Danionidae > Danio > Danio rerio. The sequence goes on along the minus strand of NC_141025.1, from coordinate 62,563,173 downwards.
CTGGGACAGAGGACCAGGGAAGGATGGGGAGCCTGAGAAGGAGCAGCTGGGGGAAGAATCGTCTACTTTAGGTACAAATTTACAATCATCCACAATGAATAACTTTACATTTGTCAATAAACCATTATATAAGAGCAATTGAGTTTAATTAAAGATGATTATCTGGAAAACAGTACATAAATCAGAAACAGCATCATTTCAAAATAAATAAACTATATCGACTCAGAATACTCAGAGATTTATGTCACAGTTCTAAGCATATATCTTTATTTGACTTCTTTCTAAGAATTAAAACTTTATTTTTTTATTTATTTATTTGCAATTTCAAGTTAATGTCTCAATTTTTACTGTTACTAAGAACTGTACCACAGGAGAGGGCTAATTCTTTAGCAGAATAGCGCTCCTACTCATACTTCAGCCTCCACATCAAGGTTCCAGAAAGCAAAGAAATTTAAGGTGCTCCAGGATTGGCCAGCCTAGTCACCAGACATGAACATTAATGAGCATGTCTGAGGTAAGATGAATAAGGCATTGAAAATGAATCCAAATAATCTTGATGAACTCCAAGAATCCTGCAAGAACACTTTCTTTGCCATTCCAGATGATGAAAACCATGAAACCCCCTCGTTTCAGCAGGGTGTTTTCACACCTCTACTTTGGAAAAAGTCAGAAAAGTGGGCGTGTCCTGCTCTGTTTAGGGGGGAGTGTCGGAGGAAGAAAAGAGGCTTGGTGTGGGAGTGTCTATTTGGGCGCACTGAATTTCAGAGTCAAAACACTCAACCACAGCGGACAAAGTGACTGTGTTTACATCATCTGTAGTCGAATTATTTGCCAAATTATTAATTGGTGGACTTTAACTGCAGTTTGGCTCTTTCATTCAGGGAATTCATTCATGTCCCTCGCGACAAACGAGATATTTGATTCGAGGAACTGCTCTAAGCGTGTATTTTTCATGCAATGTTTGATACCGCACGGCGAATGAGAGAAAAAAAACCCTCCGCATTTCCCGGAAACTTACATGTACACGGCAGGTAGTGTCAGAAAGCCGCGAGTGTTATTCCGGTCACAAAATCCAACACAAGGTTATTGTTTGGTTGTAGTGCTAACTTGTTTACACTCGGTGCAATAGTTGGTTTGGTACGAATAAAATATGAACTGAATAAACAAAGAGCACTGGTCGCCCACTTACCAAATCTGTAGAGACAGGACAATCCACAGCAACTAGAGCGGCGTCTTTATTTAGAGGAGACTACAAGCGAATCCGGATCTCAGCGTTTGCAGATGAGAACAGCTCTCAGGTAAACAATAATCCTCCTTAGACACGTAAGTTATTGTTGTCGCGCGTCGCGTACACTGTTAATCCACACGTGACGCCAGCTGCGCTCTCACAGAGAGAAAATGAAAACAAAACTTCACTGCAGCAAACTATAAAAGCAACACTTCACGCTTGTTTTGCTAATACAACGTGGCGTCTCTGCCGTCTATACACCATGACAGTAATGAATATTAATGAAGTTGCACAATAGAGCGCGCTGATTGGTTTGAACCAAGCCTTACTGATGCATTAATGCATCACACAAGACGTAATAAGACACACTCTGGCACAGACGCCCAGTCTGCACGCTGGAATACAACGCTATTTATGTCATGGCCGTGACGCAGCTTCAAAAATTTGTTTCAAACCAGAAGTACGAATTTGCTTGAAATAACACAAAAACAACCAATTAACACTTTTTAGTGAAATATAGGTGTCCTAATAGTGTTTTTAGCAGTGTGGGACACATATACAACTGTCCAAGAAAAATGTGTTTTGGTGTTTAGTGACCCTTTAATAAATTATCTGAATCATTGCAGAGATGTATGGATGCAGTTGTCCAAGCTCATGGGAATCATACACAATATTCTTTCTTTTTTCACCGCACCATGACTTTATGTTCTATAGTCACATGAGATGAACAAAGAATGATAAAAAGCATAATAAACAACCATGTCCAATAATGACAAGCAGAAACAACAGACACAGTCCTTAGCCTTAATTAAAGAACCTGGGTGTTATTTTCGATTGTGATCTTACATTTAAATCTCATATCAATCAAGTTACAAAAACATGTTTTTATAATTTGAGAAACATTGACAAAATTCGTTATTTCCTATCTCCCAATGATGCTAAGAAAATAATTCATCCTTTTATTGTCTCTTAGCTTGATTACTGTAATGCTGTTTATATTGGTTTACCTAAGAGTTCTATAAGGACGTTGCAACTGATACAAAATGTTGCAGAGTTTTTTTTGAAATTGAAGAAACGAGAACATACCACACTAGCATTAATAGAATTACACTGGTGACCAGTGCGGCTACTCAGTGGCACAGTAGATAGTGCCGTCGCCTCATAGCAAGAAGGTTGCTGGTTCGAACCTCTGCTCAGTTGGTGTTTCTGTGTGGAGTTTGCATGTTCTCCCTGCGTTCACGTGGGTTTCCTCCAGGTGCTCCAGTTTCCCCCACAGTCCAAAGACATGTGGTACAGGTGTATTGGGTAGGCTAAATTGTCCGTAGTGTGTGTGTGTGTATGGATGCTTCCCAGAGATGGGTTGTGGCTGGAAGGGCATCTGCCGCGTAAAAACGTGCTGGATAAGTTGGCGGTACATTCCGCGGTGGCGACCCCGGATTAATAAAGGGACTAAGCCGACAAGAAAATGAATGAATGGTGACCAGTGCACCAAAGGATAGATTTTGAGACTCTTTTATTAGTTTATAAAGCACTACACAACTTGACACCTTCTTACATTTCTGAATGCTTATCGAAATATAATCCAAAACGTTTGCAATGCTCTTCTAGCGCTAGACTTTTAGAATTTCACTCTGTAAATCTGATGTGATCTGGCGCTACCTCTTTTAGTCACTATGCTTCCAAAATTTGGAATTGTCTACCAAATGAAGTGAAAGAATCTCCCAGCATTTATGTTTTTAAAGAGCGTGTTAAGACACACCTTTTTTAAATTGCATATGAACATAAAAGTATGTGAAGTGAATGCATTTTTTGTATTTGTCTAGGTGAATGTATGTATGGATGGTGTGTGCATGTATAGTAAGTATGAATAGTAAGGACTATAGTGTGTGTGATTGTGTAGATGTTTGCATATATGCGTGTACATGTATGTTTTTATCTGAGTATATATTTGTTGTTTATTTTGCTTTATTTGTCTCTACAATTTTTTATTTGTTTTATTTTACAATGCTTGTTTTTTTGTTTGTGAAGCCCTTTGAGTTGCATGTATGTAGTAAAAATGCTATACAAATAAAATCTATTGTTATTATTATTCTTATTACAGTCTTGACTGAAAACAAAACCAAAAGTGATAACCAATTACATTAATATAATACCTGTGAACTTACAGCTTATGTCTGTTTTGTAAATTTAATTTTCTGAAGTTAAAGTGGTTAACATTTAGTTTTATTCCATGTTGCGTTTTAAATACTAGTTGAACAATGTCTATTTATTAACAGGTTTAATGGTCAATAATTCAATGGAAATAATTTCACTTAAGTACAATACTTTTGGTACTAAATTTTTTTAATTAAATACAGGGCAATCGATTGCCTCTTGATTTTGTAAAATCTGCTCTGTAAAGCAAAACGGGCTGTAAAGCACCATAAAAAGTCTGTAAATGACATTTAAGATTAACAGCATTCTACCCTAATGCATCTTTTTGTATTTTACAGAAGAAAGTCAGTCAAACAGGAAAGCACAAGGATGAATAAATGATGACATAATTAACATTTTAGTCTGAACTGTTGCTTTAAATGTTTTGAATGTGTTTTTTTGTTGTGAAATTGCTTAATGTCCTCAGCATGACACTGCGTCTATTTTCTGTGAATGCATTGTGGCTGAGGGCATCCCATGTGTCTGCCTTTACATTGACCTCTGTTCTGCTCTCTGTTTGATACCGCTGCTCATTATGCACCTCCTCTCCAATTACTGTCCTCACAAGTCATTTAGTGAGGGGTCTCAGAAGAGTGGGACACTTACAGTGCCATTAACCACAACTCCCTCAATTTAGCCTATGTTAGATGTTAACGCTATTATTTTAAATGATTCATATTTTTATGAATTCTAAACACAGTAAAAAAAAAAATCTTGTTGTTGACTGCTAAGAGAATGTTTGATTGTGTATTGTGTAAAATGTATTAAAGTTAAATGTCACGCACATACACTATGCTCAATTTTAGCCTACCTGATTCACCTATACCACGTCTTTAGACTTGAAGGGGAAACCAAAGCACGCGTAGGAATCCCACGTGAACATGGGGAGAACATCCAAACTTCACACAGAAATGCCAACTAACCCAGCTGAGACTCGAACCAGTAACCTTCTTGCTGTGAGGCGACAATGCTACCCACAGCGCCACTGCATCGCCCACTACAGTTTTATAGAGTTTTATTAATTTAAAAATATAATATAATAGAAATCTTGATATACCAAGACAAAGCTGAAAAACAAAAGTACAAAAAAATCACTGTGACATGTCTGGTGTGTCTGTCTTGTGTTGTGTCATGTGGTGTGCCATGTGCGTCTATTGACATCCTGTGTTTCCTTTGTTTTATTTTTTCCGCAGGTTGTTAATGTTTATTAGTTTCACCTGTGTTCTGTTTGTATTTAGTTCAATTATGTCTTCTGTATTTATATTCTTGTGTTCAGTTCATTCTTTCTCCATTACTGATTTGTTACACCTCTATGTCTGGCTTGAATTTGATGTATCTGTCTTTGGAGTAAGTGCCTATTTGTAAAAAAAATAAGTGTTTTTGATAAACTCGAACGTCTGTGTGAGCCAAAACTATTGACAGTATACCGGACTGACAAAAGTAAAAGTTTGTGTCGTGTATTTCCTGAATTCCTTCTCCTAGAGCAGGGTAAACTGAGCCTGATGGACCATACTAGACTGTATCTGTTCATTGCTAATAACACCAGCTATTTGGACAATGTGCTCTGCGGGTTTTCCAAAACCAGCCTCAACAACGCATTCAGAGCACTGCCTCACAGAGATGGTTCTCGAGGCAATATTGCCACATAAATGAAGTAGACAATGGCGAGGAACATATCACCGTTCAAAGTTAGTATGGAAGAAGACCTAGTCAGTTCGACTCCCAACCCATAGACCAGTCCAACATCACCTGTCAGCAGGGAATGCTTGCCCATTGTACATTGAGAGCCACCTGCGATGTATGAGCCTTTGCCATCAAGAGTGACAGAACCAAAAAACACTGACCAGAAGGAATCATCTGACCAGGTGCGTGAGCTAGTAACATTGCCTAAAGTGAGAGTCCTGGTGGACATCACGTCCTGCCCAACTCCCCACAGCTATGGGGTGAGCTAATTCTGTACGATGAAATGTTGTTCATAAACTTCTGGAGCGAAGTCAACCCTTTCCAGCTGTTTTAAGTCAGCAAAAGTCACCTTCCGAGTCGACTGTTCCCACACAGTCTCCCAGCACTATTAATCCCCCACCAACTTAGCAATCATGAGTAGCATGCCTGCCTGCATCGCCATCTAGAAGGTGTCGCCCATCGTCATCACCTAAGGCCTTCAAGCTGCGGACTCTTCCTCAACTCTCCGACCCTAAGGCTCTGTGTTGACTCACTCCTCCCTCATCTCCTCCGAAGGCTGTCAGCCCACCAGCTCCATCAGGCTTCTTCATCTTTCCGGCTCCACCTTGGTCAGTTGTCGCCTGCCTACACCACTGGACTCCAATCCATTGGTTGCACCTCGTCCCTCTGTCCTGTGGGTTACGTTGAGCCCCTCCCTCCCTCCAGCTACACCTTGGTCCTCTGCCGCACTGGCTCTATCGTGGGCTACCGAACCTAGTCATTGCCTTGTTCGGGTGAGCCATCCACTTCACATTGGCCCTCCAGGACCTTGACGTCACACTCATCTTTGTAGTGAGTGCCTTGTTAAATCCTCAGAGTCTCGAACATCTATGTGAGCCAACACTTGTGACACATACTATGTGCCTCAAACACAAATTCTCCATTCTCATGCTAATCCAGTGAATGCAAAATCAAAATGGAAATTGAAGCAAAAACTCAGATGATCCTCGTGGAATCATTGGCATATGCACACCCCAGGCAGTGTTTGACTCCTCAGTTCACAAATGGCATTGCAGACATTTTGAACTATTCTACACACAACTGCATCTCTGGCACCGAATCACTTTTCCCTTTCACAATGAAATATTCTAGATGCCACAAACCTCAGTGTAGGCAACTAGCATATTCATATACAGACCCCAGACTCCCTACTGCAACCAACTTCATTTCCAATTCCATATTTAAGGTCTCCCTGGCCTCTCCAAAGATATAAGATACACTCTCTGACATGAATCAGCCCTAGATAAACTGATAGACACATGTACTCTGGGATTTAAAGAGCCCTTCACAATATCCCCGTCCCTCCACATCTCCCGTTTTTCAAGAAGCTCTCAAAGCCATGTACTGAATTTGTTCTCCACCTGTCTTTTGACAATCGAGTGTCTTTTAGCTGTCAGAAAGGTCGTCTTTCGACAGCAGATGAGATTTGTGAATATTACTACCATTCGGTAAGAGAAATCAATTATGAAAAAAAGAGATTTGCCTGGGCAAAGAAAAATGTTGCCTGTATGCAAGGATATTATTGCTGTTACTATATAAGTGATCTAATGTTTATATTCGAAAGACTTAAACATTTAAAGATAAATCAATAATTAATCTAACCACGTACATTCTGTAGATTGAGTAATTGCTTGCCTTTATTTTCTATAATGTATAAACTTATTGTACGTTCTACTTTTATAATGGCCATTCTTGATTATTAAAATTGATATTCAGCAAAAGAGAGGGTATGTTTCGTTATTTCAATGAAAATGAAAGGGGGCAGTAATGTTAGGCTTCCTTTTGTTATGAATACGCAAACAGTGAAGATGACGCTCATATATGCAGCACAACGCCTCAAAATTTCTGCTGTCTGTTAAGTTGTTAATATCAAAATTAAAATAGCAGTTCCTTCATGTTTTTATTTTATTGTTAAAATAAGTGAAACAATGTAGCCTGGGTGAAGTGAATCAGGTTATAAAGTATACAGTTTCCTTTAAAGATTTACCGATCATTTCTCGGGAGTCTGTTTTCCATATCAAAAATACGAAGTCTGAACTTACAAGGAGAGGATGCAGAACTTTAACTGTGTGTAGGCTACTTAATATTGGGGAAAAGCCCCAACCAGAGAGGTGAATGTTTGCAGCCCCACCTCCGTTTTCAATGTCTCCGTTTTCCCCCATCCACACTGACACGAAGCAGCAGCGTTTTAGTATGAAAACGGCCTCTTCAGTAATTCCACAACGCTCCGTTTTCAGCACTCGAAAACTCTGGCGTAGTGTGGAAGGATGGCGTAACCGTGGCAAAACTTATGCCATTTCAAACAACCGTTTTCAAACTAAAATTTGTGTAAACGGGGCCTAAATTGGACAGGTGATGAGCAATGCCTGGTTTTCTTTAAACACTACTTAGAATTAAGGCCAAAAACGTTATATCCTGGTCTCATCAGACCAGATAATCTTAATTGTCACCATCTTGGAGTTTTTTTTTTTTTTTTACAAACTCTATGTGGGCTTTCATGTGTCGGGCCACTGGTGGAGGGCTGAGGTGATGGTTGACTTTATACAACTCTCCCCCATCTCCCAGCTGCATCTCTGGAGCTCAGCCTCTGTGATCTTTGGGTTTTTCTTTAACTCTCTCATCAAGGCCCTTTTCCCCTGATAGTTCAGTTTGGCCTGACAGCCAGCTCTAAGAAGGGTTCTGCTCATCCCAAACGTTTCCATTTAAGGATTATAAAAACCACTGTGCTCTTAGGAACCCTAAGTCAGCATATATATATATATATATATAAATTATTTTTATTTTTTTACCTTAGCCAGATCTGTGCCTTGCCACAGTTCTGTCTCTGACCTTTTCAGGCAGTTCCTTTGACCTAATGATTCTCATTTGCTCTGAGATGCATTGTAAGGTGTAAGTTCTTATATAGACAGGTGTGTGGTTTTCCTAATCAAGTTCAATCACCCTAATCAAACACAGCTGGACTCAAATGAACGTCTCAAGAATGATCAGAAAAAATGGACAGCACCTGAGTTAAATATATGAGTGTCACAGCAAAGGGTCTGAATAGGACCATGTGCTATTACAGCTTTTCTTTTTTAATAAATATTCAAAAATGTCAACAGTTCTGTGTTTTTCTGTCAATATGCTGTTTGAACATTAATAAGGAAAGAAAATTAGCTTAAATGATTTTAGCAAATGGCTGCAAAGCAAATTTAGCAAATAAATAAATAAATACATTTACCTGTAGCAGAAAAACACATTAAAATTACTGTTTGTGTGCAACTAAATATGCAACTAAGATAAACTACTTTTAACATTTATGTTTAAACATTTAGTTCAGCCAAATGTACCTGTACATGACAATTAGAATAACAATGAAGTTGAACCTAGATACTTGCCCACATAGTAAAGCAGGTCCTAAACGTTTGGCCAAAAACAAACTTACTGCATTTTGCCTTTGATGGCAGAATTGGTTTGTTGCCGTTTCATGATACTTGGGTATATTATATGGTTCTGCTGTCACTGACAATAAATCTTTTCAGGTTAATTTTATTCTGTTTACCACTTTACCACTAGACTTCAATGTGAATATTGTGAAGCTTTGTGCAGAAGATTTAAGCTTTGAACACTATACTTACCCATGTATTGAGTATTGTGCAATATATGTACTTAAAGTTAGTTTCATGGTTAGCACAGTTCCTAGTTATGACCTAGTTGTTGAAAATACTGTAGTATCTACATTGTATGTACATGTAGATTCAAATAAAAGGGAGGCATTTTATTTTGCAGTCTTGTTTATCACAAACAGAGTAATAACTAGGTACAAACTAACCCAGAACGTCATCTAAACCCATTTACTGTAGTTACCTCATAACTCAGTAAGAACATTTTAAGTGTTTGTGTGTAAGTGTTTAGCATATGTACAAATGTACATATAATAGAGATGCCTTTTTACCAAGCACCACTAATAAAGTTGACCTAAATCAGATATTAGTTTTGTACAAAATGTGATTGGCCATCCTGTAAATTTCCATTGCACACTTGTAAGTTTCATTGTCTCTTCATTATTCCAATGGAATGTGTGACGTCAGTATATTGATATTTCATCAAGCCCAGAGACAGTGAGAATCCCTCAGACCATGTGTGTAATATTCTATTACTATGGACTCCTGCTGAACATAATATCCTATTAATGAACAATCTAAATTCAAAGGCAGACACTCATTTTGTGGGCAGTTACAGATTTAAGCAGAGGAATTGGCCTGTCTTTATAAATACTCAGATGAATGAGACAGGTCTAGAACAGGCTTGTGCAGTTACTATCATATGATTTCATATAAGGTTCTAACAATATCATATTTTCTGGGAAACGACTACCTGTTCTTTACTTACAGTAGGCCTAAGATCATTTACTTAGCTATCTTTCTGGTGTTTTCTGAAAGAATTTTAGTGATTTATGTGACTTTGAATTTGGCATGGTTGTTGGTGCCAGACGTGCTGCTCTGATTATTTTAGAAACTGTTAATCTACTGGAATTTTCATGCACAACCATCTATAGGGTTTACAAGGAATGTTCTGAAAAAAATTAAATATCCAACAAAGCGAGCAGCCTTGTTGATGCCAGAGGTCAGAGGAGATTGTTCAGACTGGTTTCAGCTGATAGGCAACAGTAACTGAAACAACTCATTGCAACCGAGGTATGCAGTAGAGCATCTTTAAATGCACAACACGTCCAACCTTGAGGTGGATGAGCTACAGCAGCAGAAGACCACCAGGTGCCATTTTTGTAAGCTAAGAACAGAAAACTGATGCTACATTTCACACAGGCTCACCAAAATTGGACATTAGAAAATTTAAAAAACATTGCCTGGTCTGATCCGTCTCCATTTCTGATGCGACATTTGGATGATAAGATCCGAATTTGGCATCAACAACATGAAAGCATAGATCCATCTTGCCTTGTATCAACAGGCTGGTGGTAGTGATGTAATTGTGAGGGGGGATATTTTCTTGGCACACTTTGGGCCCATTATTACCAATTGAGTTATGTTTTAATGCCACAGTCTACACCTGAGTGTTGTCGTTGACCATGTCCATACCTTCATGACTACAGGATATCTATCTTCATATGGCTACTTTCACCAGGATAACACACTATGCCATAAATCGCAAATCATGTCAGACTGGTATTTTGAACCTGACAGTTCACTGTACTCTAATGGCCCCCACAGTCACCAGACCTCAATCCAATAGAGCAAATTTGGGATGTGGTGAAACGGGAGATTTACATCATGTGCAGCTGACAAACCTGTAGCAACTGTGTGATGCTATCATGTCAATATGGACCAAAATCTCTGAAGAATATTTCCAGTATCTTGTTGAATCTGAAAGCAAAGGGGGTCCAACCAGGTACTAGTAAGATGTACCTAATAAAGTGGCCAGAGAGTGTACACATACTGTATGACTGAAGTCATATTTGCCACTCAAGGACACAACAATGACATTGTTTGTTAACAAAATAGTCAAACAATATTTAGCTGCTTGCTCAAACTTACGTAAAATGAGTTATAACAACACATTCTTGACATATTTTGATACAACTTAATTGTTTTATGCTCAATCCGCTTAATCTTGTTAACTTAATCAATTTGTGTTGGGACAACCTGAATGAATGGTGTGAAACTGTCATGGGTCTATGTTATATGCCATATCTGTGTTGTCCTTGCTTAACGTGTCAAGCACATGGACATGTGCCTGTGTTTGTGTCTGCCTTGTGCTCCTCTGTTCCTTCCTCCTCCTCGTTTCCAGCATCCACATCCCCTTGATTAGCCCTCATCTAGTCCTCAATTGTGTAAGCATTTTCACCTGGTCCAATTCCACCCTTAATATAGTGCTCTCTTTCCTCATGTCTTTGCCAGTTAATTGTTTGAGTAAGTGCTAAGTTTTATGTAATCATTGTATGTGTGTTTGTGTGTTGTTCCTGAGCTTCTAGGGTCCACCTAATCATGTTTATCCATTTCTAGTTTTCTTGTTTGAGTGTTTATATCTTGTTTGCTTATTTTAGCTGAAGTTTTTAGCTTCTTTTTATTGGTTTTGCTTTTATCATTTGCTTTAGTAATTTAAATCTAACTTCATTTCCTTTTGCTTTATTTCCTTCAGATATTGTTTTTTCTTTGGTCTAGAGAGCCAGTGTCCTGCAGATTTTAGCTTCAACTTGCTTCAACACACCTGCAAGGATGTGTCTAAAATGCCTAGTAAGAGCTTGATTATCTAGCCCAGATGTGTCTGACTGGGGTTGGAAGTAAACTTTGCAGAACACTCTCCAGGACCGAGTCTGGACATCCCTGGTCTAGAGTTATTCAAGTTTATTGTTTTGTTTGTTAGTTTAGTTTCCCCTGTCTGTATTTGTTTTGTGTGCCTTGTCTCTGTTCTTTGTTCCTGCCCTGTGATTCTCTGGTCTACTCTGTCATTCTGCTGCTGGGGAGACAAGTACTCTCCAGTATCTCTGGTCTTTTTCAAGGCCTTCACCACCTCCAGTCTGGCCTGCGCCATCCAATACTCTCCAGCTCTACCCTTTTCATCTGTCTGCTCCATCCAGGACTTAGCAGCACTACCTCATTGTAATGTAATGTAATGTGTATTTATATAGCGCATTTATTGTGTATGGCCATACACCCAAAGCGCTTTACAATCATGAGGGGGGTCTCTCCACACCACCACCAGTGTGCAGCATCCACTTGGGATGATGCGACGGCAGCCACAGGACAAAGGTGCCAGTGCGCTCACCACACATCAGCTATTGGTGGAGTGGAGAGACCGTGATCGAGCCAATTCAGTGGATGGGGATGATTGGGAGGCCATGATCATAAGGGCCGATTTAGGGACTTTTTGGCCAGGGCACCGGGGTTACACCCCAGCTCTTTACGAGAAGTGACATGGGATTTTTAATGACCACAGAGAGTCAGGACCTCGGTTTAACGTCTTATCCAAAAGACGGCGTCCACTGACAGTGTAGTGTCCCCTTTCACTTTTACTGGGGCATTAGGACTCACACAGACCGCAGGTTGAGCGCCCCTTGCTAGCCACTCTAACACCACTTCCAACAGCAACCTAGTGTTCCCATGTTCCCATCCAGGTACTGACCAGGCTCAGCCCTGCTTGGCTTCAGTGAGTAACCGGTCTTGGGCTGCAGGGTGATATGGCTGTCATTGAACTGTTCTACACCTAGTCTTTTGTGTCTCCAGAATGTGTCTGTAAAGTTTCAGGTAAAAACACTCAACAGATCATTTATTATACCTTTCAGAAGTTTGTTATTTTCAGCTCTAAGCATGAGAGCTTGTAGCAGTTTTTTTTTTTTTTTTTTTGCCTGTGCCTTTAATGCTAGTTCTCCACCGTTTCCACGTGCCTGTCAGAGAGTGCCTCAATCTTTGGCTTCTTCAGATAAACAGCACAGTTAAATAAAGACAGTTAAATCGCTGTAATTCATCACAAACATGCTGTTTTAAAAATGTTTTAAACTTGTAAAACTCATTCTTGATCACATTTGATGATGATTGATAATCACAGAGAACTGAACAGATCTTTTAATCCCAGTTGCTTTGCGCACATCCTGTCTTGTTGATATGATTTTACGTGTGTAATAAAGTTCACGACCCTTTGGCCACCGGGAAGAAGGAGGCGGAGAACCGACGCAGCTTTAAAATATTTATTAATAACAGTGATGGCAGCTCCTCACGGAGACTGCAGTCTAAACCAAAACAAACGGACGGCAGCTCCTTACGGAGACTGCCGTCAAACTGAAAGCAAAAGTAAAATACAGTATGTCCGGACCTGGTCCTCTCTCAGCTTCCTCTGCCATCATTCCTCCTTTTATAGTCCAGAGCTCCTTCCGTGGGATTTGAGGCAGGTGCGCACCGCAGGTGTATCCACTTATGCGGTGGCCTCACTCCGTTCCCATGGCTCTCTGCCATGCCCCCTCGCTTCAACGTGTTACTATGGAGACATGTTAATACGCAGTTGTCAATCAATTTAGTGGGTGGGAAAACCGCACTCCTACATTATATTGTGGTGGGCCTCAAAATGGGAGGGATTTGGATCTTATTTTAACATCAGGATATCTATCACTCCAGTGTGACAGCAAACACACAGTTCTGTCCAAAGAGCTTACAAAAGATGATTTTAATCATAGGTGCCCTTTAATTAATGAAGCAATCAAATAAGTCAAAGCACAGGAAGAGTTAGTTTTAAAGAAGATCTGACCTCTGACTGTGCGCAAAATAAGAATCTATAAACACATATTCCTCATATATTTGCCAGCCCATGCTGCCATGATCTTATTTGTATGAAAAAGCTTTATACATTACAAGAGGGAGGACTTGGTCCCAAAATAAAACGTAGTAAAGCGGGAGAAGTGAGTGTAAGTAGCAAGCTGAGAGGGGTGTAGGTGAAAAGAGACAAAGCAGATGGCTGAAAGCTGAATAAAATACCGCTGTAGGATCTAAGCCTATATTCATATGAACCACCTACCTTTGATTTTCAAGAGGATTACACCTTGTGCTCAAACACAGAGGCGAGACAGAAGGAGAATGAGGAGGCACAGAATACACTGAATGACTGCTTAAGGAGGTCTTCATTCATACTTAATTCCTTATGTCTCATTAACACTAATCCTTATTAGTCGCTGAGTAAAGCAGGTCTGAATGGGCCCGTGGTGGATAGGCGGACATGTGCCCCTATTGTGATGAGGGGTAGGGGGTTAATCCAGATCTTAAGGCTGGGGTTGAAGAGGAGAAGCCAGGTTACACCCATCCCCCTATTTCCCCAATCGAGGTTGAGGAGGAAAAGGACACTGTGATGGTGGTTGGCATAGAAACAGGAAAGTGTAGCTTCGAATGTCAACGACATGCAAATTTTGGCATGAGGTGATGTTAAAGTAGCAGTAAATGCTTAGGCATTTATTTTATTAAAGATTGTAAAGTAAACTAAATAACAAAATACCATATTCTGAAAAACATTTTCTATACAGTTTTTTTCCAAAATGTCTGTCATTGGACAATTTAGATGCCATTGAAGAACCATGTTGGTCTCTCCAGAGTTTCAGAGTAACATTTTCAAAATAAACAATAATAAAGAACTTGTCAGGATCAAAAATTATTCCAAGACTCAGGAAGATTTATTTTATGAGATTTTAATGTTCTTGCAGCAAGGGAACAGTACAGAGGAAACACAAGAGAGGTTCCATTCTGGTTGCTCAAAGGGGAGTCCTTTGAGGCCAGTTTATATACAGGCATACAAACAGATGATGAAGCTTTTCTTATGTGTATGTTTAAGTATCTTGTAATATAAGTTAGTTATGAATAGTTTTTTTTTTAAATAGCCCTTATATCCAGTGTTGTGTTTGTATTTATGATTAATCTATGTAGCATCGTGTCCAGCGACACACGACATTTCATTCCTCTGTATGTCCACACATGTAGCGGAATGACAATAAAGCTCGACTTGACTTTAAAATACTGTGCAAGATTTGTATTGCATAGATTTTTCAAAAGCTTACACTGTTGTCACCGTGGTTCATTTTGTGCTGAATTAGATCCTTCTCTGAAGAACAAACTAATTTAATTCCCTCCAAATTCGTACCTATAACTAACATTGTTTAATCCAAAATTTGAAAGAGTATTGAAGGCCAGGATGCTTTGATGTTTTGCCAAAGATAATGCCAAATTTAAAGCTCTATTTTATTCATTTATTTTCTTTTCAGCTTAAACCAAACATCTATACAATCCCATTTACACTCATACACTACGGCCAGTTTAGCTTACCCAGTTTAGCTCTGTTTTAAACTAAATGAATTTTCCCAAAGGAGTTTAGGAAATAATTATTTTAAATAAGAGTTTGAATCTTTTACACAACCACTTCAAACAAAGAAAAACAAAACCAGAGCAAATTACTCTGAATATATACTGAATATAAATGTCCACATTGATCCCAACGTTTTTCACATGAGCTGTTTTACAGTTCGTATACTAATCTTCTAAGAGTAAGTTTTCATGACAAATATGTAATAAAAATGGAAAGGTTTTGGTTTGCATCTTTTAAAGTTTAAAATAGAGATGACAAATCATCACCTTGGAATTATAAGGTTCTATTTGCATTCTGAATGATTTTGAGATCTTGAGCTTTAAAGTTTTTGCATTCCATAACAAACAGTATGTGTGTAACATTATTATTATTATTATTATTATTATTATTATTATTATTACATAAAAAGATTTTAAAATGTAAACAACTTATAAAAAACACCCCAAAATGTAAATAAGTTGTCATTTAATAACAATGTCAATAACTTAATTTTGACAAAAATGTCAGATACAAGCTTATAATTCTAAGGTGGCGAAAAATCTAAATGATCACAGTTTACTTGGATATCTAAAAATGGCTAAAAACAATGCATTACTGGCATCTAGCTCTCTGCAACTTTCACATGGTCACATGGTCACCCACTATGCAGGGCTGTGCCTAATCGGTACCTGGATGGGATAAGAGACTACATGTGGAAAGCTAGGTTGCTGCTGGAACTGGTGTTAGTGAGACCAGCAGGAGAAACTCAACCTGCAGTCTGTGTGGGTCCTACCGCCCCAGTATTCTGATGGAGACTCTATACTGTCAGACAGCACCATCTTTCAGGTGAGATGTTAAACCTAGGTCCTGAATCTGTGGTCGTTAAATGCTCCAAAATGTCCTTCAAAAAAGAGTAGGGGTTTAACTCTGGCACCCTGGCCAAATTCGCCCACTGGCCTTTGTCCATCATGGCCTCCTAACCATCCCCATATCATAATATCATCACTCTGTCTCCTCTCCACCAATCAGCTGGTGTGCGGTCTTAATGTGGCTGCTGCCGCATAATCCAGGTGGATGCTGCACACTAGCGGTGGACGATGAGAGTCCTCCAAATTAAAGCGCTTTGAGTGTCCTGAAAAGTACTGTATAAATGTAAGGAATTATTATTATTCATTATACATGCCAGGCCAGAAGTTGTTGATAGCACATATTAAAGAAGCCCTGTCTGTGCACGTGTTTAGTCCAACATAAATGTGCAGAACATGTATTGAGGTCCAACTTGTATCACAAATGGTGTATTTATTCTGTAAATCCATGAAGTTCTTGCAACGTGACTTAGTTAAAGAGCCAAATGAGGACCAAGCAAACTACATGGCAAGCTGCTTTGAAAGTATATAACACAGATGGCACACTAGAGACTAAGGGCCTAATCACACTATGCCATCCGTACCGTGCCCAGGCCCGTTTCCCGGATCGTTTGAGAAGTGTGAGTGCGCTGAATCGGGCTTTGGTGCGGTACGCTTGTGTGTGTGTGTGTGTGTGTGAGCGCAAAACGCGCCAAAGCCTGAAACTGAAAGCGAGACGTGACTTTTAAGGGACTGTTTCATATGGATTTATTAATCATTCTTACTGTTCAGTGAATGCAAACTGCCGTAGTTTATTAAAGACGCAAACTCCTCACTTCACGACAGCTGCGCGCCTTTAGCAGACCTCCTCATTCCTGCAGCATGAGGGCTTTATGATTGTTTATGAGCGCCAAAAGTGGCGGATCTGTTCGTCGAAATATCTGACTGCATGTCCCCGCATCCCTAAGGACTGTTTGGCGAAATATTTGACGGCATATCAAACGACTGAAACGATATAACTAGAGAAATCTCCACTGTGCTGCTGAGTGAGAGAGCCCTTCTCACTGAACAGCCCAGCAGCGATGATGTAAGCGTGCCGAAGCCCATTTGTGGTGTGAGTGCGGGCCGTCGGGGAGGGGGGACAAGCGTGCTTTGGCCCGGTTCGAGGCAACTGTATAGTGTGAGTACGGCCTAAATGTGCACCCTCACAAGCACATCCATACTTTGACCAGAATGGCAATAATGCAATTAAGGTGTTAAATACTTTTATACTTGGCTGAAAATTGACGTACACCTTCTATGTTAATATGATTATTCTTGCTGTAATTATAAACTTAATCACATCATTTAAATCAAAGTTTTACAATAACATGAGGTAAAGTTCGATTACAATATTGCAAAAAAATCCATATAATTAATCGCATTATGATGGTCCATGTAAACTTACAATCTAAAAAAAAAAAAAAAAACAATCTTAAACTTAGAGTTTATAAGGACATCACATCAACAAGTATGCCTGGATATATATTTTGGCTAATTGAAAACAATATTTTCGGCTAATTGAAATCACAGTAATCAAGCATGTGGTCAATTTAACTTTTTGTCAAGGGGAACACCCTAAAAAAAGTTCTCTCATAAACATTGATTTTTGACTCTACACAAACTACTGCTTCCTCCAATACAAGCTTCTCACCTTATCCATCTCTGCTTTATCTCACAGCTGGAATCTCTCAACAGGTTAGGCTTCCATTAACACCTCTCTTACAAACACTAACGAGAGAACAGCAGGTGCTAATTTCTGACCTGTGTTAACAAGGCTGTCTGGTAAAAACTCTGGAGGAGCAAGTATGGTTGAACCCCAGGTCCCAGATGGCATCTAAAAGGCCATGTGGCTTGTTTCTGTCAGTGAGGATGTAGGATGTGGGATATTTCTTGCTCTTATCGCTTGATTTAATTGTGTATATATATTTAATTGTGTATATTCTTTTTGTTCTGGAAAATTGTTATGTAGGCTTCAGATCATTTATAATTTCTGCTTTTTAAATTTTCACACAACACAGCATAAATGTACCTCACTAAATTAAACCTTTTAAAGAAAAGCTTTAATGAAATTCTAAGGAAGCTTCTAGGAAAATTGCCCACAATGAACATCCCACTTTGCATACTTTATTTTAATAGTGTAGACCTTTTTCCATAATCTCTGCAAAGGGTCCTGAACCAGCCCTGGTCCAATTTTAAAACAAATCATTATATTTCAGCACTCACTTTTAGTGAACTAAAAAAACAGCTCACCAAGCTGACTGTACATTCTGACATTTTTTGCAGCTCAAGCCAACACATCTACTAGTAATTCAATCAAAACTCACTTTAGGACATGTCTGACACTTTCACTTTTACTTTCAATATACTAGTGAGATCCTCTGAAACTTTTTTGGTGACTCAACATTATATTGATTAAGCCCTTAAATCTGATTCTAGGAAATAATCACTTGATTCGTGCACATGTACATGTAGTTAATGAGTACGTTTACATTAAGATTAAGATTTTAAGACAATTAAGACAATACTCTGATTAAGAGTCTACCATGTAAACAGCAATGCTTGATTTATTTAATCTGATTAAGGTCATAATCAAACTAAACAGAAACCGAATTAAGACGTGGAGAATGCCAATTTTAGTCGCATTTTGCAGTACAGATATGTAAACACCGCAATCAAACTACTAGCGTCGTGTAGGATTTTCCCTGCATTTTGTGACAGGATAGTCCACACGCAAACTGCTATTTGACAATTTCTCGGCACATAGCGAGTCAGTGAAGGACCACAGTCACCTGCATTGTGAAATGCTGAGGGTTTTTTTTTCTATACAGCCTGCATTGTCAAATTCTTTTAAAACAACAGACTTTCAGCAGATCATACGTGCTTCCAATATCTCGTTTGTCTTGGGGGGCATGCATGAAATGTTACTGAATAAAAGTAAAGATGCAAAACTTCAGTTAACGTTGACAAATTAAAAATAAAACATCCAAATTACAAGAAACTCTGGAGGAAATGTGGATAGCATGAAGGCAACTCATGTAAACATGTTAATATTATTGCCTTATTCAGATTAAGGCAAATAATTCCATTACTGATGCCCATGTAATTGTATTCACTGAAGTAATCATGGCATGCAGTCTGCTTAGTGTATGAATGTAACTTTATGACCCGCTTCCACTGAGTGGTACAGTACGGGCAGGTACAGGTCACCTTTATCAGGCTTGCGTTTCCACGGCCAAAAAGGTACAATTGGTTGGCGTGGTGCACAACAAAAAGTTTCAGTCGACATCATTCTCGCTAAAGGAAATGTAAGTAAGTAAATGTAAGTAAAGCTGTACGGGTCGTTCACATATCATATGAGAAACACTTCTCACAAAACAGATGCTTTATACACATATACTTGTGTATATGTTCATTACTTACCTTTATTTGAACATTATTTGATCATAACTTCAGATAAATAAAAGGGCAACATAGCCTACTGTAACGTCTGCAATTATATGAAATACATAAATGCAACATATATGAACACATACAGACCCTTACAGTCTCCGATAAGTTACCAATTACAGAAAAAATACACACAGCATACATTTAGTCCTTATTTAGGTTCAAAAACAACATTCAACATATAGCCCAGTCAGTGCAAACCTCTCAACTGCATCTTTAATCTTCACCAGCACATGTAACCTCTTGTTGGTAAGTAATTCCATCATTACAAGTTCATTATGGTCTGAAAGGTGCTGATAAGAATAATAAACATGGCAGTTTGTTCATGTTTTAGGTTGCTGAAAGACTCAATTGCTCCTTTGTTTTGTTAGGCTTTTCCTTTGTTTTTTCTCTTTTGCTCTTGCTTTTGTTTGTTTCTGAATAGATTGGTTGTCAGAAGCACTTCTATAATCACGAGCATGTTATTATCATCAGCTCAAGATGTTTGTTATTGCAAATATAGAGTGCAAACGCCGTTCGCGCTTTAGACTGCCTTGTAAACAACCATGGGGTACAGGGTACTTCTACTCTTCTTCTTGTGGCTTTTCAACAAGGTTTGTTTAAGCTTGGCTTGACCATGGCTTGGTATTATATGTATATACAATTACGGTGTAATGTCTCGGCTGTGTTTTTAAGAATGGTGGCCAGTATACTTTACAACCGCAGGCAATACAATACTGGACTAAAAATTGCAAGTAAAGAAAGTTATATTACCTACAATTTGTCTAAAGGTTGTAATCATTTTTTATGTATAAATTTTGTGTGCAGTTTCTTTGGTTACAGAATGCAACCGTCAGTTTCAGTTCAGTGTTTAGAATTAGATCATCATCCTTCATGTTGAGCTGTGTTTATCAGTGTGGTGTTGTTGATTTTCACCAGAGAAGCCCAAATTAGATCCATAACTTTTAATTTGGCCTGCCATCACATCTGAGAGTAAAAATGAAGATAAGAGCTGGCGGAAATCCCATTGATAAAATTTTTAATTTATATAACCTTTTGTTCATTTGTTGACAAAAAAGTATATGTTTCAATTAAAAATTTTAAATCCATCAGATTAATTTAAATGTGCATTCAACTTCAATGTGTTATAAATGGAATTGTTTGTTTTCATTGTAATAAGTTAATTCTAAAATGTACAAAAATATATTGCATTAGTTAGCCTGATATAACTAAAGTAATGCTTTCTATTTGTTTTTAAAGATTATTTAAAAATTAGGAAATTACCCATGGCTACCAGTTTGCCAAATATTATTGAGCCACTTTGGGATGTTTTGGAGGAGTGAGTCAGGAAATGTTTTCCTCCATCAGTATCACATAGTAACCAGGCCACTATTCTGCAAGAATAGACTCAATATCCCTTTGGCCACTGGACTGGACTTCTATCTGTCATTTCCGAGACAAAATGATTTAGAGTCACAAAAGGAGACCCTACACCAGGGGTGTCTAAACTCGAACCTGGAGGGCCGGTCCTGCAAAGTTTAGCTCTAATTTCCTTCAACACACCAGCCTGAAGCTTTCTAATACCTATTAGCTGGTGCAGGTGGGTTTAATTGGGGTTGGAACTAAAATATGCTGGACACTGGCCCTCCAGAACTGAGTTCGGGCAGCCCTGCTCTACACCATACTAATGAACTATTGTGCTCTAAAACCAGGCATTTCAGTTTTATATAAATATTTATAGTAGCTTAAGGAGGACGTTGATATGGAAAATGAAGTCACATGCATTGCTTAGGTGATATTTTTTTAGTTCAACAGTGGGTAACAATCTTGATGGTTCTGTTGGATCTTTATTTTGTATTTTCTATTGGATTCAAGTCAGGTGATTGGCTGAACCATATTACAGCTTGATTTTCTTTCGCTGAACGCATTAAAGAGTTTCGTTGGCTGTATTTTTGATCATTGTCTTGCTGAATTGACTACTCTGCTTTCATCTTCATCATCCCAAAAAATGTAGATGTTGGAGTGAAGTAGCCAACATTCAATTAAACCGACGAAGAGCAGAGGGTTGCTGAATAACTTCTGAGAGATTTCAGCTGCTGTCTGGGCTTCCACTGCCTCTCCACACCTCCCTTTCTTCATGTGTTCAAGACTTTTTACTGTGTCATTTAATTTTATTACACATAACTTGTAAACTAATTAGATTTGTTTTCTCTTCATATATGGATTTCTTTGGCTGTTATTGGCTGATTATATTTCAAGTCAACATCACCTTTAGAAATATGTTTTCTGAGCAAAAAATGTTGAATATTTCCCCCACTGTAAATATAAACAATTTAAGCCAGAATTATTAGCCCCCCTTTGATTTTTTTCTTTTCTAAATATTTTCCAAATGATGTTTAACAGAGCAAGGGATTTTTTCACAGTATGTCTGATAATATTTTTTCGGTAACACTTTATAATAACTACACACTATGAATCATTTATTAAGCATTAGCAAATAGTGAATTTATTATTCGTTAAGCATTAACTCTACATTAATAAGCGTTAGTAAGCAGTTTATAAATGCAGCTACAAATGCTGTATTCTTGACTTATTAGCACCTATATAATGTGCTTAATAATTGTATTTTCATATTTAGTTAATGATTTATTTTTCATTACTAAATTAAGTATCGCATTATTTACAAACCAGTTGTATTTAAGAGATGAAGGTTTTTAAGATCATTCAGAATGAGTTAGTAAATGATTAATGAAATATTGAAATCAACATTTTTATATCTTATTTTTCAGGCATATACTAATGCTTAACTAATATGTTAATAAATGCTTTAGTAACTCAACTTTATGCAGTTTTGTGACCTAATCTAAAGTGAGGACTATTCATGCTTTATAAATCCCTTATAAATTACAATTAAAGGCTCAGAATCAAATGAACAATAATATTTGCAGTTTTTTCTAAAAAATAAAATTACTGTAAAGTTTAAACATTGCCGAATAACAGGAGTGTCAAATTATGACATAAAACTGGATAAAACAACAACAACAATATACTAATTTAACAATATGATAAGATGCAATGTTTAAACTCTACAGTGATTTTATTTTAGATTAGGTTACAACGATTTATTTTTCATTTGAAGTACAGTTTCATTTGTGTATCTTTAAATTAATAGGAATGAATAATGTCATTTTTCCTGTTTAGAGTTTAACTGAGCCTTTATTTGTCATTTAAAAGGGATTTGTGAAGCATGAATAGTCCTTACATTAGATTAGGTCACAAAACTGCATAAAGTTGAATTAATAAAGAATTTCTTAACATACATACTGTAGTAACCATTAATATATGCCTGAATAATAAGATATATAAACGTTGATTTCAATAGTTAATTAATCATTTACTAACTCATTCTGAATGATCCTAAAAACCCTCAAATACTCTTAAATACAAATGGTTTGTAAATAATGTGATACTTAATTTAGTAATGAAAAATAAACCATTAACAAAGTATGAAAGTACAATTATTAAACACATTTTAAATATGTTTGTAATTCAAGAATAGAGCATTTGTATCTGCATTTATAAACTGCTTACTAACGCTTATTAATGTAGAGTTAATGCTTAAAAGATAATGAATTCACTATTTGCTAATGCTTAATAAATGATTTATAGTGTGTGGTTATTATAAAGTGTTACAATTTTTTTCTTCTGGATAAAGTCTTATTTGTTTTATTTTGGCTAGAATAAAAGCAGGTACAAAAGAAAAAAAAACATTTTAATGTCAAAATTATTAGCCCCTTAAGCTATTTTTTGATTGTCTACAGAACAAACCATTGTTATACAATAACCTTCCCAATTACCCTAACCTGCCTAGTTATATAAGGGCACCTATGGTAAAAAATCTACTTTTCAAGCTGTTTGGACAGATCTGTGTGTTGGTATAGTGTATAGACCGTCATACTGGGGTGATATGAACACACCCAGTCCTTTTTTTTTTCAATTTAACTACAAAAAAAAGGTCGACCAATTGGAGCTGTTTTCAAATCGATCGCACCATTACGTAGGTGTGCGATCCCCCCGCCCACCGAATTGATTGACAGCTGCGCGCATTAACATGTTCCGGTAGTCGCGTGTATCTGTCAACAAGACCAGACAGACATACGCAAAGCAACCGGGAATAAAAGCTCTGTTCTGTTCGCTAGGATCAGCAATCATCATCAAATGTGATTAAGAGTAAGTTTCACATGTTTAAAGTGTTTTAAAACAGAGTATGTGTGTAATTGATTACAGCGTTTTACTTCAGCTTTACTTCATCAGCCCAGCCGCGTGTTAGAACAATTATAAAAGAAGACGCTTCAATCCCGGATTGTGGAAGTTAAATCAGGTTTATTTTGTACATTAGCATAACAGATATCCACACAGTTCTTGAGGTTAGCCTTAACTAAGCTAAGCGCGCTCTGCCTGTCTGCCTGCCTGCCTGCGTGTGTATCTGTGTGTGTGTGTGTGTGTGTGTGTGTGCGCGTTAACTTTGTAACGATATTGTGTGTGACTCATCAATGCAACTTCACAATACTGATTCGTAAAGGTTAGTTCTTACTGTAGTATCTCACAAACGCTACGTGAGACCTTCTTCCTTTAAGTCTGTCTGTTGTCTGACGCAGCTGAGGGAGGAGGCATGTAGAAAAAGTGGGCGGGAAAGACTCGTCTTAAAGGCGCAGTACGACAAAACCACCCCCTGCTGGAAATCAGTATAAAACAGCATCTTGTAAAAGGTATAATGAAAAATCTGATGGGTATTTTGATCTGAAACTTTATATACACATTCTAGAGACGCAAAAGACCTATATTAAATCTGAAAAAAGGGGTAACCTAGGTGCCCTTTAAAACTATTATGTTTAGAAATGAGTTAACAATCTCCTCTCCTTTAAACAGAAATTGGGGAAAAATATATATACTGTATGTATAATGTAAATGTATATATAGCGTTTGCTAAAACGGTTAAAAACAATAAAAAAAATTACTTACATCAGCTTTTGCGTGTCACAAAATATTTCCTGGGCATCAAACTTCATCTTTCTGCCCTTTCTATTTACTTATACCATCACTGACTCTGTTAAATCACCCCCTGCCTGAGTTAAAACATCCACTGCAGCACACACACTGCACCGTATCAAAATGTAATTAAATTATGAAGTGATATGCATCAGAGCGGTCACGCTTATTTGTTCCTCCATTATTAGAGAGCAAGTGCTTCATGCGGTGAATATGAAGTAGGTTTGTATATTACTCTCCTGTCTTTGCTGTGCGCTGGAGGCCGTCAACTCCAGCGAGACACACTCATGCTGGGAAAACACATCTTCTGCTGGGAGCTTTGCTCTTTAATATTTGATTCTCTCTACAGAGCATGTGCTGCATTATCAGTTGTGATAATTGAATTATGGGGAATCTCGCTGAGGATATTCTTCTGCATGTGACAACAGCAGGAGCTATAATTACTGCTAACAAGGCCAGCAGAATTGTAATTGTTGCATGTGAAAGCATGATACTCACTAATCAAAAAGCTTTAAAAAAATGAGAGGGAAAGTTGAAGTTTAAACTTAATCAACTCTAAATATCTGACAGTTTATATTTAGGATGGTGAAGAAATAAAAGTTTAGGGTTTTGAAAAGCTTCATTTTTAGTCCCCATTACAGACAAACGTATGAAACGGAAAATTATTAGAAAAACTTGAGCAGAAAATCTTTATTGAACACTGTTGTTTCATGTGTTATATCAGCCTGATCTCACGAGAAAACGTAAGTATTTTATGTTTTGTCTGTTTAGTGGCTAATTTGACGACGAGTCGTGGCACCAGGCGTGTGCGTTTTCTAATCTCCATTTCTGCCTAACGCTTTTCATTTAAATTTGTGGACCCTTGACCCTCTGATTTTTTGAGCGAAATTATTTTATAAGTTTGATTAATTACTTGCTGCATCCTTATTACATTTAGTATTTTTCACTTTGCTTTCCTTGCTGAAAAAACACATCATATGCTGGTGAGATATGTGTTGATGATTTACTAGAAAAAAAGTGGAATAAGGGAACAGTTTGCAACAATCTGAAAGTCTAAAAATACATTATAATACAATTTTGCACAATTGTACTGACATGTTCCTGCTTTCTTTGAAACAAAAAGCTCAAATACAAATGATTCTCTCATTATGCATTGTGTGTTTGTGTTCATATACAGTATATACACTAGGCATGGGATGATAACCGTTTTCAAGGTATACCGCGGTTTGGAAAAGTCAAGGTTTTAAAATCGGCAATATTTTTGGTAATACTGTTCTTAAGGTATGTGTATGATTTTTTTTTTATTTAGGTAGTTTTTTGGACAACAGTATCTCCAGCAAAATAAATAAATAAATAAAATATGCTGTTTACATGATAAAGAAATGTGTGTTTTTGAAACAAATGAAGACATTAATTAAGTTAATGATTTATTTGAGTTATTCAGCCTGACATTTTTACTGTTAAAAAATATTTTAAATGTTTTTTTTAAATAAAATATATTTTGTTCAAAGGGAATTTTTATTTATTCTTTTTTTTTTACCCAGACATTTAAAAATATATTTTAGAGCAGTAATTACAATACTGTGGTACTGTGAAACCGTGATATTTTTATCCAAGGCTATCATAATGTCAGAATCTTATACCGACCCACGCCTAATATGCACACACTCATAACTGTAAATTTTAAACTGTGGTTTTGCTGTATTATTTTTTTCCTAACAAAATGGACTGTTTTCCAGGAAATTTCCAGGTCATATTTACAGCAGACGTGGCAAACATCGCCCTACTTTAGCCTTTTTGTCAGCAATAACTGTTTTGTTGCCATCTTCTTTGTTCACACACTGAATCCGCATGCCCTTTGCTGCATAGAAAAATTGGGGCATTACCTTTTATGTGTTTTGCCTTTTCAAATTGGGGACACATTATGGTATATGGGACTCCCAGCGAGCAGCACTGAGGTGAGGGCAATTTAAAAAACGCTCTCTGTTCAACAGCTTTAATGATGGCCAACGCATGATGTCTGTACTGTTTAGAACGTGTCTGAATCAATATGAGGTATAATTGGCTCTGATGGGACTTTATGACATTTTAGTGGTGCAACATGACAGTGTAAACACTTATTTGTCTAAAGGAGGCTTTCTGAGCACAGTCACATGGTGGTGAAGGTACAGGTGAAGAGGAAGTGTGGGGAAATACAGCAATCTGCCATAATCACCTCTCCATTTGCTAAAGGAGAACTGCTCTTTGGTCTGTTCTGTATTTCAACAGTGGCCAATTTGAGGCTGTTTGCTTACTTGTTAGTGCACTTACATGCTGTTTATTTTGGTGGTGCTTATGAAATACACTTGTTATTAGGGATGGGCAAAAGTACAATAAAATGTATTTTAAAATAAAATACCAAACACATCAAATTTACGTGTATCAAAAAAAAAAAAAAAAAAAAAAAAACAGTTACAAATGTATCAAAACAAAATACAGCATTTTGTATTTTTCAAAATATTACAAAATACTTTTAAAAGGGAGGATGACTTTTCTTCGCAAACCTTCAATCAATAGGCATATTTAATGAATCCTGTTACCATTAAACTGACTTTCTTTTTAATTACCTGGAGTCCCAGTTTGCCCCCTTAGTGAACACCAGTACAGTAGGTGTTTTATATTGCTAAAGTTCCTCTGCATTTCTACTGAGCACTGAGACTGAGAATGATTATGTGCTGAAGGCTCCACATCCTCTTTTAATCTCATTTCTTAAGCAAAGATGCTGATGCTGAATAACACTATACTGCCATTATATATAACTGGTCTTAGCATTGTGCAGTATACTATTTTCAGTGATTGTTGACTTTAGTTGCCATTTGTCGGTTATTTTCTTTATGTGTGTTGCCATCCATCCTCCAAGCACTGACCACCTTCTTAATCAATTTTCTGTTCTAGTCTCAAGCCTAGGCAAATAACTGAGAAATCATCAATCAAATTTTTGAACACTCCAAAACCAAAAATAATCATGGCGTATAGGTTGTCATTGATAACTGCATCTATTTGATTTTATTTAAATAACATATTCATTCTTGTGTTGATTGTGAAGACAATTCAATTTTAACAGTTATATATATGTAAATGCTACAGTTATATATATGTCTTGCCCCATTGACCTCAGGGTTTATTCCAATATATTAATATATATTTGGTTAGTGTTTTCATCCAGAAGTTTTTGTTTACACTTTTAAATTGAATCGTTTTATTGTGCACTTTGCTCAAAAAAAAAAAAAAAAAAAAAAACAGAGGCCTGGCTAAGCAACACCAGGAATGAATCCCAGCGTCTGGTGATGTCTATGCATTCTAGACTTCAAGCTGTAAGTGATTGCAAAAGATTTGCAACTAAGTATTCAGAAGTGAAGGTTTTATGATTATTATTCTGGCCAATTACTTTTGGTCCCTTAACAAGTGGGAGGCACATATGCAAATTGTTGTAATTCCGACAGCCCTCAATTAAAACCCTCAAATGAAGGTTGACAGTCTGCAGTTAAAGCACATCTTGTTAGTTTAATTTCAAATCCATTGTGTTGGTGTATGGAGCCAAAAATGTTAGAATTGTGTTGATGACCCAAAATTTTTGGACCTAACTTTATATGCCTTAAAAAAAAAAATAAAAAGTATTTTTTAAATACTGCACCTTACTTTTTACAACCCATATGTATATTTTACTATAATTTAAACTGATTAAAATTACCATGTTAGCATTTGGATAAATAAATAAAAAATCATAACAATGTCGTCATGATTTCTTTTACTTTAGATTTAAAATGTCACTGTTTATTAAATTGCTTATAAAACATTAATAATAATAATAATAATAATAATAATAATAATAATAATAATAATAACAATAATACATTTACAATACAAATGTCTTCAAGCCAAACTTTAAGAATTATAATTCAAGCATTGCTAATGTTAGTGACATACAACTCCAGATAAAGACACAAGTATTAAAACACAACAGTGTTACAAATGTGTACAATTTAGCATTTCAAAAAAATAACACAACTTTTCTGGATATTAAGAAATATTTTTTTTTCCCTCCTGTCTCGGGTCTCATTAAATACCTTAAAAAATTTCACAGTATATGTGATAATATTTTTCTTCTGGAGAAAGTCTTATTTGTTTTATTTCAGCTAGAGTAAAAGCATTTTTTAATTTTTTAACTACTATTTTATGGTCAAAATTATTAGGCCCTTTAAGCTATATTTTTATGATAGTCTACAGAACAAATCATAATTATACAATAACTTGCCTAATTACCCTAACCTGCCTAGTTAACCTAATTAACATAGTTAAGCCTTTAAATGTCACTTTAAGCTGTATCTTCTCTACGTTAGATAGAAATTGGGGGAAAAAATAAACAGGGGGGCTAATAATTCTGACTTCAACTGTATGTAGTTATAAAGAAGATCAGAATTTAGCATCCAAAAATGAAAATATCCATACCCAAACATTCATGTCACCAAAAACTCTTTGTTGTGGTTTGTAGTATTCCATCTGACATGTAAAGATGAGATCATTGTGTATGTGAATGAAGGCATAGTAGATCAGCATCAGCCTAGTCAGCTTCTAAAATCAATTCAGGCTAATTAAAAGAAAGGGCTCTCCACTATAGACACTGTCTCATTGACATGATGATGCCACTCAACCTGATACAAAGTTACCACAATTATGGCAATTACACATGGATGACTGCACTCAAACTGAGCAGAGCTTGAGAGACTCTCAGCTCGATTATCACTCTGATGGAGTGCTGTGTCTCGGACATGGCAGGGGCCACTCACGGACCCTTTCACATACTGCCATGCAGAATTACTTAATACAAAACACAAACAGCTTCACTTTGATATTGCCCTTTCATACCCTAATATTGGCGATTACCATGATTACAAATTCATAATAACAAAAGACGTAAAGTCTATGTAATACTGTTACAAAAAAGATAGTGATATAATTATTAGAGAAAAAAGATCTAAACAAACTGTACATTCTTAAGCCAACTACACTGTAAAAGTGCAACAATCAGTTTCTGTTGGGACAATTTAAAAAGGGTTATCTTAGCTTATTAGTTTTTAAAATGTATGTAGATTAAACATAAAACAATTAAGTTGTTGCAAAAAACTCTGGATCTGGATGCAGACTGAGCGACATGTAATGCTTTTAATGCCCACACGTAACCCTACTCCTCAAAGTGCAAACTGCGCACGTTGTCTCTCTGTGTATGTGTGTGCGGACGTGCGTGTGTGTGTGTTTGTAGTCCACTTAGAATCCAACATGGAAAGCATTTTTGTTTGTTATTAGCATGGATTGTTTTGAAATTTAAATGGCACTTACATGTTTGTGTTTTCACTTCAGTAATAAATACGCCATTTCGTGATGAATCATGATTAATTACATTTCGCGATTAATCACGTTAATTTTTTAATCATTTAACAGCCCTAATATATATATATATATATATATATATATATATATATATATATATATATATATATATATATATATATATTAATATTATTATTATTAAATGATCAAATGTTCTATTTTAATTAATTTAAAGTTGTTTGAATGAAATGTACCCTAAATAAATTGACATTTTTCTAAGCGTTGATTAAGGTTGTTTAACTGCAGTTTTGGTTTTGACAAGGAGTTATAGCTGCCAATATCAGATCTTACAAAACTTTCAAACAGTCGGAGAGGAGGAAAAATTACTGTGTACATACTTGTTTTTTTTTTAAGTGTTTATTGGTAGCATGTGCAGCTAGAGAATCTGCTACAGACCCTAAAAGAAAACATGAACAGGCTCTTAGCAGTCTGGCTTTCTGACAACAACCGTGCTTATTATTTAAGAGGATGGTTAGGGTTAATGGAGCTTTGAGACAATAGGTTGGCTATAAAGGGAGGGGGATTTATGGTTAATGGGTCATGGCTGCCAAGTGCTGGCAAGTCTCCTCTAGCTCCACATAGGAGTCATGTTCACATATTGGCAGCCCTTCAGTCACCCACCCAGAATCCTATCATTTATTTAAAACCTAATAACCATAGAGAATGAGCCTTACTAACACTGTTATACACAAAACAATGACAACAATTGCAATGCTAGAATTGTAATTTCACAATGAAATGCTGAATGATATAAAGAGGCAAGTTGCTATTTAGTTGCTATTATAGAATAACATGTTTTTACAATAGAAATCTAAATGATTGGGAATATTATGGAATATTTTTTACTGTTAAAAAAAATCTTACTGCTTTAATTTTTTTATGTTGAATCAAAATGAATTTTTCTAATCATTTCAACATATATTAATCAACTTAACTAAACATATAAAGTTAAACTTTGCATAGATAGAACTTTGCAACTTTGGTAAGTTAAAGTAACAAAAAATTACAATCATGGTATATCATTTTTATTCTGATACAGTGCAGGCCAAAAGTTTGCAAACAAATACATCCTTGTGGAAAATTGTCTTAAGCTCATAAAGGCAGTGCTTATTTGATCATATAAATACATTTAACACAGTAATATTGCATTTTTCTATGTAAACATATTTTAATTTAAATTAATTTATTTGATTCAAAACTGAATTTTCTGCATTGTTTCACCCGTTTTCAGTGTCACACAAGCTTTCAGAAACGATTCTTACTTATTTACTGTTCAATTATGATTAATTTTATTGAGGTTTAATCATTAACTGTTCTGATCAATGTCAAAAACATTTTGTTGTGCTTTATATTTTTGGGAGAAATACATTTTATATTTATGATTCTTTGATGAATACAAAGTTTAAAATAACAGCATTTACTTGCTGAGCTTCGAACATTGTTTGCATATTTTTGTTTTAAGTGTGCTCAAAAGTATTCTTGTAGCTTGATAATTTTCAAATTGAACTACTGACAAGGTTTTATGGTATTTTTCTGGACTTTAAACAGGTCAAGAACTTTGCAGTCTGTGGAAGATGAGGGAGCTTTCAGATTTCACCTAAAATATCTTACTTGTTTGTTTACCAAAGACAAGCAAAAGTCTGTGTAGTTTGGAACAATATCAGGGTGAATAATTAGCACAATTTTCATTTTTGAGTGAATGAACTCTTTGGCATCTATCACGGCTTCTCCATGTGAGCATAAATAGATGAAGTGAATTTAACTATACCAACTGTGGTATATTAAAAGCTCTGCTTTTGTCTCTCATTAGCAATCACTCTTCAGCAGATTCGTGTCGATTTGATGGGGTTTTGCTTTGATTATCTTATCCCTGCAACATGGTATCTGCACGAGTCTGGGATATAATAAAGATAGTTCATACTCAGTGGCATTTCTAGTTTGATTGGTGCCCTTGGCGTACCCCCATATACTTTTTGCTGCAAAGTCATCAAATATATTGTCATATAGTCCATTAAAGTAACCCACATCCAGGGGCAGTGCTAGACAAAAAGCTCACCTCTGCCCTACACCAAATAAATATATTTATTCATTTTCAATAAATATAGCAATTTATTTTTATTTCATACAAAAATAAATGTATATTAACTGGAAAACAATGTAAAAACACAAATATGGTAAGATCACTTAAGAAATCTTTTGCATAAATATTAATAATGACAAATCTATAAAATATAGGGGAAAAAGTTTTATAGAATTATATGTTGTCTTACACTTAGGCTTAGAATTAATAATATTTACCTCCCCGACTCTGGCACACTCCATTCCTCCTTTGGCACAGTAGGTAGTGCTGTCGCCTCACAGCAAGAAGGTCGCTGGGTCGTTGGTTCGAACCTCGGCTCAGTTGGCGTTTCTGTGTGGAGTTTGCATGTTCTCCCTGTGTTCACGTGGGTTTCCTCCGGGTGCTCCGGTTTTCGCCACAGTCAAAAGACATGCGGTCCAGGTGAATTGGGTAGGATAAAATGTCCGTTGTGTGTGTGTATGTGTATGTGTAAGTGTATGTGTGGATGTTTCCCAGAGATGGGTTGCGGCTGGAAGGGCATCCGCTCCGTAAAAACGTGCTGGATAAGTTGGCGGTTCATTCTGCTGTGACCCCGGATTAATAAAGGGACTAAGCCGACAAGAAAATGAATGAATGAATGAACATAGTATATAAAATTTGGTTTTGTCTACTTCCAAAACTCACTGCGTGCCGACACAAAAGACTGTTACTCCAGTTTCACAATGCATCAGTGGCACTTTTGTTTTTTTTCACCGGGAGCAGGAGAAGCATATGAGACACAAAGGAATGGTTTTCTATGTTTTCTATGCACATGTGTCACTTTGCTTTCACCAGTGTTGCTTCGTTTGCACATTGAATAACATACTTGATCTTGCAAAAGAGGGCAAATGTGAATGGCCCCTAATTTCTTTTTTTTGGGACTACCACCACTCTAAATCAATACTCTTCTATAAAGTAAATCTTACCTCAAAGTTTTTACTGGGGCAGTTTTTTTTTTTTTTTTTTTTTTTTGCACGACTCTTCTTGCCGTCATCAGCAAGATGCCACCCTGGGCGAAAGCCCATATTGCCCATGCCTAAATCCGCCACTGTCCACACTGCTGTCATGGTTTCATCTTTGTTTGTTGTGAAAACATGCCCCTTAGCAGTGAGAATAACATTTTGTGCCTATAAATTTACAAACTCCTCATAGCGAGATTGCTGTAATTTAAAAGCACAGAGTTTTGTTGTGTTGGTGGTGACTGCAGGATGGATCTTTTACTTTCACCATCCATGGTGGGGCAGAAAGAAAAACTGTGCACACATTTAACAAACACGTGTCTAATTGCTACAGTAAATTGTGGGGAAAACTAGAATATATTGGTAAATTGTGTATCAAAAGCTTGGAAGTAAAAGATTACTTGGAGGATTTGTTAAACAAGGGATAGATCACTAGCTCAAAGTCTCCATATTCTTCTCCAGTCTGTGTGCGGAAGAAAGATGGAACACTCCGCCTCTGTTGTGACTACCTTGAGTTAAATAAGAAATCAATTCCAGACTGACATCCAATACCCCGAATACAGGACATGCTTGATAGTTTGGTGGGCTGCTGCTGGTTTTCAGTCCTCGATCAGGGCAAAGCCTGTCACCAGGGCTTTGTAGAAGAATCCAGTCGACCCCTCACCGCATTCATAACCCCGTGGGGATTTTACAAATAGGTTAGAGTTCCTTTTGGTTTGTCAAACGCACCTGCAGAATTTCAAAGGAGCATGGAAGAGTGTCTGAGAGAGCTGCGTGACAAGGTTTGTCAGCCTTATTTGGATGATAACTTGGTACATTCAAAAACATTCGATAACCATCTCCAAGACCTCAGAAAAGTATTGCAGTATTACTAAAAACATGGTGTGAAGCTCACTCCTCGAAAATGTGAATTGTTTCAGACTCAGGTGCGTTTTCTGCGGAGGCTGGTGGCCAAACTTGGGTACACAATGGACCCTGCTGACATTGCTCCAGTTCAAGCACTGAAGGAAAGGACACCTAAAACTGTCGGAGAGGTGAGACAGTTATTAGGATTTCTCTCTTACTATCGGTCTTACGTTGAGAACTTTTCACGCAAAGCTGCAACCAATTTTGCCACTCATCACTGACACAGCAACGCAAAAAGGAAAAGTACCATCAAAGCAGAAAAGCAAGAGGAAAAGTTGTAGAGGACAGCTGGTTTCGTCACATGTACAGTGTACAGAAGAGCATAAAAAGCTACTCAGTGATTTAATTTACTGCTTGTCCAACCCACCTGCATTAGGCTATCCAGATCTGAATGCACCATTTGTACTCCACTGTGATGCTTCACAGGAAGGCCTTGGCACTGTGCTGTATCAAAGACAAAGAGGCAAGTTAGTGGTGATAGCTTATGGATCAAGAGCCCAAACTCCTCCTGAGAAAAACTACCATCTACATTTCGTGCAGTTGGAGTTCTTGGCCATAAAATGGACCATAAGTAAGCGATTTAGAGACTATTTGTACT
This sequence comes from Danio rerio, assembly GCF_052040795.2. Taxonomy (NCBI): domain Eukaryota; kingdom Metazoa; phylum Chordata; class Actinopteri; order Cypriniformes; family Danionidae; genus Danio; species Danio rerio. The sequence goes on along the minus strand of NC_141025.1, from coordinate 62,528,864 downwards.
ATGCACCATCTTCCATAGTGAACACAGATAATATCCCTGTCACCTATGTGATGTCAACAGCTAAATGCTAAATGCCACCAAATACAGTTGGGTGGCTGAACAGATTTTCGATTCGCTATCAAATACCGGCCGGGGAAGTCGAATGCTGCTGTCAATGGAGCATTACATGGAAACCTGTTCAGAAGATGTACACCCTTAAGTAATAGTCAGTATACCTCAATGACTGATGGTACAAAGTCAGGAAAGAGGGTTGTGTCCACTTACTATTAATTCAGCACTGTTAGAAGAACATGAGGAGAGGCTACTCACATCAGTTGCTGAAATCCCTAAGGAAACTTTGAGGCAAGCCCAAGAAGATGATCATGAAATTAGTAAAGTCCTAATGTGTCTGAAATCAAATTCTCGCCACATGGGGAGTCAGGGCAAAGAGCCTCGTGGACTGATAAGAGAAAAAGCCAGATTGCACCTGGATGAGCATGGTCTTTTGTTCCGGAAAACAGCAACTCGTCATCAGTTGGTCCTGCCAAAAAAGTATCATGAGCTTGTGTATAAGGAGCTACACAAAGACATGGGCCATCTAGGGGCTGAACGAGTGTTGAACTTAATTAAGAAGAGATTTTATTGGCCTCGTATGCAAAAAGAAGTGGAACACTTTATAACACGTGTTTGCAGTTGTCTGTAAAGCAAACGTTCGAACAGGGTGACCCGAGCCCCTCTGACTAACCTTACCACCAATTACCCATTTTAGCTGGTCTCTATGGATTTCTTGCATTTAGAGAAGTGTAAAGGAGGTTAGGAATACATTTTAGTTCTAATGGATCACTTTACACGATTTGCTCAAGTGTATGCATGCAGGAATAAGACTGCCAAGACAGCTGCTGAGTATGTGTTTAGGGATTTTGTCTTGAAATTTGGTTTCCCAACAAAGCTGCATCATGATCAAGGCAAATAATTCGACAATAAACTGTATGCTAAGTTGCAAGAGTACAGTGGTGTGCGGGGTTCACATACAACTCTGTATCATCCACAAGGAAACGGACAAGTCGAGCGGTTTAGCCGAACATTGCTCGCTATGCTGAGGACCTTAGCCGAAACTGCTAAAGCTGACTTGAAGATATCACTGTCAAAGGTTGTAATTGCGTATAACTGCACTAGAAATGAGCAAGGGGGTTTGCACCATACTACCTCTTGTTCGGCCGTACGCCTAGACTGCCTGTTGATTTTATGGTTGGTGTACCTGCAAAGGAATAAAGTTCTACCCACCATGATTATGCTGAGGGCTGGAGGAAGAGAATGATGGAAGCTTACAAGCTGGCTTCAAGACTGTCACTCAAAGAAAAAGAACAAGGAAAATCTTTATATGACAAGAAAGTGTAAGGGGCTGAATTGATTCCTGGTAACAGAGTACTTGTCTGTAGCTTCAAGGAGAGAGGTGGATCTGGAAAGCCTCCCATTCTTGGAAGAGCAAATTTATGTGGTTACTGAGAGGAAGCACCAGGATAGTTCAGTATATGAAGTTCAACCTTAACAGGGGAAAGGAAAAACAAGAATACTGCACAGGAACTTGTTACTACCATGTGATTACTTACCTGCAGCAATGGAACATCTACATGGAGGTCCTGGAAAAGGAAACAAAGAGAAAAGGTCAGGAAAAAATCAATTCCACAAAATTGTACATACATTGACAGTTCAGATGGAGAGGATGATTGGAGAAGTCTGGTTGGAACGCCAATTGACAGAGTAAGTGGAAGGCATCATCACTGTCAACAATCAAAACCTTTAGAACCTTATCCAGAAGACAACTGGTAAACACTGAAGAATCAGAAAGAGAAGATGAGCAAGGAGCAGAACAGGATGAAGATGATGTGTCATCAAGAGGTGACGTTAGAGACACTGAGGATGCTGAAAAGATTGACTCAGACACGTCTTCGCAACCTGCTTGCAGAAGAGCATATCCTTTGAGAAACAGAAAAGCAAAAAAGTGTTTACTTGACATACTCTAGGTCAGCCTAGTGTCAGCCTAGATGGTTAAGCTACAGAAGAATTATGATTAGTTAAAATAGGATTTGAAGTTCAGTTCTACCTATTACATTAATCAGTTCCATTAATAAGTACCAGCATAATTAACTTCATTCTCTAAGTTTTAAATATTAAACAGTGACTATTTTTTCTTGACTGTTATACTTTCAGAGTAGATTGTTTTCTTGGTTAAAGGTTAACTTCCTTCAGTAAAAGTACAGATTCCTGTTGATGAAGAGTGATGGCGATAAAAGATCATAGTGCACAATGATGTCTGCTGCAAAAACATTACATGAAAAAGGAGATAGATGTTGTGTTTGACGTGAAAAATTATAGCACGAGTTCTGAAAAACTGACTGCTACCAAAGGAATAATCTCATAGGTGAATATAATAATGTATTCAGAGAATATCGGGACTACGTTCTATTTTGTAGGGGAGAATGTGGGGAAAACTAGAATATACTGGTAAATTGTGTATCAAAAGCTAGTCCCCCACCCCACCCAAATAATGTTTTTTTTTTTTTTTTTGGTCTTAAATAACTATTTAATATATGTTTAATTATTTGGCCAGTGCATATATAATATTTGTATACTTACACCGATGCGATGAGTATGCGGCAGGTGGCAGTAGCTCTGTGCAGAATACCCGCAGGGGCAGACCTGAAAAAAAGAAAGAGAAGTTGAGTTAGCTTTCGTAATGTATAGAAGTAGCACTGTTGTTGTGTATGGAGCTCTAGCAATATCTGTATCAGATAACTACGCTGGCTGAATAAAAGAACCCAAGTTCATCACACGCTTGTTGTCTTCTTCAAGTGTGTTACAAAATGCACTAGATACCCATCTTCCTTTTATTACCGATACCTCCATCTGGCCAATCTCTATGTTTTTTCCTAAGTTTGGTGCATGTAATTCTGGACACTTCTAAGTCAGTGAGTTTTGTTGTCACATGTTTTGAAGTACAGACTAAATCTCCTGAATACACAAGCACATTCTGAAAGATGAAGGGATCAGATACTATAGGCAGGTATTTTTTGTGTACTTATAGTACAGTGAAACTCTCTGCAACCACACAGCACATAAGGAACAATATGAAAAAGAGGGCATATTTTACTGTTCTGTTTTCCTGATTGTTCTTCTTGTGCTTTTTCTCTGAAAGTGTGTTCAGGATCTTTCTCAATGCCAGAGTCAAAAAAAAAAATTAAAAAGCTTCAGTTTTGTTTTGTTGTGGAGTGAGAACCCAAAATGACAGCTCATTACAATCTTAACATCAATAACCTTTAGTATTTGTGAAAACATATTTTAGAGATTCCTTGAATGTTTGACAGGGAAAAAAAAAATAGAGTGCATCCATTATCATTCTGACCCTCACCTTCATCATACAAGCACTCATAACTCTCTAGCCTCATGTGAGGCCTTTGCCTTGAAGAATGGCCATATTTCCTGATAAACTCACCAGATCTTTGTCCCATGACGGCTGTGTCGCAGCTATGTGTGAAGAACATGCAGAGGTCACTGAGATAAACCTGGTCACATTACTTACATATCAAATGCAAGTCATTGTGAATGCGGCAAATGTTTTTATTCAGACATGCGACTGGAAGTCAAGTGTCCGATTTTTACTTGATGTTGTACACATTTTGTTTAGCAAAATATGCAAAATAGACTGTGCTTTTTAATAGCCTATTATCTGCTACTGATGGTTAAAGGGTTAGTTTAACCAAAAATGAAAATTCTTACATTATACTCATATTCCGAATTCCGGAGAATTTGGTTAATCTTCAGAATGCAAATTAAGATATTATCAATGTCATCAATAGTCCTGACTTATTCAAAGTCCAGAAAGGTACTAAAACCATATTCAAAACTGTGACTTCATTGGTTCAGTTGGATTATTATGAAGCTATGAGAATACATTTGTGCTCTTAACACACACACACACACACACACACACACACACACACACACACACACACACACACACACACACACACACACAAACATAGATTTTACCGGTTCTAAGTGTGTTTATGAGCACTGTCCACTGAAATTTCAGACGTTTTCTGTTTGATACAAAGCACTGGCAGATTCGAGGTAATACATCAGCAGAAACTGTTAAAATTTCTTCATTTGTGTTCAAACAATAAACAAAACTCTCGGCGTTAGGAATGAAATGAGGGAAATTATTGATTTTTTGGGTGTGAACAATCTTTTAAGACATATGCTGGATAAGATGGCCGCTGATTAGGCATGGTCAGATATAAGATTCTGACAGTATGATAACCTTGAAAAGAAATATCACCCTTTCACAATATTGTGGTTACTGCTATAATAAATATTCTTTTTAAATGTCTGGGTAAAAAAACTAAATGTTTTTTTTTCCTTTTGCACACAATATATTTTATTTTAAGAAACATTTAAAATATTTTGGATCAGTAAACATGTCCGGCTAAATAATTTAAATTAATTGTTGGCTTCTGCTGTCTTCATTTGTTTTAAAGAGCCCATATTATACATGAAAAAGGGTCATATTTCGGTTATATGGATCTCCAACAACATACTGATATGCATGCAATGTCAAAAAACACTTTCATGGTCTTATAATATGCATTTATTATTACCCATATATCCCAGCGACTCCCACATGAATCGTTCCACGATTCATTTGTTCCCAAACCCCTCCTTAGCGCGAAGCTAATCTGCGCTGATTGGACCGATGACAGCCTGTTACGATTGGTCGACAGCGTTCAATGCTAGATAAATGCCCGCGAGACAAATGCCCAGCACAAGACAAATGCCCAGCGCGGTTTGTCAAGCCCCCGGCGCACGGGCCCGCACGTTAACCCCTTGACCGTCATAACCCCCACACAGGAAGTAAGAACCGCACTTAGCAGTGAAAATGAAACCGATAGCGTGCACATCATTTACTGAGCGTGATTTCCGTGACCAAGCTTTTCTCCCTTCTCAGCTGTAATTTAGATCATTTCTATTTGCAATTATTGCTGTGAAATTATTTGCTCTTGCGTGAAGTGTTATATGTTCTCAGGGCTTACCTGTACTCTGCTTTGCCCAAAGATCCCATCCCCAGCCAGGGGGTTGTAGTGCTCACCAGTGTGTAGCAGGCTGCCTTTGTGCCTAATAAACTGGCCTTATTTTGCACGCACCCTAGTGTATTGTCTCCCCATTCTCACGAGTCTCATACTCCAGTCTTTTCTGATCCTTCCATTAACAAACGAATGAATCGCCCACTGTAAGCATGTAGACTGCTAAATCAATTATTTCCCCTCACACTTCCAATAATATCCAGGTAAGCAGGTAAGTCTACTTGACTTATGACTTCAGGATCTGTTTGTCTTCGCTGCTGTGTAAGTGGGCAGGGCACAGGTTTAAATTTTCCCTGGTTTGCGCCCACAACAATTATGTTTCGTAGTCACGTCACGCCGAAACGACTAAAGACTCGTTATGAAGACGATTCCTTCTAACCACTATGAGTCGACTCTTTTTTTTAGATGAATCAATAGTTTTAAAAACTGTCTACTTTCAGATTTAAGCCTTAGCTGGATATTTCACTTCACTTTGATCTGTGTTACACACTACATGGAAGCTCATTTTCGAAAACCCACAATAGGGGCTCTTTAAAAAAAACATTCATTCATTTATTTGTTTTACAATTTAAAATAGCATCTTAGGAAATCTTTTCTGCTTGAGATACAGTTGTCCTATAAAAACTAAAAAAAAAAAAAAAAAAAACCTTAGGAATGATATAGCAGAAAAATTTGACGGTTTTAAAGGGTCACGAAACACCAAAACACATTTTTTGAGCTGTTGACAGTCGTATATGTGTCCCACACTGCTAAAAACACTATTAGGACACCTATATTTCACTAAAAAGTGTAAATTGGTTGTTTTTGCGTTATTTCAAGCAAATTTGTACTTCCTGTTTGAAACGAATTTTTGAAGCTGCGTCACGGCCATGACATAATAGTGTGTATTCCAGCGTGCAGACTGGGCGTCTGTGCCAGAGTGAGTCTTATTACGTCTTACAGTGTGATGCATTAATGCATGAGTAAGGCTTGGGTCAAACCAATCAGCGCGCTCTATTGTGCAACTTCATTAATATTCATTATTGTCACCGTGTTTACACCACAAAGACGCCACATTGTGTTGGCAAAACAAGCGTGAAGTGTTGCTTTTATAGTTTGCTGCTGTTAAGTTTCGTTTTCATTTTCTCTCTGTGAGAGCTTATCTGGATCACGTGTGGATTAACAGTGTACGCGACGCGCGACAACAATAACTTACGTGTCTAAGGAGGATTATTGTTTACCTGAGAGCTGTTCTCATCTGCAAACGCTGAAATCTGGATTTGCTTGTAGTATTCTCTTCATAAAGACGCGGCTCCAGTTGCTGGTGATTGTTCTGTCTCTACAGATTTGGTAAGTGAGCGACCAGTGCTCTTTGTTTATTCAGTTTGTTCGTATCGAATTAAGTTAACTATTGCACTGAGTGCAGAAATGTTAGCACCGCATTTTGTGACCGGAATAACACACGCGGCTTTCTGACACTACCTGCCGTGTGCATCTAAGTTTCCGGGAAATGCAGAGTTTTTTTTTCTCTCATTCGCCGTGCGGTATCAAACATTGCATGAAAAAAACACGCTTGCAGCAGTTCCTCGAATCAAATATCTCGTTTGTTGCGAGAGGCATGAATGAATTCCCTGAATGAAAGAGCCAAACTGCAGTTAAAGTCTAACATTTAATAATTTGGCAAATAATTCGACTACAGATGTCCATGTAGGTTAAACACCATCACTTTCTCCTGTCTGTGTGTGTGTGTATTTTGACTCTGAAACTCACGCGTGCACAAATAGACACTCCCACACCATCCCACTTTAGTTCCTCCGACACTCCCCCCTAAACAGAGCTGGACACGCCCACTTTTCTGACTTTTTCCAAAGTAGAGGTGTGAAAACACCCTGCTGAAACGAGGGGGTTTCATGGCCCTTTAAAACATTGACTTTTTCAAACCACTGTATACCTTGAAAACTACTACATCTCATGCCTAGCCCTGTGTAATAAAAGTACTAATGTAATGTAATGTAACGTGCATTTATAGGGCACAATTACCAAGCGCTTCACAATCATGAGCGGGGTATCTCCATACCACCACCAGTGTGCAGCAATCGACTTGGATGATGCAACGGCAGCCACAGGACACCGGAGTCAGTGCGCTCACCACACACCAGCTATTGGTGGAGTGAAGAGACAGTGAATAGAGCCAATCTGGTGGATGGGGATGATTGGGAGGCCATGATCGTAAGGGCAGATTGAAGGACTTTGGCCATGACACCGGGGTTACACCACGAGAAGTGCCAAGGGATTTTTAATGACCACAGAGAGTCAGAAGTTTGGTTTAATGTTCATCTGAAAGATGGTGACAACTGACTGTGTAGTGTCCTCTTCACTAAGCCAAAAAGAAAATGAATGAAGAAATGAATCAGGACAAGATGGTAATGCATAAGCAACAATAACAAAATAAAAAAAAATAAAAAACGCATAAAAACAAAGTGCATAACCTATATATGCTTAAGCATTTAAATAGTAAGAGATTTTGAACAGGAATCAAGGAGAGAAAGACAGCAGGCCATTAGCGTGTCGGCCATAACCCGAAAAGACAGATTTGACAACTAATGTAAAAACAACGGTCGCCCATAAATCAAGGCTGAGGGAGAAATTGGATGATGAGGGTTAATCAATATGGGGTCAGGCTTTACCACGGCGCAAGATGACACTCCATTTGTTACAGTGAGCTGTGAGAGGAAGCATCAGTCATAGTGGAGCCGCCTGGCATCAGCAGTGACCTGAAAGTACTGTATAGTCGATTGTCATCCATGCATCCAAAGTAGTGTAATAATTCTCTATAATAATTATAGGTAATTTATGTTTATTAGATCATACATTCAGGTAAACATTGCAATAATCTTAATATATGAATAAAAAACTGTTTAAGTTTCTTTCTTGTGTTCAACACACAAAGAAAGGTGTTTTGCACAGTGCTGGAAAGCAGCAGCCATCGACTTCCATAGTGTGTTTTTTGTTTTTATATGGATATCAGTGTACATTTGTTAAGATATCCTGTTTTGTGTTTAATAAAAAGGTTTTAAACCACTTGAGTGTGATTAAATGGTAAGGAATTTTAATTTTGGGGTGCATTAACCTTTTAATGACAAGCTATTGCATTGTTTTTGTAATATTATACAGCTGGTGTATTTTTGCAGGTGTAAAATTATTTCGATTGTGACAACAAATATTATATGTTAATGTTATGATGGAAAAGATGTGCGTTGGCGTTGCTATGCAGCAGAGCAAATATGGATGTATTGTCAGCACTTTATTTATATTTATGCATTTGACTAAACCACGCAGAATAGAAATTGTGGTTAGTTACAATCAAAATAATCATAATTATTCCTTATAAAAGCGCTTTACGCAATGGGGGAATCTCCGCATCGCAACACACACCAGCTGGTTGGTGGAGAGGAGACAGAGTGATGAAGCCAATTATGATATGGAGATGGTTAGGAGGCCATGAAGGACAGAGGCCAGTGGTCAATTTTTACCAGGATGCCGGGGTTAAACCCTACTCTTTTTTGAAGGACATCCTGGCATTTTTAATGACCACAGAGAATCAGGATCTCATTTTAATGTCTCAACCAAAAGACAGCACTCACTGAGCAGTACAGAGTCCCCAACAATATACTGGGGCGTTAGGATCCACACAGACTGCAAGTTGAGCATTCCTTGTTGGCCTTACTAACAACACTTCCGGCAGCAACCTAGTTTTCCCAAGTGATCTCCCATTCAGCTGACCAGGCACTGCAGTAGGGAACTAAGTGAGCGTTGCAGAGAGCTAGCTGCCGGCTAGTAATTGGAGTACAAATTTGATTAGTTTTACATTAATTTTGGCCAGTGCTTAATTTGTAAATGGATAATTTCCGAAACAAAACAAGGAAACAAAAGTTACCATGACCGACGTTCACCATACAATTTCAGTTTTCCCATGATCGTTTTTTAATTATTCTTTAATTTTGTGCAATATAACATTATGGGTCAACAATGGGTTAAAAACAAACATACAAACATGCAGCTACAAACATAAATTGTATGAAGCATTACTATTCAGTTCACTATTATGTGCCAAGCGAAAATGACTCACTCAGTTTAATCTTCAAGAAGAGCCCACAGCTACCGCTTCCGTCATGTTTTCTGGCTGACTTGAGATCGCTTTGCTTCTGTCTCCCGTTTTCCTGATCCATTCACACGGTTTCATCTTCTCAATATCTCTTTTGATCAGGCACATTATGATTAACTTGTGGTGTTAAAAAAATAATATATGCTTGACTGCACAGTAATTATAAACATAAGAAAGCTGACGCACAATCACAGCTTTGTTTGCTTTTTTTTTACTCAGACTCATTCACATTCTCTTTCATTCTCAGAATGAACTACCACATTGAACAGGGATGTAAAAACATGTAGCACATATTGTCGGCTTCAAATATCTATCGAAATTAACTACTACTCTATTGAAAAATGTAAAAAAAGGCTTAGCAGCTTTAAATGTCTGTCAGAGTAAACACCTGACTTAATTTTTTTTAATAGTTTTATATTTGATTTGTTTATTAGAGTGGTAGTTAAATCGGATTGACATTTGAAGCTGACAAAATGTGCTACCCCTGTTTTTAAACCCTTCTTTAAGGAGGTAGTTCATTCTGATGGACATTTAAAGCTGACAAGATGTGCTAACCATGTTTTTTAGATTAAATATGATATATTAAGCTAACGATAGGACATTCTGTGGAGGTAGCACAGATCGTCAGAACACCAGATCAGTTAAAATAAATTCCAGAACGCAAAACTCAAATAGCTGACATCTCCGGAAACAGGATTTAGCAAAATCCAACTCAAATTAAATTTTAAAAATATAAAGACAACATATTCCATACTTTGTAACCAACATAATGAAGTGTATTAGACATTACATTTTGTAATGTTCACCTATGAGATAATAAAATCATCAAACAGCTAAAAATTATTAATTTAAAAAAACAAACATAAAGCATTTTGGTCTAAATAAAAAGAAAAAAATTATAAAAGTTTTATTTGTTTAACTGAATGCCATGTAATCATCAAAAAATATGTTAAATGATTAGTATATTTACTCATATCAGCTTATTTCAGTGGAAATTTTAATGGTTAAGATCAGCTGGAACAAAAAATTACCTGTATTACATGAACAAACATTATATACTTGTAACATTTAGAGTTAAAATCAGAATTATTAGCCCCCCTTTGAATTTGTTTTTCTTTTTAAAATATTTTCCAAATGATGTTTATCAGAGTAAGGAAATGTTCACAGTATGTCTACTAATATTTTTCCTCTGGAGAAAGTCTCATTTGTTGTATTTCAGCTAAAATAAAATAATAATAATAATAATAATAATAATAATAATAATAATAATAATAAAAAAAACAGTTCAAGATCAAAATTTTGCGCCCCTTCAAGCTATATTTTTCCCATTGATAAATAATAACTTACCTAATTACCCTAACCTGCCTAGTTAACCTAAGAAACCTAAGCCTTTAAATGTCACTTTTAAGCTGTCAAGAAGTGTCTTGAAAAATATCTAGTCAAATTACTTACTGTCATCATGGCAAAGATCAAATAAATCAGTTATTAGAAATGAGTTATTAAAACTATTATGTTTAGAAATGTGTTGAAAAAAATCTGCTCTCCGTTAAACAGAAATTGGGGAAAAAATAAACAGGGGGCCAAATAATTCTGACTTCAACTTTATATAGTGCATACTGCATAGCAACTGTAAATCTTGAATCCATGGAATTAATAAAATCAATCCAGTAAAAACCAATCCAATAAAATGTATGATTTTTGGAATCTGATATTACATAATCAAGATTTCATGACTGACTGAATAGAATGTTTTACTATTGAATCATATAAAACATTGTAATATATTGTACCTAATAAAATGGCCAGTATGCTGTTGATCAAATGATTGAGAACGTTTACTTAATAATTGACAGCGCGTATTTTATAATGATTTCTTTTGAGGGTAGAGTAGCTAATGCTACTGCAATCATCTAAGCTTTAATTACAGTAGAATTAAATAAAAACATGTCCCAAAACAACACTTCAAATGCTGCAACCACTAGAGAGAAAGCCAGGGTTAGATGTTATGTTCATTTCATGTCATTAACAAGCCAAAAAACTTACAGAAATATATCAAGTGTCCAAATGAGCTGAAACACCACAGAATATTACAGTCTATTGGCAACTTTCCGCCACCACAGCTTGATCTCTCGCACTGTTACTCATCTCATACAGTCTTGTCTCGCAGCAGTGGCTATGGTGACACTGGAGGCCAGTGTGGCCTGTAATTGGGTGAAAGTAGAGGCCAGCAGCCCCTCTATTAGTCCTTGGCACCTCTGCGCTGTATCACGGGATGTTAATGGCAGGGGGCAGAGTAATTGGACCGGTTTTGTGCTTTCTGTCTTTCTCCAGTCACCGGTTCATGCTAACAGTGATAGAATTATCAACAGGAGAGAACACAGAGGTATATCTTGATCATGTTGAATGTAGAATGCCATAGTTGATTATAAAACAGCAAACTTTCTTTTTCACTTTCTGTATTAAATCAGTCACAAAGTTTTTAGACCTGGTGTGTGACTGGAAAATAAGTGTCTCTCTGTCTCATACTTATTCATTAAAAAGTTAAATATTGTAAAACATAATTAAATCACTATATTAACGACTTACTTTTTAATAATAAGTGTATATGCGTTCATCTTATTAATAGTCAACCAAAAACCATCAATTTAGTAGCAATGGTATATACAAAGGTCTTAAGCATTTATTATCTAGTATACTACAACAAATAAAGATATTTATTTAGCATTTCTACAAACTGTAAGTAAATTTGTCTAGCCCTTTCTGAAGTTTTTAATTGAATTAATCAATTTAAAGTGCCATTTAGACAACGTAATATAGTTCAAAGGTGCAAAGAATGTACTTTACACAGCACTTGCTATTATATAAATAATAAATTTTTTAGCTAGCGTCTTTGATTCCATCTTGGCTTTGAGTAGGACATATTAGTTTTTATTTTTTCTGGATCTCTTGGTTTTGAGGTTTGAACTTAGTAGTGTGTGATCCTCTAGCAGAATCCATGTACAGTAGGTTCCATAGATATAAACACTAGAGATCGCATACAGACCCTGAGCATGCGTCAATAGCGGCACCAGATTTGTAAAAGGCTCCCAGGACAAATGTTATTCAACCGCACTAGTCAAGTCTAAAGCCAATGTGAAGATGCTGGACTTTTGCGCTGCGTACAGGTGTAGTAACAAGCAAACAAAGAAAAGAAAGCACAAAGGCAGAACATTTTATAGGTAAGATTTTGTTTTTAAAGTATTTGTATGTTAAGAACTTTTGTGCTTAACAGTTATTCATGAAATTACAGTCACTTACTGTACGGATCATAAAGCAAAGTAGCACCAACTTGCACTAAATTTTAAACTTATGCTAGATTGATGATGTTGATGCTGTGCCAGGACTCTACTGCAACTGTCTTCAGTTCCTGCTTGTTCTTGGGGCATTTTCCTTCAGGTTTGTCTTCAGTAAGTGAAATATATGCCAGAAAGACTTCAGAATTCATCCTGCTGCTTTTGTCAGCAGTCACATCACGATTAAATACAAGATAAACAGTTGCATTGACAGCCATAAATGTCCACGAATGGACCTTTTATCTGCTCATTGTAATTGGGATAATAAGGGAATAGCACACACCGGGCCATGGAACAGCTTAGAGGCCAATTGTCCAATTATGTTTGGATCCTTAACAGGTGGGAGGCACATATGCAAACTGTTATAATTCCTACACCATTCGCCTGATTTGGATACAAATACCCTCAAATTAAAGCTGACATTCTGCAGTTAAGGCACATCTCATTCATTTTATTTCAAATCCATCGTGATGGTGTATAGAGCCTTAATGTTACAATTGTGTCAATAGACCTATATATGTGTACATATCTATGGCTTAGGATGGCCAGTCCTCCACTACACCTTAGACCCACATTAATTTCAAAAGAACGAATGTTGCCATTTTAGTACCCTGTTCTAAAATGGCCGCTCTATTGGCTCATTCCTTCCAATAAACAACAAAAACGTAGGTGACAGATAATGTAAATATGTATAAGTGGGTTCAGTCTGACCTCATGTTTCATGCGATTAACTGTTTGCTGCACGTGTCACACTTTTAGGTGCTTGTGGTCCCAAACTTTGAATTAAACCCTGAGTTAATTGAGAATATTTTTATCAAGTGTTGTGAAACCATTTTTACACACATTTGCAAAATCTGCAAAAACACTGTGTTATGTACTGTATGCCAGGTCAGTATTTGCTGCTGTCACCTTGTTAACAAACAGTACCTGTAATAACGTGCTGTCAGCGGCTTGGCACTGGTTGATATGTAGAATTTGCTGTGTTTGTATGATGATTGGGCAACACGGTGGCACAATGGACATCACAATTGCCTCACAGCAAGAAGGTCACTGGTTGGAGCCCTGGTCAGTTGGCATTTCTGTGTGGAGTTTGCATGTTCTCCCTGTGTTTGCGTGGGTTTCCTCCAGGTGCTCTGGTTTTCCCCACAGTTCAAAGACATGCGCTAGGTGAATTGAATAAACTAAATTGTTCGTAGTGTATGTGTGTGAATGAGAGTGTATGGGTGTTTTCCAGTGATGGGTTGCAGCCGGAAGGGCATCTGCTGGGTAAAAACATATACTGGATAAGCTAGCAGTTCATTCCACTGTGGTGACCCCTGATTATTAAGAAAATGAATAAATGAATGAATGAATGAATGAATGAATGGATGGATGGATGAATGAATGAATGAATGAATGAATGAATGAATGAATGAATGAATGAATGAATGAATCGATGGATGGATGGATGGATGGATGGATGATGGATGGATGGATGAATGAATACATTTCCCCCCTCTATAACCATTTACAAAGCTGGTGGCTGTCAATGCATTTTATGTTTTAAAATCTTTTCAGAAAAAGAGAAATTGATTATTACACCTCATTTTCATCAACGCCTCCAAACAAACTTATATGTGCCCAATAAATCTTTATCATCTCCTCATTCTTTCCATTTATTCTCATCAACATTTAGAAAGACTTATCATACTTCATTATGCATGCCATGAATCTGAGATCAGGTGGTTTCCTCTAATGCAGTGGTTCTCAAACTTTTTTCACCAAGTACCACCTTAGAAAAAAATCGTCTCTCCAAGTACCACCTTACGACGCTATTTTTTAACCAGTATTAAAAAATAGCGTCGTAAGCCTAATTAAGCAGCTACAGGTGTGCACAGTTTTAAAACGATGCAGATTACTTCCTATTAGTAATGAATATGTATTATTGTCAGTCACTTTAAACATTTGAAATAGTCTGAACATTAACTGTGCTTGCAGAAAAAAAAAAAAGTTTTAGTTAAAATGTGCTTTTAAAAGTTCATAAAAAATGGCCCTGTTCTTAAAAAGTAAAAAGAAAACTGCTGTACTTAAATCTAAAGTATTCATAGTAGCCTATTCATCAAAAACTGGAAATGCTGCTTGGACCTTATAAATATAGGCTATATGTCATATTCCTACACTTTCAGACAAATCTTGAAATAAATGTTAAATGTACATGACAGGGTTCATACAGGCACAGCCTAATAAAAATTAATTCCAGCACCTGTTTTTTTTTCAAGACTGACATGCTATGTATTGAAGACCTGAAATGTATTCTCAGCAACCCATTAAACATTGCATAAGAATAGATACAAATAAAAACCAATAATAATAATATTTATTAATCATATATTAATAGTATAATAAACCTGCACTAAGTGCTTGTGAAATCTTTTTTGTACTCAAGTAAAAATACTATTACACTGCTAAAATAACAAAAAATTTAGTAAATAATACTAATATTAGGTATACAAATTACTCTTTTAAAAAGTACTAGTTGGTTACTTTTGAAAAAAAATCTGATTTTCATCATGAAATCACTTTTTTTTAAGTGTAAACCTGATTTAATGGTTTGATTGCTTACATCCCAAAGCTACATGTATAATTTGCACTAACAAAGGAAGTATAGTCAATTTTTCCTTTCATGACAATTAATCTTTTTCAATAGCACTGGTAAAACTACCAAATAATCTTTAAGGCCATAGAGACACTTTTTGCCCATTTTTAAAAATATATATTTTTAAGCTTTGAAAGGTTAAATTAAAGTATATGGTAAAAAGATTTAAATTTAGCCTTTTATTTACATATTTTACACTATTTTCTTAACAATATGGCAAATTTGTTTCTTAAATAGCTGTACATCACATGTAGATTTTATTTTACACTTGATCTGAATCTAAAATAGAAACGTAAAAAAATACAAGTACACTGTCAGTAAAAAAATAAAACAAATGACTTCATTTTACTTGAGGTATTTGAAATATGACGACACTACATTTATCAAAGCAGTGCTTTAAGAGCCTTATTGTAAATTGTGATAAATAAACAATAAGTAGGCTAACAATGGATTGCTTTGACCTGTAATGCTTTAGGACAGATCAGAATACAGCTAAATGTATAAATCACACAAATACCTCATCCAGAAACATTTCCAGCATAATTCTTTTGTCGTAAAGAAATAAAAAATGTTCCACCTTTGCTAAAAGTAAGTTTCACTTCACAACACAGCCAAATAAGAAGACCAGTAACGTTAGCATTGTCATTGATTATGCATCAATCTATTTCTAAATATTTGATAACTTTGAATACTTTTGACTAAATTTAGTTAAGGAGCAAAGATAAATAATGTCTACTTTAATAGTGGAAAGATCGCGATTGTATTCAATCTGAGCACACAGGCCATCATGAGAGCACTGCAGTTCATTTGAAAAAAAGCATATTTAAGAGCTCGCATATCTGTTTTAGCGATTTGCGTACATGAATGCGCTGTCGTGTTAAAATAAAGCACTCGCCACATTTCCAGAAATTAGTAATTGCGCAATACCTCCATTCCCGCGCCGCCATTCAGAATGTATTTGGAGGAGTGACAGGTCAGAGGCGAGTCGACTCGCTGTTGGAGAGCGAAACGTGTATGTAGATCATCAAATAGGCAGGAAATATGTCCGCGGTTTAATTACTCTGCTAGACATCTCTATAGTGAAAACATCCGAGAAGCATTATTCCAACAAAACATTTGTTTTTAAGTTGTTTTTTCTGTCTCTGCAACACAGAAAGCCTTCCCAGATAGCAGGCAGTAATCGGCCCGAGCTCGGCTGCCCTCCGGCGCCTCCGGCTCCGACTCGGCATCGGCGAGTGTTATGCGGGCCGAGTGCGGCCCGCAGCTCGCTCGCGCACATGCGGTTGTGATGCGGCTGTAAAGCACTGGCCCGATTCCGGTCAACCATATGGCAACCGATTAAGGCTGATGGCAACCGATTAAGTTCTTATTTTATCTAGTAATCTGTTAGCTCCACGTTTAATGATAATTTGAGAAAATATTCATGGTACGATGGCAAAAAAAAAAAAAAAAAAGAATATTTAGTGTGGATGGTCGCAATGTTTAGACGCAAACAAAACAATATTATTTATAAATAGATTATACATGTCATCTAGAGAAAAACTATGTAAAATTCGCTTATTTTTGAGATAGCACGCTACTGTGCTGACTGTTTTTGTTTTAAAGCAGAAGTTGGTTTCATAATAAACACATGCGTGACTAAAGTCATGATCCACACTCCAATCCAGACGGTGGCGGTAATGCTCCAAAAAGCTGGTTGTCAACCACCATGGCACGAAGATCACAAGAAGAAAAAGTTTGTTTTTTTAAATATTTCATGTGGATTCCGGTCAGAAAGGTAAGCTTTTTACTGCTTGTGTACTGTATAATTAGCGAATTTAGAGCTTAAAACATTTCCACGGTGTTTGGTTGTAACAGCGTTTAGTAATTTACAACAGTTTGATACGCAATGTAACTTGCTTTAAGAAACACGACTGGAGCTAATGTATGCTAACGCTAACAGTTACAAACACGTCTGAAAGTTCCTTTTCCTTTAACACAATGTTAGATTGTAACGTGTGTAGTAACTGAAAACTATTTTAATTATTTTAAAGAAACATGAAACGAATTTGTGTGTATGCTAACTTTGCGTTAAAGAAAGTTTCTGTAGACGAATCCATTAACTAACTTGGCAAAACGTGTTTTCTCCTGATTTAACATTATAAAGTACCGTGGATGTTGAAAAAAATCATTGTACAGGCGTATACTTATCCAACAGTATTAATTCTGTGATTATGTGTAAATAAAAACTAATCGTTTTGGATTAATAAAATATTATTGTTTATCTTGTTTATGCAGTTAGTCACGAAAAGTGATCGAAACTCGACTGTTTACTATTCTCTTTAAATTATCCAAGAGAAATATATTACTATGCACTTTAATTCATATGTGTTAGCCTATGTGAATCAATTATATCTTTTGCTCAAGCTGTAATGGTCAGTTAATGTAAAACTGAACGTCTTAAAGCAGATTTTGATGTTTTTTTTATGTTATTGACAGTGATAAATTCTGATTTAAATGAATGGGTAACAATATTTGTTGGTTAAGTCTTGTTGTTCTTGTTTAACAAAGGTTAGTGAGATCATTTTGCAGAACATCACGACCAAAGCAGTCAATGGCACACTCTTTTGAACGTGAATAGGCATGTTATAGTTGTGTGCTAAAAGTCCATTATAAGCTGTAAACTGCTGATACATTTTCAACATAGATTGAGCTTTTCAGACATTACATTACTAATTGCTTCACAAACAGCTGAAATGGTTTATTGTTATTGGCTATCATCATCATCAAACATTTTTCACAATGGTAGGTTAATCTTCATGGGTACAGAATAATGCATGTGCTTGACCATCTTACAAATCTATGTCTCAGATTCATAAGGCTGTCACTCTGCATGAATCTCCGAATAAATCTTGTGCAACCTTCTGTGTACTGATTATTTACACTATAGGTATTATATGCATTAATTAACTTTGATAGTATTTCAGGATTTGAACCTTTCTTTACGGGAGGTTAACAACAATGTGATGTTTTATTATAGATGCATATGAGGAAGCTCGACTCAAACATCCACACGCAACTGTGATTTCTGACTGGTAGACAGATGAGGACGATGATTGCCTGTCATACATCTAAAGACAGAACAGGTTTGTTTGCAATTATTTTAAACACATACTGTCAACATTATGTCATTGATCTATTACAACCTGTGAGTTTTGCCCTGGCACTATACTAAAGTGATGTTTTGTTTTGTAAATGTATCTGATTAAGGGACAGTATAGACACATCTATACCGTGATGAAGAAAAATTACTTGGAACAAAGAGGCTGGATAAAAGGCAGGTATGAAGATTTCAGAAATCAATGCAGCACCACAAGTACCATCACCATCAATGACTATGGCAGAAATCTTAAGACCACCATCAAGATGCACAGATACTGTACATTCCAGTACACCAGGCGTGTCCAAACTACGGCCCGCGGGCCATCTGCGGCCCGCGAGGCTTTTTATAAATATCAATAGAATCTGGCCCGCTATACAAAAATGAACGTAATTCAATAAATAACCACCGGTGTCGCTATTACATGCATTCAATTAAGCAGCAGTTCTTGTTATGATCTATCTATCTATCTATCTGTCTATCTATCTATCTATCTATCTATCTATCTATCTATCTATCTATCTATCTATCTATCTATCATCTATCTATCTGTCTGTCTGTCTGTCTGTCTGTCTGTCTGTCTATCTACACACAGTTGAAGTCTGAATTATTAGCCCCTCTTTGATTTATTTCTTCTTTTTTAAATATTTCCCAAATGATGTTTAACAGAGCAAGAACATTTTTACAGTATGTCTGATAATATTTTTTCTTTTGGAGAAAGACTTATGTTTTATTTCGGCTAGAATAAAAAGCGGTTTAAATTTTTTCATGAACCATTTTAAGGTCAAAATTATTAGCCCCTTAAGTCTTCAGAACAAACCATTGTTATAAAATAACTTGCCTAATTACCTTAACTTAACTAGTTAACTTGATTAACCTAGTTAAGCCTTTAAATGTCACTTTAAGCTGTATAGAAGTGTCTTAAAAATATCTAGTCAAATATTATTTACTGTCATCATGGCAAAGATAAAAAAAATCAGATATTAGAAATGAGTTACTAAAACTAATATGTTTAGAAATGTGTGGAAAAAATGTTTAACTCTCCGTTAAACAGAAATTGGGGAAAAAATAAACGGTGGCTAATAATTTAGGGGGGCTAACAATTCTGACTTCAACTGTATATATATATATATATATATATATATATATATATATATATATATATATATACACACATGTGTCTGTGTGATGTATGTAAAATTTGGCCCGCGACAACGTTTGTTTTTTTTGCATCTGGCCCTCGGCCCAAAAAGTTTGGACACTCCTGCAGTACACCTATGAACATTTACAGTCTTTGTTCTAGTGCAGTTTGAGATCAAGACAGAACTTATTGCATCTCGTGATGTCTTTGTAAGAATTGAAGACATCACTAAATTTGTTAAGGTTTAATGCAGCTAGAAAGTAAAGATCAACTAGAGAATATCAGCAGTGTCTAACCCACTGTTGTATTTACAGAAGTTGTATGAGAATAAGCTACAGGTTGATTTATACTAATCTGTTATTTTTCTTTTTTAGCACGACTGACTGAAGTTTTAAAATCATGCAACGTCATAAAGCAGCAGCTGGGCCTGATTCTCACAAAACCAAAACAGACGTGATGAAATTCCAGATGTAAACACATTTGACCTTCCTTTGGCCAATTTGATTTGGAAAAGCTTGAAAATCAATTAAAGGAGCAGCCTGAACAAATGAAGAAACTGGTAAGTTCAAGCTCTTGCTAATTTCAAAGTGTTTTAAGTTTATTTGTTTTTTTTGATAGTTTTTTTGCTTCGTAGGTAGCCTACTTTTTTCCTAATTTTTTCTTTTTTTTTACATTAGTACTTGTTCACTACTAATTATCTGTTTATCTTTTAATCACAGATGGAGTGAGGACAAATGTCCTTTCCACGCCACTGATAAAGAAGTGGAAAAATGCATTACAAGGTAGCTACAACTTGCCCCTGACAGGGATGGAGGAAGAAAGAAGAGAAAGCTAATGTGTCAAATGTCTACATCACTATTTTGTTTTATTTTTTAAACAACATTTTAAGTGTATTAGGATGTTCCCTGATACTTGAACAATTTGTTTCTTTAATTTGCATTTATATATATATATGTATATGTATATGTATATGTATATATATGTGTGTGTGTGTGTGTGTGTGTGTGTGTGTATATGTATGGTATGTATGTATGTATGTGTGCGCGCCAAATTCTGAAGAAACATCTTGATACATTTTTAATAAATGTAATACAAATAAAATTATAAATATAAAATTGCACAAGACGTGTATATATATGAAATGTATAATCATCTCACTCATGTCTTGCTGTTTGTGCAATTGATTTTGTTCAAGTTTATTTAAAAAAAAAAGTTTGACTTTATACTTCTGCAAATATATATATATATATATATATATATATATATATATATATATATATATATATATATATATATATATATATATATATATATATATATATATATATTTGTTTGTTTATTATTATTTTAATGTTTTATTAAAAAATGTTTCAAGATGTTTCTTCAGAATTCTGCAGTACTTTTTACAAGTTTGACTTAGATATTTTACGGATTGTCATTGGTATTTTTAAGATGTTTCTTGCTATATCTTAAATTGGTTTCTATATTTAGGTTTTTATAAAATTTAGCTGTTTTTTACAAATTTTTAATTGAAGTCTGTTGGGAAAACAGGGTTGTTTTAAAAAAACATCTGTGTTTGTGTGTAATTTTTAGATTTTATGTTTAAATCTTTCTGTGTCTTTATTGTGTTGTTTTATTGTTGTTTTTATATTGATATTCTTGTGCACTACAAAATTATTTATAAAATTTTAGTACTATTTTTTTCATGCAATCAATAAACGTTTAACATTTATTTATTTTGTCATTTGTCTGATTATTTTCGTTACAGAATATGTATGCAGTTTGCACTTTATTCAAAGGTTAAACGCAGTGCTTACACTTTGTGTTTACATTATAGCCTGTGTTTGCTGTTATATAAATTCAAATGGTTGTAATACCATATATCAAGTACCAATGTAATACCAAAAGGTTTTATAAGGTGTATAAATACGGAGTCGCGCCAGCTCAGGGCCGCAGCGCACATTACGCTCGCGCCGATTCCGGCGCGGATGCGCAGCTTCGGCTCGCTTACGGCCGCCGCATCTGGCCCGCTTGATTCGGGCCGGAATCGGGCAGTGAGTCCACAGGCATCCGGCCCGAGTCCGGCAGCCGAAGTTGGGCCGAGGGGTTAGTCTCCGGCAGGCGACAATCTTGCCGGAACTGGCCCGAGTGTATTTTGCTATCTGGGTTTGTCCCGCCCTTACGTTTCACGCAACTAGGTCGACTGTGATTGGCTACTTTTCATGTCAGTAAAATCACGCTTCAGAATCAATTCTTAAACTTCGGAAACTGATTTTCAGCAGCTTATGACACAATGCACTAAAATAAACACTCCAAGCACAGCGCTGTGATCGTATGCTTCACAAAACAGCCAATGCTGATCACATCAATGTTATATTACGCATTAAAGGATTAAAAGTGTTAATTGCTTCTTTCATTATTCAGCGATTCCTCCGCGTACCACTAGGAGGAAGCCCGCGTACCACTAGTGGTACGCGTACCACAGTTTGAGAACCACTGCTCTAATGGTTTGGTATCTGTGCAAGTAGAGAGCTTGAGTGAAATCAATAACTGGCGACACCTGTCTCCACCACAGCAGAGAAAGGATCTATCTTACAGTGGAAACGTGATTTATGCCATTAGAAGACAGAACAGGAAGACAGGCCACAGAGACAGATGTGGGTGGATGGAGAGATAAGGTGGATGCAGATAACGATAGATGCACATCCTTGCCAGAAAGTGTCAAGGAACAAGACCACATTTATTTTGTTCCTTTTCTTGTGTTCTCCTTTTCCCAAAAGCAATGAAAATTTGTAATTAATGCCATCTTATCTTAAGCAATATGTGAATGTACATGTATGCATTAATTACTAAAGTCACTTGCAATAGTGGGTTTGCACTTACATCAAGATTTGGTCACCTACTCATGTGCATAGTGGTGGAATATTGAATCAATTCCATGCATGTTCAATTAAAAAGGTCAGGAGTGAATTTTCTTCAATGTCAAAAATCGTAACAATTAAATGGATACAAATAAATAATTCAATTCACAGAGTTCTGTTATCCACACTGCAATGCAAAAGTTACATTAAGGTGGTGCGCAACATCTTTCATTTCCTGATTTCAACATATATAGGCAGCTTATATTAAAAGGTGGAGTTTAATGAAATTCGTCACTTGGCATTCATTTTCCAATCCTCCATTGGCCGCACCCATACATGCGTCCTCTTTTTCTACAAATGTTCTGCACAACAATAAAAGCATAAGACTTTTCTCAACTGCACATATTCTGTTCAGTTTTAACACCTTACTGCTGACAGTAAGTGTCTACAGAGCTTGGTTTAATTTTGGACCCGCATTTATCTATACTTCTGCAAAAATGCTTCATTTACTGTATATGCAAAACATATGAGACTCGAGAAAAACTTCAGTCAATATATGACCTTCAAATGACCAATACAAATAATTTTTAATGAAAAGAAAAAGAGACAACAATAAAAAAAATATATAATTTTTTTTCCCAAAAATGGCTATACTGGTGAGACAGTTGTAAACAACAGCATGGACTGCAATGTTAATGTACTACTGAATACATTGCTCTGACAATTCAGGGTGTTTAAACCATGAAAAAATATTGCTAAATCATTTAGAAAGAGACTTCATACTATCTGTTTTATATTAATTAAAAGATACAATCAGTGTTTATTTAGACATTAGCCTAATATTTAATTTGACATGGATTATATGCATCTTATATGCATTCTTTCACTAAAAAACTTGGCAGCTACACACATGGCAAGGCAAGGTAATTTTATTTATATAGCACATTTCACACACAATGGTAATTTAGTGTGCTTTACATAAACAAGAATAAAAGCAACAAGAAAATAAAAACAACAAAGAATAAAAAGGATTAAAACAAATAAAAACAGATTCAAATGTGTTAAAACAGATTGTAAAGGAATGAAAAAATAAAAGAAAGACATTATTTCTGTTGAATGTAGCACAGTGCTCATTCAGAGTAAAGGCACAGCTAAACAGATGTGGTTTTAAGTCTTGATTTGAAAATGCCTATTGGAGCACATGTGATCATTTCTGATCAACAACCAAAAATGCTATGCACTTCCAACACAATCTCACGGCAATTCGTAACTTTTTCATTTAGTGGCTAATTCGTATGAATTCGTACGATATAATTCCTACAATTTAGTACGATTTGCTTATCCCCCAATGACGGTTGGGGTTAGGGGTGGGGTCAGGTGCCACGCCTCCTTTTTAAAATCGTACCATTTCGTACGACTGAACTCGTACGAATTCGTTGGAATTAGCCACTAAACTGGCAAAACGTAAAATACTTACGTTTTCTCGTGAGATCAGGCTGGCACTTCACATCTTCACGTCTAAAATACATTTTGGAATGTACTTTTTTATTCACCTAGCATAAACAATTAAAAACATAATAATTTGATACCTGTAAAGTAAAATATATATTTGATATTTTCGTTAATATATGAAATACATGTTTCATAATGCATTTCACAATCTAGAAAATACATTCTGGGATGTTCATTATCAATAGATACTCACCGGTAGAAAAAAAGGAGATTTGTTCTCACAATATTATATGCGTATTATATTTTGTAACTGTAAAATCTAGAATATACAGTTGAAGTCAGAATGATTAGCCTCCTCTTTGAATTTTTTTCTTTTTTTTAAATATTTCCCAAATTATGTTTAACAGAGCAAAAACATTTTCACAGTGTGTCTGATAATGTTTCTTTTCTATGGAGAAAGTCTTATTTGTTTTATTTTGGTTAGAACAAAAGCAGTTTTTAATTTTTAAAAAATCTTTTAGGGTCAAAATTATTAGCCCCTTTAGCTATATTTATTGCTGTTGAAACATTTTAAGAATTATCAGTGGGAAAAGAATGTATCTGAGCTCAATTTAGAGCTTCATGGCAAGGGCTGTTAGTACTTATGTAGCCCACTTGTAATTTTTTATTACATGTTAATTAAGATGTTTTTATAATGTACTTAAGTTACAAGAGTGTACCAGAGTGTACAAAAGTGTACCAAAGGTACTAACCTTAGGATAGCTTTTCATTTCAATTCCATTCAACTAAATTCATCTTTATTTCTGTAGTGCTTTTACAATGTAAATTGTGTCAAGGCAGCTTAACAAAGAAGATTAGTAAATTAAAATGGTGTCAGTGCAGTTTTCAGAGTTTAAGTTTAGTTTAGTTTAGTTCAGTGAGGTTAAATTTTTACTGCTGAAAGTGCAAACACTGAACAGCAAATCCATCGATGCGCAGCTCCAAGAGTCCCAAACCAAGCGAAGCCAGTGGTGATAGTGGAGAGGAAAACATTTCTATATATTATGTCTGACAGTGTACCGTATAAATATGTATACGTATACATATTTATGTAATACTTAAAGGGACATCTAAAGGCTTAACTAGGTTAATTAGGCTAACTAGACAGCTAGATGGCTAAAATTCAAGTATAAATCACAAGACAGGATATGACAACATCATGACTAGGCGATCAGAAATGAATGAAAGAAGAGGCAAAGGTGCTGCTCGGGCAAGACAGACAGCGCTGAGTCCTTAGGTGCAGCAGGCAGGCACTATCCTGGTAAAGAAGGAGAAAATGTGGCGATGTGGCTGTATTTTGTTGGCGCTTTTTTGTATGATAATTCTTTATCAATAAACAAGAATAACCCGTAATATTTCTCGTATTCAGAATTAAGCGACACTTTTAAGTACACTACTTGTTTCTTTTATTTCCCAAACAGTAATTTTTGGGTGAAGTATTGGTATAGGATCAGTACCACCGATCCTCGCCTTCATTTTACTTGGTATCAGATCTGATAGGATACCCGTGGTATTGCACATCATTAACTGACTTGCTTGGTTTGGGACTTGTGGAGCTGCGCATCAATGGATTTGCTCTTCAGTGTTTGGACTTTCAGGAGTGAAATTTAAACCACACTGAACTGAACTTCAACTCTGAAAACTGGACTGACACTGTTTCAACTAACTAAAACTTCTATGTTAAGCTGCTTTGACACAATTCACATTGTGTTCAGCATGTTCGCATGAATAAATATGGATTTGTAAGGATCCCGTTCTGGGAATATCATATAGAAACTGGCCATGAGCAAGTACAGGATGTAAATGCAAATCATTTACGCCACAGTCTGTCTCCTCCTGGCTCTGTGCCATAGCAACCACAGTCTCATTTCAGATGTGTCATGCTGCATTATTGTCATGCACACACATGCAGGCGTTCACACACATGTTTACAGTCCAGCGTTCTTCATCATCTTTGTGTCTGACACTTTGACCAGCAGCCAAACAGAAGGACAGAGCATATCTGATGTCTTTCTTGGATTTCAATTGATGAATTACAAGCAATACTAATACAATATAAATAGATATTTAAAAATGATCAGATTTAGTTACACCTAATTATATTTAAACACTTATAGAGGACAATGCCTATTCACATCAGCCAGTATTTAGTTCTATGTCTTTAGTAATTTGGCACATTGCATAAGTATAGAGCACAGTTTCCCTCTAGGCACATTAGAGAGAAAATGAATATGAAAAAGAGGAAAAAGACAACGGATGAATGCCACTGGCTTGTATGGATTCAAATGGGTTCTCTAAATTACAGAATATGCCAGAATATGCACCATTTATAAACCATTTGATTATTTAATACAACCTCTCAAAATTCACTTCTAAAAAATACAGTACTAAAACAATAATATTAGTTAGTAAGAATAAAAAATATTAAATTAATGGATATTTGATCAAATATACCCAGTTATAACTACAATGCTTAGCATAAATGAAGACACCCTGTTTTGAAAATGTATATTTTTATCCATTTCTTAGTGATTATAATGTATTTTGGTGCATTTGAACAAAACAGATTTAGCAAACAGATATATTTATTCAAATAATATTTTAGTCACCAAACATTTTTAGAGATAGAAAGATAATATATTAAATTTAAGCAAAACATTGCAAATTACAAAATTACATATTTAATATTTTTTCCTTACAAATAAATTACACATTTTTGTAATTAATTGACTATTATCATAAGTTTTTTGTTGTTGTTAGATAAGCTCCAGATTCGGCTTTAGTACTGACTAATCTAATGTATACTGTATGCTCAAATGTAATACTGTAAAGCATCCTAACATACTAAATTAAAAGACACAGTACCAGTATTGGCCAAAAATTCGAATATCGAGGGAAAGTCCACATTTACTTCAATAATTTGTTTCAAAAAGTTAAACATGTATGTTATATTACAATATACAAAGTGAAATATTTCAAGCCATGGTCCATGGTCCTTAAACCAGATACTGGTAGCTTTGGCACTGTGTGCAGGTCTCTGCTAGAAAAATAAAACCATCATCTCCAAAAATCTTGTCGGCAGCAGGAAGCATGAAGTGCTATTAAACGTCCTGGTCTAGAGCTGTATTGACTGTGGACTTGATAAAAGACAATGGACCCACACCAGCATATGACATGGCTCCCCAAACCATCACTGACTGTGGAAACTTCACTTCCATTCAAGCAGCTTGACTTTTGTGTCTCTCAGCTCTTCCTCCAGACTCTGGGATCTTGATTTCCAAATGAAATACAAAATTAGCTTTCATCTGAAAAGAGGACTTGGGACCTCTGAGCAACAGACTAGTTCTTTTTCTCTAGCACAGACGCTTCTAACATCATTTTTGGTTCAGGAGTGGCTTGACACATGGAATTCTACTTGTCATGTCATGCAGGCGTCTGTGTGTGATGGTTCTTGATGCTCTGACACCATCCTCTGTTGCCCTTGCTTGGCAATCCTCCCAAGGCTACAGTCATACTTGTGCACATTTTTCCCTTCCTCTCAACACTCTATAATTACACAAATATATTGCACTCTGTGAGTATCTAGCTTCTTTTGCAATTGTCTTTTGAGACTTTTCCTCCTTACGGAGGGTTCCAATGATGGTTTTCTGCACAACCGTCAAGTCAGAAATCTTCCCCATGATTCTGAAGCCTACTAAGCCAGAACGAGACAATTTCAAGGCTTTGCATTAATTAGCGCACTAGATTGAGACACAGAGAGCCTAAAATGTTGAATGCAGTTATGATATTCTGATTTTGTAAAATACTGGATTCTTATCTTTAATCCATGATCATTAAAATAGAAACAAATGAAGGCTTGAAATATTTTACTGCATGTGTAAATTACTATAACACACAAGTTTCACTTTTTAAAACAAACTATTAAAACAAATAAACTTTCCCTCGATATTCAAAATTTTTGCCACATACCTGTACTATATTGGACAAATAATAAATTAACTATACATTGAGATTTCTCATATTTTATTACAGCCTCAAGAAATATTCTTAAAAGGAGAGGAAAGCTGTAGCTGTTCATTCATTAACTTCCACATTAGCCAAATAATAGCTTACCGGCTCAGTCAGTTTACCCAGCACGTTTAATGAACAAATTAGCTAAGAACTCACAATCTGTAATGAACTTAAACATAATTTTTGAGGAATTCAGGAATTCATAAGTGAGCACAATAGAGCCGCCTCATTTAGTACCCAGAACAACAACAAAAAACAGAAGAAATAAATAGGTGAAACACAGTTGAGTTCTGACAGATTGATATACTGAAAAGTGGGGAAAAAAAGGGTGTAGAAGCACAGAAGAAACTCAATTTCACTCAGAAATCACTGGTAAATTTCTGAATTAAAAAGATTGTAGTACTGAGGAACAAAAATGAAAAATATTTTTAAATGTTTTATGTAAATATAGCAATATATTGTCAAAATCACCCATCTCACACCGATCCAACAAAACACGATTGTCCTTGAAATTAATTGCCAAAATATATCCAAAGTTGACATTTTTTTGGTTGAAAACAATGTCATGTAAACACCCTCTGTTTGGATGGAGGATGGTAGAAAAAAATTGATGATAGAAAAAACTGATAACTGATAGTATTTTTTTCCTTCTAAAAAAAGATATTTGTTAGGTGCAAGATTTAAAGTCATAGGAATAACAATTGTATAATAAAAACTCAACCATACATTTTTTGAAACATGTATTTAGTGGACACAAGACATCTGTCATCTACCACTATCATTTACCCATTCTCAAATACAAATACAACATCCCACTAGACAGCAGTCTTAAGTCAAATATGTGTGCAAGACTGCTTCTGAGGATGGATAAACAGAATACCTTTCTTTAATGCAAACCAGATCTTTTGTGACAGTCCTCCCATGTCAGGATTCAACATATAGTACTCAAATTATGTAGTCAGCAATCATAATTTCAGTCTGATCTGAAAAACATCTTACAGTTAAGTTTTGCAACCCAACTGAAGCATGATTCACTTATTCAAATTTCATCACGATTTTCTGTTATGAAATAAATTTTTGTTTTTTTCCTTCTCATTTAAGCTCTCGGTTTGCCCGCTGCAGTTGTTCAAGTTTAGTTTAGTCACAGCAGGCTGTCATGTACTGTTAATATAATAAGTATATAATATAATATATTTTTAGTAGTCCAAAATACTCATACGATGCTCCAAGAACACTTTTGTGCACCAACAAACTGTTAAAAAGGGATAGTTTGCCTTTTTCTTTTTATAAGCCAGGTCATAGTTTGCATTTATTACAAGCGGTACAATGCAAGGATGGATGGAGGGATGAACTCTTGATAGAACTGATAGATAGAATAGAACTCTTTTGGTACTTGGTGTGTATCCCGTACTAGAAGCGCTAAGAAATTACCTCAGGCTTGACCTCCAGCTATCAGAGCTGGCAGGCAGCTTTTTCCGCTCAACTGTTCTATTACTTTGCTTCTTTCTGTGGCATATTAAACAGATTAATAGAACTGCACTCTGGGGAGGGGGAAATGCCAGTCAATCTAACCGGCCTACACAAGCAGGCGAGAAAAGCAGACAAGCCCGCAGCTCATCCTGAGAGCTGATAAAACAAAGACAAATGTCACGCGAGAGGAAAGTGGAACCGTGTGAATGTTGACTTTTACCTTCGATTTTGTACACAGAGGAAGAATCTGAATAATTTGCTCAGTGAGCATGTACCAGTACGAAGTGGAGACTCTTAAAGGTCCCTGCTAAGGCAAGGATTAGAGATTATTATCATTAGAGATTTAAACAAACCACTAAAAACGTTTTTTATTTGTCTACAAAGGTACAAAACTGAAAAATGTCAAAGTAAAAATATGTAACCTGGTTAACAGTAAGTGTCCTTTATATATTTAAATAACTGTAAATTCACTTTCCCAGAACTCCCTAACAGGCACTTCAATTTGTATGTCTTCCCTAGTTTTTCACTGTCATTAATGTTGACATAGGTTTCACATATTTATATAAATGTTGATGTTCGTGTGGTTTGAAAGACACTTACTGACAAAGATCCAGAATTTGCCCCAAACATGAGCTCATTTGTTCTATTTTGACTGCTATGCCATCATAAATTGTGAAAACAACTCATTGAAGAAGGTTTTAAGACAAGAAAGAAAAGAAAATGGTGTAAATGAAGTCGTATTTGACTACTGAGTGACCGTTATTAAATAAAGATTTTACAAGTAACTTTTATTCTAAATCTTGGACTTTATTCTTGAAAGAAAAAAATGACTATTAGAAAATTTGAAGCACCAAAGGTTAATTTTGAAGCTTGTAAAATGTCATTTTAATGCTAATTAGACTATTGTTGTTATCAATGAATTTTCAAATGTACCTTTTAGAAGAGAGGCTAGAAAAATCATCATCGTTAATATTATTATATTTTTTATGTTTAATGTTTTTTATTATTCAAGTGTCCAAATTCCGACAGGATAGTTAAATGTGCTCTCCAGCTTGTTATTTGCCTATAAATGACAATTTACTTTGCCTTAATAGGCAGTTTCTAATTTAAAGCCTTAACAGATTAATTTCCCCCTATGATTATGTTAGAAATTTGTATTATTAAAATAATGTGTATAAATACTTTTTTTTATGGTTTTGGCACATCAAACAGTTTGATTATGATGACCACCCAACAAGCTTTTTTGTGTGAATTTTACATATTTTTAACAGCATACTGTATGTAAGAAATTCCACAACATTTGTGCAACAAATATTCATGCTTGAAGTTCTGTTTCTTTTCTAAGAGGAGAGGTGTACTGTTAACTTTGCAAAACTATAAGATATACACTACCTGACAAAAGTATTGTCACCTATCTAAGTTTTAGGAACAGCAAATACAATTCTGACTTCTAGGTGATCATTTTGTATCAAAAGTGGCTTATTTGAAAGGCAAAAGCCTCTAGAATAGGTTCACTTGACCAAAATAAAATATGATCATGCCTTGATTTTTAATGAGTTAATTACAATAAGGTCTGACTTTGGTGAGACAAAAGTCTTGTCAATGACCAGAAAAAAAATGTAGAGTACAGAATATAAAGTCATTGTGCAGTGGGGGAACAATATTGTGTTTGACTCCCATGAGCATGGAGGACTGCATCCATACATCTCTGCAATGACTCAAATAACTTAACAAATTCATCTGGACTATTAATAAAGTCATCTGGAATGGCAAAGAAAGTATTTTTGCAGGACTTCCAGAGTTCATCAAGATTCTTCGGATTCACTGTCAATGCCCACTCCATCTTAACTCAGACAGTGACTGGGCTGGTAAATCCTGTAATACACTGACATTCTTTTGTTTCAGGAACTTTGATGAGAAGGCTGATGCAAAGAAGGCTCTTCTACTGAAGAATTTGCCCTCTTCTGTGTTTTGTAATGTACAAATGTTTTTTTTTTTTGTTTTTTTTTACAGCACAAATGTTGTGATACATCAGGCTGTTGATGTTATAATCCATTCTGCAGATCTCCTGCACTCCCCCATACTGAATGTAATCCCAAACCATGACTTTCCTTCATAAACTAGACTGATTTCAGTGAAATTCTCCAACAGAGTCTGGCTGCAGACACGATCCAGTCTCAGACCCATGATATCTCAGCTGCGCATGCACATTTATAACAATGCAGTCTCAACCGCTCATGCGCATTTAAACACGTGTATTCTCGTGTACGTGCACTTTGCAGCAGGTCAAAGATGGATATATGCCAAAATATGGTTTACAAACTAAAGGTACGACAGACAAAAAAAACTACCTACACATAATTATATCACAAGGTAGCCTGTAACTGCTTTTATAAAAAGATTCATGTCGCGGCCAGGATTTTATTTAAAATAATAGCTAATATTGTCTTAATAACTTCATTACTTAACACGTCTAAAATGTGTTTATACTGGCAAAATTTATGACTAAATAATGTTAATGCACTAGAAAACTTTTTTACACATAAAACATTATATAAACACATTTTAGGTCTTTACCATTCTGTAGTACAGTATTATACCATTTATATTACAGTATTTAAAACTTTTATAATACATGCTACAGCAAGAAAATATTTTAGTTGACTTAGGTTTATTAGTTGCATTGAAACACCCATTTATATTTGTTCATTGCAAAATAAACAGACATACTGTATACTACTGTATGACTTATTAAAATTATTACCAAGGACCTGTTTATATTTCTTTATTGCAGAAAGAAAAACACAATAAATGTATTTAAAACTTTCAAATAAAGACTTATATTCATAATGATTTCTAATGAGGCTGCACGGTGGCGCAGAGGGTAGCACAATAGCCTCACAGCAAGAAGGTCGCTGATTCGAGTCCTGGCGAAACTTTTCCAAATGATCAACTACTGTAGAAGTCAAATTAATATTTGTTGCTTTTGCAACTGATCCATAACAAAACTTTTGTCAGGTAGTGCACTGTATGGTATTTGCTTGGTTGGTTGAAAACAACAGCTACTGTACCTAGAGTAATGTTACAAGGTCTCATTTCTTAATGTGGCGCACGAACGAAACGGGTAGAAATCTGCATATGTAACTTACTACACAAAAGAGAATGTTCTCAGTTGTAAGCAAAATTTAAGCAAACATATTTAACTTAAATATTGATTTAACTGAACCACTTTAAATCATCATATGAGCCATATTCATAATAATAATTATATTTATAAATGGAAATTCATTTTGATGTACGTTCACTTTAAGAAAGTTTTCTACACAAATTTTATAAATCAGACCCCTGATTTTAGCATGGGAGAACACCACTATTTACCTATAATTGCAAAATTCCAGACATTCTATCACACAGATAAGTCTAATTAAATGTCAATTTCTTCAAATTAATAGATCAGACAACCCAAAAAAAAAAACAATTGGAGAATAAAAAAACATTTTTTCCTGTCTGCATGATGGAAGTGATGTGAAGAAAGTTAACTAATGCAAGAACACACTAAGCACAATACATGCTACAGTACATACAAGAAAAGGGTAAGTAACATGAAGGTGAGTAATTATAAATAATTAAAGTGTTTTAATTTCTGGGTGAACTAACCATATAGTGCAAGGTAAAAAGTATGGGGAAAAAAACATAATAACAAAAGCTTTTTAGTTTAATTTATTTTAATAAATAAGGTTTGATTAGAGGTGTAATTCATGTGTCCTGCTAGCTTTAACTGGAGCACAATATGGAAGTCAATGGGTGAATGAATGATGACAGACTGTCCCTTTAATATGGTTTGGAACATTTAAATTGATATTTTTTTATTGTGCTCAAACTTTACAAAGTTTCATAAGTTAATGTATTCGCTAACATGAACTATTTATGAACAAAGCTTCTAAAGCATTTATTAATCATAATTTAACATTTACTAATGCATTGATAACATCCAAATTCATGCCTGTTACATTAATGCATTAACATTAACAAATGTTATAATAAATTTATTGTTCATTGTTTGTTCATGTAATTAAACGCATATTAACTAATACAACCTTTCTGTAAAGTGTTACCCTTGATTTTTTATGCAATTTCTTTTAAATAAGCTGTTTGTTTTTATATTTTTAAATGCATTCGGTTTAAATATATTTAGTACAATTTAAGCTAAATTAAAGTGATACATGATGTACTGGGACTTAACTGAAAATAGGGGCGGACTGGCCATCTGGATATTCTGGCAAATGCCAGAAGGGCTGGACCATTTTTTAAATTTGGGCTGTTATGCTATTTTTTATTTTTATATGTATTGTTTTTACATGCAGGCAGCTTTTATCTCTTGCAAGATGTGAATATTATGATGATGATAATAATAATAATAAATGTTAAGCAATGGCCAATCAGCAATGGCCAGCTCGTTTCGAGAGGGGCTGACCCAATCAGAGGTTACGTGGACGTAATCAAAATCTGGCAAGAATGTCAAACGAACAATAAGTGCAACACAAGCTAATTGTTGCCAAATGCATAAAATCAACTGAAATGGTCTCGAAAGGGGGCAGCGCAGTGGGTAGCACTGTCGCCTTACAGCAAGACGGTCGATGGTTCAAGCCTCGGTTGGGTTAGTTGGTGTTTCTGTGTGGAGTTTGCATGTTTGCGTGGGTTTCCTCCCGGTTTCCCTCACTAGTCCAAACACGCGCTATAGGTGAATTAGGTATCCGCTGCATAACACATATGCTGGATAAGTTTGCAGTTCATCCTGCTGTGGTGATCCCAGATTAATAAAGGGACTAAGCCGAAAAGAAAATGAATGAATGAAATGAACATATATAAATTTGTTATAAATGTGTTGTTTTTGTTCCAGTCACATACATTAAATGTTTAAATATCTATGGTACTGCTTATATTATTTCACCATCTGTACACCAATATAAGTAGTGAATGTGCGTTTCCGTGGATGGGGCTGTGTCGGTGTGGTAATGTGGGCTGGTGTGGCTACAGTGCCAGGGCTGATTTTTAGCCCCAGTCCGCCCCTGACTGAAAATGTTTTAAAAACAAACTTATTTAATTTGATTATTTTAGATTAGTGATGCCAAAAGTAGGGCCCGCGGGTCAAAGTTGGCCCATTGTAAGCTTTGATTTGGCCCATCATCCCAACTGAGAGGAGAGTTAGAATGATGGAGATTGTTGGGGTGAATGGCTTTAACGCAGAGACCTTTTTAATGTAACCTCTTCTGTTTTATTCCTGAGCTACGAAAAAAAGCAAACTAAAATTAAAGTACTGTCACTTGACGAATAGAGAACTTTGCAGAAAGCATCGGCAAGCAAATCAAGGCAAAATCTTATGTAATTCTGTTATAAATACGATTGTTTTGTTTTCACTGTAGTAAGTTCTATGTAAAATACAAAATACTGTGTTAGTTAATATACAGCAATGTTTTGTAGTCATTTTTTAAATATTATTAAATAAATTAGGATCTTAACCATGGCAACTATATTTACATCCAAGTTTGGGTACCTCTATTTTAGATCAAGTAACTTTTGGTTTTAAATTTAGTTGATTAGTAGCAATAACCCATATAGTGAATTCACAAAAGTTGCTTTCGAAATGACCCGAGTTCTTCTCTAATCATGTCTAATAGCACAAAAACAAATTTAAAAATAAATATAGCTGTAAATATGATTTTCTATGTCAATCTGTTCTCACTCTTATGAACTTTTCTGTCTTAATGCAAAAGAAAACATGCTTAAGTCACATCACATATGTCAAAAATGGTTATAATTTAGAGATCTACTGTAAATGACCTTTTATGAATACCAGTATAACAAATCCTTAAATCTGTCCATTTAACTACAGGAAGGATGAAGTAATTGGCTGCTTGGTGAGAAACATCAGAGCTGTTTCTGTCAAAGACCTTCAGATCATTCTTCCCTGTAAAAACAATAGAGAGCTTCATTACATTCAATCTCATCTAATATCTTTCCTCTCCCCTGCAGCTATGGGTAAAATGAAACCGAGGTCTAACTGCCTATATAGTATTAGCAGCTTAATCGTCCTGTCCCGCTCCCCACAGGCATGCCAATCATGCCCATTTTAGTTTAATTGTAAATCATCTTGGTCCATAACCTGCAGTCAGCACCTTGCTGTGAAGCATGAAGGGAGAAGGGAAGTGTGAGTTATGTATTTGTTGAACTTTACGTTCTGTAAATGCTGCTAGAAGTTACCGGTCTGGAACCAGCAGTCACTCTTCTTGTCTCAGGAAGAAAAAAAAAAAGGTCAGTGCTGCCATCTACTAACATATGCATGCAGTGCCACCTGCTGAATTAACTGATCTATTGCTGTCTTGATATACATGTACAGTATTACACGGAACAACAGGAATAAATCATTTAAAATGCAATCAAATAAAACAATTGCTGGTAAAAATTTAAATAGTACTTCTCTTTTGTTTAAATTGCATTTATCAAATAAATGCAGAATTTTATTTTTTATACTACATTGTAAAAATTGCTGGGATCAAGACAACTCAATGTTATCCAAAAACAAATTGATTAAGTTAATTCAATTGTTTTTACAAGTTTAAGTGGATTGAACATAAAACAATTAAGTTGTGCATTAAAAAAACAGATTTATTAAACATATATTTATTAAAATAATATTTTAGTTACCAAAAATATTTAGTAATTGAAAATTATTAAACTATTAAAACAATATGAACAATACTATTAAAACAATATGAATTTACAAGAGAGATTTGTGAGGGGAGTACTTATGCTGAGCACAGAAAAGCCACTATTTCTGTCAAACTGCTAACATATTTTATGGTCAGTACTTTTTACTTTTAACTTGTAATATCATTTGTTTAACCAAGAAAAATGTAAAAGTTTTTAATATTTTAGTAAACTAACAATTCATTAGGATGTCTGTACTTTTACTTGCATACCTGATTTGTGAACTTCATCAACCACTAGTTTTAATATTTGAAAATGTTACTCATTCCTGTCATGGTTAAGCTGAATTTTCAACAGCAGTTAGTCTCAAAAAAAAAATCTAGTCTTTTTTTCTAGTTCTAGTGTTTTCTAGTTAAAAAATCTTTGAAATATGCTAATTTTGTGCTAAAGAGACATTTCTTATTATTATCAATAATGAAAATCGGTGATCATTGGGAACAGGGATTTTTAGTTTCTTTAAAGCAGTGTTTCTCAAGCACATTCCAGGAGAACCAACAACACTGCCTGTTTTGGATGTTTCCTTTGTCTGTCACATCGATTATTGGTCTTTTAGTTTCTGCTAATGAGTTGATGATCTAAATCAGGCGTGTTTGGTTAAGATGACACGGAAATGTGCAGAACAGCGGTGGTCTTCCAGGAACGTGGTTGAGAAACACTATTTTAAAGAATACAGCGCAAAAAGTTGAAAAGACCAGCATTGACTATGAAAATAAGTTTTTGTAACATTATAAATGTATTTTCCATGAATTTAAAGTTCTATTACTTTTGTTTGGTGGTGTTTGACAGGGTGCGTGTAACGTGTCTGAGGAGCGAGGAGGGGTGCGGTGGTGAGGGATGAGAAGGGTGTGCAACGTATTTAAGGAACGGGAGGGAGACGTGTGATTACCAGCAGATTATCACTCGTTTGCGGGCATCCGGGAGTCTCTGTGCATTTGTGGATAACTCCCCAAATGTCAGAGAGACTTGAGATGTCTGGAATGACCTCCCGCCCTAATCATAACTCTCTCTTCATATAGCCGTATGCCTATTACATATCCATAAAACACTTTGATATAACCGGGCTCGGATCGTTTCCTTTCTCACTACAATCGATCCGCTCCAGAGTTTGTTTCAAGCCGAGACCACCTCATTCAAGCGATCTCGGAGCGATTGTTTTGGCGCGGATCAGAGCACGATTGGTGGATTCACATATGCCAAACGATCTGCACTAACTGGACAAACGAGACAGGCTCAGAAACAAAAGTCTAGGTGTGAAAGCACTCTTAGGAGAAAACACCAGACTTCCCTCTCGCCAGAAACCAGGCCAGCCGAGATAGATAGTCCCTCCAACGTGTCCTGGGTCTTCCCCGAGGCCTCCTCTCAGTGGGACATGCCTGGAACACCTCCCTAGGTAGGCGTCCTGGAGGCATCCGAAACAGATGCACGAGCCACCTCAGCTGACTTCTTTCGATGTGGAGGAGCAGCGGCTCTACTCCGAGCTCCTCCCGGGTGACAGAGCTCCTCACCCTGTCTATAAGGGTGCGCCCTGCCCCCCTGCGAATGAAACAAATTTTGGCCACTTGTATACGAGATCTTGTCCTTTCAGTTATCACCCAAAGCTCATGACCATAGGTGAGAGTAGGAACGTAGATTGACTGGTAAATCAGGAGCTTTGCCTTTTGGCTCAGCTCCTCCTTCACAACAACGGACCTGTAAATTGACCGCATTACTGCTGCCGTTGCACCGATCCGCCTGTCAATCTCATGCTCCATCCTTCCCTCACTCTTGAACAAAACCCCAAGATACTTGAACTCCACAACCTGGGGTAAGGACTTTCCTCCAACCTGGAGATGGCAAACCACCTTTTTCTGAAGGAGTACAATGGCCTCGGACTTGAAGGTGCTGATTCTCTTCCCAGCTGCTTCACCCTCGGCACCAAACCGCCCCAGTGCATGCTGAAGGTCCACGTTCGATGAAGCCAAGAGATGAAACCCTGTGGTCCCCGAACCAGACCCCCTCTAGCCCAAGGCTGTGCTTTGAAATTCTGTCCATAAAACTATGAACAGAATTGGGGACAAAGGGTAGCCCTGTCAGAGCCCAACATGCACTGGAAACAAGTCTGACTTATTGCCGGCAATGCGAACTATACTCCTACTCTGTTCATACAGGGACGAGATAGCCCATGACATAGCGCCTCTTACCCCAATACTCCCCCAAGCACCCTCAATCAGGATGCCACGACGGACACAATCGAATGCCTTCTCCAAGTCCACAAAACACATGAGGACTGGTTGGACATACTCCCATGAACCCTTGAGCACCCTGGTGAGGGTATAGAGCTGGTCCAGTGTGCCACGGCCCGGATGCAAACCGTATTGTTCCTCCTAGACCCTAGGTTCAACCATCGATTGGATTCTCCTCTCCAGTTCCCTTACATGGTATTTCCCAGCCAAAACAATACAACCAAACATAGAAATAAACTAAACAAATGTTAAAAAATGAAAAAACAACAATGAATTGCATTCAATTATATTAAAGTACAACATTATAATGTCGATGTAATACTCAGAATTATCTTTTCAGCTTTCATGGCTTTTCATCATTTTATTTTTAATATAATATCAAAAACATCCATAGTTCATTTAACATGACTTTATCAATTTAAATCTGGCAAAAGTCTACAGTAACACTTCGTAAAGTAGATGATTAATGAATCATTATGTCTCTGCTTTTAAAAGCATGTCTTGATCGTTGCTAAGATGATAGAGACATGGTGCAGTGCAGGTCTTGCCTTAAACACGGTGGTCATAGTCAGTAACTGGACCAAAATGCATCTACAGGCTCTCTTTATCTGATCAATGGGCCTCTCCAGACTCTCCGACTGTTAATTGATGAAGTAATCCAGTCATTAATCACTGTTGGAGGCTAATGAGAGACGTCAGAGTAAATAATGCTGTAGCCTTGTCGCTGTTGCCATCATCATCATCATCATCAACAGTTTCCTTTGCGGGTGGACAGAAGAGAGTGCAGCAGGATGCCTGAGAAAACAGAAAACCAGCAACACAATAAAAAAGGTAAATATACTCAGTATTAAAAAGGTTTACATTGTTTATTTCACCCAAAACTCCTAAAACTCACAAACCTAATTAATTGCTAAAAATTGTTTAGTATTTTGTTATGTTAATCAAAACTATTTAAGAAAATGATTAAAGGTTTCCAACATTCACAATAGAATAAGGGTTAGTAAATGATAGCAGAATTGACATTTTTGTGTGAACCTTTCCTTTAAATAATATTTACATACATTTACAGTGCAACGGAAAGTATTCATAGCGCTTCAATTTTTCAACATTTTTTTTTGTTACGGCCTTATTCCAATGGATTAAATGAATTTATTTCCTCAAAACTCAACACACAATACCTCATAAAGACAAGGTAAAAAAAAAAGATGTTTTGAAATTGTTGCAAATTTATTAAAAATAAAAGCTGAAAAATCACACGTACATAAGTATTCACAACCTTTGCTCTATACTTTGTTGATGCACCTTTGGCAGCAATTACAACCTCAAGTCTTTTTGAATATGATGCCACAAGCTTGGCACACCTGCTTTGGGAAATTTTCTCCCATTCCTCTTTGCAGTACCTATCAAGCTCTATCGGGTGGGATGGGAAATGACAGTGTACAGCCATTTTCAGATCTCTCCACTCAAGAACATTCACTGAGTTGTTGTGAGGCCACTCCATTAATATTTTGGCTTGCTGCATAGATGGTTGTCAGTCTGTAAGGTTCTTCTCTCTCCACAGAAGAATGCTGGAGCTCAGGCAGACCTCCCTGACTGAGGCCCTTCTCCCCTTATCACTCAACTTAGATGGCCGGCCAGGTTTAGAAAGAGTCCAGGTGGTTCCAAACATTATCCAATTACAGTAGATGGAGGCCACTGTGCTCATTGGAACTTTCAGAGCAGCAGAAATTTTTCTGTAACTATCCCCAGCCTAGTGTCTCGAGACAATCGAGGTCTCGGAGGTCTACAGACAATTCCTTTGTCGTCTTGCTTGGTTTGTGCTTTGACATGCACTATCAACCCTGGGAACTTATATAGACAGGTGTTTGCCTTATTTAATCATGTCCAATCAACCAAATTTGCCACAGGAGAACTCCAATTAAGCTGCTGAAGTGTCTCAAGAATGATCAGTGGAAACAGAATGTAGTTGAGCTAAATTTAGACCTTAATGGCAAAGGGTGTGAATAGTGATATACATGTGATTTGTCAGGTTTTTTTAGTTTAAAAAAAATTAGTTTTAAACAATTTCAAAAAATCTTTTTTCACATTGAAATTATGAGGTATTGTGTGTAGAATTTTGAAGAAATAAATTAATTTAATCCATTTTGGAATAAGGCTGTGACAAAAAAAAATGTGGAAAAACTGTAGCTTTATGAATACTTTTCAGTATTAAGAACAATGTGCATAGAATTAAATCAATTTACAACATTTATGGGTGTTTTTTTTTTAAGTTGTTTTAAATAATGTATTATTTTATTGTCTTTCAGATATCAATCTATACTAACAATCAAGAAATTGTGATAAAAGACAAAATCATCATCATCACAAAAAAGTTATAATACATATACAGGGTTATAACAGCATAGTCTTTTACTAAACTTTTAATTAATCCAATATTTTTGGTATATACATATTATATATAGCCAGACATCAATGGAAGCAGATATGGTCCTATTAGTATTTGTGGTGTACAAGCATATATCTATTTTACGGATGCAATAAATCCAATATGTTTTGGTGAACATATGTGGTGTTAATCAGCTCTTATTATTTATTATTATTTACTATTATTTATTATTTTGTGTTTTGTTGTGATAAAATCAGTAACCTACACCTTCTTTTGTATTAAATTAATCATTAAGAACTAGTTGTCATTGATCATTAATCATTGAACTGAGTATACAATTAAAGTGCAGTAAGGTTAAAACAGTTTACATGAGTCTATGTATTGGTGAGTTTATTTATTTATTTTATCTCATGTATGCTCCATGAAAGACTTTTAAATGAATAGGACGATGAGCCTTGAAGTATATACATTACAAGATGCATATGTATTTTTCTTTAAATTGTTGTTTCTATTTATATATATATATATATATATATATATATATATATATATATATATATATATATATATATATATATATATATATATATATATATATATATAAAATTACGCAATTAAAAACAATACTGTCGGCGCAATAGCCTAGTGGTTAGCACTGACATATGGTGCAGTATCACATCACGGAGACCAGAGTTCAAATCCCGGCCCCCCTCTCTCTCTCTCTACAACTTCGCTACCTGTCTCAATACTATCCTATCTAATTAAAGGCAAAAAAGTCAAAAATAAATTTTTAAAAAAACTTTTAAACAATATTTATATACTTGAGAAAGGCATACCTGTGGCTACCGACACGTTGAGTGACTCTACTCCAGGATGCATGTGTCTACGTGGAGGGATTGTAATCAGAACATCACACAGCTGACGCAGTTCTGAAGAGAGACCGTCACCCTCTCCACCTGACAGCATACACACAAACACATTAGCATAAACAGTGTAGATGAAAGCAATTACTACTCTATATAGGTTTGTAAATGTACCCATTAACAGCAGTGTTGGTCTGGACATCTTGAAATCCGAACATGACAAAACATTGGATTGAGAACTGCCTTCTTCCAACCCAACAGTGCCGACTACCTGCCAACCTTCCTCCACCTTCACCTTTAATGTCAAACAACATTAGTAACAGCCATTAAATAATGAAAAAAAAAAAACT
This sequence comes from Danio rerio, assembly GCF_052040795.2. Lineage (NCBI taxonomy): Eukaryota > Metazoa > Chordata > Actinopteri > Cypriniformes > Danionidae > Danio > Danio rerio. The sequence continues at coordinate 62,486,931 of NC_141025.1, read as the reverse complement.
AATGAATGAGCATAAGATTTTTTAAAATAACTAAAAAGTCTCAGTCAAAAACTCAATGGTTTTCTTTAACTGCCCCCTACAGGCTACAGATATATATTTATATAATTATTATTATTATTATAATTTTTAAACAAATTCTCAGGGATTTATATGGGTTTAGAAAGTCAAATCTCAAATTCTCTTTTATTTCCTTTTTAAAAACTACATGTTTTGCTATGCCAATGTAAACTAAACTAAATGTATGTTATGAAAATTCCCTTTAAAATATCCACTTTCAAATAAAGCAATTATGCTTTAATATAAGCTACAGAACATATTTCACTGGGTGTGATTTTGTTTTTTTTTTATACTGACAATAGTTTACCCAGGTATTGGCTTTTCTTACTTTTAAACAGTCTTACCATGTTTTTGCTTTAATTTGATGAAATTTTCCAAACTATCAAATTTTTGCGAACAAAAGAAACAAAATTAGCTAAAAACTATACATTTTTTTGTATTTGTAGAAAAAAATCATTATGACTAATATTCTTAGCAATAGCAACTGTAATAGTTACTTGTAAAATTTTGTGTTTAACTTATGACGTCAACTGTGAACAGGTTGGGGAAAATAGGAGAAATTGGATTGCAAATGAATGATCTAGAGAGATAAGCAGGTCGCACACCAGAAGCGCCGCTCGCCCCGCAGCGCCATGTACTTTAGAATTCTAAAAATAGGTTTCTATCAGGATACACACACTGGCGCCTCAAGTCGGCGGCGTCCGGCGACGGCTCAGGACGCAGTTCATTTTTCAGCCGCGCCACAGAGCGCCATCTGATTAGTTTCATGTTAAATATCCTTCGAATGTGCGCGTCTGGTGTGTGATACTTTAAACTGTCATGTACGCGCCGTGTCGCGGCGCTTCTGGTGTGTGACCTGCTATACAGATACAGATACAGACTGCCTCAAATCAGAACTTTTATTTTCTTTCCAAACTTTTCTTCCTTCATCATTTTCAATGAAATTGTATTACTTAATTTGTATTATATTTTTTCTTACAATACAAATTTATCCCAAATAATGTACAAATGAATATAATTGTATTAATTTTTTGCAACAAGACCTTGCAAAGCAATATGGCAGTCAAAATGAAAACAAAACGCAGTTTACCTCCCTATTTATGACCAGTCTTTAAACAACTAAATTTTACTCAAAACCAGGGTTTCTGAAGGTTTCAACAAGTTAAGTTTAAGACTTTTAAAGACATTTTTAAAATCATTATGAATGAAATTTTACACTAAAGTGCTTAATGCTAACGAATTGTCAAATGGATCAGATAGAAAATATTTTTATTTGCCTAATTTAAAAAATTACCTTTTTAAATTAAAAGTTTAAAGTTTTATTGAGATGGATTGTTGGTGATTGCATGGGTTTTAAGAACAAAGGAAAATTAAGACCTGTTAAAAAAAAAAGATTTAAGACCTACAACACAATATTTCAGTACATTTAAGACTTTTTAAGGCCTAAAATTTTGATTTTGAGATAAGGCATTTTAAGTCTTTTAAGACCTTGCAGAAACCCTAAAAACTGCAAAGCATTTAAAAAATTTTATGCTTTTAAAAATGTATTACCCCCCCTTAAAAAGTAAAAACAGTCCTTGCGCTCCATAGGAAACGCTGAACTAAACAACAAAAGTATTATTTAACTGCCCTCTTCAGGCCATACAGAGAAGTGAACTAGAGCGGTAAGCTTCCAGACCTTTATCATGCGTTTCAAATTGCTGCAGCCAAACACATCCATGACCTCCATCACCCCAGCGCTGGCTTTGCTTACAGTAGGCGTCAGAGGACAGCTATCAAAACAAAACAAAAAATAAAATATTTAATTAAAAAATACATTTCAGAAGACTAAAATGCATTAAACACAAATGCTAAGTTTACCTGTTATTAATGCTGCTGACAATCCGATCCACTCCTAGATAGTATGCAGACCGCAAAATGGCACCAAGATTCATCGGATCCTGCACTCCATCCAAAACCAGCCATAAGGGCCTCTGATTCTTCACCTCAAGAGATGTTATTGGTCTTTCTTCTTTGATAAACCCAAGACAACTTGCTTGCAGACACAGTCCCTGGTGTACCTTTCCATCACACATCTTCTCAAGCGTTTGTTTATTAACTCTTTTTATCTGTACACCACGTCTGATGGCCTCCTGACAGACCCTTAGAATGGCATCTCTCTCCGGCCCTTCGCCACTTTTCACAAACAGACAACTTGCACTCCTTCTTCCCCGAGTGAGAGCCAATAAACATGGGGCCACACCAAACACAATCTCAAACTCTTTATCTTGATTTGGTTGGGAGTCTTTACGGATGCTACTAGATTCTGATTCGCTAAGATCCTCAAACCTCAGTTTCTGAAGTTCTGATGACAGCTTTTTCCCTGTTTTTGAAAAATGAACTGCCTGGGATGGTTTTCTCTGACTTTTTGTTGATTTGTGAATTTCATTTCTGTTTGTGGCAAATGTTTTTTTGAGTTTATTGGAGGAAAATTTCTCGTCTGACCTTAAAACAAGGTCTCTTCGATAGAAGAATGATCTTGTGCAAATTTGCTGTGCATAAAATACTGGTGTGAAATACAATTCATTCAGCCCTACAAAACATCTTTTGCTTGTTTGGCTGGACACCTGGTACACTCTAATACTTGTTTTCCACACTTGCATATTTGCAACTGATGAATGTTTAAAAAAAAAGAAAAAAGAAAAAATGTTTCTTTAAAAAAACAACGTAAACAAGTTGATTTGTTGGTTTTAGATTCGTTTGGCACTGATGTAAAATTGGTTTTGAATGTACACATTTGTTTACGGTGCCTATATTTTAACCCACGTTACTTTGAATATTTGGTCTGAATTAGCATGCAAGTACACCTTTAAAACAACATTAGCTCTAACCTTATTAAACTGACTGTGAACAACGTACTTTGATACTGGCTGCTAATATAATTTCCTCGTTTAAAATTAGCAAATGAGACATTTCTGATGAAAGGACAATCTCTAAATGTGCAAATACACCATATTTACCCCAGTCCGTTTGGTTCTTGTCATCTGGTTAGGCTACAATACACATTTAGAAATTCGAGCTGGTATAGTCTGGCAAACTAAGGAGGTCAGCTCAACGCAATATGTTTATTTTAAATGTAAGATTCCTTTTCACTAAAAACCTCAAAACATTTCAAACAAAGCAAAAATGTCTATAGTTCCCAAGTAAAATGCGACATAAGGAAACTAAATAATCGACCGTGTTTAACAAACATGTGGAACAGCTTTCAGTTTGTTGCCAGTGGGTGACAGGAAAAGTAAATGTGTTACCGCTTGCAGATCAGTAGTGAGCACCGGTCATTTATCAGAAGTTCGATCTCAAAGCAGCACAGGCTGATTTGAGAACAGCATATGTTTGCCAGTACTGAGCATGCGTGCATATGGCTTCCGGCCGCTTCCGTTTTAGATTGTTACTATGCAACAAGACGCTCTGATGTGTGGCGTTAACTGTTTTCAGCAGTATTGCATTCACGAGTGAATTATATCAAAACATTTTAAGCTGCCTTAGTCTTGATGTGAGTGTTTTTATAGTAACCGGTGGGAGTTCTACACTATATGTGAAGACTTTTATCTTTTGACGCTGTGTGTCAGATATGGCTGACGGCTGGTGCTCTGACAACGGAGAATCGGTTTACCGTTCCAGGGATGCAGTTAAAAACTTCCGAATACGGTAAGACACGTCGCCTGTGTGCATGTATAACAAACTGATGTATATATTTTAAAGCATTATGAACTATTTTGGACACGGTACTGTGGTGTTGTTTTGGAAGAGCTGTGAAAATACCACAGTAAATTAAAGGGATAGATAGTTCCCCTAAAACTGAAAACTCTGTCATCATTTACTCGCCCTGCTTTTTTCAAACCTTTTCTTTAAGTTTCTTTATATTGCTGAACACAGTAATTCTTCAAAATAGCTTCTCTTCTATAAAAAAAGAAATACTTGAGGCTGAGTAAATACATTAGAAATTGTATCCCTTTGAAAACTATCCCTTTAAATTTTACTTATTTCTATATTATATCAGAGTAACATTGTATTGCATACATCATTACTCTGTGATTTTGTTTAGTTTAGTTTATTTCTCAGTGTACATTAATCATTCACCTAGAACGTAAATATACTTATATTAACCCAAAGACTAGTTTTCATTATTAAGGTAAAGTTGGTTTTATATTCACACATTAATTCAGTGACAACTTGTGACACATTCCCTGCATCGTTTACTACGGCACTTAGAAGATTCGTTCTAAAATAACCTGCAAATGTGACTTGAAAACAACATTACACTGTTTATTTGACTGTGAACAATGTTGTACTTTGATAGTCATTGGCTGCTAATATGATTTCGCTATTTAGAGTTTGCAAATAATACTTTTATGAAATTATATTAGGAGAAAGTCTGAATGTGCGAATATAAAACCAACTTTACCTTTATGTTTTCATTGGTAGTCCCTTTGCCAGATGTTAAAGGCCATACCAATAAAAAAACAAATTCAACTAAAAACAAAACTCAATTAAACAACAGAAAACAACCACAACAACATCAAAAAGCCCAGTGTTCAAAATATTGAATAATAATAAGAAAATTTCTAAAAATGATACTCAAAAAAATCACAATCTCTAACAGATTGTGGTATCTTATTTCACTGATGGGATGCTTTCAAAGAAAAACAAGCTTGACCAAAACAAGTTTTTTAAGTTGAATAGTACAATCAGCTCTATCTGTACCTCAAGTCTTTTGTTTTCTACAGATTTAAACTAGAAAAAAGTTTTACGCAGCGGATGTCCTTCTTGCTGCAACCCCTTACTGGGAGACATCCATATACACTCATTCACATATATACACTACAGACAATTTAGCTTGCCCAACCAATTCACCTATACCACATGTCTTTAGACTGTGGGGGAAATAAGAGCACCGGGAGGAAAACTACATCAACACTGGGATGGGGAGAACATGCAAACTCCACACAGAAATGCTAACTGACCCAGCCAAGACTCAAACCAGCGACCTTTTTGCTGTGAGCGATTGTGCTCCCCACTGCGCCACGGTGATGCCAATCTTTTAAACTGCACAACCATTTTTAAACTTGATTTTTTCCCAACCAAGCAGGCTATGGTTTTTTTAAATATTGAAAAAAAAATTTTTTTTTTACTAAAATCTTTACTAAAAAATTCCAAAAGAAATTACTAAATTACTAAAAAATTACTAATACTTTCCTTCTTAGACTTTAAAGACCTGAAACTTGCCTATAGCACTTATTCATTGTTGCTCTAACAGTTGTGTAAATTGCTTCCTTGTCCTCATTTGTAAGTCGCTTTGGATAAAAGCGTCTGCTAAATGACTAAATGTAAATGTAAATAGTACAGTGTTGAAAACTAAACTTTTTATCCAAAATTTGTTGTTCTTGTTTATATAATATTTATATAGTTCTTTTTATATAATAATTCGAAAGGTTTCAAAACTGTAAAACTTGTTTTTGTGTTAAACCAAATTATCAGACAATTCATATGAGAGAGGATCGTAGAATTTATATACATTTTTGTAGCCTTATTTGATAAAGAATTTCCAATAAACCTAAAATTACCTATATTCAATTTGACCTTGTTACATACCTTTTTATATGTGTTTTAAAACCAAGACAGGAGTCCAGACAAACCCATAGGTATTTACACTCTGTGACATCTTGAACTTTCTCTCCTGAGATAACAACATCCTGTTTTGTTTCAATACGCATGTACTTCTCTAAATGACATGAAGCTATTTTTGACACATTTAATTTTGTGAAACTGCAACTGTTTTTTTGTAAAAGTTTTCACAATGATTCTGTATAATAACTAAATCAATAGTGCTGTGTTTACATGGTATTCAAACATTACTAAAACTAAGCCACTGTAAAACATTGTATCACCTTGTTACTTTTACTGTTTCTGTTTCAGAGTGCGCATTCAGCGTGTGACCTCCACAGCAGCCCTGTCTGAACACCTCCATCAGCAAGTGCTTTCTCAGCAGGAGAGAGGAGTTATAGAGTTGGAAACCTTCAGCACTCAGACGGCCTCCTGTATGTCAAAGACAGATATTAACCTGATAAAGGGATGGCTCACACAACAATGAGAATTTGCTATTTATTTACTCACTCTTTAGACCTAATTCAAATGCTTATTACGGTTTAGATTATTTTCTTACTTTTTAAAAAATACATACAATATATATTTTTAAATATCTATTGGATAGAACAGTAGAGAGTGTAGAGTAATCCATGGGGAGCAGAGAATGGGGAAGAATTAGTAAAGAACCTTGAGCCAAGAATTGAGCAAATCAATGCTATGTGCCAATACACTTAAAGAGCCCTATTTTGCATTAAGAAAGGTCATATTTGGTTTTGGGTTCTCCAACAACAGGTTGATATACATGCAAGGTCAAAAACACTTTGATTGTCTTATAATATGCATTTTTTTACCTAATTATCCCAACGACTCCCATATGATTTGTTCAGTGATTCATTTGTTCCCAAACCCCTCTTTAGCATGAGGTTAATCTGCGCTGATTGCTGCAATGACCCAGTCTGTTGTGATTGGTTGACAGCGTTCAGTGCAAGACAGAGAGAAACAGAAATGCCCAAGAAGTAGTCAGAGCACAGCGTATATGTGTGAGCCCAATGCAGAAATGCTTTAAAGCAATGCAGTTAAACATCAGCAAATTCCTCTATTCTTAACCACAACCCTAAGTAATAACAACGACACACATTCAGTATTAATCCACACACTGGAAAAAGTTTAACTGAACAGCTGATGGTGGCCATAGTACACATCCAGTTTTCAATGTGGTTTTGGATGCGATATGAGAGATATATTACAAGCCCTAACCTATAACAGATACATGATTACAAGCCACATGGAGCAATTACAAATACATCTTTTGCAAACTGCAGCAAACGAGACATTTTACAGACAAAAGATCCAGACGAATGATGAATAATTTTAACAACTCTGAGTCAAATCTTTTATTTAAAAAAATTATATTTTTTCAGATTTAACCCTCAGCTGGATGTTTTAATTTACTTAAAGCTGTGTTGCACACTGCATGGAAGATCATTTTTAAAAACCCATAATAGTGGCTCTTTAACCTGTAGGGTATTGCAGCCAACATTACTCTTAAATGTTGACAACTTGTTAGCCTCTACCACTAGTATTAATTGTGTATTTCAACTCCTAGATTTGTGAAAATGGATCATATTTGATTTTGTATTAATGTTATTAATGTTGTATTAATGGGTAAGTGATTATGATGACAAAGCTCATGAATAAAATTAGTCAAAGTTAAAGTCTAGCTATATCTTAAACAGATGTGGTGTGACACCCTGCGATAAAAGATACTTTTTCTTTTTGTCTGCTATGTGCTCATTATAGGTTATTGAAATTGAGCTTTTTGGTCAGCAAAAGTCAGGGAATTTGACATTTGGCTTAGAGTGAAAATCCTGTATACTGTATAGCGTCCATCATGTTTACATAAAAAATTATTTTGCTTTTGTCATCTTATTTTAAATATTAGAGAGCTTAGGTAACTTCTTTAGAACCAGTCAGTAGTTCCTGGCAAGTGAATTTACACATTCTCTTAAAATTGATAAGGAAGTTATCCAAATAAGCTTTGTTTCAGAGCTGCAGTCCACTTCTATAAAAGTGTATAAAACTTCGATTAAAAAAAACAAAAAAAACAAACATTTTACAACATTTTTTAAACGTAATTATTTTATAATCTAAATATCCTTTAGAATTAAAAGTTTTTGTCCCTTAAAAATGTTAATGCATGTTAGCATTATCCTGCTGTCGTATAGTTATATAACCAGTAGTTATAAATGGTGCTAAAATTATAATAATATCACTTATTAAATTATTTTCTGTGACAATATGTTCATTCATTCATTTATTTTCTTTTCGACTTAGTCCTTTTATTAATCCGGGGTCGCCATAGCGGAATGCACCACCAACTTATCCAGCACATTTTACACAGTGGATGCCCTTCCAGCTGCAACCCATCTCTGTTAAACATCCACACACACTCATTCACACACATACACTATGGACAATTTAGCCTGCCAAATCAAAAAATTATTAATCAAAAATTATTTATCATGATAAATAAAAAAAATTGAGTGAACTATCCCTTAAAACTCTTTCCATGGTATTTTGTGAATGACAATTATTATTTTTTTTTTATATAATGCAGCGACTGATGAGGAGGAGCTTGTGGTTGCTTGGCAAGAGAAGTTCTTTAGTCAGGTAGGTGATTAGTGTAAGAGTAAAGCTGTGTGATATTAAGCTGTCATCTGGCTACTCGTTACTTCTTTGTTATGTGATGTGTCTGCTTGTGATGTGTCATACTTTTTTTGCAGTATGAAGTGGACCTTTACCAGACAGAGTCAAACTGCCAGACACCACTGGAGCGTCAGTATCACACGGATATAATGGCAATGGAAAGATCCAAAAGAAGGCAAAACCAGCGCATTTTCACCTACACAGATTTTGATCGCTTTTCCAAGTGGGAAGAGGTTGGTTTCTGTTTTCTTTTGAAAGCCTCACAAAACATGATAAATAAGAATTTCAATTTTTCATGAAAACAATTAAGCACTTTTTAAGACTATTTAATAAGCACAAAAGAAAGTTTTTTTTTTTTTTTTTTTTGGTATGTTATAGATTTTTTTTCCAGTGGAAGTTAGATTGAATTAGATTAGGTTGTTTCTTTAATACTCTTGCAAAGGAGAAATTCCATTTTACCAAGCAATATAATTAACAGGTTTAAAAATATTTTACAGTTTAATTTATTAGCTACTGACAAAAGAAATAAAGAATTTTGGGTGAACTAAGGAGGATTTGGTATTAAAGAGCCATGAAACATCTGAATAAACATAAACAAAAACATTAATCACACACTTACCAAAACTGTAGACAGGACAATCAACACGAACTGGAGCCGCATCTTTTTTTAAAGAAGACGGGTGGCACATCCAGATTTCACAATTTCCAGATTTGAAAAGCTCTTGGGTAAAAAATGTTTCTTACAAATATAATTTTGTCATGTGTTAGCAGACCACTATAATCCAAAAATGTGGGTCCACACGCAAGTGGTGCTCTTATCACGGGAAAATGGAAACAAAACCTTTGTTGCGGCACATTTGTAAACGGTACACTGACAACCCATGTCTTCAAACAATTCTCCCTCCAATTGTTTTAATTACGGTTGGCAAAACAACTTGGCGTCTCTCTGCCGTCTGAACACTGTAACATGTAAAAACTTCTTCTAAGCTATATCATTCATATTAATGAAGTTGCACCTCATTCACAGTAGAGTGCGTTGATTGGTTCGAACCAAGTCTTTCTTATGAATTAATAATGTAAAGACGTCACGTTGTTCCAGCCGGTACAGACAGCCAGTCTACCAATTTTGTAAATTATATGTGTCCTAATAGTGTTTTAGCAGCGTGGGACACATACATGACTGTCAACATCTCAAAAAAGTGTTTTGGTGTCTCATGACCCTTTAAAGGTGCCCTTTAAATCTGCCTAGTTACCGAGGCATAGTCGACTAATAATCAGTCTCTTTTGTCGAGTTTAATTATAAGTTGGCTGATAAGTTATCCACAGTGCAACTTGGGGGCAAAATAGGTCACTCCGATTATTTATATTAGATAGCTTAGATAAATAATATTTGTTAAAATATTTTTTTGACAGCTTATATGATTATTTTGCATGTGTTTATTTCAGAGAGCACTGAGAGCTGTATCAGAGCAGAGCTCATAAATTCATTTCAATTCACCTTTATTTGTATAGCGCCTTTACAATGCAGGTTGTGTCAAAGCAGCTTCATATAAATGGTCATAGTAAATTGGAACAGTGTAGTTCAGTTTGTAGTGTTTAAGTTCAGTTCAGTTTAGCTCCATTCAGTGTGGTTTAATAATCACTATTGAGGGTCCAAACACTGTAGAGCAAATCCATCGAAGTGTAGCTCTACCAATTCCAAACCATGCAAGTTAGTGGTGATAGCGGAGAGGGGAAAAAAAGTGAAGAAAAAAAACCTTGAGAGAAATCAGACTCATTTGGGCATGACCATTTTAATTTCTCTGCTGGATAAACGTCTTGTGCAGAGGCTAGACGATGAGCCTCAGCGAAGACTCGTCCGTCCCTGAAGCGTCACAAGAATCAGTCTCATGCTCTCCATGACCACTACAGAAGCAGCTCAGGATACGGCCTGGTCCAGGGTATGGAAACCTTGGGATCATCTCGTCTCTGTTCTTGGATCGGATCAGTGACTCTGGATAGTCTGAGGGCCTTGGGAAGAGTATCCCTAGGTGGAAATAGAGAAATAAAGAAAATAATAACGTAGCTGCTGTTTATAGTGTATATAAACAAGATGCAGAAACCTTTTGAAAATCGCTAAGTAATGCACTGAGTGTATGCTTTACTAAACAGATAGATCTTTAATCTAGTTTTGAACTGTGAGAGTTTGTCTGAGCCTCTGACATTATCAGGAAGGCTATTCCAGAGTTTAGGAGCCATAACGGAGAAAGCTCGACCACCTTTACTCAACTTTGCTATTCTAGGTACTACCAGAAGCCCTGAGTTTTAAGATCTTAAAGAGCAAGTTGGATTGTAGCGAGACAGAAGGTTGGTTAGATTAACAGGAGCTAGATTATTTAAAGCTTTATATGTAAGAAGCAATATTTTGAATTCAATACGAAACCTACAGTAACAGGCACCCAGTGTATGGACGATAAAATTGGGGTGATATGATCATATTTTCTAGACCTGGTAAGAACTCTGACAGCTGCATTTTGTACTAGCTGAAGTTTGTTAATAGAGGATGCTGGGCAGCTAGCAAACAGTGCATTACAGTAGTCCAGCCTGAAGTCATAAAAGCATTAATATTTTTGACATTTCCAAATATTGTCAGTTAGGACTTTCTGATTCTAGGGGTGTTTTATGGGCTAATAAATGAGCATATAAAACTTACTGCATAATTTTTTAACCTACCTAAGCCACATACCTACTATGTAGATATAAGATAACATGAGACTCTGAAATGAAGTTGAATAAATACTTTTGATATACATTAAAACCGAAAATATAATATAAAATAAAATAATAATTATTTTCATAGCAAAAGTTCTCAAGTTTCTTATTAACAAAACAATTATGAAACTATTTTGGTAAAATAAGACTTGGACATGATTTTGAGCAGTGTGGTTAGATTGACCATAGCTACATCAATCTTGGCTACATCTGTTTGTACAATTATCTAAAGTTGCATTTTTTTTTGGCAGCAAGCTCAGAGTCTGGTGATTCCAGCTCAGCCTACACCTACTTTCCTAGCAGAACGCATGGCCAATGTAAGACACAGGAGACAAGAGAGGCGTCCCGCGTAAGTATAAAAAAACCAATTTGTTTTCTGTAAAGAGTTGATCACATTTTGGACATTTTAGAGGTTTACTGGTACACAAATAATTTTTTGATTTAATTATTAATATTATCATTCATTTATTCATTTTCCTTTGGCTTAGCCCCTGATTTTTCAGAGCTAACCACAGTGGAATGAAACACCAATTACTCCGGCATTATTATTATTTAATTTTTATTTATTTATTATTATTTTGTTTGTTATATAGAGAGTCGAATGTTCCCAAGTCCCGTTTAATCACATGGGAACCTTCAGAGGAGTTTGTGAAGAACAGTCACATCATCAACACGCCAGTGCAGACCATGTACATCATGGCTGATCTTGGACCTACAGGAAAGTATGTGAGACAATGCTTGCCATTTAAAGAAGCCATATCATACAATTTTCTAGAATTTAGTTGACCTGAGGGGCCACTTATTACACTACTTAAGGGCTTTGCTTTCACACTGTGTAGTTTAAAGTCACCATTTTCCTCTTCAGCTGTAAGACTTTTGTCCACATACCCTGTATATGTCACACAACAGACACTTGCATGTGAGTTATAGTCATAGATTGGTGTATTTTCTATAGAACAACACAATCAACTCACTTAACTATTTTACAGGTTGGGCCTGAAAGAGAATGAATATGTTTTATGCACAATAAAAGCGGACGGCAATGGAGTAATCTCAATAAAACCAGACTTTAACAACAACAGAGGAGCCTACAGGCAAGACCCACCTCTGTTCTCTTTCTATTCACTTTTCTGGAGAAGTACATGTTTGAATTCACCGTGATTACAGATGTTTCTGACTATCATTTACACCAGGCTGGAAACAGAGGGGGAGAAGAGGGAAGTGTGGAGGTTGTATCTGGAGAACGCCTCATCAGACATTCAAGCAGAGGAGAAAGACAGAGAGCAGCGCATGTACCGAGATGTAAGTACTATAATATGCATTGATTGTCAAAATGCATGTAATATTATGACTTTAGGTTCTGGTCAATATTTTCAATTTCATTTTATGAAGTTATGAGATGCTAAAACTGAAAAAAAGAGCTAAGTAGACATATAAAAATAAACTCATAACAGCAAATAATTAATTACCTTAAATAACTGAAAATATAGAATAATTTTATATTGTATTTTTATTATTTTTATAAAAGATTTAATTGTTTTAAGCTGAACATTTTAAAATAATTGAAAACAATAATTAATAATAATAATAATACCTTTTATTAATAGGCGCCTTTCAAAGCACTCAAAGACACCACCTTACAATATGTCACAAGCACATCATAAAATACAAGACAGAAGAATAATAAACATAATATTAAACCAGAAAATCATTAAAAGCAATCCTGAACAGAAAAGCTTTTACCTGTGATTTAAAATTGGAAGTAGAGTCCACATGACGAATATCTAACGACAGGGAATTCCATAACTGTGGTGCTATGCAGCAAAAAAGCTCTGCCTCCGAATTACTTCATCTTAAAATTTGGAAATGATAACATTTCAGCTGTAGAAGATGTTTGTGAGCGCCGAGGAGTGTACCAGTGTAGAAGATCAGAGAGGTAATCGGGTGCCAGGTTGTGAAGATCTCTGTAAGTTAATAGAGGAATTTTATACTGTACATGACAAAGAAGAGGAAGCCAATGCAAGTGAAAGAGACTTGTTGTAATACTACAACACTATATATTCATTTATTCATTCATTTTCTTTTCGGCTTAGTCCCTTTTTTAATCTGGGGTCACCTCAGTGGATTGAACCGCCAACTTGATGGTGTTTTACACAGTGGATGCCCTTCCAGCTGCAACCCATCACTGGGAAGCATTCTTCCTTCTTGCTGTGAGGGGATTGTGCTACCCACTGTGCCACTGCTGCCTTAACACTATATAAATAATGCTAAAATAAGATGGTTTTGAAGTATTTGCACTACTAGTCTATTTGCATAACCTTTTGCTTTGAAAGTATTCCTAATGAGTTGGGAAAAGTGTAACATTCTTAGTTGTTTTTAGATTAAAATGCCCACTGTGTCCTGAAAGTTTCACTCCCACCCTGATCAAATTCACACACCTATAACATTACAGGGTGCATTCCAGTCCAATTTGTGTTTGTCTCATAGGGCCCTATCACACACCTGGCACAATATGGTGCAACATGTCTTTGACGTGATTTGTTGCTATTTTCAGACCAGTGCAATTCTAATTTTCCCTTTTTGCACCACATTGTTTAAATAGCAAATCTATTTGCGCCACTTTAAGGCCGCACTTATACTGCACTGTTCAAGTGACTCAATTCCGATTTTTTTTTTCTCCCATGTGGCACAGATCGGGTACGGCCTTTGTACGTGTAAGCAGGAACAAATCACATGGATTCGTTCACATGGATTCTGATTTACTCAAATCAGACTTAGGCCTTGTTCATAAATAGAAATTCATCCGATATGAATCGGATCTGTGTTCTCGTGTTTGCAGTGTAAGCAGGTAGATCGGATTTTCACCTGTCAATGCGAATGACCTCAAGTATGGCACTTTCTTTTCAGAACAGACTTCAGCAGAGTCTCAAACCTTAAATCTCATTCACGAGAACTTAAACAGCTTTTATATTGTCATATAGCTCAGGTATTTAAGCATGTTAATGAGAGTGAGAGAGCGCAATGTCTGCCACGTAGTCAATATAAACTAATATAAAACTAGTGCATAGCTACATCACATAAATAAATCATGCCATGGACATTACATTAAGATGCCTAAAGGTTTAAAAAAGCCGATATATTAAAAAAAGATGGACAAATTGGACCCTTTCTGACTTAAACTATAGTAAAACAGCTTGTCAAAAGCTGCGTACATATTACATACAGGAATGGAGAAAAGAGCACTCTTTAATTATCAGCTGTTAGTCAGCGTGTGCTCTTTTTTTTTTTTTTTTTTTTCTCAGGGTGATTGTGCCTTTGCCATAAGCTGTGTAAATGCAGACGATCGGATACAAGTCACTTTTAAAAGATGATGTTAGCAGGCCTTCAAAAAAAAGGATACAGTCACAAAATCAGAATTGACCATCAAGATCTGCAGTTTAAATGCAGCCTTTGTGGACTCATGGGTGTGCTGATCTAAAATAAAGGTGTGTTAAGGCACATCGTTGGCGCATTGCTATTTGGAATAAATTAAATATTGACCATTATTATATGCAAATTTCTATTTGTTTTAATAAAAACCAGTATATATTTGTCCACCTGTCGGGTTTTAAAGAATTATGCGTCGTTATATAGGGCATAAGAATAGTATGTGTGTTTTGGATAGAACTATACGTTTTTTTAATCACACTTTGTTATTATTGTTTTTTTATTTGTTTGCTGGAAATTAGAACTGAATTCAGAAATTGTTTTGGAATGAATCTTTAAACTTAACAAACAAAATGAAATATGTAGGCTAATGGATGTTTTCAGTGGTGTGAGTTTCAACCGTTACCTTACTCTATGAAAGTAAAATTGGATATCCATTTTCTATGCTCAATAATGTTTTATACAATTTGCAATGTACTATTAATAAAATGCAGCATATGTTTCATATTAAATACGGGGAAAAAGCATCACTACAACTACTTAAAGTGAACAGCCATGTATTATTGTTGCATAAAACATATTGGAAATCTTTACAGTGGATGTAAACAAAATATATGAAGTAAATAAACTGCAAAAATGCTTTTCTTACTTGGATTTTTTTGTCTTGTTTTTAGTCCAAACATCTAGACAAGAAAAAATATTGTATTATTTTAAAAATATAATGCCATAATTTGTTTTTTTTTTCTTTTAAAGCAAGCAAAATAATCTGCCAATAATCTGGGGTAAGCAATGTAATCATTTGTTTTTCCTTTTGACATTGGCAGATTATTTTGCTTATTTTATAGAAAACACCATTTTGACAAATTCTTTTATAAAACAAGACAAACTTGTTTTGCTGGTCTAGAAAATTTTTCCTGCTTTAAGAATTAATAGATCTCTGGACTATGACTAAGACAAATAATGTAAGTAAAAAAAAAAAACTTTTTTTTTTTTGCAATGTATCACTGCCACTTTACAACACTAGATATAAATATATCAATCTAAAGCATCAGGAACAATCAGGAAAACAAAGATTTCTTAAAATGGCCTGGTTGCTTGGTCATATTTCAGCCTCCATACTATAATTGTCATAGATTTTTGGACAAGAAAACTAGAATGTCCACTTTTCATGTTGACGTATAACTACTGTACATTGTCTGATGTGTTGAAAGTCTTACAAATGTGTGCTAATGGCAGGCATACAAAGATACATTTGTATTAAATTGTTTGTTTATTGTAAACCATAGTGGTGATATGTCTTTTGTGATATACACATTTGTAATATTTCAGTAATTTTATATTTTGTGCAACCCTAAGCAATATGGAATTAATTGAATTGTTTGATTAATCTGAGTCATCATTCTCACTTTTTTTAGCTGTACACACGTCACAAAGATTACCTCAACAGCCTGGTTGGCCAAGACTTTGAAATGGTAAGAACTACGCTTCTTATTGAAACTCAGTGTTATAGTATTTTAGAAATTTTCAGTATTGTTTGAATACATTCTAAATAAAAAAGGCAAAATCAGTCCAAGGCACTCCAAAAATATTAAAAATGTCTTTACTGACATGGTTATTCCTTAAAACAAATATTTGCCTTCATTAGGGTAACAGTCATCTGTTGCCTTGGACTGTTCGTTTGCTGTTTATTTTGATGAATCCCTCACCTAAAGAGCACATTATTTAAGCTACCCCTGAGCACTTTTGTTTGATTTTACATGAAAAAAAAATATTCTAATCGTCTAAACACTTATTTTAGCCACCTCCAGGGATACTCCGTCTGATTGTAAATGGAGAGATTGGTGGGTATAACAGCTATGTTTTTATAAATTAAAATTGTTCTAGTAGTAATATCACTATCCATGCTTAATCTCAGAATGATAATGCTCAATTTTGTTTTTCTTTTAAGTTTCAGCTCAGGGTTATGAGTATGACAATCTGTATGTCCACTTCTTCGTGGATTTACCAAACAGTAAGTCAGCCCTCATACTCATATATGACTCATATGCAGTTTCAATAATATAATCATTTACAAGCCTATCTAGGAGAAGGTTGTGATCAGTAGTGTTATAACTGAGGTGCAACAACACTAACAGAGAGATGCAACCATGATCAGGTGATAAGAGCAGATCATTTGTAGTGCTGTGAAATGCTATAATTTCTTATTGGAAATGGTGAATTTGATAAATATTATTTCTCTCTAAAAATAACATGTTTGAGTTGAAATTATTTTTTATTTTTTTGTAAATTTTATAGAAAAGGCATTATTAAAATGGGTCTATCATTTTTAAATGTTTGTGATCCAGCCGTGTTTTCTATTAATTTGGTAACAATGAATTTGTTAAGATCTGGATCTGTGATCAACTGTTTTATTAGTTTTGTTGGTAAAAGATCTAACAGATGTTGTTGATTCGGAGGAGTTTTTTTTTTCTCACTGTTGAGAAAGTTTAAATTGTATCTTTGATCTGTGGTGCTCTAATTAGTAATAATGTTGTCTCTGATGTCATATTTGCATGTAAAGAATTCAGTTGAGAAACGTTGAAAGATCACAGCCTCCAAGTAGGAAGTAGTTACGCCACAAGTAGATCGGGAGACCTCCATGTGGGAGGGATTTATGCCACAAGTAGGTTAGTTATGGTTTGTAGGGTTACGTCTACATCTTTTTTTCTCTTTTTTCATTATTCTTAGGGGTCTGTTTAGGATTGGAGTAGGTGCTTGCATGTACAAGACATAAAAATAAAAAATTCAAAACCCCTAAGAGGTTTGTAAAGCCCACTTGCATCAAGTCCCACTCATTTGAAGCTGACCTGTCCATTTTAAGCTGGTTCTGACCTTTATTCCTAACTTGTAAAATGCCGATTGGTGCTTGTTATGTTATCTAAATTTTATATGGCTCCACAAAGCAAGCCAGACCTTTAACAATAAATAAAATAAAATTAAATTAAATTAATTCAGACACTAGGGGTGTCATGGTGTAGCACAATCATCTTGCAGCAAGAAGGTCAGCTGGTTCGAGCCTCGCATGGGTCAGTTGGCCTTTCTGTGTGGAGTTTTCATGTTCTCCCCGTGTTTGCATGGGTTTCCTCCGGGTGCTCCGGTTTCCATCTCAAGTCCAAAGACATGCGCTATAGATAAATTGGGTAAGCTACATTTTCTGTAGTGTATGTGTGTAAATGAGTGTGTATGGATATTTCCCAGTGATGGTTTGCAGTTGGAAGGGCATCTGCTGCGTAAAACATATGCTGGATAAGTTGGCGGTTTACTTCACTGTGGCAACCCCAGATTAATAAAGGGACTAAGCCAAAAAGAAAATAAATGAATTAAAGGACACCTCTAAAATTAATGAGGAGCCCAGAGTCTCATCTTCCATTTAAAAGAAAATAACAACAAAGACGACTGACCAAAGAAATAACGTAAAGTTAACATTATTTGACATTTTACTTTAAAGGAGACATAAAAATCTTGCGGAGGTAAATCCAAACTAAAAAACAAAAACTCTCACAAAGAACCCTCTTGCCTGCACATAAATGAAAACAAATTAAACAACATTCACTTGCCTCCCTACTAACCACAGAACATGAGAAAACTTAATAAAACAAAAACACCCTCCTCGTCACATGCGTCTCCGTACATTGATCTCAATAATAGTCAACATTCAGCGTTAAATTTCGACAACATCGCCGAGGAACTACAACACAGGTTTTTCACATATTAACAAAACAAGCTTGGAAAGAGGAGACTCTCCGAACGATCCTCTTGCCCAGTTTAAATGGACTTCACCAACACAACGGCAAACTTCCACGTATCGACACCTGATTCACTGCAGTGACCGCACTTGTGTGCTCATAATGAAACCTGTTCGAAAGACAGCAGATAGAGGAGGAGAGAATAGAACTACAACAAAAATTAACAACACAAAGAAAAAATCATTGCTTCAAATAAAATAACTTTCTTTTGTATCATTGATTTAATAAATAGAAAATACACAGCAGTGATTTATTTCTTTTTTTATTTAGATTGGCCACTGTATCAAATAAACTCATAGAATTGTGTTTATTTGGTTCTTATAGAGTTGATAAGCAGATTTAGCAGACTAATGCGCGCAAGACAAATATAGTATATATATATATATATATATATATATATATATATATATATATATATATATATATATATATATATATATATTTATATATATATATATATTTATATATATATATATATGCAGTGATGTCTAACTTTGCTGTAGTTTTCAATTGACTGTGCAAATAGTATAAGGTGCTGTCTTGAGCATTTTCAGGAAGTGTCTCCAACATCTGATTTTTTTTTTTGCATGGAAAAAATGTCCGGAGCTAACTGTCATATTGAAAACAGGACAAAGCCATTTGACTATCGTGTTCATAAATAATGGTGTCAGGAATTTTCATTTTGATGATACTGACACTTAGATTGACATGAATACTTGCGTTTGAGGAATGAACTATCCATTTTGAGCATGTGACGCGCTTTTGCAGGTTATCAGCTAGGTTTTGCAGTTTGTACTAATTGTTTTGAAAAATGCATTAACTGTTGTGCAAAAATGCACTGGTGTTGTGAGAAACGCACCAAAGTGACTTTGAAAAACTGTAAAAGAGAAAAAAAATTTAAAAGGGGGCTAATAATTCTGACTTCAACTGTGTGTATTTATATATATATATATATATATATATATATATATATATATATATATATATATATATATATATATATATATATATATATATAATATATATAATATATATATAATGGTGCACTTTATACAGCATTGTCTATTTGGACAGCATAAACATGCTTTCCACTGGTACAAATTGCTACAGTTGCCATACATTATTTTCTGATGTTGAGACACAAAAGCACAATGGCTGAATTCTACACAGAGGGTCATTTTTTAAGTTACATGAAAGAATGAGAAATGGTTGAACCATAGCTGCCATAAGCTGTCAGATACGGCTGCGATATAAGTGAAATGTCATTGGCTCTAGTTCAAAATAAGGCATATTTTGATTGTTAAATGACCTGACATTAAGACATTTTTAAGTGTAGCTTAACTGGCCTAATGCTAGTTATTTTATTAGTGTTTGATACATTTTCTCTGACTTTTCATGGTGTTAATGTTGGTTCATGTTCTTCAGATTGGTCCAGTGTTTCCTCTCATTGTCTGTCTGGTGTGACTCAGACATGTCGCACACGCAGTATAGAAAAGGTGAGTTGTCATTTTAGTAAACTTCATCAGTGTGTTTGGAACTGTGGTAAGCATGTTTACTGTTTTATAGGAAGATGTCGCTTTCTTCTCCTATCCATTCAGCTTTGAGACCTTCTTCCATAAAGAGGATGAGTCTGATGGTGAGATGCCTCATAATGGCGATATCCAAAGATACTTTACATAAATTACATTTTAATCCTGAAGGTTAACATGTCAGTCCATTGTGATGTTGTGTGCAGGGTCATTACCACAGTGGCCAGTGCTGTATTTTAAAGTTCTCTCACTGGATTTCTGGCAGCGCTTTAGAACTGAGGGCTATGGCTATTTGGTCATCCCTTCAACATCAGGTAGGAGAGTGTTTTGTTTTGTTATGCTTTTTATCATTTTTTCCATATTGGCTCTGTAAACATTAGCCAGTATATTGGAGTTAAGTTCAAATTAATCTAGTAGGAGTCATAACCAAAGACAAAACAGGAACGATTGACATAATCAAAATTATTTTCACATAATTTACAGTGAATTTTATTCAGTACAGTTTTTTTCCTCAACACTAAGTTGGACAGATTTTTCTGAGAATTGTAATGTGCTATAACAATAATGTCCTAATTTGCAATTTGCATTTACAATTGTATGCAAAAGTTTGGGCACCCCTCTGTGGCTGCATAGTAATGTGCTCTTTCTTTATAAGAGAAGATCGGTTTCCATTTGGCTTCTAGAGAAAGCTACATGATGTCATGTTTTTCAGACAGAAATATGTAGTGTAGCAGTATTGAGACGCATGAAATTTAATTGAAACTGAAAAATAGACTATGCAAAAGTTAGGACACCCTCTCTTTTGTGCGAATTTTAAAACCTGAAGTCACTTAATGCTGATTGATTACAACACAAAATTGATTTGAGTGACAATCCTAATACAGATGCAGCCAATCATGAAAAAGGATATTTAAAATAGCTGATTGCTAGTTGTGCTTCTCCTTATTGGGAACTACAAAGAAGCAACATAGGAACCTCAAAAGAACTTCCTAATGACCTAAAAATTAAGACAATTCGACATGATTTAGGAGAAGTATGCAAAAAGCTATCAAAAAGTGTTAACGTCTCCACAGTCAGAAATATAGTAAGTAAATGGAAGGCCACAGGAACAGATCTTGTGAAGGAAAGATGGGGTAGGCCAAGAAAATTATCTCAAAGGCAAAGAATAGTTAGAACGGTCACAAACAAACCACAGATCACCTCCAAAGATTTCCAGGAATGTCTTACTGCTGCTAATGTCACTGTACATCGTTTCACGGTTCATCTCAGTCATTCACAGTCATATGAGGTATGCAAAGGCTCATCTAGACTGGCCTGAATCGTTTTGTATAAATATACAGTGGACAGATGCTACAATCATGGACGCTTGGCATGGTGGAAAAAAAAACACAGTATGCCAGGAGAAGAACCTGCTCCCTACGGTAAAATTGGTGGAGGGTCCATCATTCTGTGTGGATGTGTGGCAGGCACAGGTACTGGAAACCTTCTCGTTGAAGGTTGAAGTTGAAGGTGGCATGATTGCCACCCACTATCAGCAGATTTTTAAGAACAATGTTCAAGAATCAGTCAAGAAGCTAAAGTTACGGTAGGATTGGATGTTTCAGCAGGACAATAACCAGAAACACAGTTCCAGATCTACCAAGGAATTCATGCTCAGACGCGATGCAGTGTTCTATAATAGACTTCTCAGTTCCCAGACTTGAATATCATCGAAAATCTAGATTGATTTGAAAAAGGCTGTTCATGTTCGGCACCTATCAAACCTGGATGTTCTGGAGACATTTTACAAGGAAGAATGCCCCAAAATGCTTCCAGCAACACTTTAGGGACTTATCATTGGCTATAAGAAGCGTTTACAGGCTGTTTTTTCAGCCAAAGGTGGCTCTACAAAATATTAATTTCATTATTCTGTTGAAGTGCCCAAATTTTTTCATCTCTTTGTTTTTGTTATAATTTAAATTGCATTGCATTTGTTGATTAAATAAGTTTTATGTCAGATCTGAAATGTTGCTTTTATCCTAGAGTATAAAATCTATCCAAATTAAATGGCTAATGGGTTTTCCATGGAACTGTATCATTTATTCATTCAGTTTAATATTGTGGTTTATCAATTAATCATTACAAGGATGTGCTATTGTCACGTTTGGTTCCAGTTTTACAAATCTAAACTAAAGATCTAATTTGTAAAATAAAGAAAATGAATATCAGCTTGTTCAGTGGTGGCTTTATTGTGCTCTCAGGGCGTCATAGAATGACCTGCCGCACATGGAGAGCAGTCCAGCGTGGCACAGTGGCAGAACTGAGACGCTTCTTCATTGGTGGAGCTCCTGAACTCGAGGACATCAGTTACGTCAGAATACCTGGCACTTTTAAGGTCAATCATTATACATTTTCTGCTGTGAAATTTGTGTAATGGCATGTTTAGTAATTCAGTTAAACAATTGAATGTTCTAATCTACTGCCTTTAGGGAGAGAGATTGAGTCGCTTTGGCTTTCGCACTCAGACCACTGGAAGTGTGACCTTTACTCTTAATTGTATCCAGCATGCCAGGTCAGCCAACAGCATCAGCGAATCTTGCATGACTGTATTGTCTCTTTAAGATTGAATAAGAGCTTCTGGTACTATATTCAGGGCTTTTATTGATGCCAGCACACTGAAGAAGAGAAGACAGACTGTTCTGGATCAGTTGGGGGGCCACAGTCAGCAAGGCTCTGTCTATAATGTTTTGGGTAAGAAAGATCTAAATAACTTAAATTGGGGTCAATATTGCTTTCAAAGTTCCCACTAAATCAAAATTAACCATATGATTTTGTTAGCTCACATCTCTGCATGTCATTAAAAAAAAATTGCCCTTCTAATATTTGATTTGAAGTCTGTAAAAAAATTGTCAGATTACTTCTATTTTAGTAATTGAGTGTGGCTAACATATTTAACCCTGCTGCTCCAGTTGTCAGCTTTGACAACAAACAGAAATAGTAAGCAGGAGGAGTCTGTTGTAATAACTCTCCCCAAACCCTTTTCCCAATCTTTCTGAATAAAACACCTACTTTACTACATTCATTTAGCTCGCAGTAGAAAAAAAAGCCACACCCCTGTTACGTCATTTTTATATACTGTTTCTCTAGGGGTAACACTTTAGTATAACTATCCATTATAACTAGTTAACAGATCATTGTTAACTATTAGTTAATGGGTTATAAATGCCTTATTAAATAAAAGTTAATAGTTTGTTAATTGTTTATAACTGTGCCTTATAGATAGCCAATAGATATTTTACAAGCTGTTAGTTAACAAGTTATAAATGACTTGTTAAGTGTATTTTAATGATTTATAACTATACCTAATAAAATTGTATTAGATCATGAACAAGCTGTTAGTAAATCACTTACTAAAGACTTGTTAAGTATCAGTTAATAGTTTTTATTTGTTATTGGGTTGTTTTTCTTAAGTTGCAGCTCTTCTTCATTTATTAACTGTTAGTAAATGAGGAATAGTTGCAACTTTAGAATAACTTCCCAATAACATACCTAAGCTAATAACTAACACTTAACCAATATATTAACTCTCACTTTACAGATCAGTTGTTCATAATTTAACCATCTACAAATACCATTGACAGCAAATGGATGGAACAAGTTGAAGCTACAGAAATTTCATGTGATGTTTAAAATATAACATTTTTGTACCGTAACCTTGTTCCGCTCATAGGCTTTTCTGTGTGCTGTAATTTACCAAAGAAACTCCACAGATGAAATGTTGAACATTGTGTTTAATGTATAGAAACACACATACTGAGCCATCACATGGCATAACAACAGTATAGAACAGAATACAAACCCATAAGGTTTGGGCACTTTTTGTGCTAAACATGAAAACAAAATAAATAAATAAATATTTTATTAGAAAAGTTTGACAGAAGTTTCACTGTTGTTATTAGATGGTAAAGAATCTCAACAATTGATCTGAAGAGTGAGATTTATTATATTAGTTAAGTGTTAGTTATTAGCTTAAGTATGTTATTGGGACGTTATTCTAATGTTGCAACTATTCCTCATTTACTAACAGTTAATAAATAAAGAATAGCTGCAACTTTAGAATAATGTCTCAATAACATATACAAACTATTAACTGATACCTAACAAGTCTGTAGTAAGTGATTTACTAACAGCTTGTTCATGATCTATTACTATTTTATTAGGTATAGTTATAAATCATTAAAATACAGTTAACAAGTCATTTATAACTTTTTAGCTAACAGATTGTAAATTATCTATTGGCTATGTATAAGGCACAGTTATAAATAATTAACAAACTATTAACTTTTATTTAACGAGTCATTTATAACCCATTAACTAACAGTTTATTAATGGCCTATTAACTAGTTGTAATGGATAGTTATTATAAAGTGTTACCTGACTTTATATAAAATGAATTGTGTATCACCGCACTATTGCATCATGTTGCAAGTCTTGCATGTTTTTCATCCTATCTTGGCAACTGATGGTATCTTATAGGTTGTTGATTGACATACAAAAATTGTATGTTTGATTGCTAAAGAAAAAGAGTTTCACCTTAGACTAATTTCTTCAACGGGGCCACAGGGTGGCTTAAAGGTGCAGTAGGTGATCTACCTAAATGCTAACAGGTTAGTATTATATCTTCCAAACACAATCCCTCCCCTGCCATACAAAGCCACGCCTTCTGCAATTGTGAACTCGCACATTAAAGATGAAAGAGACCCACTAGATCATGTCATTCGCCAGTTAGAAAACTTTATAGTACTTTATAATACTACAATTCTGAATGAAAAACTGTATTATATCTAGCACATTTTCTGTTGTGTAGCAAGCAAATATTTCATATATGCAAGGATCGCTGGTCTTACTCACTCACACGCTTTGTCCTAAAGCGACTACTGTATGCTTAGTGGTTTGCCAGCGGCATTCAGGAATTACAATTATTACTAAACCATACGCACGCTATTTCAGACTGAATATTTAGAGTACAATGTTATTTCTATATAGGGGGCGCATGAATATAAAACCAACTTCACCTCAATAAAGCAGGATAGGTGGAATAGCTCTATTTACTAAAAAAATCTATATTATCGATGCTGTGTAATAATCACGTAAGCACTGAATATTTGACGCTAATTTACAACTAGTAGAGGAGTTAACTAGTGATGGTTAACCTGTAATACGGAAACACGTTGTGGATTAAAATTGGAAGTTGTTGGTACTCCCTGTCTGTCTTCTCATTTAAGTACTGCATGCCCATTGCAACAAATAAAACTAAACGCAGAACAAGACATGGTGTCAGAAGAAAAATTAAATTTTAAAATGGATTCAGCAGGAGTACCATCGCCGCACATGAACTGGGAATTGTCAAATTTACCCGACGCATGCAGGAAATTCAGACAGCATGCAGAGCTCATGTTCGCGTTTCCACTTTAAAAAAGGAGAGAAGACGAAAAGTGCAGTTATTTCACTTATACTTTGGATAGGAGAAAAAGGAAGAGATATACAGTATTCAACACCTGGGCGCTGACGGCAGATGAAGCAAAGGTACTGCAAACATGCTATTACAAGTATTAAGCATATGTGATGCCCAAAATGAACAAAATCATTGCCAGAGATAAATTTCATGAAAGGATACAAGGAGCAAATGAAAGTTTTGAGCTACTTGTAACTGAGCTAAGACTATTAGTGAAAGACTGTTCTTATGCAGACAGTGATGAAATGGTCAGAGATCGCATCGTGTTTGGCATTCACCCTCTTCGAGTGGGAGAGAAGCTTGTGAGCGTTGATACCGAGTTAACGCTGGACAAGGCCATGGACATAGCCAGATCGCACGAAGTTGCACAAGCTCAGCTCAAAATGTTCGCAAACAGCGCATACAATCCCCGCGATCATATGCTACACACTGTCAACACACAGAGAGGGTCACAGAAGAAAGCAAAGAAAGCTGAAGTGAAAGCTTCACATTGCAGCAGGAATCACGGCACAGCATCGCTGCAGAGGTTGCGATTGCTGTGGCAACCAGGCTCACAGTCCATCTGAGAAATACCCCGTTAAAGGTAAACAGTGTGGCAAATGTGGAAAATTTCGCCAAAGTATGTCGTTCTGCTTACAAAAGGAATATGTATGCAGTAAGCAAAGAGGTTTCAAGAAGAAGACCCACCTGCAGAGTTTTTTGTGGATTCAGTCTTACAAAAACCAGGTGACATCGAACAAGCATTTGTAGACAAAATACTGCACGTGTTAGGTCTAAACGCATGCCTGGACCTCTCAGTAAATGCACTTAAAGAGGACAAATGCATCATGGAGGAATATGCTGATGTATTCGATGGCATTGGATTATTCCCAGGGGAATGCACAATCCATCTGAAATCTGATGCAACTCCAGTTGTTTATCCTCCAAGAAGGGTACCTCTGGCCCTATGTGGCATAGTCTGAAAGAAGAGCTGCAAAATATGGAAAGACAACTGGTCATAATAAGGGTAACAGAGCCCACTGACTGCGTAAATGCACTTATAGTTGTGGAAAAAACCGAGAACCCGCAAACTTAGAATATGCTTAGCACCCGTGACAGAATATGCTTAGACCAAAGCGATCAAATGTCCTTTCTACCCTTTACTACCGATAGAAGACATCAAACCCAAATTAATGGGTGCAAAGTACTTCAGTGTTTTAAATGCCTTTTAAGGGTACTGAGCAATCAAACTGACAGAGTAGTCATCCGAGCTCACGACATTTAACAGTTCATTTGGAAGGTACCAATTTTGAGATCTCCCATTTGGCATCACTTCCGCACAGGATGAATTTCAACACTAAATTTAAGAGATGTAGGAACGTCTAAGAGGTGTCATTTCAATCATTGATGATATCCTGGTGTATGGACAAACCAAAAAATAGCTTGACTTCAACTTGCACGCAATGTTGCAAAGGTCTTGTGAGAAAGGTGTGAAACTCAACCCTGAGATCAACATTGTGAGTGCTCCTGAGGTTCGGGTACTTTGTGGTACTTTGGTCACTGCTTATCTGCTGAAGGAATCAAGCCAGACCCTGAAAAGGTATCAGCGATCAATAACATGGAGCCACCTAAGAGCAAAGCAGAGCTCGAAACAGTCCTGGGTAAATGATAAAGAACCTGTCCAAGTTTGCTCCCTGTTTATTGGACATTAATGCGCCACTTCATTAACTGCTTATACAGTCCAGCAAGTTCATATGGGATTCTCAGCATGATGATGCATTCAAAAAAATGAAAGACCTCATAACTAAGGAACCTGGACCGGTTCTTGCATAATATGACCCACAGAAAAACTACACCTTCAAGTGGGCGAATCAAGGTATGGCCTTGGAGCAGTCCTGCTTCAGGACAAAAAGCTGCTCAGCTATGCATGAAGGTCACTGACTGAATGTAAGGTGGGCTATGCTCAAATAGCTCTATGCGGTCCTATTCGGCTGCAAGCATTATACAGCCATTGTACACTGACCAGGAAAGGAGATTCCAGTGGCAGACACCCTCTAGAAAATCCATAGAGACAGAGCACGACAATCTCAGCAAAGAAATGGACTTGCAAGTTCACATGCTATATAAAAGCTTACCAGTCAGTGACACAAAACTGAAACAGATCCTTGCTGAGACTTAAGCAGGTCGCACACCAGAAGTGCCGCTCGGCGCCGCGACACGGCGCGCACATGCCAGTTTAAAGTAACACACACCAGACGCACACATTCACATGATATTTAACATGAAACTAATCAGATGGCTCTCTGTGGCGCAGCTGAAATATGAACTGCTTCCTGAGTCATGGCTGGGTGCCGGCGACTTGCCGCGCCGGTGTGTGTACCCTGATAGAAACCTATGTTTAGAATTCTAAAATGCATGGCGCTGCTTGGCATTGGGCGTCGCCAAGCGGCGCTTTTGGTGTGCGACCTGCTTAAATCAGACAACCAGTTCATTTGGCTGAAGCAAGTGATTCTGAATGGATGGCCTGAAGAGAGGAAGAAATGCCCGGCAGGCATCAGTGATTTCTGGAAGTTCCGAGACGAACTCTCATTGACTAATGCAATCATTCTCAAAGTTGAGAAAATAGTCATACCCACCTCACCCAGAAAAGAAATGCTCACACCCATTCATGTTGGTCACATGGGTGTAGAAAACTCAAAACAAAGAGCACGAGATATGTTATTCTGGCCAGGAATGTGTAAGCAAATAGAACACATTGTCGAAACATGCGATACTTGCCTGGAGCAACGTCGTTCGAACACTACAGACCTCATGATTTCTCACAAAATATCAATCAGACCATAGCAAGTAGCTTCAGATATTTTCACCTGGAATCATGAAGAATACATGATTACAGGAGACTACTATAGCCGGTTCTTTGAAGTCGACAAACTCACCAACACAAAGGCCGCCACTGTAATCAGCAAACTGTAAGTGATTTTTGCGAGACATGGTATGGCACAGAAATTTGTCTCCGACAATGGTCCACAATATCGAGGCAAGGAGTTCGAAGACTTTGCAAAGACATGGGGTTTCACACATACCACCACTAGCCCCTATTACTCCAAGAGCATTGGTTTGGCTGAGAAGACTGTGCAGATCAAAAAAATCAATATTGACAAAAGCCAAGATGGACAGGAAAGATCTCTATCTCCGTTTGTTAGAGTATAGAAAAACACCTGTTGACAGCTTTACGTCACCTGCCCAGCTCCTTATGAGTCACAGACTGTGATCCATACTGCCAACCACAAACAAGCAGCTCCTACCTGTAATTGTCAAAGTCACAGAGGCTTGCTGTGAAAGGGCAAAGCAGCATCAGCATCAGAAAAAGTATTATGATCGTTCAGCCCATCCACTGTCACAGCTTCGCATTGGACAACCTGTTCGCATATAGAAACATGGGCTCAGTAAGCCTGCTGTTGTTGTTCATCCTGACAGCACAGAAAGATTCTATCATGTTCGCACTTCAGATGGTCAGGTGTATCATAGAAACCGACGCCACCTTCTCAGTACAAAAGAGGATGCTGTGGAGTCTTGCGGTTCTGCAAACATTGAGGAAAACCAAAACAGCAATGCATGGCCAATGTTTCAAGTACATGCTGAAATACCAGCACAGCAATTCTGTTTTATCCAGCACCCTCTATGTTTATGCTAAAGTAATGTTTAATAATTTAGATAAACACTTCAGTGATGTAATATTCACGTAAGCACTGTATATTTGCGACACTAATCTACGACTAATAAAGGAGTTTACTAGTGATGGTTAACTTGTAATACGGCAACACGTCGGACAAAACTTGAAGTTGTTGGTACTCCCTGTCCATCTCCTTATTTAAGTACTGCTCAGCCAGTGCAATAAATAAAACTTAATGCTAAACCAGGCAAATCCTGTAAAAGTTCCTTTATGAAACTAAAAATAGTCACATCAATCTTTTGCCGGAAATTTTCAATGGCTGAACAACAATTCTGTGCATAGAACCCATTAATAAAACAACAAAATCTACATAAGCTTTGCGTGATTAAAATACTTTAAAAACAACATTTTCTGTCTAAAAGAAATACTTCAGCCATGGTGTCATCCTCCAGCGTGCAAAAGTTACTTCAATATTAATTCAGAATTTTAAAAACTTTTGATTCAGCATTTGTTTTTACCACTGTCACTCGTATCCACATGGCCATGGCACATGTGTACATGCATTGGCGGATCTGCGTGAACAGAGGTGCGCAATTGTACAAATCTATATTTGTTGACGGATTTGTTGACAGTTTGGGCTACTTATCAGAATTATGGGAATTGTCGGCCCGACAAATTTTAATTGTACGAAAATTTTTTAGTCTTATGCCTTACCCAGAATATACAAATGCATATAAATACAATTAGTTCAATAGGGTATATGCCGAGCTAGTGCAGTTCCCATGCTGATACACTTCCGGTGACCTGTTATTGTGAACTTTTTACCATTTTACACGGTTCCTTATGCAGCATTAATGTTGCAATGTCATTAAAATACATTCAGTTAAATAAACTTTAGCATTTATTTAGTTGCTCAAGCGTAAAACAAGACAAAAAGCTGTTCACTCGCACGCGCCCGTCAGAATCTGCAGGCTAACGCAGAAGCTCCATTGAATATACTGGGGTAAAATAAATGCTCATATTATAAATATATGGCGGGGGAAAATGTAATTTAATGCAATGCTTCTTGTACAATCTGAGACCCACTTTAAATCGGATATCACTCAGCTAGTGGAGATCGCTGATTTTAAAGAAAACAGACCTTAAACGCACCGGATTTTGCATTGGCATTGAATTCGCCGGAAGCGCTTAACCCAGGTTACTGGCAAATAAAAGTCCTACTAGCATGCTTCGGCATATACCCCATTACTTTAATCCTTAATATTGGACTGTGAAGACTTTCCACCAGCACAACAAAAATGTTTCTTTAGACAATCACATACTGCACCTTTAAATATTTTATTTTATGTAATAAAAATGGTTTAAAATATGAAAAGCATCATTGGTTAAGACAAGGTAAACCAGTGTATATCAGGTTAAACTATTTATAAAAACAGTTCTTAAAAACACTGGGTATATAAGGTGTCATGAAAATGTGAAAAAAAAAATAATATAAACATTATATATAATCTCTTAAATATGTAATGCATAATCTAATCTAATATATATATATATATATATATATATATATATATATATATATATATATATATATATATATATATATATATATTTATATATATATATATATATATATAAATACCGTCATACCGCAATAGTAATTTTTTTCAATATTACCGTAGGCGAATGACTCAATTAAACTTTATTTCTGAGAAATGTTTGTTATATATATATATATATATATATATATATATATATATATATATATATATATATATATATATATATATATATATATATATATGAATAAAATATATTTTCCTACTTATGTAAAGCTAAAACATTTTATATTCAGAAAACACATGGCTGATTAATTACGAATACATTTATGTGTACACCATTATAGCATTTTTTATTTTAATTTCATTTTAACACCTTTTTTAGTTCTTTGAAAACCTAAATCTATTAGTAGTTATAAAAATGTATTATTACTATTTAACGATATAATATAATATAATATAATATAATATAATATAATATAATAATAACATCACTTCTTTTTTTTCAAAGTTCAGCTCTCTTTCAGACTAAACTGTTTCAGGAATTTCAATACAAAAGGAAAAAAAAAGTTTTTGTTTTGTTTTTGTTACATTAATATTGGATTATTATCCCTTTACAGCCATATCCTGTACAGTTTTGTTGTCTGAGTGGCAGTCGTTTTGAACTAAAATGGTCCTATGGTCCACTCCACTGGACATGCTGTAAAATTAAAAATTAAAACAAAATGTAAACACTCTAAATTGGAGAATTTTTTTAACCCAAAGGATCTAGGAAACCACAGAAAAAAAAAGAAAAAGAAAAAAAATTCGGGTCTCAGAAGGATATAATATAATATAATATAATATAATATAATATAATATAATATAATATAATATAATATAATATTACAACAGTACAGAATAGCAACATGTTTCTAAAAATCTGCTGTTTGTTTGTGATTTTTCAGAAGCGTTTCAGAGGGCCCATAAGCGCATGCAGGAGGCCAGAGAGACTTTACCCAGAGACCTCATCAACACGTCTGCACTATTAAACTCAGAGTCTTCTGCTTAGGAACATCAAAACTGATAAAACATATGTAATAATGCTGGTCATGGTATTTGTTTATATGTATAATACTTTTTTGTTGATTTTTTTTTAGTTAAGCTCTGAGAAAAGAAACTAGAAATTAGTAAAGCTCCCATGTTAGTGAAGACCTAATAAAGACTTAATAAACTTAATAAAGACATGGCTATTGAATTATCCTAAACTGCTTAGTTAAAAGTGTTTTCTAAGTACATGTACCATGTTGATAAGTGAAGTTTATTCATAAACTAATTTCGAG
Organism: Danio rerio; assembly: GCF_052040795.2. NCBI lineage: Eukaryota > Metazoa > Chordata > Actinopteri > Cypriniformes > Danionidae > Danio > Danio rerio. The sequence continues at coordinate 62,455,025 of NC_141025.1, read as the reverse complement.
AGGAGCACGTGATTATGATTGAACACGGCTGGTTCTGCATTAGCATGCTTGATCTACCAATCAGGCCATTCCTAACCACTATAAAGAGCCAGTGTTTTTCCACTACAGTCATCTTCGATTTGAAGAATACCCCCTTCCACCCCAACCTTTTCACCTTTCCCTCCATAGGGCAGCACGGTGGCCCAGTGACTAGCACTGTCGCCTCACAGCAAGAACATCACCGGTTCTAGTTCCTTAACAGGCCGTTGGTCGTTTCTGTGTGTAGTTTGCATGTTCTTTCCGTGCTTGCGTGGGTTTTCCCCGGGTTTTCTCCAGCTTCCTTCCACATTCCAAAAACATGCACAACAAGTAAATTGATAAATCTAAATTTTCAATACAGGTAATCTAATAATGCAGCATATCTTTTAATAGCATTCAATTTTTAGTCTTTAGCTATTATCAAGGGGGAGTTGTCGAGATCTACCTGAGCTCGAGGCTCCCCTCTCTTCCTCCAAACGGGAGGGAGCCCAGGGCTCAAGAACCTTCGAGCTCAGGGCTCTCTCCCGGGACAGCATGCCAAACTTGCTTATAATCAATCATCAGCTAAGTGTGAACTCTTGAATGATTTATTATGGGGTTTTTTTTTAACTGTAATGTGCACTTATGCTGTTACGTTCATTCATTCAGAAAGGCTCCCAAAGCATGCGTCTGTGACTGAAATGCGACCTCCGGTGGACTGTAGCAGACTCTGAAATGAGATGCGTATTCAGAGTTTCACATGATACAGTTATTAATTAGCAAATAATATAAATATTAGGAAAGTAAACATTAGGTGAGCAGGTTATATTGTAACCCTGTGTCCTGACAACATGCTACATGACATGATTCACAGTGATAAACAATTTGGCTGTTTGCACCAGACAAAACACGACAAAAATTAAATACAGCCATTAAGAAGCACAGCATATGCATAAAATGGTAAGGTTTATACCCTAATTAATACATATTAAACCTTTTTACCATTATTAAATGTACATGCTGAATCACTGATGTGTTTTATTTCGAGTCCCAGTTCTGAAATTCAAATTCAATCTGCTGCTGCTTTCAGTAAATGACAATACATGTCATGTAAAACTGCATTCAAACTTAAATTATTAGCATCTAACGTTGAATAAAGCACATGAGGTGTACCTGAAGTGGTCATTGTCAGTTTCTTGTTGTTCAGCTAAAAGAAATAGAAGACTTTTCTAATATATCAGTTCGAGGTGTTGGTTAGAACAAAAACTCCTTTTAGTAAATGGAGAACATTGCTTCCATCACGTGCCGTTACTTTTATTTAGAATATGGTTTTAATCAGCCTTTAGGCTTGATCGTCAGACTTGCACCTGTTGGTCCTCAATCTGGCAACCAACACTTGCGTTTGTTTTGATCCAGGAATGTAATACCTATTTCAACCACCGAGTGTCAAACTTACATACTGCACCTTCAAAAATGGAGAGGAGAAACATTTAGATAATGTTCATAGATAATGTGATAAACTACTGTGGTTGGGCACTTGTTCTGTGGGGAAAACAAACATCGTTTATTTGATGCATATTCATTTATATTGCTGAAGGGATAGTTCACCTAAACATGCTAATTTCCTCACCATTTAATTACACTTGTAATGTTTCTGTTAAAAATCTTGGAAACCATCAGCCGTTTATCCAAAGTAGAAGCAAAACCTACTAAATGAAACAAATATCTTTTTGGAACAGGTTTGGAAAAATTGAGGGTGAGTAAATAATGCCAGAGTTTTCATTTTGGATGGACTATCTCTTTAACTGTACAAGTGGGTCTGCTCTATGCACATGAATGAACAGCAGATGGCACCATCTTATATATAAACACATCATAGATGCAGAAGGCCATTTTTTGATTCACTGCTAATTTTTTTTAAAGTTACTTTGTAGTTGTCTTCAATTCTTGCTGAAAGTATTGTATATCAAAAGGCACGCATGATCCCGTGGCCTTCATTAAATTTGGATGGATAAGTGAGAACATAATGTCAGCTATCAGCAGTGGAATTAAAACAGAGCTCACTGTCTCTCAGACCACCTGTCCATGTGTAAAGTGAAGCGACGTGTGCAGACTCTTTGGGTGACATGCTACTGTAAAGTGTTCTCCATTTTCATTCTTAAAAATAAAGGTTCTCAAGTGGGTCTTTTTAGGGTGTAGGATTTCATGAAGTGTTTTTAAAATCCATTCAACCAACCTATCCAAAAAAGTTCTTTGTAATGAAAAGATTTAGACTCTAAAGATTCTTCTCAGGGCGGTTCATTCCGCTGTGGCGACTCCGGATTAATAAAGTGACTAAGCCGAAATGAACGAATTAATGAGATTCTTCTCTGTAAAACAGGGGTACTTTATTCATCAAAAAAATGTAAGAGTTATTATTAGAGTAGTGCAGCGTAGAGGAAGTCAGAATTGTTCTTGACCCCTGCAGCACCTGCTTTTGTCAAAATGCATCCTGCCCATGACCTCACATCACTAGAGACACAAGGTCAGAGACAGTGTTACACTAATGGAAACATACATAGTAAACCTTATTCAAAGGTGTTGTATGTACGTTTTTGACTTTTCTAAAGCATAAAAATACCCAGCCTGATTTCACAAGGAAACGTAAGTATTTTACATTTTGTCAGTGTAGTGGCAGAGTTTAGTTGTACGAAAATGTTCAATTTTAAAAAGGAGGCATGGCACCTAATCTAACCCCACCCCTAACCCCAACCGTCATTGGGTGATGAGGAAATTTTACTAAATTGTACGTATTAGATTGTATAATTTTAAACGAATTTATACAAATTGAAATTGCATAAAAATACCATAATATGTTTGTAGATATTTAGGAATCATACTAAGTAAACATGATTGCTTATCTGAAAAACAATAGCAAATGCGCTATGGCGCAACGCAACTGACTCTTAAAGGGAATGGGAGATAAGACTCTGATTGGTTTATTCTCAAAACACACCTATAACTCATTAAAAAAATAAGCTCAACCCTTTTAGACCATGTACTGCGGCACAAAGCAGATTTTTCCGTCCTTAAATCAGCAAAAGTGGATTCCGACGCGCCCTAATTGCTTTTGCGCTCTGCGCTTTGCACTTTGCGCATGGATCAACAAAATAGAGCCCATAGGTTCAGAGATCCACATGAGGTGGTTATTAATTAGCAAATAATATAAATGTTACAAACGTAAACATTAGGTGAGCAGGTTACATGGTAACCCTGTGTCATAACAACTCTATGTGATGAGATTTGCAGTGATGAGGAATTTGGATGTTTGCACCAGACGAAACACAACAGGTATTTAAATACAGCCAATTATAAGCACAGCATATGAACTCAGTCACAAAATGGTAAGGTTTATAATCTAATTACTGCATATTAAACCTTTAGCAATATTAAATGTACATGTTGAATCACCGTGTGTTGGTTTGCATTATTTCAGAGTTCTAAAGTTTAATTTCAAACGGTTTATTTTATTTTCAAGATCTGAGGGGAGATCTGCTGCTGCTTTCAGTATGGCAATAAATGTCATGTACAATAAATGTCATGTCAGGTGATCATTGTAATAGTTTCCTGATTTTCAGCTGCAAGAAACAGAAGCTGTTTATATTTCTGAATATATTTCTAAAATATAAATTTCAAGTGTTGTTAAGAACAAAAACTCTTTTTAATATGGAGAATATTCTTGTGCCGTTGCTTTTATTTAGAACAGGATTTAAATCAGTCTTTAGGCTTGATAGTCAGACTCGCTCCTGTTGGTCATCAATCTGGTAACCTGCGATTGTGTTTCTTTTAATCCAGGAATGTAATAGGGGAGAGCGGGGCACAAAGCAACACTGTTTGGTTTTGGTCAAATAATTAACAAAGTAATGAGGTAAGACAAACCATATTATTTTACCAGCAACACACAAGCCTCCCCTACAAATGAGCACTGGAATTATGATCGCCGGACTTATGGCTTCTGTGCAGTATTGCTAAAAGTGCCAGGAGTAAAAATGATACTATTTACCCCACCTGTGGGGCAAGTTGTAACAGACAGAGGGTTGGTTGTGACATGCTAACAAAGGCAGATTTCACACAGTAAATTTAATTTCTGTTTAATTTAAATAGTAGCTTTATTTCCTCAGTAGCTGGCTCATTTCTTTTTTATTCTACATAGCACAGTATTTCTATTTATTTATTTGTTTATTGGATAAACACATTTGAATCTATTTGCTTAATTATGCATTTATCCATTATTATACAATGCATTCATTTGCATTATTAGCAATAAAAAATATATATATATATTCGAACAATATTTACTATTAAAAAAAACTTTTTATTCAAAAAGTTACCAGCATTAAACTCAAAATTCTAAAATTAATTTTGTTTGTTTACTGGTGTCCAACAGTGTGTGGCTTAATTGTAACTAACCCCTAACTAACTTTTACAACTAACCCCGCTGTGTTGTGTTTTCCTCAAAGCTGGCTAGCAGTCACTGTGTTTTTTACATTTATCATAATGATTTAATCTTTTAGCCTAGAAATTGGTAATCACAACAATATACGATTTTACTGACATACGTTTACAGATTTATTTTATATAAAAAACAGAGTATAACAAAAATGTTTTTATTCTGCAAAAATGTTTTTTCCTGTGTTTCTCATCCAAATTTTGCCTAACTTTTTCAATAATTGTCAGGAAGACGTTTGCCGAATGTGTATTACCTCGGAGGCATGCCCTAGTTAACCCTGAGCAAATACCTTAAAACTCTACATTTACATTTAATCCCGCGTTACCTTGTGCTACCTACCTACTCCTACCTAGTTCAACCACTGGGTATCAAACGTACACACTGCACCATTAAAGCACAGGATATAAATTAAGATTGTAAAACTACACATTCAAAAGAACATTTTTGTCACAGTTTATTAATGTGGTTTATTTCAATAAACTGATTTCTTAATAATAGAACTTTACGCTCAAAAATTTTATTTTTCTGCTTGTTCAAGCAAACTCATTTAAAATGAGTTGAAACAACACAAATCTTAAGGTTTCTTTAGGAAACAACCTAATTGTTTTATGTTGTTATCCACCTATACTTGTAAAAATGAGTGTGTTAACTTCATTAATTTGGTGTTGTGACAACAGGTTGGAATTGTGTGGAACCCAGCATTTTTGTCGCTAAATCATTAATTCAGTCAATTTTTCAAGAGCAGCTGAATCATTAAAATTTGAAAGATTCATTTTTTTTTTTCTGAAGAACACAACAAACTCTACATTTACCAACATTTGTGTTTCTTGTGTCGAACATGTGTTCCTTAACATAAAAAGTCATACAATGGAACCACATTAGAGTAATACATTTATGGCAAATGTTTCACTGAAGATAAACCATGCTTTAAAGGCATAGTTAACCCCAAAACCCCTGTTTCAAGAGTTCACACTTAGCTGATTATTGTTTATAAAGCTTGTTTGGCATGCTGTCCTGGGAGAGAGCCCTAAGCTCATAAGATCCTCGACCCCGGGGCTTCCTCCCATTCGCAAGGCGAGAGGGGAGTTTGATCTCAGGTAGATCTCGAGAACTCCCCTGCTGTAGTAGCTAATGAACAGATAGTGATTGCTCTTAAGAGATAACCATTTACTAGGAGCATGTCTATGATGCCGGTTTGGATTAGTCAATTAACTTAAGTTGCATGGTTTTTGACGGTGGGAGGAAACCGGAGAACCCGGGGGAAAGCCACGTGAGCATGGGGAGAACGTGTAGAAATGTCAGCTGGCTTGGTAAGGACTAGAACCAGTGACGTTCTTGCTGTGAGGCAACAGTGCTAACCACTGGGCCACCGTGCTACCCTTCTAGAAAAGGAGGAGAAGTGGGGGTGGAAGGGGGGATTCTTCAAAACGAATATGGCTGTCATATGGAACTTGGGGTACTTATAGTGGCTTAGAAATCGTGTAATTGGTGAATAATAAATTGAATAATGCGGGGCCAGCTGCAAGCAATCATAAGCATGTGATCCTCTCGCAATTAGTTTATATATAAACTTCATTTAAGTTTCTTTCTTCTGTTGAACACAAAAAAATATATTTTGATGATAGCTGGAAACACGTAACCATTGACTTCCATTGTATTTTTTAATATCTTAATATCTTTAATATCATCCTGTTTGATTCTAAGATGAAATATGTTATGACTGAGAAGAACGTGTTTTAAAATATTTTCTTTTTGCAGCTAAATAAGAAAAAAAATGTTGTACAAGGACATAGGGGTCTTCTAAAGCTGCTATGCATTGTTCATTTGCTGCTAATGAAATCGTAGCAGACACTGCACCCAGTACATGGCAGATGAGTTGCTGATGGACTCTTTATATAGTGCTGCAGAGTCTGTCATCTCAGGTTACCAATAATGAGCCATTACCCAATACACGAAAATAACAGCTTAGTGCAAGTAGTGAAGTAAATGCTTTTATAAAATTGGAATGAGAAACTTTGGCCCCAGTCATTGTAAGTGCACACAATATCCGTATAGGCATAATTAATTTTTAAAATAAAATATGAACAGATGTGCAACTTTTAATCAATGTTATGCTGGGGGCAACACGGTGTGTCAAATGGCATTTTCATGTGGAGTTTGCTTGTTCTCCCTGTGTTTGCGTGGGTTTCCTTTGGGTGCTCCAGTTTCCCCTATAATATAAAGACATGCACTATAAGTGAATTTAATCAACTAAATTGGCTTTAGTGTATGTGTATGGGTGTTTCTAGTACTGGGTTGCTGCTGGAGGGGAATCGACTGTGTAAAACATTTGCTGGAATAGTTGGCGGTTCATTTGGCTGTGGCAACCCCTGATGAATAAAGGGAATAGGCTGAAGGAAAATGAATGATATTTTGCCACAATGTTGTCAAGTTTGAACTTTTGAATTTTTCTTCGCAGCATTGTTTTACTTAATGTAATGTTTTGCCAAATGCCAATTAATATATAATTAATTATAATTTCATATAGTTTCAGGAATTTAACTGGAAGTTTGCTGCAACACAATAATAATGGGACTAATTTGTTACTTTGTTTTTGACAGACATATTTAATGCACTTTGTCAATTTTGTACTAAATGTCATACCAATAAAGCTACTTGAACTTAAACTTGATCCAAGCGTACAATAAATAGACCGATTTCTCTCTACTACCCTATCTTCGTTTTGGAAGAATCCCCGCTCCACTCAATCTCCTCTTTTTTCCAATAGTATCTGGATGCAGCCTATATGATGCAAGCTGAGATTGCGTCACTAGATATGATATGGGCAATGTCAGACACAATGCACTCAAATGGAGCTAGTAATTTCTTGTTACATTTTTAAATGTGTATTTGCCCACAGAGCGATCTCAAAGTAAACAATGCTGAAGCTCTAACTCAAACTTGTAAAACTGATTCAAGAACAAGTAAAAAGTGTGAATGCTTGTTCAGTGATTTGGTATGTTTTGTGATCTGTTTTTAGTTAACCTGTTTGATTTATCAGTTGACAGAGAAGGCCTTGGATTTGATTAGTAGAACTCGTGACTGCAGTGTCATCGAGAGAGATCAAAACACCTAACCTAACTGAGCACTGCTCCCCCAAGTGTGTTTTCAAAACTCACATCCCACATTTCACCTTAATGGCTTTCACTTTATATCTTAAATGTATAACACCAACTCACTCTAATGCAGAGTTCACCATTGCACGAATATATATTGCTGACAAAACCTGAACAATGAAAAGAACACCTTGACGCTGGTAACATTATCAGTGGTTATCAGCTGATAGATATGGGCCAGTAGGGGTCTTCTGCGCCTACTGGTAGGCTCAAAACGTTGTTATCACCCATACACTTAATCACCTATCCTTCCATTAATCAGCTACAGATCACATATGGCTGCGGCCAGAAGGCAACGAAAATTATTTATTTTATTTATTAAATTTTCCATTAATTGCATTTTATTAACATCTACCCCAACCCCAACCATCACAGTAATGTAAAAACAGATCTGAATCTGGAGTCTTCTCTATTAGTATAGCTGATTAACCATGTGGATGGATGATAACAGTCTTTTGAGCCACCAGTAGGCACAGAAGGCCCCTACTGGCCCATATCTATCTGCTGATAACCACCATAATGGTCATCCGATCGAGTGATAGCATTTGAAGCGGGTTGGTAACTACCCACCACATTCACTGCCTAGACATATTCACATTTTCTTCCAAAATTAAATTCTGTGTATTAATAATAATAAACTAAAGCAGAATCATAACCTTCTCTTTCCCCTTCAAATGACTTTTCATCACTTCTGGTCACATTGAATGACTTTCGGGTAGTGCATGTCTTGTTTCTTCTTTGCCTTCATCCATATGTTAATCTTTTTTATTTTCCTTGTAAGAATGGGTTTTAACCACAGCGGTTCAAACTGTAGTTCCCCTTCGGTTGGGGAACTTCAGTGCCATGAATGGGAGGATTCGGATCAGAAGCCGCTTATCTGGAGAGTATTGAACGGGCCAATGAATGAAATTAATTGGCAGCGTAAGCTTGCGCAGGTGTGCGACATCTGCAATTATCTCAGCATATAAGCACACCTGAAGCCAGCAGACGCCATCCTTTTCGCTTCAGATCCTTTCTGAGTGAGTCGATGAGGGTTCCTCTTGCTGATCAGCACTTCAGAGCGAACGAGTGTGTCTCCCGGTCCAGAGTGGGTCTTCGCGGTGGCAGACGGTCGAGCTGGGTTTCTCCCTTGCCTGCGGTTCTTTGGGTCCGGTCCTCCAGAGCGGTGCGTATAGTTGCAAACTTTCCTAAAAGAGCAACACAGTCGTGCAGCACGTCCTTTTCAGGATGGCGCTCCGACTGTGCGTTTCTGGATGCGGGGGTTTCCTGGCTCCGGATGATGGACACGATCACTGCATTGCATGTTTGGGGGTCCAGCATGTTAATGCGGTGCTCGCGGGCGGTTCATGTCGTCATTGCGATGCCATGACCGTTGCACAGCTAAGATCGCGGCTAACTTTCGCAAGAGAGCGAGCCACCCCAGTTGCCTCCTGTTCTAAAAAAGCAGCGGCGCTCGGGCAGATCTGAGGGTTTCAGCGGGAGATAATCCGCCGCCCACGGGCTCGCGGACCTCTCGCTCCTCACGGCGCTCCATCCAAGCTTCGGGTAGTGGGAGTGATCCGTCTAACCAGATGGTAGCTCTCACACTCGCTGACACCGGAGATCAGATGTCCTCCGCGGCATCGGAGGGTGGGCTTTCACTGTCCGACGAAGATCCGGACCCGCTCGCCCCCTCCGGGCAGGTGAGCGCTGTCAAATCGGATCCTGAAGCGGACATGTTAGCCGTGCTTTCCCGGGCTGCTTCGGCCGTGGGGTTGGAGATGGTTTATCCCCCAGCTCCGCGGCCGGACCGACTAGATGGGTGCTACGTAGAGGACCAGAAGGCGAAGCCTTCGAAGCCTCTCGTCCCCTTCTTCCCGGAAGTGCACAGTAGGCTCACGCAGTCTTGGAGGGCACCTTTCTCTGCCCGTGCTGCGTGTGCCTCCGCCCTCACCGCCCTTGACGGCGGAGCTGCCAGGGGGTATGAGGCGATCCCGTCAGTGGAGCGCGCTATCGCGGTCAATCTTTGTCCGCGCGGCGCCTCTACGTGGCGGGGTTTGCCCCGCCTCCCGTCCAAAGCCTGTAGGTTGTCTGCCTCCCTCGGAGCCAGAGCTTATAAGGCTGCGGGCCAGGCTGCTTCTGCTTTGCACGCGATGGCTACCTACCAGCGCTACCAAGCGCAGGCGCTGGCCGAGCTGCACGAGGGCGGGTCCAACCCAAGCTTATTACATGAGCTGCGCACCGCGACCGACTATGCTCTTCGGACTACTAAGTCCGCCGCGTGTGCGCTGGGGAGGACGATGTCCACACTTGTGGTTCAGGAACGCCACCTCTGGCTAAACCTGGCCGATATGCGCGATGTTGACAAAGTTCGCTTTCTTGACTCGCCCATATCCCAGGCTGGCCTGTTCGGCGACACCGTCGGTGAATTCACCCAGGAATTCAAGGCGGTGAAAGAGCAGTCGGATGCGATGGGCAATGTCATCTATCGGTGTGGCCGTAAGCCCGCTCCGCCCGCCGAGCCATCCACCTCCGCTGTTCCTCGCCGAGGAAGCCCGCCAACGAGTGCTGCCCCGCCCCCGCCTGCGCCTCCGGCCAAGCGGGCGCGGCGTACACCTCGAAAGCAGGCAGCCCCTCCTGCCCAGGGCGCCGTTAAGTCCGGTAAACGGACCGCGAAGCGTCCCTGAGACAGGCCATCCGGAGAAGAGGAAACTTGCTCTTTCCCCGCTGGAGGGCGGGGCCCCGATAACAACGGTACTTTTCAGTGCCACCAAAACATCAGTAAAAGAGCACTTTTTCCCTTCCCCGGATGTGACTGCACCAGTTCTGCCAGTCCGGGACGCGCTGCCTTCCGGCTCGCAGACTCTACGTGCTTCGCCAGTGGCTCACGAGCGCTGGGGGGACGGTCTCCCTTCCCTCAGCCCTCCAGCCCCCTCTCCGGAGTCAGGGTGCGGAGCCAGAGCGAATCGCTCTCCTCCAGCTCTTCCGCGGGACCCTCGTGCTTCCCGGATCAGCACACCCACTCCGTGCTGCCCCACCGCTGGTACGTCAGCGATTGTAGCGATGACTCCATAAGCGAGGGCTCTGCCTGCCTGGTTAGCGCGGGCCAGCCCCTCGCGGTGGCTCATACGCACAATCAGACTCGGTTACGCGATTCAGTTCGCGAAACGGCCCCCCAAGTTTACGGGCATGTATTTCTCCAGGGTCAACCCCCTGTCCGCCCCTGTCTTGCGAGAGGAGATTGCTGCCCTCCTGGCGAAGGGTGCAATCGAGCCGGTTCCTCCAGCCGAGATGGAGAGTGGGTTTTACAGCCCATACTTCATCGTACCCAAAAAGAGCGGTGGGTCACGGCCAATCCTAGATCTGCGCGTTTTGAACCGCTGTCTGCACAAGCTGCCGTTCAGAATGCTCACGCAGAGGCGCATTCTCCAATGCGTTCGTCCTCAGGATTGGTTTGCAGCCATAGACCTGAAGGACGCGTATTTCCATGTCTCCATTCTTCCACGCCACCGCCAATTTCTGCGGTTTGCGTTCGAGGGTCGAGCGTGGCAGTACAAGGTCCTCCCCTTCGGGCTCTCTCTGTCTCCGCGGGTCTTCACCAAACTCGCGGAGGGTGCCCTAGCGCCCCTTCGGCTCGCGGGCATTCGCATACTCAATTATCTCGACGACTGGCTGATTTTAGCCCACTCGCGGGAGCAATTGATTATGCACAGGGACAAGGTGCTTCGGCATCTCCGCCTACTGGGGCTTCAGGTCAACCGAGAAAAGAGCAAACTCGCCCCCGTGCAGAGGATTTCTTTTCTCGGGATGGAGCTGGATTCGATCACCATGGTAGCGCACCTCTCCGAGGAACGCGCTCGCCTGTTGCTGAACTGTCTGAGGGAGCTCGACAGCAAACTAGTGGTCCCACTGAAGTTCTTTCAGAGGCTCCTGGGGCATATGGCATCCGCAGCCGCCGTCACGCCGCTCGGGTTGCTCCATATGAGACCACTTCAGCACTGGCTTCACGATCGGGTCCCCAGACGCGTATGGCACGCGGGCACACACCGGGTCTCGGTTACTGCGCTGTGTCGCCGCGCCCTCAGCCCTTGGAACGACCCCTCGTTCCTACAGGCCGGTGTGCCTCTAGGACAGGCGTCCAGCCATGTTGTTGTTTCAACAGACGCTTCCAACACGGGTTGGGGGGCCGTGTGTCGCGGGCATGCGGCTGCGGGCCTCTGGAAGGGGGCCCAGCTGCATTGGCATATCAATCGCCTAGAGCTGTTGGCAGTGTTCCTCGCTCTCCACCGCTTTTTACCGGTGCTGGAGCGGCAACACGTGCTGGTCAGGACGGACAGTATGGCGGCGGCGGCGTATATCAACCGCATGGGGGGTATGCGCTCTCGCCGCATGTCTCAGCTCGCCCGCCGTCTGCTCCTCTGGAGTCACCCGCGGCTGAAATTGCTGCGCGCCATTCACGTCCCAGGCACGCTCAATCGTGCAGCCGATGCGCTCTCACGACAGCTGTTACGCCCTGGAGAATGGAGACTCCACCCCGAGTCTGTTCAGCTGATATGGGCGCGATTCGGGGAGGCCCAGATCGATCTGTTTGCTTCCCCCGAGAACGCTCACTGCCAGTTGTTTTTTTCCCTGACCGAGGGCTCTCTCGGCACGGATGCACTGGCCCACAGCTGGCCTCGGGGCATGCGCAAGTATGCGTTTCCCCCAGTGAGCCTGCTCGCGCAGTTTCTGTGCAAGGTCAGGGAGGACGAGGAACAGGTTCTGCTAGTTGCGCCCCTTTGGCCCAACCGGACCTGGATATCAGAGCTCTCACTCCTCGCGACGGCCCTCCCCTGGCGGATCCCTTTGAGAGAGGACCTACTCTCTCAGGGACAGGGCACCATCTGGCACCCTCGCCCCGATCTTTGGAACCTCCACGTGTGGTCCCTAGACGCGAGGAAGACTTAGGTAACCTACCGACTGCGGTGGTTAATACCATCACTCAGGCTAGAGCCCCCTCCACGAGGCGCGCCTACGCCCTGAAGTGGAGTCTATTCACTGAATGGTGCTTCTCTCGCAGAGAAGACCCCCGAAATTGCCAGATTAGTGTTGTGCTCTCTTTCCTTCAAGAGAAGTTGGACAGCAGGCTGTCGCCCTCCACTCTCAAGGTTTACGTGGCCGCCATCTCCGCTTATCATAGCGCGGTAGCTGGCGGCACCGTGGGAAAGCATAACCTGGTCATCCAGTTCCTTAGGGGTGCTAGGCGAATTAATCCATCTCGCCCCTCTCTCATGCCCTCTTGGGATCTCGCCCTCGTTCTCACGAGTCTGCGATCTGATCCCTTTGAGCCACTCGAATCAGTATCTCTAAGATTTCTGTCCCTGAAGACAGCTCTGCTGGTTGCGTTGGCCTCCATCAAGAGGGTCGGGGACCTGGAGGCATTTTCGGTCAGTGACTCGTGCCTGGAATTCGGGCCGGATTACTCTCACGTCGTCCTGAGACCCCGCCCCGGTTATGTGCCCAAGGTTCCTACCACCCCCTTTAGAGATCAGGTAGTGAACCTGCAAGCGCTGCCCCCGGAGGAGGCAGACCCAGCCCTTTCTTTACTTTGTCCAGTTCGCGCTCTGCGCATTTATGTGGACCGTACTCAGAATTTTAGATCATCTGAGCAGCTCTTTGTCTGTTATGGCGGTCGGCAGCAGGGAAGTGCCGTATCGAAACAAAGATTATCCCACTGGATTGTGGATGCCATTTCACTCGCTTATTCGAGTCGAGGTCAGCCGTGTCCCCCGGGAGTACGTGCACACTCCACTCGGAGCGTTGCATCCTCTTGGGCGCGTGCACGCGGTGCTTCTCTAACAGACATCTGTAGAGCTGCGGGCTGGGCGACACCCAACACATTTGCAAGGTTTTACAATCTGCAAGTGGAGCCGGTTTCCTCAAGGGTATTAGGTAACCCTTTGGTGATTGAGGAGACAACTCGGTAGGGTGTTGAAACACGCTTGCTGCGCCATTCTCCCTAACACGGAGGTACGTGCGCCTTTTTTATCTGTCAGTAAAGTTCCCCGTCAGGTGAGCCCTGCAGATTCCTCCGTGGCCCCCAGCACTGACTCAGCGAAGGAGTCACTTGCTGGCCCACTACGTTGTAGGTCTGCCCGCTGGTCAGCCCGCGTTTTGGGTATAGGTGCCTGCTATGCGTGATCCCCACTAGGCGATCCCATATGCTTATTCCGCCACGGTTAAGTTCCCCCCCTGGGCGGACCCGTGTCTTCCCTCTCCGCTAACCACTCTTTTGCTATGCGTACTCCCCCTTTTTTAGGGCTAGTCCATATGTAAATTCTGCCATCTATCCCCCCCTTGGGTAACGGATGGCCTCCGCAGCGTCCTCCCTATCGGGATTGCACGCTTACCAACGTACTGTCGTATTCCTAGAATTATCTAGATGCTCACGACTTCCCAAAAAATATATCTAAATCCGTAAAACTTCTGTTGAAGTAGGATAAATTAGGGCCAGGGACACGTTGGAGGACCGCGCCCCCCATGATGTGGGTGCGTCACGCTTGCTTGACTATCTCCTCATCGGGGGTGTTGGTAAGGTGCAGTCATTATGGCGCTTTCCATATTTCTCCCATTCATGGCACTGAAGTTCCCCAACCGAAGGGGAACGTTCGAGGTTACAGAAGTAACCCTTCGTTCACCGAGGAGGGGAACGGAAGTGCCATATTCCGTCGCCATAATGACTGTCCCTTAGCTGTTTGAAAGTCTCTTCAGCTTAAAAGGATGGCGTCTGCTGGCTTCAGGTGTGCTTATATGCTGAGATAATTGCAGATGTCGCACACCTGCGCAAGCTTACGCTGCCAATTAATTTCATTCATTGGCCCTGTTACGTGTTTTATGATGTTAAAGTGGGATGCTGTAACATTTAAGTGAGACAGGTGTAATGTGTGCGACAGATCAATAATGAGGCAAGATTCAGTTACTCTCATTTAAAGCTTTTACTCTATAATTGAATTGAAACATGTAACAATAATAAATAGGGGAAAAAAAAACAAACAAACATTTATAATTATTATCTTTAAACAAGAACAACGAGTGTAAGCCAAATCAAAGAAATTAACAAAACAAAACAATCCTTAAATCTAATGTCTAAACTAGGCGTCAAAAAGAAACACAAATAAAAACCGAGATCTTCAGTGTGTACGACACCCGAACTAAACTAATCAAACTACAAAACTCAAAAATACACGGGTGGCAAAACACTCGAACTAATCTAACAAAACATCAATCTAAACTAAAACAAAACAAAACGGATAAGTCCGCTAAATCTTAGTTTAGAATCACACAACCATCATCATATGTTACTTAAAGCCAACAAAGTTCAACAAGCAACTCGAATTATCACAGTAACTGAGCGATCACAAAATAGACGAAGCATTTGCACAAACAAATTGCGTGGAGCACAAAGGGTACGCCGAGGCAGGGCGCACACCACACACTGGACTGACAGGGCTTTAAATACTTGTGGCTCGTCCTGGGATTGGTGGAACCAGAGAGCGTCATAATGATGATGGACAGAATAATAAACCAATAAGAAACCTAGGGTTGAGCAAACGGAGAGGAGGGTGAAAAAACAGGAAAAAAAAAACATAAATCATAACACTCCCCTGCTTAAGATAAAACTATAATGGATGAAATTCCAAAACAATAGTTTTAACAAATTTTACTTTCAACCACTTTTTTTCACACTCTAGATAATGCATCGGCCAGTACATTTTCTGATCCTTTTTTATGTTTTATCATCAAGTTGTAACCTTGAACGATCAGAGACCAGCGCATGAGCCGTTGGTTCTGATTGTGCATACGGGACAGAAATACCACAGGGTTATGATCTGTGAAGACAGTTATGGGCAGATTACTAGAACTCAAATAGACATCAAAGTACTGCAATGCCAGTAGTAACGCTAATGTTTCTTTTTCAATTGTGGAATAATTTAATTGTGCTTTATTAAACTTGCGTGAAAAAAAACAAATTGGATGCTCTATACCGTGCGTATCTTCCTGAATGAGTACCGCGCCCGCTCCCACGGAGCTTGCGTCCACCTCCAGCGTAAAAGCCTTCTCATAAACTGGTGCTGCCAACACAGGATCACTGCATAGTAAAGATTTGACGCTTTCAAAGGCCGCCTGGCATTCATCAGACCACTGGAACACACGTGAAGGGCTAAGGAGGGAAGTTAGAGGAGAAACGACAGTGGAAAATTTTTTACAGAAGTTCCGGTAATAACCAGACATTCCCAAAAATCTACGCAACTCCTTGCGTGTGGTAGGTACTGGAAACTCAGAGATAGCACTCACTTTCGCTCCAATAGGCTTCACTTGTCCTTGCCCCACTTCTTTACCCAAATATGTTATTGTGGCTTTCCCGAAATCGCACTTGGCAAGATTCAAAGTTAGCGATGCTTTCTCAAGACGCATAAATACTTCACGAAGCGTTGAAACGTGTTCCGACCAGTCAGTGGAATAGATCACAAGATCATCTAAATACGCATTACAATTACGCACTCCCATAAGTACAGTGTTGATGAGTCGTTGGAATGTTGACGGTGCGTTACGCATTCCGAATGCCATGACGCAGTACTGCATGAAGTCATCAGGGGTTACAAAAGCAGAGATGTCTGATGCGCGATCAGATAACGGTATTTGCCAGAAACCTTTGAGTAAATCCAACTTACTGACAAATTTAGCAGTTCCAAGTGCATCTACGCAATCTTCCATGCGTGGTAACGGAAAACAATCAGGTAGTCAGAGCATTCACCTTACGATAGTCTGTACAAAATCGCGCCGATCCGTCACTTTTAGTCACCAGTAGACATGGAGAACTCCACGGTCTGCAGCTTGGTTTGGCTAAACCATTCTCACGCAAGTATTTTACTTCAGTTTGCATCACAAAACGTTTCACGGCATTAACTCTGTACGGATGTTGTTTCACAGGGGCTGAATTACCCACATCAATATCGTGCTGCAATACTGTAGTGCAAGAAGGAACGTCACGAAAAAGTAAAGGAAATGCCTCTATAAGCGCTTTAATGTCACATCTCTGAGCATCAGATAGATGAAACAGAGAAGAATCTAAATCAGCCAGGATTTCGGAGTTTTTAAAACGTGCACATTGTTCGTACGTGTGTCTAACTTTCACGCCATCATCTTCGTGATCAGACATTACATCACAGACCAGCGAAGTGACAGGTGCATCAGAGAGCGGCTGGTCTAATTTCGCCTCATTATTAGATGTCTCTCGAACATGATAAGTTTTCAGCATGTTTACATGACACACGCGAGTTTTCTTGCGGCGATCCGGAGTACCAATTACATAATCTGTGCAACTCAATTTTTTAATTACCTCGTACGGTCCCGAAAAACGTGAAGATAGTGAAGAGCCAACAACAGGCAATAAAACCAGCACTTTATCGCCTTCTTTAAAATCGCGCACAACAGTTTTCCGATCAAAGTGAGATTTCATGGTTATTTATGCACTCACTAAGGCTTCTTTTGCAGCAGAGCAAGCATTGTGAAGACGTTCGCGAAATCTACTTACGTAATCAAGCACATTCGTTTTTTCACTAGTCTCCTGAGATAACATATCCTCTTTCATCATCTTAATCGGGCCCCGAATTGAATGAGCATACACCAGATCTGCCGGGCTATATCCTAAACTTTCCTGCACGGCTTCTCTCACAGCAAATAAAACTAGAGGTGTCCCCTCATCCCAGTCTTTACCAGTTTCAAAGCAATATTTTCTGAGCATTGATTTTAAAGTCTGATGAAATCGTTCCAAGGCTCCATGACTTTCTGGATGGTATGCACTTGAAGTTCTGTGGGAAATCTTTAAAGTTTTCAACACTTGTTCGAATAGATTAGACATAAAATTCGTTCCTCTATCAGACTGCACAACTTTGGGCAGTCCAAATAAAGAAAAGAACTTTACTAGTGATTTAATCACTACAGAAGCAGTTATTTTCCTTAACGGAAACGCTTCAGGAAAACGTGTTGCTGCACACATGACAGTCAGTAAATATTGATTGCCAGCTTTTGTTTTAGGCAAAGGACCCACACAGTCAATCAGAACATGCTCAAATGGCTCACCTAAAGCCGGAATAGGTCTCAATGGAGCTTTTGGAATAATCTGGTTTGGTTTGCCTGAAAATTGACACGCCTTACAGGTTTTACAGTGCTTTGTCACGTCAGTCTTAAGTCGAGGCCAAAAAAAGTGCTTTAAAATCCGGTGATAAGTTTACTTAATACCTAGGTGTCCGGGAAAATCATGGTCATGAGCAAGAGAAAGAACAGTTTGCCGGTAACATGTAGGAACGACAATTTGACTTGCGCCATACCAGTCAGCTTCAGATGCATCAGGGCACCATCTACGCATCAGCACTCCGTTCTCTAAATAGAAAGCGATTTTTCTTTCATGCGCCGCATCTGCTGGAACAACAGAAGAAAAATATTTATGCAGAGAGAAATCATCTTTCTGAGCAGCAATCAGATTGTCTCGAGTCACGTGCAATTTTATTTTCTCAACATTTGGCGTTTTAGATTTTTCGTCGGATTTACCAGGATTAATCAACTCATCATTCAACATAGTAGGAGCCATAAATGTCGAGATCAAATCATCTGCATCATCAAATTTGCGAGTCTGCGCGCGCGTGAAAGAAAAATCGCTGCCACCAATTAAATGTTACGTGTTTTATGATGTTAAAGTGGGATGCTGTAACATTTAAGTGAGACAGGTGTAATGTGTGCGACAGATCAATAATGAGGCAAGATTCAGTTACTCTCATTTAAAGCTTTTACTCTATAATTGAATTGAAACATGTAACAATAATAAATGGGGGAGAAAAAACAAACAAACAAACATTTATAATTATTATCTTTAAACAAGAACAACGAGTGTAAGCCAAATCAAAGAAATTAACAAAACAAAACAATCCTTAAATCTAATGTCTAAACTAGGCGTCAAAAAGAAACACAAATAAAAACCGAGATCTTCAGTGTGTACGACACCCGAACTAAACTAATCAAACTACAAAACTCAAAAATACACGGGTGGCAAAACACTCAAACTAACAAAACATCAATCTAAACTAAAACAAAACAAAACGGATAAGTCCGCTAAATCTTAGTTTAGAATCACACAACCATCATCATATGTTACTTAAAGCCAACAAAGTTCAACAAGCAACTCGAATTATCACAGTAACTGAGCGATCACAAAATAGACGAAGCATTTGCACAAACAAATTGCGTGGAGCACAAAGGGTACGCCGAGGCAGGGCGCACACCACACACTGGACTGACAGGGCTTTAAATACTTGTGGCTCGTCCTGGGATTGGTGGAACCAGAGAGCGTCATAATGATGATGGACAGAATAATAAACCAATAAGAAACCTAGGGTTGAGCAAACGGAGAGGAGGGTGAAAAAACAGGAAAAAAAAAACATAAATCATAACAGGCCCGTTCAATACTCTCCAGATAAGCGGCTTTTGATCCGAATCCTCCCATTCATGGCACTTCCGTTCCCCTCCTCGGGGAACGAAGGGTTACTTCTGTAACCTCGAACGTTTTGCAAAAAGACTAAAAAGTGATCAGCATGATGGTAAAAAACTAAATTTCTAGTCAAACCATTCTTCTGCAATCTTATATTAAAAACGCAAATAAGGACAGTATTAATAGCTAAAATTTTGGGAGAGCATTGATATTATGTGATTGTATAGTATTGCAATATGGAGCAATTAAGTGTTGATGTTGAATCAAAAGTAATTCACAAATACTTGGATATGAGATGATTTAATGACAATAAATCTCTATGGTTACAACTGTATTAGTTACAAAACAACTGTATAAAATCATAAAATATGAAATGCAAAAAAAAAAAAGCGTGATAATAGTTGTACCCAGCTTTAATGTAAAAATAAACTAACTAGAGGTAGAAGGAGAGACAATAGGAGGGAGAGGCAAAGAGAGTAATTAGGCCTCAGAGAGGCAGAGAAGATAGACTCCAAATCAGGAGAGAAGCAGAGCAGGAAAGCAGCAGATCAGGAAAAAGACAGGCCAGTAAAAGAGCCAGAGCAAGGTATTACTACCAGCTATTTTGTATCCTTAAAACCCAAATGCACAAACAAATGCATATGATAATTTAGACTCTTACATCCTAAATGACAAATTTAAGCACAGCCTTACATTACAGTTTATTTGTAATTGTATATTTGGACTGTTTCAAGTTAATGTACATCGCGATAGAGTAAAAAACCTACCATTTCATGCCAACTTTATAGCAGCTCTAAAACAAAGGTGTCAAACTCAGGGCCCATTTACACTAATATGTTGTATATATGTGCATATAAATGTATATATGCACGTCTGAGCTCCAAGCAGTCAGCGGGTGTTTTGAGCACATTTACACAGATGAATGCTGTGCATGTCGGACTGTTCATCAGAGTACCGCTGGATCTAATCTCACTATATTTATTAATCGTGATATTTAATTCATCTTGTTGCCTATAAACATTCCCTGACTTTCCCCGGTCTTTTGAATCTATTACTTGTTCTCAGGTAACGTGTTTTGGCTAAGCACAAAGATAGGCTAATATATATCTGAACATTTGACTGGTTGCTTGCCTTTTTTTCCTATAATGTATAAACTTACTGTACGTTATACTTTTATTATAGCCTTAATTGATTAATAAAACTGATATTTAGCAAAGAAAAGAGAGTATGTTTCGTATTTTCATTGAAAATAAAAGGAGGCAGTAATGTTAGGCTCATTAGGCTCCACAGAAGTGTTTTAACGACTTCTTCAGCATTTTCAAAAAGCTCCTTTTCGGCACTTGTAAACTCCAGCGTTGTGTGGATGGATGGCTTAACCGTAGCAAAACTTTTGCGTTTTAATATGTATTAGTGTAATTGGGGCCTCAGTTCCTGGAGGGCCGCCGCTCTGCACAGTTTAGTTTCAACCCTTATTAAACACACCTGATCAAACTAATTAAGTTATTTAGGCTTGTTTAATACCTACAGATGGGTGTGATGAAGCAGGGCTGGAACCAAACTTCAGGGCTGCGGCCTCAA
The DNA here is from genome assembly GCF_052040795.2 of Danio rerio. Classification (NCBI taxonomy): domain Eukaryota; kingdom Metazoa; phylum Chordata; class Actinopteri; order Cypriniformes; family Danionidae; genus Danio; species Danio rerio. Next base: position 62,434,303 of record NC_141025.1, on the reverse strand, counting down.
ATTGAGATTGACACCTCTGCTCTAAAAGGACTGTACATAGCCTACATAAAAACGTATTGCGCTAAAATGTTGCACTCACACACACACACAAAAAATGCAGAAATGTGTAATTAAGATCCAAAAGAAAGAAGTATGTCATAGCAAACAATATTGTGCACTGCAGATGAAATGCAATTCCTAGGCTGGCATGGAGGCGGCATGCCTGGCACAACATGGCCTCATCCTGTCATCGCAGTGACATCTATTAGCATATGACTCTTTCTCATTCAAGCCTCCTGCTCCTGCTTTAGCTTGTCAGCAATGCCAGGCATCTTCATTAGAGAGACCCGCTGCTCTGTCTGCTGATTACCAGCTGACCTCCAGTACCATCTCTATCCCTGCTCTCCAATGATCCGCCGCCAGAATGCAAGTTATGGCTCTACTCCTTCCATAGGGACGACCTGGCATCTCAAATCATAATAGTCACACACAGTAAGAGACACACAGCTCCACAAGTACATATAACTCTATTCTATTAAATTTAGCCTTATAAGGGGACCTATCATGCCCCCTTTTACAAGAAGTAAAACAGGTCTCTGATGTCCCTAAAGTGTGTATGTAAAGTTTCAGCTCAAAATATTCAACAAATTATGTTTTATGTCTCCCCTTTTAGGTTTTGAATGTAATTGAGGCTAATTGGCAACTGCAACTAACTGAAATGAGATTGTGCTCTCAGCCCTTGCTTTTAATAATATGGTGGAGCTACAAATCCCTACTATATCAGCATAATGGACCACCAACTGTAATATTAAAGAAGGGGTAGGGCTTTCTTTTGGTGCCCTCTTTCCCTTGTAGAAAATGAATGATAAGGACGGTGTGGTTAAGAATATTGGGGCAAAAGCCGTCAAACTAACATTTGAATGACAGCCACTTCAAGGAAATGGCCAGACCAACAATTTTAATCAGAGAGAGAAAGAAAGGGAAAAACATTACCTGATGGATCGTTGGTAATGTTTCCGGAAGATGACCATGTCGCAGTTTAGCTAAATTAATTCACACCTCCTCCTGAAGTGACTTGCGATGTGCTATCGTCGTTTGCAATACATTAAAACATTATTTTCCAGCCACAGTTACGCTTTATTCTCAAAATGGATTGTTTGTCTAAAGTGATGCATACAATATAGTAAACTATGACCAGGGATACAATCAGTCAGCGCAGTCATCTCTTCATAATAAAAATCGACATTTTGTGTCTGCCGGTTTGTTAACTTGCGGGAGTTCTACTGCCATTTTCCCGCACGTTAATCGAAAAGCAGTTCGGGAAATATGTTCAACAACATGTGGCCAATAAGCAATGTGTATTTTGTCACAAAAATAGGCAGAAAAATGCTACAATCAACAACATTTGTTGCCCTTCGTCCAGACCAATTGTGAAAGCACTCAAGTGTCAAGCACAAACACAAAGATGCTAACTGTAATGGCACTTTAGATCATTTCAACAGGGTGATGTCATTGGCTCTTGAAGAATTTCATAACCAGAACAACAGGCAATTCAATCATAACTTCATGATTATAATGTTAATACAGCTATCATAACATTATTTGTCAATATGTGGGGTTTTTTGGATTCTCAGAAGCTATAGAAATTAAAATTGTAAAACAGGAAATACGTTGGGACCACTGTTTTTGTTTACATCCCTCAAAATAGTCTATAGAATAAGGGCAACCATTTAAAACTAAACCAATAATGTTCACATGCATTAATATTCATCAACAGAAATTTAGAAAATTATCCGGTCTATTTCAGATTCTAAAAGTTAAAAAGATGAACCAGTTGTGTGTGTAATTGTCAGTCTTGATATCCTCAATACTTTCCCTATTCATTACTAAATTCTTTTAGATTTTGTGGTTAAAGCAATTGTAAAATGATCATATAAAATATAAATACCTTTTTTTTTATTTGTGTTCTGAAGATGAATGAAGTTCTTAAGGGATTGGAATGACACAAGCATGAGTAATGAATAAAAATAATTAACTAAAAAAGTGCTAAGATGCTAACTTTCGTTCAGTTCTCGCTTGTTATCCTTACAGCATCCTATAGGATTGTTAGCCCTAGCAAGCCAAGAGAAAATCCCACCCACAAAATCCCACCCCTTGTCTGACAACAGGCAGTATTCAGACAAGTCTATATTAAACAGTATTATTGTTGGGAACATTTACTATGATGGGAAAGAGCGTCCAAGGAACTCTAGGAAAGTTTTTACATTCACCCTCGTAACATAGCAAGCTGCTGATGAAAACTCAGCTCCTGCTGGTGGACATGGCTTGTGTGCATGTTGTTGTTGTTGTTGTTGTTGCATGTTGGAGGATGGTGTGAGAGAAGAGGAGAAGAGAAGTGGAGCAGCTGTGAAGGGTGAAAGTAGAGCTCGCAGCTGTGAGCAACTGTTCTGCTCTTTATTTTTATACACTGACTCTTGAGTCCAGCCGCTCCATTACAGCTGAGACTGATCTCCCGGGAGCAAGGACAACACAAAGGCATCCCAAATCAGTCTGTGCTCTGTATTCCCGTGGTCATTCAAAAATTACAGGCAGTGTTATTATTGGAAGTGAAAAGTAAAACCTGGTTGTTAACTGAATTAAAACATAGATTATTTTTATCTTTTGATATGTGGTTTTCTAAACGGAAAACCTTTACAAACCAATACAGAGAGCATGAAAAGCTTTTTAAAGGCACAGTTCACCCAAAAATGAAGATTTACTCACTATTTACTCTCCCTCAGGTTGTTCCAAACCTTTATGAATTTCTTTTGTTCTTGTTGAACACAAAAGAAGACATTTTGAATTTGAAGAATGTTAGAAACCAGTAACTAGTCACTTTCATAGTATGATAAAGAAATACCATGGAAGTCAATGCAGCACAAAAGTTCAGTTTTGGCTAATTTATTTTCAGTTCAGTTTTAGTACTTTATTTTAGGCTTCCATAAATGTCTTGGTATAAAATAATTTGTGGATGTGTATGTAAATGTTTGAGTTAATAGTTCCTATTACAGGTTTGTGACAAGTGAAGGTTGATAATAAAGTAGCTAAATGATGGCAAAATGTTCAGTTTTGGGTGAACTATACCCTAATGAAAAATATTTTTAGCTTGTTGTAAATTTTTTTTAAATTTATTTTAGACTAAATAAACAATGCAGTAAAGTCTAGCTCAAAGTGTAGTGTGGTGCTGGTTAAAGTAGAATGAAGAAATTACTGCATCCAGCAGGAAGCTCTCTGCAAATCTTACAAGGTCGCCCACTGAAGATAAGCAGGGCTGCACTTAGTCAGTACCTGGATGGGAGACCACGTTAGAAAGCTAGGTTGCTGCCAGAAGTCGTGTTAGTGAGATTAGGAGGTGGTGCTTAACCTGTGGCCTGTGTGGGTCATAACACTCCAGTATATTGATGGGGATCTGAGGCAAATCATTTCACTCGGTGGCCATCTTTGAAATGCCTCTCAGGCAGTATGCTTTGGCACTCTGTCTCAATGAGCAAACATCAAATTCTCCAAAACTGTTACAAATACATTACGTATTTGGAATCACCAATAAAATTAAACAACAACGTCTAAACGTCAGAATCAAACAAAATGTGCATGTTTTCAGGTTACCCAAGCTAATGCGCACACACACTCGAAATGTATGAGATCACGACACCAACCTCATTTATGGCTGTTCTACAGATTATCATCCTCTAGATAATGATCATCAGATCACACTGGTCTTCTGAGGTAATCCACAATTTGGTCCTGAAGCGAATCTCCTGCCGAAATTACAGCAAATTTTTGTTTACAAGTATGTGGGCGTTTGAGTAGTTGCTGTCATGTTGTGTGCGATTGACAGCACGAACTGTACCTCGCATTCATTTCATACAGATTACAAACACAAAAAACTTTTGTTATGACGTGTACTTGGTTCATTTAAAAGTACAGATTTCAAGCTTTATCTGGATATATTTCTTATGTCTGTGAAGCAAGAATTAAAATAATAAAAGCACATATCCCCGGAGAAGTCTATAGCGATCGATGATGGGCTCCTGTACTAGTAGGCAGGGCTTTATTCACCATATTGGCCATCACACTTTTCCCCATTCAAAACTATACGAGTGACACGTCTTGTGTATTGTATAGTTTTTGGCGCCGTCTTTCAGAGACATTAAACCGAGGTCCTGACTCTCTGTGATTTTTAAAAATCCAAGAAAAAATTGTAGGGATATAACCCTTGCATCCAGGCCAAATTTGCCCACTGGCCTCTGTCCATCATGGCCTCCATCCTCGTATCATAATTAGCTTTATCAATTACCAATCAGTTGTGGTGGTGCATTATGGCTGCTGTTGCATCATCCAGGTGGATGCTGCACACTGGTGGTGGATGAGGAGATTCCTCCCATTGTGTAAAGCGCTTTGAGTGTCTAGAAAAGTGTCATATAAATATAAGGAAATATTAAAACTGAAAATAAAATAAATTGTATTAATAAATGTAAAAATGGAATTAATTGTAGTACTAAATTTGCAAATTATGCTAAAATTAGTATAATACAAAAACAAAACATAACGTATATTATAATGACACAGGCAGTAGTAAAAACGTATAAAAATGCAATACAATTTTATATTATATTTTATATATTTTTTAATATAATTAAAATATTTTAGGATTTGAAATATAAGAAAACTGCAAAAAGCTAAAGAAAGAAGATAATAACAAAAAGATAAATAAATAAACTTTCATTAAATTAAAACAAGGAAACAAATGTAAAAAGCACATTATTTTTTATGCTTACTATATACAGTTGAAGTCAGAATTATTGGCCCCCTGTTTATTTTTTTCCTCAATTTATGTTTACCAGAGAGAGGTTTTTTTTTTTTTCAACACATTTCTACATATAATTGTTTTAATAACTTCTAATAACTGATTTATTTTTATATTTTCCATGAAGACAGTAAATAATATTTGACTACTTATTTTTCAAAACAAATCTATATAGCTTAAAGTGCCATTTAAAGGCTAAGGTTAATTAGGTTGAGGCAATTTAGGGTAATTAGGCAAGTTATTGTAAATTGATGGTTTGTTCTGTAGACTATCAAATATATATATATATATATATATATATATATATATATATATATATATATAGCTTAAAGGGGCTAATCATTTTGACCTTAAAATTGTTTTAAAAAAATTTAAAACTGCTTTTATTCCAGCCGAAATAAAACAATTAAGACTTTCTTCAAAATAACAAATATTAACAGACATACTGTGAAAATGTCCTTGCTCTGTTAAACATAATTTGGGAAACATTTAAAAAAAAGAAAAAAAATTCAAAGAGGGTTTAATAATTCTGACTTTAACTGTAAATAAATATGTAGATGGAACGGTGATGAAGTAACACAATTCTAGACATGCTTCATTTCATATAATTGCTTTAGCTTTCATAAACAGTCAAATGGAGACAGGAAATGAATAAGGAAAGGACACAGGTTGAAGTCAAACCTGCTTCTCCTGATCCAGCAGCTCATATTGTGTGAGCATCAGCATTTCTTTTTGCGGCCCGGTTGTGATTTTAATTTTGTAGCCTACTGTAACAGCTTTTCTTTTTCCCAACGCCCTGCAACTTCACACGCCTCACTCCAGCTATCAAAAAGAGGATAATCAAAAAGCAAATATTGATGTCTGCAAAGGAATGCGTTCCTGTTTCTACAAATCAGCTTTGCAAATAAACGTCTCTGGGTTAGTTACAGGGATCCATCAAGGAGAGTAAATACATGGATGTACTTGTGTTTTTGTGGCTGCAGAGATCAGATTAAAGCTGTTTTCGTTTATATCTGGTTCAAGCAAAGTTTGAGACAAACAGCCTCTGTAATGGGCTCTTTCGGAGGGGATGTAAATGTCCATTCTGTTTCTAGACCTGTTCACTTTGGCTTTCCATGCTTCGAGTCAGAGCAGAGTTTTCCAGAGGCGCTGAGGAGAGTTGGCATTCAAGGTCAACAGCCGAGTCTGTGCCAACTAAAAGTCAAGAACTCTCAAATGAATTCATACCACAGACAGTACAATTCCCAGACTCTTAAGAGAAGAATTATTAATAGTTCTAGTACTATAAGTATAGGTATTAAATGAAGAGATCATCCCCTCAGCATTATTCTTTAACTTTAGTTCAAATAATAATCAAAAACATTATTTTTACTATTTATTATTAGAACATTTACATCGTTTTATAGTAGCCTACAATCCCCAGCTGAAATATTATGAAAGACAAACTGGGTCTCCCAAGCCTAAAAGAAGAAATTAAAAAAAACACACTGAAATTTGATGGTTGGAAGTTTGAAAGCAAGTGAGCAAGATGTTTTTGAACAATTTCTGTTTGACAGTTACATTGAAATGGAAGTTAAACACGCAATTGGATTCGGAACTTGAACTGTAAGTTTCTGTGCATGTGTAATGACGTAGAAATTGTATATATAGAAATGGCGTAAAGATGTATGACACACACTGGCATCATGATGATGGTGATGATCAGGATGTAGCATCAAGCTCACTTGCTCTCAACATGATCAAGTAATTTAAAACTTCTGCCGCTGTGTGTGAAGTGATGCAGAATTTTTTTTTTTTTACTTTTTGATGAGTTAAGTTTAATTTTAAACTAATTTTAAGAGGAGCACATACTTATGATTTACCCAGCTGGCCCACATTAGCTAATCATGATTTTCTAATCAAAGGATCCCAAGTCACTTTATATCCACATTTCCTTTCTACAACTATCCTTGTCTGGAAGAAACCCCTTTCTCCCACCTTTATCCAGAACAGGGGGCACGGTGGCCCGGTGACTAGCACTGTTGCCTCACAGCAAGAATACTGATGGCGATGGGTCCATAGTATTTCTGTGCGGAGTTTGCATGTTCTCCCCGTGTCCGTGTGGGTTTCCCCCGGGTTCCTCCCACCGTCTAAAAATGTTCTATATTATAGATAAAATAACCCCACATCTTTTTTCTAATCTCTTACTTTAAGGAAGTTCACCTTGGCCTCAGCAGCAGGGGAGTTTGAGATCGACCTGAGCTCAATATCCCCTCGCCCTGCGAAAGGAAGGAACCCTGGACCCAAGGATCCCTTGAGCTCTGGGCTCTCTCGCGGGATAGCATGCCAAACAAGCTATTTATAAATCATGAGCTAAAGTAATTGTGATCTCTTTAAACAGAAGTTTTATGTGACAATTTGTTACATAATTGGATTTATCATCGGAATAATTTTTGTGACTGAAAATAAAGGTGTTCTGATGATTTAGGTCCAATCCTAATTCTATTTTTGTAACCCTGCCCCTACCCCTTCCCATTGGCCCATGAAACAGAGTATGAAGACGAAGGGCTTCAAAATTTACCCCTAAGAAATGGGACAGCACTACGTACATAGTGCATACATCATTTTATGTATTCGCAGTCTCTTGCTTCATATGAGATCATCGATTGCAACTGCTGTATTTATTCAAGTGGAGCTATTTTCTGGTATTTATCTTCAGTAAATGGCTGAAGGCATATATCATGTTGTCATAACGATCTAATGTGGCAATTTACAAGGTGGCCATATTCATCTATGTACTGTACATACATCAAACATTAACATTAACATTATACCAGACACTGTAAAAAGGCAGGGTATTCCAGTGTCATCCAGTGTCAGAATGTTGTGGGACTGCTATACAGCAGTTATTGTTATGGATTATAGACAGCAAAATTTAGCGTTTTTTTTTTTTTAAGCATGATGATAAAACATAAATGCCGTTATGAATATATTAAAACATGTGCTTGTTTATTGTAAAAATTCATAATATTGACAAAAATACTAATTTGTGCATTTCCTTACTTCCATGCGTAGCCATTCTGCTGTTGTAGCTGGTGTTTTCTTATCCCCTTGGTTTTGAGTGTGGTCCCGAAAAATCTTTGTTTCAAATCTCTAGCTATTTTCCTTAGCCCTACACCTTCAAGCTAAAAAGCATTGGGACACCTCTACCCCTTCATGTGAACGCCAAAAGCGTGGGGTAGGGGTAAGTAGAAGGGCTAAGGGGTAGAATTGGGATTGGACCTTTGACTTTGTGGTCACATGCATGTGTGCTAAACTAATAAATATGATCTTTCCAACATTGCTTGAATGAACCATGAGGCCATTAAAACAGCAACAACAACAAGTCTTCTCTGGTCAGCTTTCTGGTCTGTTTTTTTTTTTTTTTTTGATAACAATTTGCATTTTGTGTTGAACACAAGCAAATGTGTAACATGAAGACATAACTAAGTCACAAAAATAACGGTGGTACTACAAACAAGTATTTTAGTGTTTTAGGCTCATTCTGAAAACATACCTCTGTATACATTTCTGGAGAGCGCCAAATACGTCCCAGGAGCTATGTTTTTGTTTTCACGAAACCACCAGAGGCCACCCTGTATGCTTTTTGAGATCTCAAAGTTCTCTCACGAGTGCCATTCACACCTGCTGTTCTCTCGTAAATCCATCAGAGGCCGTGTTGACCGACTGTTTGACTTGCTTGACTGACCGATCATCTGACCCACCCTCCTACTTTCCTAAACCCTACCAATAGTATTTAAAAAGCACTGACTCACCCGCCCATCCACTTCCCTACACCCAACCGACAATTTTGTAAAGCAATCCAGAAAAAGAAAAGATCCCAACTGATTTTTACTACGTTTTACCACATTCTCACCCTGCTAATTACTTTTTATTATTATTATTTATTTTATTTTTTATTTTTTGTGGATTTTGTCTTACCTCATTTCTGGAACCATTCCTCACCGGACACAAACCCCGTCGTAAGGGTCATCTTTTCTCGGAGTCTCAAGTTCAACAACGTACATAGTGAGCTAACTGGACAAACTGGTAACTGCAAGAAAGCGTAGGTAAATGGTCAAAAAGTACCTCTGGCTACATAATTCATACTCTCCAAAAAAGTGTAAAGGGTTACATTTTCAGAATGAGTCTATTTTGGTTGGACATGTTGACATGTAAAATATCTTATTTAATGAAATGGAAATCAAAATGGTGGTTAAGTAAATGTTTAACTCTCCCTTTAATTCTATTATTGTGATTATGTCAAGGGGAAAACTCAAAAGCATTGCAGGAGGCCTCTTATTGTCCAAGCCTCAAAGGATATGTCCAATCCCGGCCTAGCCAGCAAGCAATTCTTCCCTCTGAATGGCATATGACCCTGTGGGTGACTTAATCCTATTTTTGACCACATGCACTCGCATATGGTGGCTTGTCACATAATACTGCAGGGCCATGTCTTACTCTCAGTGGTCTGGCGTTGAGAGACTGTGTTTGTATGTCTGGTAATGTGTTGTCAAAGACAGGATTAAAACACTGTGTAGGCTGTCTGCCAAGTAAAGATCCTGTTTCCTCTGCGCCTTCATATATGACAATGCCAGAGAGAGCTTTGGTCAGGGTCTTGTGACTTCTGCCTCTCTGCTTTGTTGTCGTTGAACAAAACGCTTCTGTGATGTGTACAATTGCAGTAGAATTAAAACATTTTGCAACAACTAAGCAAACCTTGAAAAAATGCTCAAAGTGCTTGCTAGACTGTATAAAAGCAGTGTTGGGGAAGCTACTTTGATACTGTTACTCCATAAGCAACAAGCTACTTATCAGCAAAAGAAGCTACGCTACTGTCAAAAAATGTAGCTATTTGTTTTCTTTTCGGCTTAGTCTCTTTATTAATCTGGGGTCGCCACAGTGGAATGAACGGCCAACTTATCTAGCATATGTTTTGCTTAACGGATGCCCTTCCAGTCGCAACCCATAACTGGGAAACATTCATACACACTCATTTACACCAATACACGATAGTCAATTTAGCTTACCCAATTGACCTACACCCCATGTTTTATTGCACATGTGGGGGAAACCGGAGCACCTGAAGAAAACCCACGCAAACACGAGGAGAACATGTAAATTCCACACAGAAATGCCAACTAATACAGCCAGGGCTCAAACCAGCGACCTTCCTGCTGTGAGGCGATTGTGCTACCCACTGTGCCACCTTGCTGCCCAGTTTCTTGTTTTATTGTAAATGCCTCTCTCCTACGGCAATTTTGTATCATTCTCACACAAGTAAAATCTGACCTGTTTTAAACTTTGCTGTTGAGGCTGAACCCCAGACAGCAGACCCTTATTGAATTACCAGTCAAAAGGTTGAAACTCCAATGCTGACTTTACATCAACTTTGCACCCTCAAATAATGTTTTTATTACACTCATGCTCAGTTTTTATAATGTTTTACACTTATAAAATTTATAACAGATATTTTAATCCCAGTTTATTTGCAAAAAAAAAAAAATGTTCTGTGGACATGTTCGTACATGTTTTTTATAAAAACTTTTTTTGGCACCTGTCAATACGTTCAGTGATTGGGGAAAACCGCACTCCTATGTCATGTTGAGGTGGGCCTCAAAATCACTAGGATTTTTTTCCTAATTTAACATCAGGAAATTTTTAAAAAGACACTTGTTTTGTTTCTATCACTCCAGTATGACAGTTGACACACTATACCTACACACAGTTCTGTCCAAACAGCTTACAAAAAGATGATTTTCATCAATGGTGAAATGATAAAAATCAGTTCATATGACTTTTAATACATATGAAAATGTAATATTTTTAAAAAGAAGATCTCCAAACCCCACTCCTAACCCATCTTTGAGGGATTAGCAAATTGACTCACTCACTCGCTGACTGAGTCCCTGTTTTATCACAAGTCGCCACAGCAGAATGAACCCCGATTACAAGATGGTATTACTCTGCCAACTTGACTTTTTTTCTGTCCAGCTTCAACCCAACACAGAGAGTACACTAACTTGTAAAGTACTCACCAAGTGCTGGAATACACCCTTAGACTCTCTCATTTACACTCATTTACTATCCAATTAACCTATTGCATGTCTTTTGACTGTGGGAGAAACGCAAACCCATGCAAACACAGGGAGAACATGCAAACTCCACACAGTCCCAGCTGGGACTCAAAATCACTGAACCACTATACAGTACCACCCCAAATCGTACTAAAATGTATGAATAAGATTATACAAAATAATAGAAATTAGCCAGTAAATTAAAAAAGTTATCCTTACAATTTGCAAAATAACAAGAACAACTTGATGGTTTAGAATTATAATATATTTGCTTACCCTAACCCCCATTTTCTAACCTAACCCCAACTCTAAATCCAACCATCACAGTAATGTAAAAACACATCTGGATCTGGAGTTTTCTCTAATAGTATAGCTGATTAACCATGTGGATAGATGATAACAGCCTTCTGAACCTACTAGTAGGCACAGAAGACCCCTACTGGCCCATATTTATCAGCTGATAACCACTGATAATGCCATTCAATCGAGTGATAACATTCAAAGCGGGTGGTTACACAGTACTTTCTTGTGCTCTGATGTAAAGTTAGGAAAACTGCAGAGAACATTAAACTGGTTTAGTCTCTGGCTGTGACGATAGCTTCCTGTGGAGTCCCTTTGATGGATGTATTGTATTCCCTCTTGAATTAGTTTTTTTTTTTTTTTTTTTTTGCACAACAGCTGTTCAGTAATGTAGTAAGAGGAGAACAAATCAAAGAAGGATCTCAATTTTAGGGACAACTGTATCTTGACACTTGGCTTATGGATGATAGCGGTGCCAGTAAGGCAACACCAGTAGTATTACTGTTATGAGATATGAAGAAACAAAAATCAATCTCACGTTAAATATTATGAGGTGTTTGACTGGTAAAGAATTTCTGAAATTTGGAGCAGTTCCAGGCAAAAAAAAAAAAAAAAAACAAGTCCTGTGTTTTGATAATGTCTCTTGGCAGCAGATAAGACAAGTGTTTTGCGCACTGATTTCAAGAAGAGCAATCTAACACTGCCGGCTATAAGTCTGGGGACACTTGCTTCAACTGTATCTTAAACATACTGCATCCTGCACTCTCAGAAATAAAGCTGGGGTGACACCTTTTGAAAAGCTACACATTTGTACCTAACCAGTTTCTATTAATACCTGCAGAGCTAAGGGGTACATGTTAATACCTAGACAGATCAAACGTGTACCTCTAAAATGTTTAGGTAAAAATGTAAGCTTTTACAGTACCAATATAACCCTTTAAGTACAATTGTCTTTTGAAAAGGTACTACCCCAGTGACAGTTCTTGCACCTTTATTTCTGAGAGTGTATGATGTAAGTAAAGTAAAACAAGCAAAATCAAACCCATTCAACCTTGATGTTTGAAAAAGCAATTTCAAGTAACTTTAACCCTTGTGCAGTTGGGGATGTTTTCATCCACTCTGGGGGGATTTTGAATCTTAATTTAGCCACAACTTTCTGTGTTTCAGCAAATGGAATGATTCTTAATGGCAAATTGAGTCTTTAAAAGACTCAATATTATTTTGACATATTTTGGGAAAATGTTCAGAAAATGCTTTAAAAGACTCAATACACTCTGAGCAAATTTACTAAACTTTCTATGTTCATTGCTGTTTTGCCCTTCATTTAGACTTTTTTGTGGATAGTGTGTGTGTGAAAGAGACAGAGAGCGAGAAAGAATTCTGTGCACTTACCTTGATACATATGAGAACATCAAAATAAACACCCCAGCTCTCAGAACAAACGCACACTGTAATTTGCTGTTTACTCCATGAACTCTATATAAAAGCCACAAACATTTTTGCACAGTCCTGTGTAAAGGGTCAATGGTGCCAACTGATGATGAACAGTAAAACTCACCCATTTTACCTCGTCCCAATAGGAAAATCCACCAACAAGCAAGAATTTATGATTATATGGTGTTGTGGCTTAGCAATAATAGAAAATGCCATTATAATGAAAGTCAATGGGGCAAAAACAGCCAGGAACATAATAAAAGGGTTGTAAATTTGAACAAAACACAAATAAAACAGCAATTCCTCACTTGTTTACTTACACTTACTGGCCACTTTACTTGATACGCTTGTCCAACTGCTTGTTAATGCAAATTTCTAATCAGCCAATCACATGGCAGTAACTCAGTGCATTTAGGCAAGTAGACATGGTCAAACTGAGCATCAGAATGGGGAAGAAAGGTAATTACGTACAACCATCTCTAGGATTTACAGAGAATGGTCCAAAAAAGAAAAAAATATCCAGTGAGTGTCAGTGTGCGCAAATGCTCCAGATAGTGTTGAAATGCTTTGTTGATGCCAGAGGTCAGAGGAGAATGGCCAGACTTTTTCGATCTGATAAAAAGAAAAAAAGAAATATCTCAAATAACCACTCATTACAACCTAGGTATGCAAAAGAACATCTCTGAACGCACAACACTTCCAACCTTGAGGCGGATGGGCTACAGCAGCAGAAGACCACACCGGGTGCCACTCCTGTCAGTTAAGAACAGGAAACTGAGGCTACAATTCGCATAGGCTCACCAAAACTGGACAATAGAAGATAAAAAAAAAGGTTGCCTGGCCTGATGAGTCTCCATTTTTGCTGTGACATTCAGATTGTAGGGTCAGAATTAGGAGTCGACAACATGAAAGCATGGATCTATCCTGCCTTGTATCAACAGTTCATTCTGGTGTAGGTGTAATGGTGTGGGGATATTTTCTTGGCACACTTTGGGTCAATTAGTACCAGATGAGTATCATGTTAACGCCACAGCCTATGTACCTTATATTGTTGCTGACCATGTCCATCCCTTCATGACCACATTGTACCCATCTTCTAAAGCTACTTCCAACAGGGTAACGCGACATGCCATAAAGCGGGAATCCTCTCAGATTGGTTTCTTGAACATGAGTTCACTGTATTCAAATGGCCTCCACAGTCACCAGAACACAATTCAATAGAGCACCTTTGAGATGTGGTGAAACAAGAAATTGGCATCACGGATGTGCAGCCAACAAATCTGCAGCAACTGCATGATGCTATCATGTCAATATGGACCAAAATTTCTGAAGAATATTTCCAGTATGTTGGTAAATCTATGCCATGAAGGGTTAAGACAGTTCTGAAGGCAAAAAGGGGTCCAACACAGTACTAGTTAGGTGTATCTAATAAAGTGGCCGGTGAGTGTAAATGTTCTAATGCTGCATATCTTTATTATCCTCATTACCTACTTTATTTTTTATTATATAAATAAAATACTTAACACTGTATATGTAGCACTAACCCAACTTCGAAAGTAAATATGTGAAAATTTTATTGTGTTTAAAACAGTAACAGTCTCGGGGAAAAATTAATGTGAAGAGTTGAAACACAATTCCATAGTTTTAAATGGAATGATTTTATGGAATGAGAAATGACTCATTTCAGCATGAAGTTATTGGCCATTACTATTAACTCTTTACCGTTTATGTTTATAGAGTTGTGCAAGTGTGTTCTGTAGTTTTAACCTTGTTTACATTGCCAAAACCTGGAAAAAAACAAAGACTTACACTGTAGCAGGTCCAATAAACATTAGTTATTATCAGTGCTAAAACTAACAACAGTTTGACTTTTATAAATATTTAGTTTCTTCTTGTATCACCTCCTTCCTGAGGGAGTACTGCACCTCCAGACAGGGTGATGTGAAACATCTGATTGCATGTAGAAATCTGGTGAACCGTTTCTCAGATGCATTATTTCAATGATGTTCTCCCCCAGCACAAGTCCCAGAGCTCAGCCAGCTGGCCAGAGAGATTCCTGAGAATACCCATGAGTCCACTGGAATGTGCTGCTGAGGTTGAGTTGTGTCTGTTCTGACTTAGTCAGCACACTGCCATTCCATCAGAACTCTGTATATCTTTATTAATCTTGTATATCCTCTTTTAAGCACTTAATTCTTCCAGCCAAAAGAAAACAATCAAGTTCGTTTTGCACATATATTGGGTTTCAGTATGTAAAATGACTGCAGAACACAACAGTCCCTACCCTGTAAAATGAATCAGCAAAGCTGGCTGAAGACCCAGACACAAGTACAATGAGTTCTGAATGCCTTATCTTAATTACTTTCAGCCAAACAATTAACCTCCCTTTTCCACTTTAACAAAAGGACTACAATCAGGTTTATTTTCTCAAGTATATTCGGTTGTAGCCGAAAAAAGGTGTACCAAATACTCTGACAGGTGTTTTATGTAGCGGGTGCTCTTATAGCCCCAATCCAGCATTGCGCAAACACCCACATACACATTTATTCACACACACCAATTTTACCCAATTCACCTGATATCTTTGGACTGTGGGGGAAACCGGAGCACCTGGAGGAAACCCACACGTAAATGGGGAGAACCTGCAAACTCCACCTGACCCAGCTGAGACACAAGCCAGTGACCCTCCTGCTGAGAGGTGACTAAGTCACTGTGCCACCCTTGTCTGGACCTAAGGTAAAAATTCCTTTTCCCTTAGATTCCTTTTCCTAAAGATTCCTAAAGATTCCTTTAAGCCTTTTTCAGCCATTTTAGTTCCTTTTCAGACAATACTCATTGGTCTGGTCCAAACCAGATGAACTTAACCAAAATGCAGTCACAATGCCCAAACTGCATTTGGATTGGTCAGAAATCATGTGTGGGAAAATGATCAACTGACAGAAGTAAACATTTAAAGTAAAAGCTTAGGGCTTTTCACACAGTGCTTAACCCCCAGATATCATTGTTGCTGGATTTAACCCCAGGTAAAGACACTTTCACAACTGTAATTTGAAGGTAGACATACATTAACAATTTTGAAGCTCTGCACACAAGGACACAGTGTTTTTTATATGATGTGTCAAGTTAAATAAACATTCAATTCTAGACGCAGCAACACTCATCATTGTTCATTCCAAAGCACTGTACCAGTGGTCACCAAACTTCTTGAGTTTCTGGAGGGCTGGTGTCCTTAGAGTTTAGCGCCAAACCAAAATAAACCCACCTGAACAAGCTAATTAGGTCTAGGCATACTAGAAACTTCCAGGAAGGTGCGTTAAGGCAAGTTAGAGCTAAACTCTGCAGGGACACTGGCCCTCATTAGATTGGTGTCCTCTGCACTAGACCTTGAAGAAACTTGGAGGAAGGGCAAGTGGCAGTGTTCAGATTCCTCCGTGCTCTACCCTGCATTTTTTATAAGAAAAAAAAACACATTTCTTAGATGCAAAGATGCATTCTGTGTGAATGAGCCCTAAGACTGCATGCTGTCCAATCGGCAACAGTGACACCACAAATATGCAAATAAGAATGCTAACCCCGGTTAACCTCTGGTATACTGTAGTTTTAGCAGCATGAAACATTATTACATGTAATAACCCAGGATTATATATAGGGTTTATGTTTATATTTATACGGTGTTTAGGATGACCCAGGGTTAACAATTTCAAATGTGAAATGGCCTTTTGTTTATTTTTCTTAACACTTCAAATACTCTATTGGGTGTTTGTATTACATGTATTCACCAAATCAAGGTACACTATATCACTGGTAGTGCCTATTGCTTGAGGTTAGTTCCTACTCAGAGGAAAGAGCTAATTTCGTGCCCCTAAAGGGTTGATCTATAGCTAAATTTGCTTCTAGTTTCTGTGGTACAAGCATGTCAAAAAGTGTGTATCTTAACCAATAGTTCTAGGATGAAAATGTTCTCTGGTGTAAAGGCATTTCATACGCTCTGCTATTAACCTCTCCAAAGGCCTCACTTATAAAGTTTAGTATGCTTAGATTTGATCTTAGAGTGTATGTATGCTTAAATCCCTAGCAAAGTTCATATTTTTGAAAACAGTCTTTAACATGCAAAAATGCTTAATGCCACAACTAAGTCTGAGCAGGCAAACACACTTTTTTTCTGTGGCAAAGTCATCATGATTCACCAAATTCATCATGAACCTCAAAGATGCAATGTGAGAGATTGTGCAATGTAGTCAGATTTTTTTTATTAATGCAAGTTTTTTGTGAAATTTAACTAACCTTTAAATAGTGTAATGTTGAGATCACCTTCTGTAGACTACAAAGTTTATTCTGTTGTTTTTTATTTTTTGACAATTTGGGACATCTTGATTTGCTAATGCGTACAATCCACAATAATTAAATAATAAAAATAAATCCAAAATAAATAAACATCTGCTTCTGTCAAAATGAATAAAAACATCAGCCTTATACTTTGTTTTTTTATTTACATTTGAGCAGCATAACTATAAAGAAATGCCAAATCACCTTCATGTTTTGAAGACCAGTGACCATAATCTTGTAATCATTTTTATGATATTAAACGTCCTATTTTCCACCAGCAGGACTTTAATTTCATTTTCTGGAAAGTCATTTTTTTCTTTGTGCTCATCATTCTCAAGCATTGAAATTCATGTTACCATGTGCTGAGGGAGCTCTGATGTATTATAGCCCCTTGTGTTCACTATGGTCAATTAATTCGGGACAATTGATTATTCATAGAAAATCAAAATCAACTGTAGGTGGTAGATCCTTCTCATGTCTGGCACCTAAACTCTGCAAGAACATTCCTAGCACAGTTCGAGAAGCATACACACTCTGTCAGTTTAAAAAAACTAGATTTAAGACACATCTCTTTGCATTGGCTTACATATAAAACATAAATGCATTTGAAATCCAAATCCGCTAAAGGATTGTTAGTCTGCATTAAACAGAGCAACTGAAGCCAGAGTTACATTTTAATTGGAGACCATGTTAAGTGGTGACTCTTTCCAGATGTAAACTATTCAAGTTTACAGATTGGTAGCTTCATCCTTTTTTTACAGCTACAAAACATGCACATACCTAATAATGTCATTGTAAACATTATTGATTTTATTATTTGTGTGGCAGAACAGTATATAGCCAAAATTATTCTAAAAAAAGAACTATAATTTACATGTCATTGACAGGTCTCAAACTCATATAGTCAAAAGGGTTCATTTTGTATTAATTGACCTATCTTAGTGAGATATTTAGCACTGCATGTATTGGCGTCAATTTTGATATGTTTACCAGTCAACATGAGTTTTGCTGTGGTTTTGGACTCGTGTTAACTTGTTTCCATATACTCACGTTTACATGCCTCTACAAACTCTCACGCTGGTATTTTCTCTCAATAGCTCACAATAGTTTTATCGCAGTTGGTCAAACCAAGTTTATTATACAGGGTGGGCCATTATATATGGATACACCTTAATAAAATTATTGGCAATTTCAGAAGAAAAAACAATATTGTGCTTGGTTTTAACGTAATTTTATTCTTTCATGAGTTATTTACATGTCCCCTCACATATACTAATGTGCCACAAACAGGACGGTAATATCACCAACCATTCCCATTTTATTAAGGTGTATCCTTATAAATGGCCCACCCTGTAGTTATAGACTTGTGTTAACTTCTGCCTTTGGACTTGTGATACTTTGTGTCTCATGGACTCTTAGATAGGTCGATTGATACACATGAGTTTGAATCCCGTCGATGACATGTAAATTATATATATATTTTTAGATTGATTTAGGTTATTTACTGTTCTGCCACACACATATTAAAATTAATAATGTTTACAATAGCACTGGCATCAAGTAATAAGATTATTTATTTGGTATGGGCATGTTTTGTTGCTGTGAAAAAGTGACAAATCTGCAAACATGAATGGTTTATACTGGGAAAAGATCCCCAGTTAACATGGTCACCAGTTAAACCGTAACACCGGGAACACTTTCCAAAAGACATTATAATTTGAACGGCATCTATGCTTATGTTAGTCTGTTTTTTTTATTATCCCGAGGTTTCCATAATCTTAGACCAGGCTGTATTCTGAGCAGATGCTGTGGTGGTCATGGAGGAAGGGGAATCATGAGACTGATTCCTGAAAGATCACAGTGACAGACAAGTCTCGGTTCTGATCTAGTGGGTCAGCCTGAACACCCACCGGTGCTCTACTCACCCCTGCAGTTTCTCCACATTGGACGTCCAACGTTCTTCAGCCTCCAGCACCTAGACTGCAGCTCTGCACTGGAAGGTTGACACGAGGAGAAATGGTCGTGCCCAACTAAGCCTGGTTTCTCTCAAGATATTTTCCTCCACTTTTGTCAATTGGTCAATTTTTGTTCCTCACCACTGTCGCCACTGGCTTGCTTGGTTTGGGACTTGTGGAGTTGCACATCGATAAATTTGCTCTTCAGGGTTTGGACTTTCAGCAGTGAAAATTTAACCACTCTGAACTGAACTAAACTGGAATTAAACTCTGAAAACTGGACTGACACTTTTTCAATTTACTAGAACATCTACGTTAAGCTGCTTTGACACAATGTAAACTGTAAAAGCGCTGGAAAAATAAACATCAATTGAATTTTATTTGGTAATGATGATATTAATGCTAATACCGCTGTGCACAATTTCAAGATCAATTGGTATTTATAAATGTCACATCTGGAAGAGAAGCGTACAAAGTTTTTGTGCACACATTTATTTTTTTCTGAATCGCCCTTACCAAAGTAAACAAATTTAAAATAGTTTCTGTGTATCATTTTATAAACAACAAAACATCTACAAACAATGGTGGCAATACAGACTACTTTTTCTTGATAAAACAAAGTAAGTTTGAGTGGCAAACAGACTTTGCTATTAAAAGCCTGGCATCCTTTGTCATAGCTTTGCAATAGTGGTAAGAGCTGCAACAGCTGAGAGAGTATAAGGAGCATGACATGGACACAAACAAGACATGGTCCACTGTCCTCTTAATCTGGTCTTGGTTTCCTGCTGACAGATGCGTTAACTGGAAAATGCAGGCCCAGAGTCTGGCGCCAAACTGTTTTACGACCCGCTGGATCAGCTCAATGCTTTCCTCGGGGTGGATGAAGGAGTTAAAAGAGCACAGCTTCCAGACCGAACCACTTGACCAGTCAAGAGAGGAGGGTGTTTAAGAGGACTCCTGTGGGACGTTGGCACATGTTGCCATTTCCATAAACACTCAAGCAAATGGAGTCTGCATCACCAATGAGCAGTTAATGGTCTTGGAGTTGTTACAGCAATTATGTAAAGTCACGCTGTGTGCGTGCGAGTATACTCAAGTGTGTAGACACTTTCAGAGGCATTGTTTACATTGGTAAAATAAGAGCAGACGACATCTCAGAGTTCAAATTAAGATGAGTGCGTCCTTGCTTGTTGGTATCTGACCTTAAACTTACATGCTTGGAACTGTTTCAACTTTCTGCTACATGATCCTACAACTATTTCAGTTCAAGTTTCACCGTTCTATATGCTATTGCATAGCAGCACATTTCCAAATGAATTCAGACGGTGACACACATCATCAGCTGCATCCCTGATAGACAGTAATCAACTTGAGAGGAGAAAGAGATCTCTTTATCAGCAAACAATGCAACTTCACAGACCTCCTTACAGCTTTTCATAGAAGCAGGGTTACTGAAATAAGAAGGCAGATGAGGGTGCTATCTTACCGGTTCAAAAAGTTCTTTATTCTTTGTTCTTTATTTAGAGCGAGTGTGCATTTTGAAGCTGTATTAGAGTGATGATACAAACTATAGTGGCTCTAGGTGGGGATTATAAGCATACTTACTGAACCAATTAGCTACACATAAATCTATTATATGGCAATGTTTTAAAATGATATATGACATATTTAAATATTGTCATACTGTATTAATATATGTCATTATCATATTTATATGTCATTTCAATATTGCAAAAATTGCCACTTACATATTTCTTTTCAACCATGGGAATTACAAATATGCACAATTTTTTATCATTATTAATATAAATATATTAGCTGTAATTTATATATGTGTTTGATTCATTCACTCATTCATTTTCTTTTCGGCTTTGTCTCTTTATTAATCTGGGGTCGCCACAACAGAATGAACCGCTTATTTATCCAGCATTTGTTTTACGCAGAGGATGCCCTTCCAGCTGCAACCCATCTCTGGCAAATATATGTGTTTGGATATGGCCATATATTGATATGGGCTTCAAAATCATTTCATTTTAATTTTGGGCTGTATGTACATATTTGTAATGCCAGTGGTTGAAAAAATATATGCACTCAAAAAAAACAAAAATTTTTTTACTTGTTCAAACTACGTAATAAAAATGAGCTGAAACAACACAATTCTTGAGATTTCATTGGAACAACTTAATTTTTTTATGTTCAATCTACATAAAAGTGTTAGGTTAACTTAATCGATTTGTGTTGGGACAACATGAATGAATTGTGTGGAACCCTGCATTTTTACAGTGTGTAAATGGCCGTTTTTGCATTTTTTATTTTATTTTATACAACATTATATTATACATACTCTGCAGGCACAGGACATCAACATGACATCATACTGACGTTGTTGTACCCCAATGTCATGGGGACATTGGATTTTGTTTGGAAATAAAAATCAGGTTGACTTCAGAACCCAACGTCAGGCCAACGTCAACTTCCAATGTAAAATCAATCAAATATCAACATCTAATCATGTTACACCTTGACGTTGTGTGGATGTTACCACTATGGCGTCTAACAGATGTTAGATTTTGGTCTCTTTCCAACACAATAACATTCAAACTAACGTTGTCCTTAGACGCTTGCTGGACATACAATTTTGGTCACCTGACGTCATGACCTAAATGTAGCCTAATATTAACGTCTCAAGATGTTGAGTGCCTTCTGGGTATATATATATATATATATAATGTGTGTAAAATCCAAATATTGTCTTGCATGTAATACTGTATATATATACACATAAATCAAATGAGCTTTTCCTTAGTATAACGAATGTAAGCAGCACTTACAGTAAGTGGGTCGTGTTTGCAGAAGTGTGTTATTTACAGGGGATTTGTAAATTGATGCCACTGCTGTCAATGCTCATGACCTTTTTATATATGTTGCTGTGCTTTAACTTTAGTTCACACTTATGTTAATGGCCATCACAGTCAAAACACTAGTGTAATATTTCTAATTAATTGCTCTGACATGCTTTTTCTACAACACTCTTCTAAAGTCAGACATACATACAGTACATATATTGACACTTTGTCAAAATGTCAGTTTTACGTCAGCCATTCCTACTATTCACCAGGTATACTGATTACTCTCTGGACTATCTAGATGCTATCAGCTAGTCCTATATTGAACCGTAGCTGCCTGACCTCTCTAAATTAAAGCTGTAATTGGATCCATCCATTGTTACCATCTCATCATTATACCCATAATAATGGTCTTTAGAGAGGTCTGTGAGCCAGGACTCAAACTCAGGATGCCCGAAGCACAATGGCCCATGAAGCTATCGGCAGAAGCTTTCCTTTTGTTTGAGAATACTGAGAGCAAGTTCACCAAAACCACTAATCAAATCAGAAGTCACCGACATACACAAGAAGGCCAATGTAATAGAGTAGATTGTCCCTATGTGAGATGCTGATTCAGAGGGGTTACATTATGGCCACATGTGCTTGATTTAGCTTAGCCAAACAAAAATACTGCTAGCGTCATCAATCAGGCCTCTGCTTTTCCCAGTTACTCAGCATTGAGCAAGGGTGTGGTGGTACAGATGAAACCACATCCTTCTGGACTTCATTGTGCCAGAGTCGGCACCTGTGAGAATGTTATTGGCATCATCATCTTCCTCCCACTTCCACTCCCACTCTCTGTCCTACTGGTGACCCGAAAGGCGTCTGTGAATTAACTGCGTCAGGTTGCTTTTATAAGTACATGCGTAGAATAACCAATCACTAGATTTGCTGAAGTTTACCAGTTGATTTTGAATGGGGGTCACTGCAATCTGTATGTACACTACATTTAAATTTAAATTCTCATGAAAACCAAAACATTTTTACTCAGACTACGTTTACATAACATAAAATAAAAGCTTTTTCTTTTCTTTTAAAATAATGTTTTATGTTTACACAACAGCATTTTCTAAGTGATCTACATTTATACATCCATGAAAACAACCAGAAATTCTGTATTATGTATACCAGGATAGTATTTAACTCTGTCACTTTGTTCGTAAAGAGTTCTTGTAATAAAGTGACATGCAGTCTGTGGCTTGGTGATGGTGTGTATGTAGAATTTGCCTTGTGTGTAAGATGCATCCCTGCTTTTATTTGTAATGTGAAGTAAATACACACTTTGCTGATGAGTAATTAGAACTTGACTTTAATGGTGCGTTCACACCCTTTAAGTCAATGTAACAATCGCACTCAAGTGTGCCCCAAAAGTGGACCAAAAAAGAGGTGGTCTCGGTACACTTTCAAACAAACCCTGTAGCGGTTCATTTGTGGTGAGAGTATGATCCGAACTAAAACAGACCCAGGCGTGAATGTACTGCACCTTTTTGGACTAATCCAGCTGCCGTAGGCCGATGCGCTGTTTATTATATAATGTGGAAGAAAACTATTTGTTGACAGCGCATTACCAACAGAGAGAGAGGGAAAAACATTACCTGATGAATCGTTGTAATATTTACGGTACTTGACCATGTCGCAGTTTAGCTTAATTAATTTCGCTCCTCCTCCTGAAGTGACTAATGATGCACCTTTGCTGTTTGTAATGCTTTAAAACGTTGTATTCCAGCCGCAGCCACACTTCATTCTCGATAAGTATAGTTTGTCTAAAGTGATATATACAAACTATATAGTATACCATGAGCAGGGATACACTCAGTCAGAACTAGCTCCATAGTCAAAAGTGACATTTTGTGTCTTCCAGTTAGTTTACTTGCGGGAGTTCCATTGGCATTTTCCCGCACATGAAGTCTAACCAATGGATAAGAAGTTTAGGAAATATGTTCAACAACATATAGCCAATAAGTAATGTGGATTTGGTCACATGACTGCATTTTGGTTCTTTTCAACTGGTTCGGACCAAAGCAATCAGTGTGGTTTAAAAACGACCCAAAGACAGCAGAAAATGCTAAAATGTATCATTTATTGCCCTTGGTGAACTACAGATGTGAAAACACCCTAAGAGGTTAAAAGCACATACATAATGTGCTTAATATTTGTACTTTCATAATTTGTTACTAATTGATTTTTCATTTCTAAACTAAATTAGGCTATTGCATTATTTACAAACCATTTGTGTTTAAGAGTAGTTGGTGGTTTTTAAGATCATTTAGAATTAGTTAGTAAATGATTAATAAACTATTGAAATCAGCACCCAGTTAGCAAAGAATTCTGGCCCAGATTTGGCATAAAGCTTGCAAAGCAGGCATTCATTCAGCATTGGCATACAGCATGTGGGCCAAAAACATGGACATGGATTGGCAGAGGTGTCACCATCTTTAAGGCGGCACACAATACTTAGGCCAGATGTAAAATGTAGTTTTTGG